>NW_028227266.1:61267600-61867600 GCF_978045245.1 Mus caroli | reverse complement strand
CAAAACAGTTTTTACCCAGTTTTACCCAGCTCTGTGTAAAGAAACTTCTGTCTGTGGTCAGACAGAATGGACCCAGTCTTTTCTGATCTCGAGGAAAACAAGCCAACTCTTTGTTTCAGCAAACATGCTGGAAATGTTATTTTCCCTGATGTTACTTTCCTAAACTGAGCACACCTAACACCTAGACCTCTCTGGGGTGCTGCCTGAGCTGTCTCAGCTAATGCTTTCCTATTCCATAGCTATTTATTTCTTACCTGTGTTCTAGATGTTGTTGTGGGTGCTTGGGGAATGTCAGTTTCTACACTCGTGAAACATTTTTAGCAGGTGTGGGTGAAATACGCATATATATATATATATATATATATATATATATATGTATATATACACACACATATATACATATATACACACACAATACATATATGTAATATACATACACATATACATATTATATAATATGTATATGCATACATACATACATGAGCAATAACTACAGTGTTAACTATAGAATGCATTAGAAAGTAGTTAGCTAAAGGATGAAGTGGACCCATCACTGGCCAGCCCAGGAAGCTTGTGTACATGAGCTCACAGAGAAGGGGTTTGTAGTGCAGCCCTGCACATTTCTGATGGTGTGGCCAGCCCAGCCACTCCTCGCTTAGATGTTTATACAGGGGAGATAAAGTATTTGTCTCATAAAACTAGTATGCACCTCTTCCCAGTGGCTGTAGTCATAAAAGATGCAAACTGGAAGCAACCTGCCCATCTTTTATCAGATTTTAGATTTATAGATGGGTAAACACACAATGGAGCACCCACACCATGGTAGAGCACCCACACCATGGTAGAGCACCCACACCATGGTAGAGCACCCACACCATGGTAGAGCACCCACACCATGGTAGAGCACCCACACCATGGTGGAGCATCCACACCATGATGGAGCATCCACACCATGATGGAGCACCCACATTGCAGGTGTAACTCAGCAGTAAAGTGATTGAACTTCTAGTCCGTGCAGCAATGTGGGCAAAGTGCTCTAAGACTCCATTCACGCAGTATTCTAAAGAGGTAAAAGTAGGAATGGAAAGCCTTAGTAGTTGAAAATGAAGTAGTATCATTAGCAGGTTTTTTTTTCTTTTTTTTTTTTTTTTTAGCTAAAAGAATTTAATGCAGGCTGGAGAGGTAGCTCAGTGGTTAAGAGCACTGACTGCTCTTCCAGAAATCCTGAGTTCAATTCCCAGCAACCACATGGTGGCTCACAACCATCTGTAATGAGATCTGATGCCCTCTTCTGGTGTGTCTGAAGACAGCTACAATGTACTCATATATATATAAAATAAATAAATAAATCTTAAAAAAAAACTCTAAAAAAATCAAAATAAATAATTTTTAAAAATATAATTTAATGCACTCTTTGTGTGTGGCATGGGCATGTGACAATTCCAGCATTCAGGTCTCAGCCGTCAAACCCAGATCATCAGCTTAGTGGCAAGTGTGCTTACTCCTGAGCAGTCTCCCTAGCCCTAATAATGGAGGACATGCGGAGTCACAACTTGGATGAAAAGTGACAGTGTCTTGGTGGTGGTGAGTCTTAATATAACTGTAGGTTCACAGAAAATTGCCAGAAAAGAATGTGCAGAGAGGTCTTACAAAAGGCATCCTTCTAGAAAAATCTGAGAGGATCAGAGGCTGGTCATCTGAGAGAGAGTGACCAGGAAAGTGCTGGCCTGTATCATAGAATTGCCAGTACCTTAAATGATATCAGTACAGTCTGTGTGGTTAAAAACACCACAAACATATCCTACTCCAAAACCACTGTGTCTGTGAGGACAGAAAAGACAGGTAAAATCTTTGAATTTCTTAGAAAAGAAAATCTGATGTCAAGGTCAGAGTGTTAAAAGCTGTCTGTCTGTGTGTAAAGCTGGGATTTGTGGTACGAGAAGTAGGAAACTAAACCACATCGCAAGAGTGATCCCTCAATGGTGGGGCATTGCTACCAATAGAAAATGACGTGGCTGATTGTAAGTGACTCTTGGTGAACGGTAGTTTGCACAAAGCTTCCATAACAGCCTTTTATAGACACCAGACAGCGGGGCTTCACCTCAGGTTGCAGAGAGTTTTGAAGGAGCCCATGCCACATTTCACTTCCTGAAATGCCAGTTTGTTCGTTTGGGTTTTTTTTTTTTGTTTTGTTTTTCAAGGACTGGTTAGCATTTGAGCAATCCAAGTCAATTTAAAGGAGTCATCCCCAGTTGGTTTTATGTTGTAGAGGGTAATGATGGGAAAACTGGATGGGCGCCTTCTTCCTAGTGTAGGGGCTGCTTAGTCAGGCGCATCTGTCAGGGGCTGTTTGTGTTGAACAAGTTTTAGTGGTGAGAGCCACTGTTAGACCTTGGCTCCTGTTAAATATCCTTTACATGTAGGCATTCCGTGGCAACGCTATAATAGATCATAACTCATGAGAAGAGATGACTTACCCAATTAATTGAGGTAAACAAACCAGTTTAATGAGTGCGGGTTGTTGATTTTTCTCCGGCTCTGACAGCACAAGTGAACATTTCTAGAAATTAAGCCTTCTTGCCTATATTGGCCATTCATTCTCTTTGCCTTATGTAATCACAGGGATTTCTGTATGCATAATAATGGTTTTTAAAAGATGAGAAATTCTATACACTGTTACTTATACATGTTCTGTTTTTGTTTTTTTTGTGTTTTGGTTTTTGATGTACCAAGACTTCATAAAAAAAAAAAAACTTTCAAGTTCAAGAGAAAGAACAAAAAAAATTAATGGAGTTAGATAATGGGCAGGCGAAGGACATGCGGAGGGACAGGTGGCAAAGAATCACATAAAGAAGATGGTTGCCTCATCGTCCTATAGAGAATGCAGCCCCACACCAACACAAGCTTCCATCAACAGGGACAACTGCAAATAGCAGTGAGGCCCCAGAGAAATTAGGTCAGTTGTTAGCAGCAGTGAGAGGGGATAGATAGTCCCACTGTTGACATTTCCCAAAACACCTGAGCACACAGCTACCGTTACAACCCCGAAATAAAGACTTGGGTCCACACAGCACCTGTATACGCATGCTCATCACAGCTTTCTCCACATTAACACAAAACTGGGAGCAACCTGCATGTCCTCTGACAAGGATGATTCAATGAGCCTCGTGCACTCCTACCATAGAATACTGCTCAGCAGTGGGAAGGAGGACTGGTGATGAATGTCAACAAACTGGATAAATCTGCTGAGAGTTATTCAGAGTGTAAAGGGCAATCACAAAGTTCTGAAGCCATGGAGTTCTCTTTATATAATATTCTTGACTGATAAAGTTAGAGACGTGGGAGGCAGGTCAGTAGTTTCCAGGGGCTGAGGAAGAGGAGTTGGGAGGGTGGGGAGTTGGCTACAGAGGGCACAGTGAGGAGGCCATGCATGGAGTGTTCTCTAGCGTGAGAGTGTTTTCACTTCAGCTCCTTGGCAGGTATAGCGTACTGTACAGTGTCACAAGATGCTGCTGTTATAGGAAACTGTTTAGAGGCCAGAAGAGTATGTCTCTATCGTTTCTTCCAACCACATGTGAGTCTGTGGTTATCTCAAAAGAGCACTGTCTTAGTTCGAGTTACTATTGCTATGATACAATGCCAGAACCCAAGGCAGCCTGGGGAGGAAAGGGTTTATTTGGCTCACACTCTCCCATTGTGGTCCCTCCCTGAAAGAAATCAGGAAAGGAACTCAAACAAGATAGGATCCGAGAAGCAGGTGCTGGTGCAGAGGTGATGGGAGGGTGCTGCTTACTGCCTTGCTCCCCACAGCTTACTTGGCTTGCTTTCTTCTAGAACCCAGGACCACCAGCCCAGGGGTGGCACTAACCACAAGGCACCGGGCCCTCCCATCAATCACTAATTATGAAAATGCCCTATGGCCTGATCTTATGAAGACATATTTTTAATTGAAGTTCTCTCTTCTCAGATGATTTAAGCTTATATCAAGCTGACATTATGCTAGCCAGTACAACATTTAAGAAGATTATATCAATATTTGTTAAGAAATATACAGAGCAATATATATAGGAAATGCAGGTAACTTTTCTTCTAAGACTGTCTGTGTGGTGTGGGGGTTGGGATTAAAAGTAAGTTTCATGACGGTTGTGTGACTTGACTCATAAATGATCGCACTGTTGATATACACAGGAGCCTGTTCAGCCACGTTACAGGTACTGAGTAAGTCACACAGTCAGCTGCCTCTGAGTTTTGTCTTCTAGGTAAATCTGAAGTTTCAAAGCTTCTCACAGGGAGAGGACCATCTAGGGAGATGTGGCCCTAGGGACCTCGTGAGGGCAGCCATGTGCCCTTGCTTATTTCCCAGATGGATAGGCCGGTCATCTGGGATGTGTTTATCCTGGAAATTTCTGTAGTGTGGCTTACTTCAGAGTCGTCTTGAGGGAGGAGTGAGCGACATCCTGAATGACTGTAATGTTGACATGAGCACAGCCTTGCTCTGGTCTGTGTATGAGTGTTGACAAACGGTTGAGCTGTCAGCCACAGCTTCCTTCTCCTGGATGTTTAGAGCCTGAGACTGCTCCCATAGACTTTCTACCAACATTAGCTAACCCTGCCCCCTTGTTCAAAAAAAAATGTATACAATAAACTCACCTCTATCCAGCTGTATTAAATTAATTCAGAGCACATGGCCTTCCCGACCCCAGCCTTCCTGCATATGTCTGTTGTTTCTCCCCTGTCATCCTAGTTAGGTCAGTCCCTAACGCTGTAAAGCAGCCCTGCATTGTTTGTAGTAATAGTAAAAGGTAAGAGGTTTGTCCTCAGGGGCACATTCTGCCCAGTCCAATGGACATTAGCAGGCTCCACACCCACCCTTCCTCAAGGGCATAGCTGAAGATGGCAGCACTGTGGGAATCACATCTAGTGTTTACTTCTGGAGGAGTAAGTGACTGCTGTCAGGTACTGCATATCTTCTGGGCTGCTGTAATGGACCTTGTGTGGGTATCATTCTGTTCAGTCTTCATGACAGCCTGTGAGGAAGGTGTCTGCGTGTCTATCTTTCAATGAGGACATGGATGTCCAGAGAGGCTTACTGACCCACTCAGTGCCCAAGGAGGCAGGCATGGTCAGTCCGCTTTGACCCCTTAATTCACCTCTGACCCTATCAGGGGTCGCCCGTGCCCCTCTGAGGGAACAGCAGTGTGTCTGGAGCACATATGCAGAGCACCGTGGAGTAGTTCAAACCGTTGCTCTTTCCAAAGAGCAGCAAGAAGGTGAGAGAGCGCGGCTTTCCTCAGAGAGAAATGCAGCTTGCCAGAAATAAGAGGAAAGCACTCAAGGAAAACATCTGGGCTGCGTTTCCCCTTAATTTCTCAAAATTACCCAGTTGTTGGTACAGGAGTCCAGCCACTTAGTGCACTCAAGCGGGGATCGTCCGAGGAAGATGCAGCTCGCTGAGGCCAAAGGGTTGCGTCAGAGTGACAGGGTGTGGCATCATGACAGAGTAATTTCATTAATTTGAGCTTTGATTTCCTCATCTGCCAAGTGAGGCTAATCATGATTTCAGTCTCTGGGTTAGAGTGAGCTCAAATGAGAGAGCGCATGTCAGTGAGGATGGCTCACATAGCACACAGCGAGTGTCAGGTGTCACCTACCTTAACCGTGTCACATCTCTGAAAGGATCCACCAGCACATGCTGTCCTTCTTTTATTATGCATTCCGCATCTTCATCCTTTTCTTGATAGTTCTGGATCTTCATTTAGTGGAATCTCAGACTCAGCATCGATTTCCAGGGTCCATTCTTCCACAGTAAGTGTCCCCCATACATGGAGGATATGTATAGACTGCAGGTAGGATATTTTACTTCCTGTGAAATAATTAGAGAAAGAGGATGGATGACCTAGCTCAATTGTAGAGCACTTGCCTTGCTCATACAAGGCCCTGGATTCAAGCCCTAGCACCATAAAAACAGTAATAAATAAAATTTGAAGAAAAGGAGAATTGAGGGGCCCAGGCCTGTGTTTCCTTAATATTAACCCTACAGAGTTCTCCTATTGATGACAAGGGAGGGAAAGCCATGTATTTTGTCTCCTCCAAGCTGAATCATGAGGCTGCAGATAGTAGCTGCCATTTACAATAGCTAATTATGCTGCTTAATTTTATTTAGGGCCTTTGCAAGGATGCTTGGATAACCACCCTTTATTCTATGATGAAGTGCTTAGAGGAGCTTTGATATTGCAGTGTGGTTTTCTCCTATGTGCATTCCTGTTGTGTGCAGATGACTCTAATGCAGTGTCACCACAGACTGTATTTAATTGTACCTGCTGTTCTCACTCATTAGAGTGCAGTCCCCAAGAAGTAACTAGAGAGATATATTGAGTATTATCTTTTCATAAGACAATAAACTTAATGAAGGGATACTGCTGAAGAGCCCCAGCTCCGGGCTGGGGGACATTCTAAGAGGGGAAACCTACTTGATGTGCCCCCCTGGATCCTAGTATTAGACAGTGGAGCTTTATGGAGGAAGGACGTCAAAGAAAAGTTTAGCTCTGCTTCCCACATGGTCTTATGACAGAACTGTATGGCACATTATACAACTGACTGCTGTTTCCTTAAAAATTATATCTGCAGGCTGATGAGATGGCTCTGTGGGGACAGCCCTTGCCACCATGCCTAATGGCCTGAGTTCCATCCCTGGAAGGCACGTGGTAGGAGAGAACCCCACGATAGTGTACGCGAACACAGATACATGAGGGAAATAAAAAGGAGTGTTCCATGCCTGCTTTTAAAGGTTACCCAGTGACGCACACCCTGGAAAGATCAAGCATGCCAGTATTGTAAACACACAATGGAGATCAAAAAGGGTGCAGCAAGTGCTGCCACCAACACCTATGGCAAACAGCTCACAGAGAGGTCGCAGTCGCAGCCCGCTTGTGTGGCTTTCCTTTTCTGACAAAAGCATACACAGAGTCTGCTCTGACCAGAAAGTCATCTCACTAGTTTCTCTGCAGAGCCCTAGGACCCCTGATGGGGGTGGGGGTGGGGGTGTGGAGCTGGCAGAGGAGGCCCTGGGAAGAGTTGTAGCTAGCTCTGGCTTTGAAAGGCTTAGCCTTGATTAGCAAGCCCCAGCTTACTGCTGTTTCTGCAGCTTCTGTAATGGTTAATTGATGCCGCCTGTGTAAAGATCCGGTTTCTGTGTGAGGCAGTTATGGGCAGCAACATGAGTCATGTCAACATGATACCAATTTCCACAGTCAATTTGGTCAATTCAGTGTAAGGGAAAAAAAAAAATCAGACCATCCTGGAAATCAGTCAGAACAATTGGGGAGGCTACTGAGGCAGCCATGCTCGCCTGATTGAGCTTTTCATATTTGAACCAGTTTCTTTTATGCTTTGTAGGCATAGCCTTGGTCATTTGGGGAACTCTCATATATATAAAATGACACTTTAAAATTAGTTCTTTTTTAAATAAATAATCATCATGGGCACCCAGGCTTGTGTGTGTGTGTGTGTGTGTGTGTGTGTGTGTGTGTGTGTGTGTGTGTGGTGCATACCCACTTTAAAGAGGAAGTAACCTTTAGACTAACTAGTGTCTCCTACGTTTTTACAAATGGGAAGACCACAGTGGCTAGAAAGTACCTGCAAAACTATGAGCTATCAATTGACTTTCTGGGAATTAGCACTGCTGCTGATAATTTGGATTTTGAGGCTATTTTTTTCCTTAAATAACTTTATTGATATATTGTTAATATACCAAGAAAGACACCAGTTTTAAGGATGTGATTCAAATATGAGCTAAATAGATTTATAGTATATGCAAGTATTGCTATAATTTAGTCTCTAGTATTCCATCACTCTACCAAGGAAAAGTCTCCATATCCATTCACTATCACCTGCTGCTGTCCCTGCCCCTTCCCCAGCCCTAGTCCCACTCCCCAGGAAACACTAGTGTATTTTCCGACTGTATAGATTCACCTTTTCTGGGCAAAAATAGAGTCATATAACATGAACTGTTGTGCCTTATTCTTTCTAGTTCCTGTATTATTTTTAGTTGATCTATGTTGTAACATTTGTCAGCCATCTACTCCTTTTTATTGCAGAATACTATTGATATACCATATGGGCATACCATCATTTATCTATTCATTTTCTAATAGAGGGAGGGACATTCATAATTGTGTATGGTTTGAGATTGTTAGGAGTAATGTTGTTGCTATTTGTACACGTCTTTTCTCCTTCCTTTTCTGTTTGTTTATGTTGGTGGTTTTCATTTTTAAGGTAGGTTCTCACCAGCGCTTGTTTTGTAGCCCAGGCTGGCTGCATACTTGGGGCTGACCTCTTACCGTAGCCTTCCAAGTGCCAGAATTGTAGACATGTGCCACCCTGTGCAACATGCACGCCTTTCTAAGGTTCTGTTTGGCTTGTTGAACAGGTGCCAGGGAGTGGAATTAGTATCTGTTTTTAAATCTCTGCAATCACTGCCATTCAGACAGCCTCAGAGCTTAAGAACTTGGTGTTTGCCACTACTGGACAGTGTGCAGTCAGTGTCACTACCTAGGGTTTCATGCTTTGTTGAAGATAGGGTAGCATTGTGGCCACAATACTCTATGGTCACTAACAAGGGGCAGGGCTGAGACAGGATCTCACAATTATCCAAGCTGGATTTAAACTCCTAGGCTCTAGCCATCTTCCTACCTCAGGTGTCTGAGTAGGTAGGACTACCTGATTTAATAACCATATGGCTTATGTTTAATTTTGAAAGATTCTTTAGTTTCTATTCAGTTATAGACCTCTGTAGACCCGGGGACTGCTGTGGTCCTCAACATGACCCAAGATCTGATTTGTAAATTCTTCTATTCCTCCTGTTCCAGGTAATTTTTTTTTCAGTTGTCTAAGCACTTCATTATTGATCAGAAGTGCTGACAGCCATCCATCACTCCTGCAGATCACATTGATGACATCATCATTAAAAAAAGTCCAGCCCGTCGGGAAGTCTCATTGAGGGACTGGGGAAATATTTTGATGACAGATTATGATGTGACTAGATAATTGTTGGCTCCTCTGTGACCCCAGTGAACTGGACCTGCCATTCTTGAAGAAGCTTGCTTTGAGCTGGAGTTGACATAATGAAGGTTAATATCACTTAGCACTTGGGTCTGCTGCAGTACCTCAGACAAAGTTTAAAATACGTACAGTGCATTGTAGTGTTGGGAACATTCATTCACAAACTCTGCATTTATCCATCGAGCACTTAGCTTTATATCAGGCAGTGCTAAGCACGGTATCACTGAAGTCCCATGCCAATCGTTGTCAATATGGGAAGATCAGTCCTGAGAATATATTCAGATACAATCAGATATCAGCAGGACTGGGTTGATAGCAGATACTTCTGCTCTCAAGAAGTTGCCAGCATCTGAGAACTCAGTGAGGCAGCCCTTAGCTCTGCTCAGCGGTGTAATGGCTTGTTTGCTGCAGTCTGTGCAGGGCTGATGAGCAGATCTTAGATGCTGTCCATCACCCACTTTGCTTAGCATCTCCCTGCTTCCCCTGAGAGAACTGACCAACAGAATCTACCCTGACTCCTCCAGGTCCATGCATAACAAATGATGTAGAACACAGGGCATTAAAACAAGCCACTGTGCACTGGCCTGCCTCTCACTTTCTCCAGCATGATACTGACTGCTTGAGAATCAGACTTTAAAGCAGGGAACACAAGTGAATAATGTCTCATGCTTAGGGGTTAGAGCTAGTTCTCTCTTTCATTAAAAGATTTGACATGGCAATAATACAAGCATGGCCTCTTTAAAGGTATGAAATGAACCCGCAATTCCAGGCTTCTGCGTCCTTGTTTGTATTTTCTTTGAGAAGATGTCTCAGTTAAAATCAATGCCCTACCATTCATTTAAGCTCCCTTGCCTTCAATAAAACTAATTGATAAACCCTAATAATTAATGGCCTGATTAAACCAAAATGACTTACATCTGCCCTGATGGTTCCTATTTATAATCAGTCACTTTAATGACTTGCCTTTCCTGTGCTTTGCTTACAAAAGGCAGACCATGATATGACTAGGTGACTTGAAGGAAAAGCAGCGAGCCTTCTATGACTTTTATTTTCTATAAGTTGGCATTACATTAAAATAAACACAGATATAACCATTTTCTCTAAAATAATTTTAGACCCAGTCAGATGTCTGTGGCTTTTGGGAAACAAACAAAATTATCTCAGTATTTCTAGAGCTCTTCCTGAGAGGTGTAAAATGTACATGTTTGATATGAAAACTTGATGTAGTAAGGGCAGTGACTATATACTAGGCTTCGTGGTAACTCAGCTGTATGGTGGATAGCGTATACAGCTTAAAGGAGAACAGAAATCAGCGGAGCTATTCTTAGCCCACATTTAAAGATATCCTCCTTCAAATTCTGTCATTTGGATTCAAATTTAGTTCAGTTTAACAACTGAAGCCCTAATGTAATCGGTCACCCTTGTGCCTTTAAAGCAGTGGTTCATATCATGTCAGTCATGATCCCACTGGGAGCCCAACGACCCTTTCATAGGGGTCACCTAAGACCATCCTGCATATCAGATATTTACATTATTATTCATAACAGTAACAAAATTATAGTTATGAAGTAGCATAGAAAGAATTGTATTGTTAGAGTCACCACAATATGAGGAATTATATTAAAAACGGTCCAGGATTAGGTAGGTTGAGAACCACTGCTTTGAAAGAAAGGTTTGAGTTGGCTTGTGTTGAAAGGTCAAGACAATAGTGATGTAGATAAGATAAACTTAGATAAGGACCCTGGCTCTGGGTAAAAGCATTTGCTGCCGCACCTGAAGACTCACATAGTAAAGGGATAGAAGCAACTTCAGAAAGTTCCCATGTGCACACACACGCACAGACACACACACACACAGGGCAGTGTGGGCTGCAGGGGAACACAGCTGACATTAAGGGGTGATGGAAATATGTGCCTTCTCAGCTATGGTCACCTGGTAGATACATTTGTCAGACTTCTCAAACAACATGCAAAATGGCTGAGTGAAACTTGTGTTTAAAAATGAATTAAGGGGCAGCAAGGGCCACACAATCTTGGTATAATCTTAACTTTTCGGATGATTACTCAGAAGCAAAGAATTGTATGTTCTTTTGGCCTTTTCCTGATGTTGGCTTGAATCCAGGTTCAAGTCTCTAGTGACCGAGTCTCTGTCTATCTGATATGAAACCCCGAAGCATTGGGTTCTAGAAGCACAGCCAAGCTTGGGAGCCACTTAGGTGCATGACTCACTGTGTTTCTAAGAATCATACTGTTTGTTCGGAAAGGGAATGAGGGAGAATGCTTAAGCTGTAGATCGCCTCCTGAGTGGGTTTTGGGATATATTAGCAGCTCCTGGATTGCTGTTGGTATACTCTCAGGATAGAGACAGCATCTCACTCATGTTTCTTACCATGTTCTTACATGGGGAAGCAACCTTAAATATTTCTTGTGTGGACATTTTTAAATAACTGTAGATTTGTCTCAAAATGAAGACCATCAGTTAGGAATGTACCCATTCTAAAGAATGTTCTGAGTCAAAGATGTACTACCTTCTCAGGCTAAATGCACGCTTCTTCTGGCTGAGTAGGCCAGCCCATTCAGGGAGCATCATTCACTCACCGTCGCTTCACTCACTGTCCCTTCGCAAATGTTTATACGTCTACCAGACACCGCTCCAGACAGGGAGTGCAACTTGTGACTTGTGCGGCTCCTTTCCAGAGCAGAGGGGCAGGAAGGGCGGTTTCTCTGTATAGAGATACAGAGTGTCACTAATGCTAAACCTTAAAGAAAGAGTTAAACCAGGGGAGAGAGAAAGGAGCTTTAGGCTTGTAAGGCCTGTGTTACACAGTAACATTTAGGCAGGAATTTAAGGAAAGTGTAGGAACTAGCCCTGCATAAATGAGAGGCAGAACATTCTAGTCTTAGGATCCACTGAGGAGGAAGAGCTGGCAGGTGAGCCAGAGTGCGCAGGGTAGGAGACAGAGGTGGCATCAGCTCACACCCAGCCTTGGAGGCTAAGGAGAGGCAGCCCTCTGTCTCTGGTTGATTTGGGAAAGCCCTCAGTGGTTTGGGCAGGGAATGGGCAGTGCTAGCGTAGGTCTTAAAGAGTCGCTCCGTTGTTGTATTGAACACAGATTATAGCAGTGTAACACTGGTGTAGCCCCTGGAGGAAGCGTGCACTGATCTGGCAAGAACGTTTCCTCAGCATCAAGTTGGTTTTATAGATTCTACTTTGGAATTATTTTCTACTTTGATTTATAGCATCGACAGTTTAAAAAGCAGTGTTTTATCTGCTGTCTCAGGTAATCCTCATAGTTTTTCAATTCTGACAAAGGAACTATTATCTCCCTGTAGACCTAGAAGCTAAAATATTACAAACCAAGTCCAAAGTCACATGGCAAGTCTGGGCCTAGTGGAAAAGACTGCCGTACAGCTGTCTCCACCTGAACCCGCAGACTTGGTGAAAGGAGGCTGCTCTGTTCAGACAGTGCTCTAAGGTTTTGCTTGAAAGGGCGGCATTTATAGTAGTAAGTATAATATATTATTTTTAAAACATCACCCAGTAATCAAGATCCTGTATGTAGAGGAAATAAGTATGAAGACATGTGGCGCATACACCATCCCCGTGAATTTATTTCTTGTGGTGAGGACGCTGGTGTAGTAAATACCTAGTAAACTGTGCATTGACGCTCAGTGCCAAGCAAGAGCGTCCATCAGTGCTGCAAAAAAAAAAAAAAAAAAAAAAAAAAAATCAAAAGAAGTCATGATGGTGGACTGAGAAGTCAGTGCAGAAGAGACTCAAGTTCCTGCCTCCATGGAGTTTGCCTCTAATGTCAGACAGTGCTGACTAAGCCAGTGTGTGGGAAAGCCCCTCTTCTCTGCCTCTCATATCCTAACTATCCTAAGGGCCCCTTAGCTGTCACTTACGGAGTTGGAACTTCAAATTTGAGTTAAATACACACTCTTAGCAAGATAATTTGATGGGCTACCCTAGTGCAGGCTAGAAGATTAAGGACGATTAATTCATCTGCAGAATTATTTTTTTAGGTATTTCACCACAGCTGTCACTTTGAGGTTAGTCAAGGGTAATGCATATAACGAGCTGCCTGAGCTAGTCTACTGTTACTGTCTATTCAAGATGAAATTTTGAGGCACGTGCCAATGTTAAAGCACATGACATTTGTTCCAGCAAAAGTGGTGGCTCTTGTTGTGCTTGGATGGTTTTTGTGACCTCCCTGAATTCCAGAAAAGGTTTATTGTTGTCCCCGATGATGCTCACAGGTGCCCTGTGTGCTATTTACTGACTGGATGCCTTGGCAAAGCTATGTCAGTTATTTTGTTAACTGTAACAGCAATGACATCGGAAAGGGGAAAGAAAAATAATGGGGATGGCAAGGGAAATGAAAGGAAGGTTGATATGTGCATGCTTGTGTGTGCACACAGCTTTTAGGTCAATTTCTGAGTCTTATTTGTCACCTAAAACACAGGTAATTGTACCATGTGTCATTTTCACATTGCTTACTCCACTAGGACCAGTGATATCTGGGTGGGTTTTCTGGTGTTGTGTGTGTGTATGTGTGTGTGTGTGTGTTCCCACTTCCCTTTAGTTTTACTACTTCTTAGATGGGAGCCATAATTTAGCTACACATACAATGTAAACTAATCCTCTTTTATTTATATGCTTTGTAAAAGGTTGCTTTTTTTTTTTTTTTTATCTAGCTGCTCTTTCCAGAGTGTGTGGCCAGGGTGATGGATGTATTTCCTGTTGTTGAAAGCCAAGGTTTGAGTGGACTTGCATTTGAATAGGTTTTGGTCTGCTTTCAGATAAAAAAGCAAAAAACTTTGTAATAAATTTGTCATTGGAATTTGGGGGGCCTAGGATGCCATTTCTGCAGTCTTACATGGTATGCATGTGCTCTTTTTAAAAACAAACCACGTCAATATGAAGTCAGTCACTGGAGCTTTTCTGATCCCTTTTAGATGTGAAGCCCTCCAACATGCTTGTAAACACAGGCGGTCAGGTCAAGCTGTGTGACTTTGGCGTGAGCACACAGGTAGGTCTTTTTTCTCTTCAGCCTGCCCTGTGGATTGAAAATCACCTAGCTTACAAACAAACAGGGACTGTGAGTTCACTCATTGGCCGGCAGGCGTTATTCATTTTTAATCTCTGAGCAGTTTCCTTCATCAGAATATGATTGTTCATTGTTTAATGACAGTAAAAACTGCTGATATTGTAATTACTACTTACGAATAGCAAACTTCATTGCTATGCAGCTTGGCTACAAAAGCGCTCTGGCCAGACAAAAGGGAGGACATCGAGGGAGCCGTGTCTGGGGAGCCCAACTGGCCCACAATAAAAATTAATATTGGGAGCAACAATGGTGGAGGGCCATTACAATGTGCTGCACCAATTTTAATTAATTTCCATTTTGGGCCTCCCCTGAGGACCCCAGTGATAGTGACCCATGCGCGTGCTGTGATGTTGATTTGAATCTCAGCCACCTTTCCTCCCAGCCAAACACGAAGACCAAAGCGAAGGTCATCTTTGCATTATGAGTTGTCAAAGTCTGTTATCCCTCCTGTGCCCTTAGTTCATCTCATTCTGGCAATGCATGGGGCTCCATCCACATCTTGAGCTATATGACTGAAAGATGAGGGTGCTCAGATTCTACTTCAAATTGACTTTTTACTTCAGGCGGGTTTGGGGCACTAAAGCGCTGAGCATCACGCTTAAGTGAATTGTTTAAGGTTATCTGCTATAAACCATAATGCTGTGCTTGTTTAAATTGGAAATCGCATCCAAAAGAAAAGAGAGATTTAATCATTTTTAATGCCTTTGTGGATGAATTTGTTCCCTTTTACATAATTTTTAGTTGATTTATAGGAGCGCTGATTGTAGGTTAAATGGGGAATAATTGCCCATTTTATTTCCACATTATCTTTATATTGTTCTAACAGACCGTTTTGTCTCATAGCTGGTGAATTCTATAGCCAAGACGTATGTTGGAACAAATGCTTACATGGCAGTAAGTAAACTTATGCAAAAATAACATTTAAAACCAACATCTTTATCTTTATGTACTTGGGAATGTATAATTCTTAAATTAATTCCACAGCTTTAGACTCGTAGGTCATAAATTACCAAGTCAATCCAGTCACTCTCCAGTGTTAGATCTTTGGAAAACAAGAGAGGCTCTGTGCTCGAGCTATCGACTCCTCTCACTCTGTTGCCTTAACCAGTCGGTTCAAGTGTGAAATCGCTGAGTTTTGAAGTTTAATCCTACAGAAAAATTGCACCTGGTAGCATATTGGCTACTTTCCAATCTGTTTATTTAATTAACCCTAATATAGACCAGAAACGTCGGGTGTTTGTTCTGGGGATTTGAGCATGCCTTGTCACCAGATCCAAGTAGACTTCCTGATGTAACCAGACACTGGCTGTGGAACTCCCCATGGCAAGGCTCCCACTAGGATTTTTCTACAGTGTATAGCTAGCTCTGTGGTTTTTTTCTTAGTTATTAAGTTCTTGCAGATATCCTAAGATAGCTGTTCTATTTCTTTTTCTTACCTTTTTAAACACGAGATATTATGTATGGCTATAAGAAATCTTTCGTTTGTTTGTTTTCTCAATCCCTTTCAAGAGCTGTTGGGCATAGAGGGAAAAGGTGGATACTTTTCTGGTATCAGTTTCTGAGTCTGATTTGGTTTGGGTTTTTATTTTGACCCCACTCTCCAACCCTTGCTTCCTTTCCGTGTAGAGTCTGGTTTTGGTTTAGTTTGGTTTATTTGTTGTTTTGTTTTGTTTTGTTTTGTTTTGTTTTGTTTTGTTTTGTTTGAGACGGGATTACTCTATGTGGCTCTGACTGTCTTGGAACTCACTTTGTAGTCCAGGCTATCCCAAACTCAGCCTCCTGAGTGCTGGGAATAAAGATGTGCACCACCACCACTGCCCAGCTAGAGTCTTGGTTTATATTTCAGTGTTTAGGATTGAGTTTTACCATGATGGCTCTAGATTTATGTAAGTAATCCATCTTAGGCTAAGGAGCCTCTGTTGACATGCATATAACCATGGATTTTTAAAAAATGTACCATATATGTATTTGTTTATCAGAGGGGACCATGGGGATGTAAATGTCTCCATGTGGGTCCTGAGGATTTACCTCAAATGTCAGGCTTGGAGGCTAGTGTCCTTACCTGCAGAGCCATCTTGCCAGGCCAGAACCATGGGCCTTATTCTCAGGATTTTTTGTGCATATGTTGTTATGATTATTACAAGATCTTTGATATAGGCAGGACCTGGGTGTATAGCTTGTTATTCTCAGAACAATACAAAGCATTTCACTTTCTTTCAAAATGATTTATTTCAAGTTTTGTTGTTTTTTAAGGAAATTAATATTTTTTCTGTCTAATTAAATGCAGAAAAAGTAGATCAGCTATGAAAGTTACTGTGTCTGGTTTTTAAAACTTAGTCTCCTCTGTGGCTCTCCCAGGGTGGATGAGAGCAGTGAGTCCTGTAGGTAACAGAGACCTGCTGAGTGTCAGCCTCTGGAAGAATTGGAAAGGAAAAAGGCTGTCCATGAAACAACTTCTCAACTGCCCATCATGTTCTGGTAGCTTTAAATTGCTCTGATAATTAAATTGCATCACTTCTGAGCTACAAATCCAGATTACAGTTGTCTTTCCCAAGTGTACATTAAAGAAATTACTTTTCCCCCCTCTTTGTTTATGGATGAATGTGATGCGTCCATATGTTAATTGAAAGTGTGAGGATTAAAATTATGAAATGTTAGCTCAGGTTGGCAAAGCTAAAATTGCTTTGTTTCTTGGGTGAGTGAATTCTAGTCATCAACTTTGTAGTTGAAGCTGCAGAAAGCCTAAGATGCCAAGGAAGAAAACAGCCAGCGCCTGAGAGGCAGAGGTAGAGCTTAATTTAGTAGGCTCTAGCCAGCCAAGTCTTTCCCAAAGGCCACCTGTGCAGGAGCATGGGGTCAGCCCTCCATGACTCTACTGTGACATTGACCCTACCTGCTGTCTGTGCTACTGGTCTCTTGGGAGCAGGGCTGGGCTCTTTGGCTTTATGTAACCAAACTATGGCTTCAGAGCATCCAGAAAGCACTAAAAAGCTCAGGAGAGACCAGGGAACTCCCGGGTACATTTAGAGTGAAATCCTGAGACAGAAGAGTGCATATGCAAGAGCTGAAGGCCAGCAGCAGCACCACCACCACCACCGCACTCAGAAGAGCCGGGTGTCAGGCTCCTCCTCCCCTTCCAGGCTAAAATCCCTAGCAGCTCTCCTGCCTGGAGGAGGGCACACTCACTTTGAAGCTGCCACTCCCCATCTTGGAACCAGAAGGAACCTCAAAACTGAGCAGAGAAGCAAGAGGGACGAAGGAGCAGAACAGGCTTTGAGTAGGGCTGGCAGCACAGCTTTGCCTTGCCCAAGTGAGCTGCCTGGGCACAGAGCACCATGCAGAGAGCATTGTCTGAAGTAGCATGTCCGCCTTAGGTCCCAGAAAATGTCTCCGAATTTTAAAGGGAACAGCAACAAACCTTCCAGGCAGTTACAGAAAACTAGCTAGACAAGGCAGTTTACGAAGATGCTCTAGAGGGAACTGTGGAGCACAGCAGATGCTCACAGACGTAGGACCACACATTTTAAAGAGGACAATAGATGTGTATGGTCCCCAGACACTTGAGGGAGATGGCTCAGGCATTAAAGCTACCCACTGCTCCTGCAGAGGCTCCAGGTTCGCTTTGCATCTCTCACCTCAGGTAGCTCACACCCACCTGTAATTCCAGTTCCGACACATCTTCTAGTCTCCATGGGCACCTGCACACACGTAAACTCAGGTGCGCACACACACATACACATAGAATAAAATTTCATCTTTCTTAAAGGGACCACCATACCCGGTAGCAAATTGGACACAGCAGAGGCAGGATTAGTGAACTGGAAGTTTGGTCTTCAGTATGGCCACCTGACCCTGCTTGACCGTTGTGCTGTGGGGATCTGGCCTTGCCCACCTAAAAGGGAACTCTCATGCCTGCAGTACACATGTGGATAGCATGCTATCCTGATTCGTGTTCACCCGCTTTGGTAATTTTCTGGGTAGCCCCACCGAACAGCAACTCCCTTTTCAGAAGAGTTAAAAGATGTACCTTGCTGTCTTCCTGCTCCTGACAGTTATACCCGGGAGTATTGTGTTGTAAACACACAGTCCTGGAATTCGTTAACTAAATATGGGTCCTGGCTAACAGCCCAGTCACAGGCAGTAGCTGGAGGGAGTGAAGTGTGCCAGTTTGAAGATGCTGCCTTGAAGATTGTGGATTCAGATTTTTAGGTCTGTTCAAACAGGCCAGGAATTTTTTTTTTTTAAACTTGGTTCTGGGTGCTCTTCATTTACGCACACACACATGTGTGTGCTCTTTACTTATGCACACGCAGGCGCCTTAGACAAGAGCTGGGTTTTCCTTCTTACAGTTTTCTACACTGTGGACAGCTGTCTGGTGAGGATGTAACCCCAGCTGGCCTCTTGACCATAGCTCTTGTGTCAGCCGTACGTACAGTACGTAACTTTGTCTTCTTCCATACTGGAGTTGAGGAGAAAAGACCAGGCATGCCACCGCTGCAGATGTAAGCCTGGCTTTGGGTTATGCAGCCCTGGGCCGTCTACCTTGTGTGCTATAGAGTGGGCCCCAGAGCCTGGGTCTACCTTGTGTGCTGTAGAGTGAGCCCCAGAGCTCGCTGCGCCCATTTGCTTGCCCTCCACCAGAGATCTTGTTTTGCTGTGTGCTTCAGGACTGATTTCTCCTCTAGAGGCTGCCAGGCCTTGTGCTTAGGGAGCTCTCTCAGTGCCACCTGGCATCTCTATGTCGCCACTCTTCATAATTGTCCTCTTTTAATTCAGTTTCTGTCTTTGGTTTCAGCTCTCGGTTTATACTTGTTTCAGTAGCACAGCGGAGAGATGGGGCAAATGTATGTAGTCTCATCCTCCAGCCCACCCAGACATCTTGTCTGAGTCCCACTTGTGTTTGCATGTGTGTTTTCTCTGTATTCTAGAGAAATACCACAGCCTGAGTACTGCCATCCAGTAGAAAGAAACCAGAGAGAGGAAGCAGGAAGACAACATTTGATTGTTTAACAAGTCTGGGGGGTTTTAGAATGGGCAGCACCATAAGTTCTTTTTGTTGTTGTTGTATAAAGTGTGCATATGTGCCTGTGCTTATGAGTGTGTGTAGGCCAAAGATCAACCTTGGTTGTCTATTATAATAGAATCTCACTGAACTTGGAGCTCGCGAGTAACTAGCCTGGCTGGCATTGTTGTTGGCAACAATGGCATTTGTGCTGTTGTTCCTGTAACTGGCTGGCCAGTTCCACATGAATGCCTCTACTCCTGTCAAACTGACTAGGATTGTATAATGCGGTATGGGTCAGGATCTCAGCCCTACCACGATTAGCACTATAGCCTTGCTCTTTTGTGGGACTAAGGTTTTTCAAGTCACTTGTTCACCTGTGCACTGCAAACCTTTCTGTAAGTAACCTGAAGGACTGAGCAGGAGGCACCCAGGAATCAACCGTTCCTGGTAAGCAGGCTATGCAGGCCAGAGCTTTGTGGAGCAGGCACCTGCTACACAACCACAGGGAGGGCCCAGAGTCATATGTGACACCTTGATTCCTGTCAGAAGAAACACAGCTGTATGGAATGAAAGAGCGACAGGAGGTGGCTCTAGTGAGGCAAGCTCTGACTGCTCCTTGCCCAGCCCAAGTGCTTCACCCTCCTATAAAGTCGGATTTCCAGAGAAAAGCTAAAAATAAAACTTAGCCATAGTTTTCAAGACCCATGTGCCCAAATTCAATTAAATTGTATACAATCTTACATAATTTGTCTATCTCCAATTAAAATCTTTGGATTGAAGGAAGAGAGAAGTAGGATCAAGTCTTAGCTCATTTGCTACCTTAGTTTCTGCCCACATAAACTCACTCCCTGGAGCCTTCATCTACAACATTAGTGACAGTGGTTTTCTATGGCTGTGTGCAGGATTCTCTGTTGCTTCTAATATATATATGTATGTATGTAAATTTCTTTTGCTGTGTGTAAATACCATGCAAATGTCGGTGACTCCCATGTTAGCTGAGCTCACATTCAGTGTGCACTGCCTGGGGTAACTCTAGCAGCTCATAATAAGCTCTCTCCTGCTTTCTTACAGCCAGAAAGAATTTCAGGAGAGCAGTATGGGATCCATTCTGACGTGTGGAGCTTAGGAATCTCTTTCATGGAGGTATGTTGCTGTTTGTGGTCATTGATAAGCCTTTACTAATACACCCTATTGGGAAGAACCCCGGTGCCTCTGAAAGAGTAATGCAGACCTCCAGTGTCCGTGCACATGTATGTAGTCTGACTCAGCAGACTCCATGTTGCTATCCCATGTGGCTTTTGGACTGAGTCTGAATTATTCTAGAGCACTGATTCTCATACATCACCTGTGTAAGACAGACGTGAAGTGCTTGTTAAAAACACAGGTTTGCCAACCCTACCCAAGACCACTTTAACCCAAGTCCCTCAGAATGCACATGTGGAAAGTGTTCACTGGGTGGACCTTCTGCATGGTCTGGAGCCCAGTTCTCTGAAAGAGGATTCCATTACAGAACAGGGTGATGGCAGCCTTGGAATGTGCATGTGTGATATCCATAGGGGATTGTTTTAAAAGTTTAGCTATAGTCATATGGATATATATGTTATATACATGCTGTATGTCTCTTTCATTTTTAAAGAAAGAAAAACCTACTTTATTCTAATAAATGGCATGTGCATGTGGGTAGGGGTGGAGTGGCAGGGGCGTGTGTATATGGTGAACTCGTATATCTTTACTCTTTATTGCTGTATTTAGAATGGATTTTTTTTCCTCAGTGAGCCAGATGCAGTCCCATTAGAACACCATGCTAAGAAATAGACACAACATGCATTAGAAAGACACCTTGCTCGCAGGAATTGCACTCCTAGACAACCTGAGCCCTCACTGGGGCTTGAAGAACAGCCTCTCAATTCCATGAGTTCCCATCAAAGAAACATTTTTTACAAAATAGGAACATGTTTAAATAACACCACAGATCAAGTTTCTGTCACAATCCTATCACTTTTCTTTGGCCAGATACATTTTCTGTGATCTTTGTAACGCATGAATGCCATTGTATTTGGAAAGGAAATGTCTTTAGACCCAGCTCACCTGCACAGCAGGAAGGGTGCCAAAATCAAATGCTCAATGTTTATTAAACCATATTCTTCTGCCTTTCCCTGGAAGGTAATCTAAGAGGAGCTGTACTGTGTGCGCAGCAGCTGAGAGGCTGCAGTTGGCGGGTGGAGCTCAGGACCCAGCACTCAGCAGGATCCAAAGGGCTTGTCCTATCATTAGCCTGGTTCAGGATGAACTCACTCTGACCTGTGGGGTGGCAACGTTGCTAATATGGAATTTCCCTTTGGGGTTTTAAGTCATTCCCGTTGGTTATGTTGTATAAATGATTGGTACAGTGCAGAACAGTTGAGGGGTCACGTGGTTCAGAACCCGCTGCTGGGAAGAGAAGACCCAGGTTGTAGTGCTAGCATTGGTACTAGTTTCCTAGGTGATCCTGGGCCACCCTACAGCCCCCATTAGGCTCAGCACCTAATGTTCCTTCTCTGTGCAGTAGTGAGGTCTGAGTCCTGCCACAAACTGACACTCTACAGTTCTGCTGCTGTTAACTTCCAGCAGCTGCAGGAGAGCTGAGTGCCTTGGACAGAGATACACCCTTACCTGTTGGAAGCATAGAAGCATTGTTAAGAGGGCTGGGGATGCAGCTCAGTTGATACAGTAATTGCATAGCATCATGAAGGCCTGGCTTACTTGCCAGTGTGGCATACTGCTGTGATCCCAACATGCAGAGGTGGAGGCAGGAGGATCAGAAGTTCAAAGTCATCTTCAGATACATAGGAAGTTGAAAGCCAGCCTGGGCTGCATGATACTATCCTTAAAAAAAAAAAAAAAAAAAAAAAAAGAAGAAGAAGAAGTACTATTAAGAAAGCATGCATGCCCAGGCTAGTCTCAAGAAGGTAGTGAGTTATATCAATTGATTGTTCCTCCTTCTCAATTAAAGTGGAGTTATCAAGGAAAAGGCTGGAAAAAAAATAAATCAGTGAGATAGCCAGGGACTAGGTCATAAATGGCCAGGCTCAGGGCTTCAGATGTTGCCCTGGGAGCAAGTGATCTGACTTCAGTTTTTAACAAGTCACAGTGCTCCATGGAGCATGCCCATAGAAGTATGGGTGTGGAAACAAAAGAATCATTTGAAGTAGGTAGAGAGATTGGTAGATACCCAATAAATGTAATGTATTGAAACACGTATCTATCAGTAACTTTCTAGGCAGCAGCACCATGAAGCCTAATGAAGAGGCGATACATCTTAGGGAGGGAGATTGTCAATGTGTTCGTTTGTCCTGGAGGCAAACTAGTCAATAGTCTCTGGGACACTGAAGAAAATAGACCCTGCATTTGCAATCCTGAGGAGAATAGGGCATAGAGAACTGTGTGAGAAAAGTCAAGTTTGAGTGTGGGATGAGTGGGTGTCAGGAGACACGTGATACCATGCAGACCAGAAGCCTGTGGCTGGATGAGAGCCTGGAAGGCTGGGCTCCTCCATGCTCTCTGCGTCCATAGTGGGTGAGAAGGATTGAGTCATGAGGCACGATATAAGGTGATGTCTGCTTATGGTGGTCAAGAGGACAGGACACTTAGAGCCATCTGAGAATGTGGGATGGCAGTCACTGGCCTTGCAGGGCTTCTGACCTATTAAGCAAGCAAGTGACATGTGACCAACTTAAGTAGTGGAGGAAAAGTCACTAGAGAATAGAGTACAGCACCTGGCATACATTTTATAGCAAATTTATTTAAAGAAATTCATGGTAAAGGGAGAGGAAGGGTTTGCATTTATAGATGAGGCACTGTGGTGTTTTGCGAGTGAAGACTACAGGAAACCCTCAGGCTCCTTTGTTCTTAGGGTCAGGGTGAGGAGAATGCCATCCACAGGGAGAGGGGGCGGACACGGGACGACACTTAGGTCAAAATAAGGACTCAAAGGGCTGGGGAGATAGCTCAGTCAGTAAAGCACTTTCCACACAGGCACATGGGCCTGTGTTCAGTCCCCAGCACCCACACAGAAATGTAGCTGGCCAAGCATGCTGGTAATCCCAGTGCTGAGGAGGCAGAGACAAGTAACCCTGGGGTACACTGGCCAGCTAGCCTACCCAACCATTATGCTCGAGCTCCGAGTGAAAAATCCTGTTAAAAACCTCTTAAAGGATGCTACCCAAGGTTGACCTCTGCTTCTGCATAAACATGAACATGCACACATACTGCTTCATGTGCACACAAGCACACAGTAGACAGAAATGTGTGTTGCTGTGACATTTTAAAGTCTGAGGGGCAAAATACATCCTGAACCACAGTCAGTATTTAGAAGGAGCTTTGACTCTGCTCTCACTGTTAAAATAGTTCTTGGCATGTACTCCAAAGAAAGAAGCCTTCATTCATTCATTTACTCATTCATTCATTCATTCATTTATCAGTTTTCCTGGTAGAAATGCCATGGGTAGGCTTTGCAGAGCATTGGCTGCAGTTATAGGAAGATCCTGCCTCAGGTAAGGAAAGACACTAGAGCTGGGCAGTGGTGGTACACGCCTTTAATCCCAGCACTTGGGAGACAGAGGCAGACAGATTTCTGAGTTCGAGGCTAGCCTGATCTACAGAGTGAGTTCCAGGACAGCCAGGACTGCACAGAGAAACCCTGTCTCAAAAAGAAAAGAAAGGAAAAGAAAAGAAAAGAAAAGAAAAGAAAAGAAAAGAAAAGAAAGACACTAGAACCCTGAAGTGACAGGCCTCAGAAAAGGTGTAGATGAAGGACTCATGGGGATCAAGGGGCCGACAGAGGGTTGACATTTGAGAGGAATTGGTCTTCAAGTGAGCTTGCCAGGAGAAGAAAGGACTAAAGGGAGATTCCTTCTGCTGCCAATCCGCCCACTCTGAAGTGGACCTACTATAAACCCTTAAGGGAGGAGCAGATGGCAGTGCAGGAGGGTAAGGTCTCACAGGTCTCCGGGATGGGGGCACACCTTTCTCAGTGGTTTAGTCCAATCAGTTCATTGACATAGAGGATCTGTGGTGAAGAAAAAGTGGGCATCAGAATAGGAAACCAAGCAGGGAGTTTTCTGTGTCTGCTGGGGTCCCTAGGACCCCGCCTCCCATTCTGTATGTAAACCCTCCTTTCCACGGTTCATCCTTGGTAGCTCCTTCCTGCTGACCCTTCCCCGCTAATATGCTGTCATGGTCCCCCATGGGGAGTCATAGCAAGACCTCTCACCAAACTCTTTCATAAAGATAATGCTACATGCCACTAAAGTGTGTGGATAAAAAGAATTGCAGACAGCTACATGTGTGCCTTAAGCAAAGAACGTTTAATATCAGGCTATCTTTTATCCGCCTCCATCTCCTCTCAGGCCAGCAGCCCTCTGCTCCTGGGATAAAGTAGGTCTCCTCTAGATGTTGTCAGCTGTATGAAATATCTGGAGTTGGCAAAGTGGCACAAAGATTGAATTCAGCCTGCATTGAGGACAGTGCTTATGATTAGGGATTCACCCCCTTTCTCTGCTGTGTGCTTACAGCTTTCCACACAGCTCTTTAAAGTGTTTGTGACACACACTCCCACCCCCTGTGGGTGGGTTCTGAAGCCAAATAAAGGAGGTCTCAGCGTATGGGTTGGTGTGAGCTCACTGTGTAGTGGTGAAGAAAACTCCCATGAACATGAGTTTCTCCCTTTAAGATACACCAAAGGTCAGTAAGGGAATGCTAAGAGTAATGAAGAAGACCGAGATGGGAGACTAGCAAGACTGAGGATCCTGAGCTGTGGCGAGCGGGAAGGCTCCTCCCACCCCACAAGACTTGTTTGCCACCTTTACAGGCCTTCTGCCCCCAGTGACCAGGTGATGTTTTTCAGAACTGCTCACCTGGTGCTGCTAGTCAGCACTGCAGGACTAAACTCTGGGCAAAAATTAGCTTGACTTGTCAAAACAAGAGCTTTGTTTTCACTGAGTCTGAAGGATTTTCATAATCTTTAGGGTGGAAGTGCCAAAACCATATTGAGGTAGCGTCTTAATTTTATAAGCAGTAGTCCTTACCTAGTCTTGCAGGGAGTGGCTGAGGAGAGGCTGCTCACGTGATTTTTCACTAGTTAATTTTTTGTCACATTTGAGTCACAACATAAATCTCTAAATGGGAGATAAACAACCACATGTTCAAAAGATGGTCTTTCAGAGGGAATCCGCCAGTACACTCTCTAACCTGTGCCCAGCGTGGGGCATGAATGTTAGAAAGGAACAGGGGCCTACTGTGGTAGAACCCATCTATAATCCCAGTACTCCAGAGGTAGAGGCAGGGGGATTTTGAGTTTGAGGCCAGCCTCAGGTACACAGCAAGACCTCATCTCTAAAAAACAAAACAAACAAGGGACTGCTGGGATGGTCCGGTGGGTAGAGGCCTTGCTTTGCAAGCCTGCTGAGCTGAGTTTAAGCCCTGGAACCTACTTAGGGTGCAGGGGTCTCAGAGTTGTCCTCGGCCCTCCGATATACTCAAGGTAGCCCCCACGTGCGCACACACTCATGCATACATACACTAGGTGTTTGGTGGATCCGGGTGTAAAGCATGGTAGAATATGCCTTTAATAGCACTGAGGAGGCGGAGGCAGACAGAGCTGCTCTAGTCTATGCAGTGGAGCTCCAGACTAGCCAGAGTACACCGTATAAATCCATCTCAAATAAATAAACCATTTAAAAATTTTTTTAAATGAGGTAAACAAAACACACAAAAACTTCCTTTGGAAAGGCACCAGGCCCACGGGGCTCTGCTCAGGGACTCTATCGGGAGGGCTCTCACAAACCTAACTGAGGTTGGCAATGAGGAGTCTCCCGATAGACTTCTCTGCAGGAGTCAAACCGCAAGTCCATCTCCAGCACACGCTTGCTCTTTTCACATCGTCCCAGCTCTTTCTGCCTTTGTTTGCAGCTTCCCTCCTGTCTCCTGAGTCTGCAGCGCAGAGCAGGCTGGCTCGCCACGCTTGGTTAATTGGTGTGTCATCCGGTCCTGCGAGGCTCCTCCGCAGCACTCGCACTGCTTTATTGAAGCGCTTTGAATGATGTGTTAAATGATGAAAGCAAGGACCATGGCTTAGAAAAATGTCTCCAGATAGGTGAGGAACATACTCAGAGTCACACAAGGTCATTGTCATCAAAGTAACACTACCTCAGAAGGATTTCTATGGGCTCCATTGTTTTGACACAGTTTTTCTTAAGTTATTTTTTTTTCAACTTTTTTTTTTGGCGGGGGAGGGGGTTGGGTTTTTTTATTTTGAAGTTTTTTGTTTCGTTTTGTTGTAGTGCCAAGGATGGCATTTCAGGCTTCCCGTGGATACATGTTCTACCTCTACGCTGTGCCCGCAGCCCTTTCTCAAAGTTTAGAATTACCTTTACAAATAGGTTCGTGCGCTGTGACACTCTCCTGTTGTATGTATGCTATTTCCTTCATCTGCCCGAGATACAACGTGAACATGCGTCCTTCAGGATGCTGGCTTTGCTCTTGGCAGCTGAGAGTGACACTTTGTTCTTCTGACCAGCTCTAAGTCGGGCTTGTGATGTGGGCATTTCCTACGTCATAGCTGAGTCGTTTATACAGAATTCAAATCTGATTCTCTCATGACCTACATTACCCAGTGCCATTCCAGTGCCCTAGTGAATACTTAGGAATCATTTTTGGCTCAGTATTTCCAACTTGTATAACAGCTTGAAAGTAGTTGCTCAAAACAAAAACCAGATTTTAACTTTGATAGAGCCTTTGACGGATGTTTGTGGAGTGTCGCTTGTCACCCACACATGAAGAAGTGATCTCTCTTTGCCAACACAGCAAACCCAGATTCAAATTACACCTCAGCCATAGCAGCCTAAGCAAAGAACCTTGGCTGCAGTACATGGTGTCTCAGGGTCTCCGTCTCTGCATCTGAGGTAGCAGCTCTGCCTGAGTGTGGGGTCAGGCCACAGTGAGGAACAGAGGCACTGTCAACTCTTCTTAAAAGGAGGCAGCTTCAGAAAGGCTCCCATCTAGTGGGTTGACTGGAGCTGCGTAGACCGCAGGGTTAGATCCCGCTCACCTCAAGCACTGCTGACATTGAAGGCACCCACTGTGAAGAGCAGCTTAAGGGAGGACAGTGTCAACATAGAGGCCGTTGCTTCCATCTTAATAGCAAGTAAGCTAGAGCTGATTCTGGAACCATTGTGAGTGACCATGGCCCAGGAGCAGAGATTTCAGTTATCTCAAATTCCATATTCCAGTGTGGAAGCAATTCAGAACAAAGAAAGTCATAAATCAAGGGAAGTTTAGCTTCCATCGGTGGTGCATCAGAGAGGCCATTGCAGAGAGGAAGGGCAGCTTCTAAAGGCCAAGCTGTTATTCATGATGTTCTGAGCTTTAGGGCTGCGAGAACTAGTGGTCTGCTAAGCCAATAGACTCTAAAAGCTTCCTAGCTACAAGCTGCAAGATGTTAATACAGACAGAGGTGGGCAAAGGATGACTGTTCCAGGGCTAGAGCTAGCCTGGGGTAAGGTAATTAGCCAATGGGCTGCAGCATTCCAGTCTTTCCACAGTCCTGACCTTCCAGTCATTCCTGTGGACAAATCTTCCCAGGAGTCCTCGGCCACAACAGCCACCCCCAGATTTTGGCTGTGATAAAACATGAACAGTGATGGGTAAGGAACAACACATATGGGAGTGTGAAGCCTTCAGCAGCAGAAGGGCAAGCAAGGGCAGTGGCCTGGCTGGAGAAGAGCACCCAAAGCTCCCTCCGCACCCGGTTGTCCCTGATAGCTGGAGTTGGGAGTAAAGACGGGGCTAGAGAATTGTTTCAGAGGTTTGTTTTTGCTCCTGGTTTCTGGGGCTAAACCAAGGCCTTGCCTGTATTTTGAGTGTACACAGCCCTCAGTCTGTTTGAGAAGCAGTGAAACTGTTAACCACAGACCATCTCCCCAGCTCACCATATGAGGCAAACCAGTGGCTCTCCCCAAGCCCAACATGAGATTGAGTAGAGGCTCTGGGAGGATAGAAAGCATCTGGGGCCATAGAAACCTGGTCCCTGTAACCAAGAAGAGGCCCTCCAGTGGCCAAGACCATGGGCAGGAGATTGGCAGGGACTTTCTCCAGTGAAGTCTGGCCAGGAAGTCTAATGGATCCAGAGGTTGGGTGTTTACCAACAGCTGCCTGACCAGATGGAGCTCATAGGAAGCCCTCAGCCAGTCCACATGTCCCACCAGGAAGTGTTCTTGCTATGTAGCACAAGTTGACTTAAGTAGACCAGGCTAGCCTTGAACTTTTGGCTAGTCTCCTGCCTCTGCAACTTGAGTTACTAACTTAAGAGCTGTGCCTTATTAATAACAAGCTGTGTGAGAGCAGAGGCCTGAAAGGACTGAGAACAAGCACATGAGGGCCTAAAGCCTGTGCAGTGAAAAAAACTGAGGAGGCAGGAATGAGGGCACACTGTATTCCAGAGACAAAAGCAGAGCAGACAGAGAGGAAGGGAACTGAGAAAACCAGGTGAGCAAGTGTGCCGTGCAAAACAAATCAGAACTCATCAGAGAACCAGTTTTAACTGAGCCGTTGCAATGCAAGACAGCCATCTGTGTTTGAGAGTGTCTTTCTCCTAGGAAGAAAAACACTAATCTCTTCTCTAAGTGGCATGTGGTAATATTTTTGTCCTCATAGTTTGAATTTTTATAATACATAGATTGTTTTTTAACAAGAGTTCAGATGTTGTGGCACATGCCCTTAGTCCTGGCACTCAGGATACAGAAGAAGGCAAGTATCTGTGAGTTCAAGGCCAGTCTGGTCTACAGAGGGAGCTTCAGGCCAGAGCTACAAAAAAGAGAAAGGAGAGAGAGAAAAACTGTCAGACTCATTTCTGAGACTACAGTCACTTTCTTTGCCACACCTGTTAAGGTAATGAGTAAACATATTCATGAAGCCAGACTAGAGCATAATTGTCTGGACTATTTTCAAAACATTTAACATTAATAGCCACATAAAGCCTCTTTAAAAAGTAAGCTTCAGGACTGGAGAGATGGCTCAGTGGTTAAGAGCTCTGTCTGCTCTTCCAAAAGACCCAGGTTCAATTCCTAGCACCCACGTGGCAGTTTGCAATGGTCTGTAACTCCAGTTCCAAGGGTTCTAACATCCTCACACCATTGCATATAAAATAAATAAGAAGTAAGCTGCAGGTGGCATGGTGGCACATGCCTTTATTTAATCCCAGCACTCAGAAGACAGAGGCAGACAGGTCTCTGAGTTTGAGGCGAGCCTGGTCTACAGAGCAAGTTCTAGGATAATCAGGGCTGCACAGAGGAATCTTGAAGGGGGAAGAAAGGGAAGGAAGGAGGGTAAGTAACCTGCTCAGCCAGGTAACATGGCCACACCTATCATCCCATCATGAGGGAGCAGGAGGCAGGGGCATCACCTGATTGGGCCACCTCAGGGTCTTGCCATCAAAACTAGAGAAGAAAGGGAGGCAGGGAGGCAAAAACAAGCTCTCTAGACTAGCATCCTGTGTGCGCCGTGTTCTGAGCAGGCAGCACAAGCTGCAGAACCTTACCCAAAATTGACTCCACCTCCTGCCAAAACCACAAAACAAAGCCACACCAAGGGAGTTGTCTCAGGTGGGATCCAGCTAGGCCTGGGTCTCCTGGCTTAGCCCCGTGTAGTCAGTCTGTGAGCCTGGTCTGAAGAGTGACAGGTAGCTCTAGTTCCCTGAAGCAGCTCTGTCCATTTTTATAATCATGGAAAACTTGGCATTTGGTATGATTCACTCAGCTTCAGATATTTCTCCTTTTTAAATTTATTATTGTTTTGTTTTTTGAGACAGGATCTTAATGTGTATCTCTAGCTAGCCTGGAACTTGCTTTATAAAGCATGTTCTTCAAACTAGCTAGAGTCCTCCTGCCTCTGTGTTCCCCCGAGGCCTTCACCCCACACACTCTCGGTGCTAGCAGCCTGACTTACTTCCTCCTTTTTAAAAAGTGTGAGCAGAGGTTCTTCCTTGGTGAGCTTGGTTTGCCCTTGCAGCTGCGGGAGAGCATCCTTGTTTATGAGGGTACCCATTCTCAGACCGTGGAGGCTGCGAGAGAGTGGCTCTGAAGCTTCCTTTGTTCCTCCCACCCTTTCCTTAGCTCTTCTGGGGGAAAAGAACATGGCACTGTTTCTGACACCCATCCCCCACTCCTGCTCACCTTTCTATAATTATGTCTTAACTTGATATTTTTATACTCTGTGACTTTTTGATCTAACTTTTTTTATAACTTGCTGGAGTGGGGGAAAAGCTGCTGAAGTGACTTTTGCAGATGATGGAGAGACTGCTCCAGTCCTTTGCAAGGTCTGTGAAGGATCCAGCTGTCTCAGATAGCCATGCCTGAATATGCATTTTCCAGGGTCAGCAGCAACTGAATGAATATGGAACTGGCATGCAGAGCTAGTGGTTTCACTGAATGCAGCAGTGTGGAGCTGGCTTTGTGCTCTGTATTCAGCAGCCCCGAGGTTAACAGAGCAGGACAGGTTAAGGTCTTGCAATTCCAGATAAGCATTTTATCATTTTTGATGCATTTCAGGCTAATTGAAATATTTTTTTCCAGCAGTACACACCCATGTCACCTCACCTAAAGACACAGACACACCAAATTTGGAGTTTTAAAAAACACAGAATCAACAGTCTTGATATAAAACAATAAAGAAATAAGAAAGTATTAGCGTCTGACGCCTCCCTGCAGATGCTTGAAGGATTAGTGCTGGGGCAGCAGCAAGCTGTTGATTTACATTCATTGAGGCAAATCTTCCAAAGCTAAAAGCAAAACCAAAAAAAATCTTTAAAAGTTGCATAGTATTGTTTAATATACTTTTCTTTTTTCATTTTTTGATTTTTGTTTGTTTGTTTGTTTTTCAAGACAGAGTTTTCTCTGTTTAGCCCCAGCTGTCCTGGGATTCACTCTGTAGACCAAGCTAAGCCACCAAACTTAAGAGATCCACCTACCTCTACCTCCTGAGTGCTGGGACTAAAGGTGTGAGCTACTATGCCCAGGTCAATATACTTTTCTAATAGATAAATCCCAATAGTATTTCCACTCGACAATGGATGGCCACTTGTCCCAGAAGAAATTCTTCATAAAAGAGACCAGCATGAGTGTAGATCCAATACAGTTATTTTTGTGCATTTCAGGCCCTGTGACCATCCCTGGTGCCTGTTGTAAGCAAAATTGCAAAATCCTGCCTCCATGGAGCCCATGGTTTGAAGAAGGGTGCTGGGCAGTTGTAATGTCTCAGACAGAAGTCCTTGGATGATGTGAGGAGTTGGTGGCATGGGGTGGTGACCTCCTGAGTAGAAACCGGAAGGGACGTGAGGAAACCAGTCTTCTGTGACTTGTGTCCCACAAGACTGACAACTCAGGCGACTGCTGTAGCTCAACTCAGAGACACCCAGTGGCAAGATCCACTGCTCCTAGAATCCTCTCCCTCCTCAATCCAGGACTTAGGGACAGCTTTAAAACCCTGTCCTCAATCCTGCAGACTATCTTATATACTTCAGCTCTGAACTTGAAAGTGACTTTGACATGTCACCTATCTCCCACACCTATTTAAGAAGTTCTTTTACATCCCTTATCCTTTACTTAGGAACTAAGAGTGTTGTTTTTTAACTAAGGAAGAAAGATTGCAGAACTTGGTGGCTCGTGCCCCTTACCACTGAGAAAGCTACTCTAGAGGTGGCATGTACCCACCAGTGCCACATGCAACTTATGCTGAGCAGCCCAGAATTGAGCCTCTCCTCTTTAGAACTACTGACATTCCTCTGCTCGATGATGTTCTAACCAGAAGGGTGGCACACAGCTCTTCACCTGCACAGGTAACTAAGCAAGCCTCTGGTACTTGTGACCCTCCGTAAGCTTCTGCCTGAGTGATGAGAAATGATGAGAAGTTAGTGAGCAGACCTTTCAAAGGTGGCTCTACTTTGTAAGTATCAAACCTCCCATTCTGTGAGGAAGCTGAGATCCGGAGAGAATGAAGGACCTTTGCAGAAGGTTAAATGGCTGTCCCAGGCTGCGTAGAGCAGCCAGCTCCTGTCGCTCAGATGAGGTGGGCTGCTTTTGTTACAAGAGTTACAAGAGGGACAGTGAGTGAGCAGGTCATCATGTAAAGACCAAGGCGGGCTGGCTGTGCTCCTCAGCAAGGCTCTTTCCCAGCTCCATCTTGACAGTGCCCTCATGGTGGGTCTGACTTACAGAACTTTGCAAGGTGCCTGTTCTCTCCCAGAAACCAAGGGCTAGTTCGTTTTATTCAGAAATTAATCTGGCCGATGATATATGACAGGTACTAGGAAGTGTGTGGGTAACAGTACAGTGTGCCCATCTGGCCAGTGTCGCATTGGTACCAGAACCCACCCCTGGGAGCTCCTGGTCAAAAGCTGTGCTGATGACAGGGAAGGCTGCCCTCAAAGCCCGGGAGAACCTTGCATTTATCTGTTACTGATTAATAAGCCACTCGAAATTAGTCCTTAAAATAACAAGCATTTCTTCCCTCAGGATCCTGTGAGTCAGGAGTCCTGCAGGGCTCAGCCATCCCCATCAGCAGGAAGCGCCTGTGGAGCTTGTTCTTGGGTGGGGCTTAAGGATGGGGGCTCCACACTGCTTCAGCAGCATGTGTGACCCCTGAGTGGAGAACAGGGGAACCCAGGCATAGCTCTTTTGGTGTTCTCGCTCCACAGGCGCTCTCCTCCTCTGCCTCTTCATGGCTAGCTTCCTTGTGGCTTGTGTTGTGAACTGGTAAAAAAAAAAAAAAAAAAAAAAAAAAAAAAAAAAACTGTGGGACTATTAAGTTCCAGACTCAGAAATGGGACAAAATGGATTCTGCCATGTGTTGCTGAAACAACCTAGGCTCCTGATAAGGAAGCACCAAGGTCAGTCTTTAAAAGCATCCTGGTTAGGGATTGTGTGAAGTCCATCTTGGAAACATAGTACACTACAGATTTCTGGAAGAAATGGTGTTAAGCTGAGTCTTGATGAATGGGGTGGCTACAGCAGGCACCATCCAGCGGAGCAGCAGCACACACCAAGCCAAGGGTGTTCAGTATCATCCCATTTTGACTCCCTGACCTTGAGCTAGGAATAGAAATGAAGATTCGCTTGAGCTCAGTAGACTAAACGCCAGCCCTGGTGTTTTCTCAAGTATCCTCAGCTGCTTGACTCCAGAGACCAGTTTAGAGTTAGGAGCCCATGGGAGTTATCCTCTAAGAGATGTGGCATGGTTGAAGCTACCTGTTGTCAGAGGACAGGTCAGCATTACACCCACCTTAAAGGGATGTCATTTTTTAATTCTTACAAGGCTGCTAGTGAGATGGGTTTCCATTTTTAAGTCTTTAATAAGAAATAATCTGTCTGAATTAATTAAAATGCTTAGATATATGAAAGTGGTAGCTACTGGTCATTCTAGGTAGAGATGTGTTAGATCAGAGGGCTCTGTCTATTAAGACGTCAGACTGTGGTGCTGAAGAGCATGGGGTATGGCCATTTTGGCATGTTAGCCAAGCAACCAAACCATGCTCTTCTAGGCTGACCAGACAGGTGAAGGTGTCTCCAACCCCATTTAGCATAAACACCTAATGCCTGTTGTTGGCTGTAATCAAATTTCTGGTGTTGTGGAGAACATAAAAAGCTCTTGACTTAGTGTTCACTCTACACAGGGCTAAAATCCTCTAAGTATTAGAGATACAGGGAGATGTTGAATACTGGCCATTATCAGGTAGGCTTTGGTAAAACTAAGAGTATGAATTTGTCTGCACAGTTGTGGATAGAGTCTTCTGGGGCAGACGCCCCACAGAGGAGGAAGAACAAGGGGATATGTGGGAGCTGTGTCCTGAAAGGCAGGCAGATTCCATTTGTCATCTGTCACACCGGCTAAGGTTCCAGATAGGAGCCACCCTTGCTACTGCAGCTAGGGCTGTGCAATCATTTGAAGAACAATGCTTTTTCTATTACAAACGTGAAGTGGTTGCTTTCATCTGTCCTAACTTAACTTTACATCTTTCTAATTCAAAATCTCACACCAAGTCTCCTCTAATGCACGGACTGCCATCAAAGGAGACCTTTTTGCAGTTGTTTGTAAGTGACTTTTAGAGATTTCGTTATATGCCAGATATTTTAATTAGCATTTCCTGAGCAGTGCCACTGATGAAAATCAACATAGAACAATTAGAATGTCTGCAAGGGCACAAAAGTGGGCTTTTAAATAGGCTTTTTTCCCTCTTCTTTTTTTTTTATTAAGTTTAACAATTAGAAACCTCATATTTACTGTGGCCTAGTTGAAATTAATATATTACCTTTAAACACAGTATTCATTCCAAAAGTTGTTCAGCCAGGTCTCTGTTTAATGTAGTGCAGATAGACAGATAAGTGTACGAGTGGCACACTCAAGTATACACACACACACACACAGAGACAAAAAAAATGATGCAAATAAAATAGCATTATGGGAGGAGAAGAAGAAGGCAGCTTGCATTTCAGGTCAGCAGGGTTAAGAAGTCCAAGAAACCTTTAAATATTCAAAACAGTTGTATTCAGCCTAGAATCTACTTTTTATCATCCTCGCTGGCCCTTCAGGATGAAGGAAAAACACTGTCCAGCTCTGGGAGTAGTTTGCTGGCAGGAGAATTAGGAGAAAGGTACTGACGCCTGAGGGGTGGGTCATGAATTAGTAATTGCTCTGTGGCGGATGAGCCCGTCAGAAGAGTTGAAAATGAGGAAGTTGCCTCACAGAGCACTATCAATCACTCAGTGACCATAACTTCCAGTAATTAGTGTATTTTATGGGCTTTTGCTTCAGTGGCTCGAAAGCCCATATGCTGCACTCACAGCTAAACTTTGCCGGAGTAATATTCCAGGATGATTTATCCCCTTGCTGCACTGGGAGATAACCCTATATTAGGTGAAGATTGTGAACTAAGCTGCAATAAAGTGTAAGTTTAGGTACAGTTTGCCCAGGTTGAGACCTCAATGTATCATGCTTTTGAGCATTCATGGTCGGGCCGGAGCAAGCAATCATTTCTAACAGTGAAACAAATAAAGCAATTAAAGGACCAGCATTAGGATATTGTGTTTGTGAATTACTGTTGCCCTCTCCCCATTTAAGTGTCCACTGTAATAAGCCCATTTCTAATTAGAAAAACAGCAATGCTGTATTAGAATCATTTATTTGTAATGCTGTCTTCCCTCCATGATTACTGGTAATCTGGGGTAGAATGCAGGACCCTGTGAGTGGTGGGGAAGTGCTTGATTTATCCTTTCGTGCTACTGTGCTTGGGCTCCTTAAGTTACAATAAATCCACTCCCGATCTGTGGGGTCTGGCGAAGATGAGGGTTTCCTTTAGAAATGCTGGCACATGTTAAGGAGCAAGCCTGGCGGGAACCTCCCAGTTAGGCTTTCTACACAAAGAGGGGGAAAATGTTATTTACCAGCTCTCAGGGGCACTTGGCACTCCTCGCGCCGGCGTAATGAGTTATTTGCTGAGGTTCACCCAGTGCACCGGAAGTCCCCAGGGGCCTTCACAGACAGGGTTCCCTACCATTGCCAAAACATCTGTAGAGCCCAGCATTCTAATAATTTAACAAGCTTTGCCACCAACTTACAGTATGACCTTGGGCAAATTAATTAAGCTTCTGGTGCCTCCATTGGGCAATAATTCTGTTTGTGTTAAAGCAATCCTTGGAGTTTGTAGGAAAGCGTTATGTCAAGATAAGTATAAATTGACTAAGGAGAGAGACAGACTCGGCTGTACCGTACTCTCTGCAGATGAGACACCTCTGTGCAGCTTCTACGGATCTGTTCCTGAGCTTTCCTGAGATAGATGCTAGTGAGAAGCTAGTCTCACCAGGCTTAGATGAGGAGGTGTGTAGTGTGACACCTTCATTACATTTATTATCCCATCTTTAATTTCCAATGCATTATCACATCATATGAGTTAAACAATAATAGTAAAACAAACTAATTGTCTTTAATTAAAGTGAATTAGGTTTTGATTTCAATATATTTGATGTAGCGAGAAGTGAGGATGTGGAGGGTCCCAAAGGTTATTAGGGCAGATTTCTGTGGGGCCTGATGGTGTTAGTAATAACACTCTTCTCATGGTTCTAGACACGAACAGATATGTCATTTCATCAGTCTCTGTTACTCGCACTTATGCCCCTCCACAGGGGTCGCAGATTCCACAAGTTAGCAGCTAATGGCGTTATACATTAAAAATTGAAGCTTCCCTCACTCCAAGGCCTTGCAAGGCTTTGTTCTTAAGCCCTAGACACTTTGGAGTGCAGCTGCAAACTATAGGCAGAAGATTAAATTAATTTGTAACTCTTTTTTTTTTTTTGTCCTGCATTACTAAATCCTCCACATTTAATTGAAACCCTACTTCAAGACGCTGTGTGTTTCTGCATTCTTTGTTGTTAGTTTAACCTCTGAAGCTCTTTAACACTGGCAAATTGCTGTTATATCCTTTGGATTGGCTTGAAACCATTCCATAAGCGGACAATGAAATTGATACATGGGAAGAAATATCAGATCTTAGGGTGGGTTTTAAAGTGTTTAATATTTATTGTGGGTCTTCTCCAGCATAGTTTGAGGTGATTTAAGCTCGATCTTTAGGCCTGAGCAAATTGGTCTTGGGATGAAAACTCACCTAGGGAATTTTATGTCATTCAGTAGTTAAGTCTATTTTGTTTTTTTTTTTAAGTTTCCCTTGTCTGAATGCACCAAGTGGCTGTTGAGTTTCTATGAAATGGAAGCTTAACTGCAGCACACAATCTAAATGCAAAATCCTTAGATGAAAGTTTAATTGTGTAAAATGCGCACAAGGTAATTAAGAACAAATTTTAGAACATTTCGGACTATAAAGTCTCCCTTCAGCTATATTGAAAATGCTTATTTTCAATTTGCAGTTATGCTAAGAAACATAGGATATGTCTAAATTAAGAATTTTTTTAAAAACCGAGTGCTTTTTAGTGCAAGTATAAACTTAAAGCTCATCTCATTGCTTTGCTGATGGCCTGAGTAGGAACCTTGATCTGAGTCTGCCCTCCCCTGCCGCTGCTACCTTGCCTCCTCTCTCTCTCTAGTTCCATGAGGTAATTTCCCTATCGTGTTGTTACTTTATAAATAAATATTTTCTACCCCAACTTTCAGTTAAAATACAAAAGGTTTCTATTATGTATTTGACAATGGTTCTAGTTCTCTCTCTCTCTCTCTCTTTCTGTCTGTCTGTCTCTCTCTCTCTCTGTGTGTGTGTGTGTGTGTGTGTGTGTGTGTGTGTGTGTGTGTGTGTGTGTTACACACACAGAGGCTCAAATACATTTATTATTTACAGTATAAAATCCAACATACTTCAGTGCTGTAACCTCAAGAACAATTCGTAGGTTATGGTTGGTCAAATCAAAGATCAATAAATGACTCTAAGGAACATTTCTAGTTTCACAGTGAAATGTTAGTGATTCCTGTTATTTCAATGTATTCCCAACTGTGACCACGTCCACAGTCTCTTTTTCCTGCCCTTTACACAAGAAATGTCCCACAACCTCTGTTGAGCAGTTTGTTAACTGTTTAGTGTTTGGAATTAAACTGCACTTGTTTATTTAACATTAAATAGAATGCTTTCCCTGCCTCCTGTCCACCTCCACCCCAGCCACGAACAGTAGACCTGTTCCGGGGCCTGCACAAAGTCACCGTCTCCTCCTGGGAGTGAAGGGATAAGAGAGTCTGTTGACGGATTGCTGGCGTGTCTTCATTTTTTTAGTACACTTTTTTTTAAAACCCTGGACTTAAGCTGCCTATATTTAAATGCTCCCCTTGTAAAGATGACAGAGCGAGTGGGCATCCCTATTGGCCAAGCCCTAATCTGTTTGCTTTGCTGCAATCCTTCTTTTCCTCCCCGTTACTTTCACTGTTAACCTATTTATAAATCTAAATCTACACACAAAGGTCATTGGTTGGCTGAACTTAAACCATTTTACTCAGTAAATTTAATTAAGAAAATACAGTGCAACTCATAAGCAAATGAGTTTTTTCCTAGTTTTAAACCAAACCACCCTCTTGAGTGCTGATTGCCTTGCCCGACCCCTGGTGATACAGAAACAGGCAAAATTAAAAAGGACATTAAAGCTTCATTAAATCTGAAACACATTTAGTACAGTGACATATCTGCAGGCCATTTCAGAGAAGATTACACACTCTCTTTTGTAAGTTTCCTAATTTATAATACCTTGACAATAAAAACTGGGGAAATGCACGTTGATTAATAGGCCAGTAGGGTAAGAGCGGCGAGCAGTGCTGGCCCAGCCTTCTGAAAGGCCCACAGCATCTGCACTCCCTCCCATAAGGGTTCAGTGTTTGTTTGGACTTCTGTGAAGAAGTTCCTCGTGCAGCCATGTCTGCTCAGGGTAACATTTCTATTTCCAACTGACAGCTTGATGAAGGGGTTCTGGGCCTACCCTTGTGATTGAACCCACTTTGTCATAAGACAAGTGCTGGGACGTCAACAGCTCTGGGGCTACATTTGACTGAAGGGTAAGGACTTAGATGAAAGCAGAGTCCTTTGGAGGGGCCTTCCAACAACTGTCTTCAGTGCAGCAGGCACACCTGCTGGAGCTCACTAGCCACAGCAGCCCATTGGTGACACTCGGAAGAGAGAAAGTGACAATCTCGATACCATGGCAGTGGTACCTACCTGTTAACAGCAAAGGAGCCTTCTCTGCCATGTAAATCCAAAGAGGTCACACCTACAAAGTCAGACCAGCAGGACTGAGGTCCCAATGGATAGATGTCAAGAAAACATGAAACAAAGTTAGACCCAGGAATGCTGCTTTGCCCAAATCAGCCACTGCTGCCTGTTCCTAAGCAGATGGGACAAAAGGGCCACCACTGACCTGCCCACACTAAAATTTCTCTCTGGCCCCTGCATAGTAGTGTCTTAAATGAGTGACACCAGCCATCCTTGCTTCCCTGTCCCAGTTATGACAGAGGAGCCAGGTGCATGTATGCACACTGCAGATCAATGATGACTGGCCAGTCAGAGGCCTTGTACTAAGATGAGAGGGAGCCGATTCTCCCATTATTCTATTCTTGTTCATTATGCTTTCCTCGTATTTTATTTCTCTATGTTTGTTTTGTTTTGGAAAGAGCCTCACTGTGTGGCTTAGACTGATATGAAGTCAGGATCCTGCCGCCATAGCTTTCTAAAGTGCTGAGATTACAGATACACACCACCACACCTGTCTCGTTTCTTAATTCTTTAAAAGCTCCAAGAACCAGGAGTGTCAGCATCTGCTGGGTCACATAGATCGTGATAATATGTGTGGTAGTCAGGTTGTCTCTGCCAGTCAGTCATGTGGGCAGAAATCTTCCTCAGTCCCAGTGATGTGTTCAACATGTTTGTCCATGAATGTGCATACATTTCTCTGTAAGGGACTAAGCCACCATGTTTTGGGTTTGTTCTACCAGTTATTAGTCTCATAGCCATTTTAGATGAGAAATCCTTCTTGTGTTGTATCTTTACTCCAGATGAAATGTACACAGATCAGTGTGATGATAGGTACAGCTTTTGGTCACTCCTCAGTGCCTGTCAGGTCATTAGAGAATAGTACCCCCACCACTGCAGACCAGAGACTCCTGAGTCAGCCTGCACACTCACAAAAGTATAGTCACACCCTAGATTTTTCATATCTAAGACAAGCCTACAGCTTGTGTTGTGTGAAAGCAGAATGGGGGCAGCATAGCAGCACTTAGACAGCAGCCGGCCAGACAATTCCCTGCCGACGCAGGGAAGCATCCATCCTCCCTCCTCTGCCTCATTTGACCTGTTTTCTCATTTGAACATGGAAAGATTGAGGAAATCCATCAAATGAAATAACGATAGCTTCAGTTTATATCTTGAAAATCCATGTACTTATTAATGTCCATGAGATATGAATACAGTGTGGCACTTAACTAGATATTCTAACACACACAGAGGCACACACAGCACACACAAACATGCAAGTGAGTGTTCACCTTCTCCGAGGGCCACCACACAAACTCATATGGTTCATTATTATTACACTGCTGTTCAAATTGCCCTTAGAGCTTTGAAACCTCAATGCCTCTGTCTATCCCTTAGTAATCTTTGTAGGTATTCAGGTTTGAATATACATGGGCATTCAGGCATCAGGCTACATAGAAGTCACATGATCACCAAGCCAAGGGGTGTCATCTTAAATGTGAGCTGGGATTAGTTCTCATAAAGTACAAGAAGTGCTCTTTTGTTGCATGAAATGATTTTGAACACCATTTTGAAGTGTTTGAGAAACATCAGTGTCTTTGAAACAAGTACGCAGCTGCCAGGCTCCCAGAAGACAGTGCCAGGGTGCTGTGAGGAACACTGGATTGAGAAGCAGGTTTTGGGGACAGTCCCTAGATTTCTCTTGACTCACTGTGTGAGACTTCCTTGAGGGTTTGTATCTGCCCTAAAGGTCCATGTGCTCAGATGTGTTCGGGCTTCGCTGGTGCTATGCTTCTCCTTTGCAGGCAGGGACAGATACATATGGAGGGCTCAGAATGGAGGGTGGGCCATGCTGGCCCATGCAGGGAAGCTGTATGTTTCATGATTGCTTCCTTTGAATAGGGCCCTTATTCTCAGCACTCAGGAGACAGAGGCAGGCAGATTTGTGAGTTTGAGGCCAGCCTGGATAGCCAGGACTATGAACAAAGACCCTGTTGAAAGAGAGACAAGGGAGATGGAGGGGTCTGATCTTATCACATTGTATCAAGCCTATTCTTGTCTGAGTTGCTTAGTTGTAACACATGAGGTAACAGAAGTGTCTAGCCCAGAAACAAAGAGCAATATACAAATCAAAATAGGCATGGAGGGCTCACTCTCCCAGGTTCAGACTGAGGCCTGCAGTTCCACCCTGGCAGCCTTCCCTGGCCAGTTTTATCCTCACAACTGTACTAGTGGTGGCAGGGAAGCACGGAAAGGTAAGTGTGTGAAAATTATAGCGCAGGTTTCAGTGTCATAACACAGCCCACTCCAAAACCCTAGAGCTGTGCTCCAGAGCCAATTAGATGTTCCCGTATTACAAGAGAAAAGGCCACAGACTTGTATATCCCCGTCCTGAAGAAACTGTTACACACATACTTGTGAATAATTCCCCAGAGTTGAGAATACACCTAAGAGAAAGTATGTGGGAAAATACTCAGTTTATTAAAATGAAAATGTTTCTAATACAGATGAAATGTTACCTATTAAAATGTCCATTCTAAATACAGTTTATAATGTAATTACAGCAATAATTTAGTTTATGCATTAGAGATGTGGATGTTTTTTTACTTACTAGATGCAATTCTGAAATGTAGTCCTTGTCTGTCTTAAGGAGATCTGCCCTGCATGCAAATCTATAACTAGACAAATATTATTTTCTTTCCCAGCTTGCTCTTGGGAGGTTTCCATATCCTCAGGTAAGATTGTTCATTACTGCCGTTTGCCTCTGTGACATTCATTCCTATGTATGAAGGTACAGGAAGCGATTGTGAACGTGTGAGCCACAGATAAATAAATCTGCCCTGTTAAAATGAAAAGTAGTTTCTTAAAGGAGTCATTAGAAGTCTCTATTGGCTTTTTTCTTTTAAACTCTAGACAGTTTTCCCTTGTTAGAGGTTGACTGAAACCATCTTGCTCCTCTTTGTATGACATTTGAGGTGTCCCTTCTGCCAGCTCCATGTGCTCATATGGAGGTTGGCGGAGAGGCACACCCTTTCCTTCATACCCGTTATGAGCATTTTGGATTCAATTAAAATTATTCCAGTTAAAAGATGAAGCAAAGGGTGACGATAGCTAATGTGGGTCACTGTTCACCAGGGGCGCAGGCTCCGGCTTTCGTGTCCTGTGATTTTTGAATTCCTTTTTTGATTTTGTTCCTTCTTAGTCACAAATAATTCATTATCAAGTATTGCAAATCCTAAATTTTTATAAACCCTTCATGATTTTTACTAGAGAGGGATGCTAGCAGTTAAAACATAAAGCTATTTTGTGCCTTGAGAATGATTCCCTGCTGTTGGGGCAGCAAGGAAAATGTCCAGGGGGATGAAAAATGGACGGCTGACGGCTCTCTTCTGGTTGATGTGCACTGTTGGTCTGGCATCGTGGTCTGAACAGGCCAAAGTGCCTGCAGGCATGTCTGATTTAAAGGTGGTGTTGGTCTCTGCTCTTTAAGCATCTATTAACTTGCTATTATTATGCAAATAAGTGTTGTATTACACATACTAATTTATGCATGGTTAGATTATGCAGATGCATCACAAACATGGTTATTGAATAATAGGAGGGGGCGCCTTCTCTCTAACCATCTTTAGAAGCGGTTCCCAGCCTATTCTCCCAGTACCCATGTGGACACTTACAGAGCCTTCACACACTGAAATGTCTCTTCCAAAGCCCTTTCCCTGCACAGTTAAAAGTCACCAGGTAAGTGGAAGGGAAATCCTCCAAATGGTTAGGTTCAGGAGTGTTAGCCTCCTTCTTCTTTGAAACAAAGAGAAGTGTCTTTGCCTAAGCATAGTCTTTTTTCCTTTGAAAGGAAAATGTAGAACTTAGCCAGTTGGCACGTACTAGCACATAGTGGGATTCTAACATATACAGCCATGCCACTTAGCTGTATAGGTAGTCTGCTGGATTAAAATCACATTGTCAAGATTTATAGTCATTTGAATATTTATCTTGTTATGCCTCTTAGGTCTGTTAGTAATTTTAAACAATTCAATGTTTGACTAATACATATGATCCTGTAAAACTGTGGAAATGAACATGAGGCCCTTCATGACCTAACTTTTTTTTTTCTTTTTTGGTTTTTCGAGACAGGGTTTCTCTGTGTAGCCCTGGCTGTCCTGGAACTCACTCTGTAGACCAGGCTGGCCTCAAACTCAGAAATCCGCCTGCCTCTACCTCCCAAGTGCTGGGATTAAAGGCATGCGCCACCACTGCCTGGCATGACCTAACTCTTAAACTAGTCTTAATAGAACACTTAGAAGCCATTGATGGAGATCAAGAGCCAGCAGGATGGCCTGCCATGCAAGCCTGAGGGCCTGAGTATGATCCCTGGGACCTAAAGGGCATAATGGAGAAAACTGACTCCCCCACGTGACCTCTGACCTCTACACATGAGCCCCCTCCCCCCAATAATAAATAAGATATTGTTTAAATTTCAAAGATTGAAACTGTAGCCAGATCCATAAAGTCCCTACTATGCAGTACGAGTAGGCAGGGACACTGACTGAGTGTGTGGTCCTCGGTGTGTGGCCATGAAGACCACAGGCAGATTTAGGAACAGGCGGGTGTAGCTTTGCTGAATGACAAAGTATCCCTGTGTTTGATGAGTTGAATAAAAGTTGGAAAATGCTAATTGGGCAAACTACCTATTTAGCAGTGATAATTCCTTGAATTATGGTAGAATGCTATCATCAAAATGATACTTTTATTTCAAATAATACAAGCAGCCTTTATGCCCTCAGGTCCTTCCCCAGATCTCCCATCAGAAGTTTGAGTGATTCCCTACTGAAAGGCAGTGGCTTTTGGTGTGATTCACGTTTTCTCTACCTTTGTATTCTTGATGAAAGTGGGGGAAGGACCCTTTATAAATGCCTCCCATGGACTGGAGAGATGGTTCAGCATTGGGGAGGACTTGCTATTCTTGTAGAGGACCAGGGTTTGCTTCCCAGCACCCGTGTTGGGTAGTTCAGAACTGCCTGTAACTCCAGCTCCAGGGGATCCAATGCCCTCTTCTGGCCTCTGCAGGCACTTGTTTGCATGTGCTGCATATAAACTCAAACAAACACACACATACATATAAAAATCAATCACTCTACCAATCGGTGCTTTCCCTACAACTTTCTTCTTCCCTCAAATGAAACAGAAGGAAAAATGTTTGTTTCTGAGGTACTGCCGAGACTGGATCATGAGAGCACACCTTCACTGTGTCCTACACTACGCACTTAAACTGTGTGCTGTGAGACGGCCTCCTGTGTGGGCTAAGTAGTCACCATTACTGACCGCTAACTGCGGCCAATTTGATTCCCTTGACTCAGGTGGAATGGGTCAAATTGAGTCATGATGCTAGTCTTGGGTAGCATTGTATCATTAGTAGCATTGTATCAAACCACACCATGGCACCTAAAAAGCAGATATCCCTGCCTTTGACTTTCTTGAGTGACTGGAAGCTTAGTACTTTACCCAGCAGTCTTCTGTCCACCCTATTGAAGACTCTGCTATCCTGAGTATGGTCCTTGAACACTACGGTCATGTCATTTTTTAATTCCTGGGCTGGGGTTAGTGCCATGGAACTGCTGTTCTGAACCCAAAGTCAAATCAAGACACCAGACTGGCACTCTCTTCCTTAGAAACCAGTTGAGAACACACAGGCAAGTCAGAGGTTGGATCAAAAGACTCAGCTCTACCACAAATTCACTGGTCCTTCACTATTGCTTTCTAAGTTTCTTGAGACCTTGTCTTCCTTATCTCTGAGGGGAGAATCCTGCTGTGTGCCTTCTCTTTCTGGTTTGAGAGATTGTGCTGCTCAGATGAAATGGTAGATATAAAGTCACTTAGGAAAGTACAAGGCCCCAGTGTGTCCCCACCCCTGGCTCCGGTGCAAGGCTATGTTCAAATCCGCATTTACATCTTAGCAACCCTCAACCTGTCTGGAGCAGAGCGTGAGGCTGGAAGGAGCAGCAAGCTCCCAGACTTCCTTCACTCAGCCCAGTGTCAGTGCTGCTGACAGCATCTTTAGCAAGCCCTCCTCCAGCTGGTGACAGGGTGTATACAGGGTGAGGGTGCAGATGAGGAGGAAGGCGTGGGCATAATAGAGTCAGTCATCAGGGACAATGATTGTGAAGAGGCTGGGCTTCTTAGAGCTCACCCTTCTGTGTGAATGTCATTGTTTTGTGTAAGCAGGTGTTTGCTGTTTGGAAACACATGAAGAGATTCCTTTAGGCCTTAGAATAGCACAGCCTGCTTTGGATGCTGTGGACTCTAAGAAGAAAGGTTGGGCCCTCCATTACAGCAACATTCATTATTATAAGAAACCAGGGATGGGGATAGGATCCAGCTAGTAGAGTTCTGGCCTGACTTGCCCCAGCATCTGGGAGGTGGAGAGAGAAGGCTAAGACATTCAAGGATTATCATTGGCTATAAAGTGAGTTTGAGGCCAGCCTGGGATACATGAAACTGTCTCAAACAAACAAACAAAAGACTATGGTATGATGTCTTGAAGTCACTCAACAGCTTCCCTGCTCAGATCTCCTGAGCACTTTGTGTGACCAGTCCCAGGCCGTGCATCCCACCACAAGGAGCTGTTATTTCTAGCCTCACACCTTTCAGGCCCCATACCTCATCTCAAAGGGGAGTGGGAACAGTTGGTCTCAGGCTTGGAGGCACTTAAGCTCAGTGACTGGCTGTGTCACCTCAGCTTTGCCCTCCTCACATTCAGCTTCCCTGCCAGAGAAGACAGAAGGAATGAGCACTATTGGCAGGGCTGATGGAGGTGACAAGGCTGGTCCCCAGAGCCCTTTTGCTTTTCCTGTTCCTTGTTTAGTAGTCCAGGAGGATGCAGATGGCCTCAGAGCCCTCCCCCTGGTATGTGAGGTGCCTGTGGAGCATATTCCGTAAGGAGAGGACGAGTATCTGCTTTTTGCCACATCTTACAAAGCTAAGTCCATTGAACAATTCAGCTTTAATGGTAATCTGGAAAGATCTGTGGGTCCAGACAAGGACTGGAGCATGTATAGTCAGGCAGTCATGTAGATCCTAAGTCCGTTGACTTAAAAAAAACCGTGGCAGTAGCCAATGGTTTGTTTAATGACACCATAATTTGGGAGAAATGAAAATGATTGCCCACTAAACATTGTCATCCTCCATTCAAACTTTACAGCAAGGCCCTGTGCTTGCTAGGACAGTAGTGAAACCATTAAGGAGACTTCAGGGGCTGGCCCCACTAGGGCACGGGGGACTCAGGAGGCAAGATGCCTCAAGAAAGTGAAGCTAACTCCGATACAAATGTGCTTAAAGTACTTTTGCATATATAAAAACATTGTTCTTGTTTTGCCTACAATTCCTGATCTTGGTTAATAAATTACATCAAAATGACCCCGAGTTAAAAAGGGGGGGTCGGGTATCTGAGCAAATAGTGCCCCCGGTATTGTAAAGCTTTGAATGTTTTCACACCCCATTAATTTATTACTTCTCTTTCTTCATCTTTAAATTTCATTTTTTTTTTCAAAAATTCCGACTCCCCGCTGCTGCAGTGATTTCCATCTTGTTGTTAATTTCCCCTGCTCCATATGGAGCTCCAGACATTTCACCTGGAGGCTGTACTAGATTTTGCTGTAGTGATCCTACTTCCGGAGGCCAAAACTGTCATTTAGGGTTCCTGGTGCATCTGTCGGCGCCAGGCTTTTCACTGGCATGGGAGAGTGTGAATAACAAATTGGATGCACCTGAGATTCGGGTGATTAGTGTACGCTGTGAATCTCTGAGACTTGTAAGCAGCTAGCTCTGGGGGAGGGGCAGAGGGCCGGAGCTGAGGGTGGGTGGGTCTGTGCCCACACCTTGCATTCGGGGCTTGGCAAGTGCCGTGCCCACGTCGTCGGCAGCCCTGGTGCAGAGATAGTAACATATATTTCATCGTGCCTTGTCATTGATTAGAAAAGAGCCTTTAATTTCATTTCACCCCATGTTGTGATTAATTTGCATTCTTTGTCAGAAGTTAATGGAGTTTTTTATGGTTCACTCTGAAATCCTTGAAGACATCAGACTTGATCTGATGTTTATACAACCGCCAGCGGAATTTTTCCCTGTGATTGATGGCAAGCTTGATGTTATTCCAAACGGTTTTTTAAGCTGTTTTTAAGAATTATTTGAATAAAATGCAAGCAAGATATTGTTGTAACGATCAAGATTATCTGTTAAAAATCTGTTTCAAATAAAGAAGATGATAAGTAGAAAAGGGGATCAAAAAGAGAGAAGGATGGTGAATGGAGGCATTATTTATTACAATTATGTAAGAATGGCATAGAACAAATTAGTGCAGTGTGAAGAGATCACTTGTATTGGAAATTCTTTATCGTCGTCTGACCAAGTAGAATAAGTAAGTCCAAGTTTTAAAAGAACATCTAATCGTAGGCACTGATTAGAAGTCTCATTATCAATTGGCCAGTTCTCAAGTAGTCTCCAGCCTTGGCCATCAGTGTGCACACCGAGACCTACTGTCCTGGACCAGAGGAGACAGGGCTGTCCAGCCAGCCAAGTAATGATGTATCTCATCCCAATCAAGAGGAATTCTTCAACCTCAGTATAAGTTACACATAAGTAGATTATAGACAGTCCTTAGTAAAAGATGTTTCTAAGGGTATCACCACTGTCCTTTCCACAGACAGGACAGAAATAAAAACAGCTCATTGTCACAACCAAGATACACAGTTCTTGTGTGTAGGAGCAATGTGTGTTCACCCCATACATGGCCTGTCACAGTACAAGGGCAGTTGTCAGTGCGGTGTCATCTGAGCCCCTGCTACTAACCTGGGACATGTGTTTTGTCCATGCTTTTGGGTCCCTGGAGCCGTTGGTTTGCTTTAGAGACTTCACCATGGTGCAGCAATTCCGTCTTCTCCATGGTTGCTCTGGAGACCCACTCATAGGACAAAGGCTGAAAACAAATTTATATGCTGGACTTGAAAGTTAGCTACATAATTGGGTGGTTTTAATTGAAGTTTACTGCTTTCTGATCCTTGTCTTAGTGTGATCTAAGGTTCTTTTTATCATATGTAATCTATATTATTGACCAAGTTTACCCCGTTCTCATTTACATAGAAGTAGCTTGTCAAGGAGAAAATATTTTGAGTTGATTTAGAAACCTGCTGTTTGAACGTGTTGGGCTCCCCTTTCTTCCCTGTCACTGACAGCCTGGCTTGTCAACATTCCACTGTGTAGCAGGAAACTTCTTGGCAAGGTCTCGCTTTTACAGGAATGAAAATCCTGTGTTCTTAAAGCTGTTTACAACACTAGGGGCCAAAATACTAGAATTTTCTTCTGGGGTTTTTGAGACTTGGTCTTTCTGTATAGCACAGGCTGGCCTCAAGCTCCTGTCAATCCTCCTGCTTTACAGCCTCCCAAGTACTGGAATTAAGGCCTGCACTAGCATGTCCAGGCAAAATACTAGAGGTTTGTTTTTTCCTTACATTTAATGCTCTGTGTATTAAAAGCCTTTCACTGGCATATGGTTACTAATGCCAGCACTGAACATTTAATATTGTCTTACTGTCTATATTATATTTAGACTGTAGATATCATTTTCTTAATTATGTATCCACCTCCTAACTGTGATCATGCATAGAACTGCCAAAATCTAAAATGCTTGTCTTCTTTAAACAAATGTTTTTTGAATCGGCTTGGTTAGATATACATTTTGAACTTAAGGACTTGTAGTTTTCAGTTGGATCTCTTACCAAAAAAAAAAAAAGCAGTGGGTAGTCCCCCAAATATTCAATGTTCCCCTTTAACTGACAAAAGCTAGATATGTGCCATGTTTTTTACTTAAATTTCTGCCAACATTTTTATTCATTATCCTTACTAATTAAGATATAGTCACTTAAAATATACCAATATTCCAGGCCATAAAATCAGATGGATAGTCCGTAAAACCATAGAGCTAAACCTTAACTGATGGGGAGATGTCAACTGTACACATTAGCTTCTTCCCAAAACTAAGTTCCCCAAATATCCATCTCAGATGTACCCAGGGATACTTTATCGCCTACCCCTCTCCTAAAGGCAGGAGGTGTGTTCCTAATCTGTCCTTAAAATAGAGCAAAAATGGGGTCAGGTCAAAAAGCAAGGTGTGCTGTATGCACTTAAAATCCCCCTCCGCCCCCCCACTGGGGAGGCAGAGACGGATCCCTGAGGGTCTCTGGCCAGTCTACCTAGCTGGTTTCAAGCCAGCAAGAAACCCTGTCTCAAAAAGACAAGGAAGATGGGGCTGGTAAGGTGGCTTAACAGTTTAAAGTTCTGGCTGATCTTGCAGAAGACTGAATCCAATCCCAGCCCTGCCACAGTGGCTTACAGCATCTGTAACTCGAGTTTCAGAGAGCCAGTGCCCTCTTCTGACCTCCATGGGCACCAGGCATGCATGTGGCATGCATATATACATGCATATAGGCAAAGCCCATACACATAAAATAAAGATAAATAAACCTCTTAAATAAAATATAGCAGGGGCTGGTGAGATGGCTCAGTGGGTAAGAGCACCCGACTGCTCTTCCAAAGGTCCAGAGATCAAATCCCAGCAACCACATGGTGGCTCACAACCATCCGCAACGAGATCTAACTCCCTCTTCTGGTGTGTCTGAAGACAGCTACAGTGTACTTACATATAATTAATAAATAAATCTTTAAAAAATAAATAAATAAATAATAAAATATAGTTAAGCGAGAGAGAAAAGAGGAAAGGAAAGAAACAAAGTGTATATGACACCTAGGAAATGACACCTGAGATTGTTCGCTGGCTTCCATGGACATGCACACCCATGCATGTGCACACAGCAGAGAAGGAAGAGAACCTGTCCCCAGTGTTTAGGGAGCTTGGAAAGGTGGCATTTCCCCATTCTAGTCACTACTGCACTTGAGGCAGGTGGCTTAGCCAGCCAGGTGAAGAATGGCTTTCTTTTCTTTTAAATACCAACCTGAAGGGTTGGGCTATGGCTCCGTGGTAGAGCACTTGCCTAGCTTGAAGAAAGCCATAGGTTTGATCCCAGGCAAATGCCAACAGCAGATTGGCCCAGTTCTACAGCACCATCTAAACTAGATGCTTATCTGTCATTGAGGACCTACCCTGTGCCTGACATTTTGCAGAACTGAAGCAAAGGAAGTCCCAGTTACAACAGAGAGAAAAGCTGATTGGATAAAAAGGGCCTCCAGGTCCTGAGCCTTGACGGGGTTAGCTCACTTTAAAAAGCCAAGACAAAGGACTGAAGAGATGGCTCGGTTAAGAACTCCTACTTCTCTTGTAGAGCACAAGTGTTCAGTTCCCAATGCCCATATCGCATGGCTCACAACCGCCAGTAACTCCAGCTCCAGGGGACCCAAAGCCTCTGACCTCTGAGGTTGCCAGCACTCATGTGTGTGTGTCACTTAGTCTGGAAAGGTAGCTCAGCTGTTAAAGAATGTGCACTGCTCTTACAGAGGACCTAAGTTTGGATCCCAGAATCCACATCAGGTGGCTTATGCCCACCTGTAATTCCAGCTGCACTGGGATCCTACTCTTCTAGCCTCTGCAGGCACATTTATTTATTGAGATAGGGTCTCTCTATGTAGCCCTGGCTGGCCTGGAACTGACTATATGGGCCAAACTGGGTTTGAACGCACAGAGATCTGCCTAACTACTTCCCAAGTGCTAAGACTAATGTGCCACCTCAGTGGGCCTGTATACACATGATTTCTTAAATAATGAAAATAAATATTTATTTAAAAGAAGCCAAGAACAGCTGGACGTGGTGGTGCACACCTTTAATCCCAGCACTTGGGAGGCAGAGGCAGGCGGATTTCTGAGTTCAAGGCCAGCCTGGTCTACATAGTGAGTTCCAGGACAGTCAAGGATACACAGAGAAACCCTGTCTCGAAAAACCAAAAAAAAAAAAAAAAAAAAAAGCCAAGAATGCTTCATAGAGTAGAAGATACTCGAGCTGGGGTAAGGAGACTGTAAGGATGGCAAGGCCCACTGTAAGCACTCAAGTCAAACGGAGCTGTGTTCACCAAGAGGTCTACTACCGTGGGGTGTGGATAGCCTCCTTCCAATAGTCTGATTGCAGAGTGTTACTGTGGTTGCTTTCATTTCCCTAGTTGAGCAAATTCCCTGGGTAAATTGTAATGCAAGACCTTAGGGGAGGAAGAAAAGGGAGAAAGGAGCAGGAGGAGTAGGGTGTGCATCAAGATGTAGTTGACCCCGCAATAGACCAGATACAGAAGCTTGACTCCAGGATATCCTGAGTCCCTTTGAGATGGCAGGGAGCCCGTCTAAGGTAGGAAGGATTTGTATTTCCAGACCTCTGCCCTGAGGGTACTTGCCACATGCCTGAAAGCTTCTCCCCAGTTTGTATGAGTTTGACCTGACACATTACAGGACAGTTTCTAGGCTGCTAGGAAGGAATTATCACAATTACATGAGCTAAGGCCTAAGAAGGCACTTTGAAACATGTACAGTGGTTAACAAGACCAAGGCAATGGTGGTATTATTTATACTTCCAGAAAGTACTTCAGGGATTTGCCTATATAGCTCTGAAAATATATGAGTGTGTCTCTTGCCAGATTGGACTGAAATGAATTACTTTTCTGGTCCCACCAGAGCCCTCCTGTCCAGTCCTTCTCTTTGGAGTTACAATTTATCATTCACAGTCGTAATTCACAGGCTTACATATAGAATCTAGTCATTTTTAGCCCAGGAACTGGGACCATGAGCTCTCAGGTTTAAATGATCAGCCCAGAAATTGGGGTGAAATGTTAAGCAGTGACCTCAGTGTCCTGCTCTGGCTCCCAGATGGCAACCTTGCCATCTTGTCTCCTCTTAGAATCCAGAGATTTCCACTCTCACCCTTTGGTAGTTGCCACCTCAAAAACTCCTAGAGTTTCAGAGGCAAGAAGACCTTAACTAGCTTTTTATTTTCTACAAGTGGGAATGGGAGCCATGGTAATTAAGTGACTTGCTGGGCTCCTGTCTTCAGTGGCATTTTCTATCTAGAGATCGTGGGGACATGGACTGTGATGAGGCACCCAGAGGTTTTGATCCCAAATAACCAGTCTTATTTTACACACCCAGCCACTCAAGTACTGCCTCCAACTGGTGTATCTACAGAGGTGGAAATAACTGTCCCAGGATGCCCCCTGCCTGCCAGGTAATTGCTGACTGGGCTAAGGATCCCTGGCGGGCAGCTGGTCTCAGCTGAGGCAGAGACATCAGCTTTTACTGTTCTCAGTTGTGCTCGCCATCATTCCACAGAGAGAACTTGGGGTAGATTTGGAGCTAGAAGCTCATTGGCATCCAAGTTAAAAGGGGGCAGACCTGGCCAAGCTTTGTTTGAATACAGATTACTTTTAAATGTTTAAAATAACAGTTCTGGATTAATGCCTGGGGTGTTGGAGAATCTTCTTCAACTAAAATGTTAATGATCCTAAGAACCCAACCCTCTTCAGTGCCAATAAAACAGATGAGAAAAATTCATTGAAAAAGCAACAAGTCTCTAAAGGAGCAAAGAGCTGCTGCGGTTGAGGACTGAGGGTGGCTGAAAGATGGCCAGGAACAAAGGCTCCTGGACACAACTGGGAGCCAAGACAGAAGGCATTTATACAGAGAACCGAGGTGTCAGCCCTGAAGGATTGTGGGAAACCAGGGCAGCCAATTGGAATCAACTGTGCTCTGTATTAGGCTGTACCTCAATGTCTGCACATTGACCATCAAGCAGCAGGATAGCCTGATGAGGGAAGCTGTGGCTCTCCAGGCACAGGGAGGAGGTGCATAGTCTAAAGTAAGAGATAAAGCTTGTTTTAGTCCTGAACAGAAATAGGTTGCAGCACTCCCCTGTGGACCAGAGGACACCCTCTCTACAGGGTTAGTTCCAGTTTGGGGAAAAAAAATGCCACAAGTAAAAACAACTTTCTGGCCAGATGTCTTCCTTCATCCCGTGTTCTGGGTAGCTCTGTGCTCTTCATTAGCTAGAAACTCTTTGGCAGAGAGATCTAGAGGCAGCAAATGATACCCACCTCCCTAGGTATCACTGTATGTCACCCTGGGAATGAGACTTCCACCCAAGCACAGGCAAGGCTATTCTAACCTCTGGTTCTGGCATTTCCTATTCGCTCTTTGAAAAAAGATCTTAGAACCCTATGGAACCCCTGGGAAAGCAACAAAACCACAGGAAGCTGTGGGCTTTTAAAAAATCTATTTATTATGTATATGGATGTTTTGCCAGCACATATGGCTGTGCACCATGTGCATGCCTGACGCTTGAGGAGAAAAGAGGAGGGTGTCAGATCCTTGGAACTGGGGTTGTAAGCAGCTCTGTGAGTGCTGGGAACCAAACCCTGGGTCCTCTGCAAGAGCAACAAGCGCTCTTAACTGCTAAGCCAGCTCCCCAGCCGTAGGCAGAGGAAAGCAAGCTCTGTGTTTAAGTCTTACCACTCCGCTCATTTCAGGGACCTTTAATAAGTGAGGCACCTTTAGGCGCCAGCAATTACTAACCTGCTGGCTTAGTCAGGGTTTCTGTTGCTGGGATGAACATAATGACCAGAAAGCAAGTTAGGAAGGAAAGGGTTTATTTCAGCTTACACTTCCAAAGTCGGGACAGGAACTCAAGCAGAGCAGGAACCTAAAGGCAGGAGCTGATGCAGAAGCCATGGAGAAGTGCTGCTGACTGGCTTGCTTCCCCTCGCCTGCTCCGCCTGCTTTCTTATAGAACCCAGGGGTGGCACCACCTACAATAGGCTGGGCCCTCCTGCATTGATCACCAACTGAGAACATGCTGTACAGCTGAATCTCATGGAGGCATTTCCCCTAACTGAGTCTCCTTTCTCTCTGATGGCTCTAGCTGTGTCAAGTTGACACACAACACCAGCCAGTACACCTGCCTTTTGGGTTCTAGAGTTACTTATAGTGTCTGGTATAGAGGACGACTTGATGAATATGAATGAAATCAGTGAAGTGATTATCTACCTCAATTTTACTTATTTACATGTTGGTAAAAATCAGTTTTGCATGCAGAAGGAGCCATGACTCAGGCCCCATCACAGGCTCCCCCTCACTGCTTTGTCTTGTCTTCCTCACCTCATCCTTCTACTCTGCCTGACAGCATTGCTGCCTGAGGGCAGGTCCTTCCAAGAGGCGTGACCATTGTCTCTAGAGACAATGAGTATTGGCCCAGGAGAGTCCAGCTGGGACAAGGGATGGAGGACTGGGGACATGGAAAGTAAGGCCCCTTTGTCAGATGAATCCAGACGGTGGTTAGTTCACTACTGGTGTAGGCAAGGAAGGAGTGAAAGATCAGAAGCAGGTGGGAGCCAAGCAGTGTTCAGCAGCCTGGAGCACTGTTTCCTTTTGAGCCTCAGTTTCCCTAAGGGCAGGGTAGTCCATAGAGCTTGAGCATCTCTGAGGTCCTTCCCACATGAACAGTTCTTTAGGTCCTAATTCTTCATGTTGAATATAAAATCCCAATTCACCATAATCACTGTAGATTTAGCTTCCTGTGTCAGATTTGAAAAGAGTATTTTTAAAGCATCTACAGATCCAGACTTACCCACCTCTACACACACACACACACACACACACACACACACCCCTTATGGTCTTAAGCTAGATTCGCACAATATCATCCCCTCTGTGGACAAAGAAAAAGGAACTAAAGTTAGAGACAGAAAAAAAATGTCTAAAATCTACTCAAAGCAAAATTGACTTGAACACCTTGGCCAAGCCTGTGCCATCAGGAAAGAGATTCATCGTGTGACTCACATCTGTTTATTTCAAATGGCAATTCTGTGTCAAAGCGTGAAAGTGAATGTTTGCCCACAGGAGAATTTACTGTGGCTCCTCTCCATGTACACGCAGTGCGACATGAACTATGTCAGTTTTAAATACACAAAGGCTAGAGAATGGCCTGGCAAGCAGGTCCTTTTTTCCTGCTCCCTGCCTGGCAGACCCAGCGATGAGTAATGTCGCCCTGCACCTTGCTGCTCCAGCTGTTGATTCTGTGTAGAAATGCATTGTCCTTGATCCCTGGGAAGCAGCAAGAGCCAAGGGATCTAATTTATGGCCTTAGTGATTTTTCTATCTGGCCCCATCTGAGCTGTGTCCTCCTCTAGGCACCTTGGAGCCTCTCTGTCACACCCAGCTGTTGGCTAGCTAGTCTTCTCTTCTCAAAACTGGTGACTCCCAAGCAGTCTTGGCTGCAGTCTGAGCTGTGGGCCAGAGAGAAGGTGACAGAGATTGCATCTTAACCTGAATTGAATAACTTGTTTTAAACCTTCATTTTAATCATTTATTCAAGAACTCTTTGCATAAACATAATATGTATGTACAAACACACACACACACACACAGGAGAAGGGTTTCTCACTGTGTAGCCCTGGCTGGCCTTGAACTCACATATTAAAAACATGTACCATCACATCCATCCCATGAATATAGAGCTTACACTGTGGAAGTTTAGCGACATTCTGCCTTGATCCGCGTGATAAATTCACTTATAACTTAACTTTTGTTTTAGACCTCCTACAAGGTATAGACTCCTGAGCAGGTAGAACTGCAGCAAGGATGAAGGCCAGTGACCTGGGGAGCAGGGACAGTGACACTTTATCATCATCTCCACTGATAGTTAGGCCCAGAAAATTTCACTCTGATCATTTTTGTAAAACAGCCATTGAGAAGCTCCATCGTACACTTGCAGTGGTACAAAGCACCGGGTTAAAGGCTATGGGAGGCAAGTGTATCCTTACAGAAAGCCTTATAATCGTAATGGGTTGGCGATGGACTGTCCCCTCGGCACATGGCGCAGCACTAAAGCCAGGACCAATTCTCCCTGGCACAGGTGGAAGGCACAGCTCCTGAAGGAAGCATCATTTTCTGAGAAGCCTTGGGATCCTCCTGTTTTTGTCCTGAACTGTGCAGACAATTCAAAGCCCTATTGCAGGAAGGACGTCAAGGCAGTGGGTACCTAGCTGGGATTCGATGGGATGTTCTAATTCTCAGGTTTCTGCCTTTCCCTGATAGGCAGCCTCCTAAGCAAACTGTTAGGCCAAGCTGTATCTGGGGCCTGGAGCACTGTTTCCTTCTGAGCCTCAGTTTCCCTAAGGGCAGGGTAGTCCATAGAGCTTGAGCATCTCTGAGGTCCTTCCCACATGAACAGTTCTTTAGGTCCTAATTCTTCATGTTGAATATAAAATCCCAATTCACCATAATCACTGTAGATTTAGCTGGGGCAGTAGCTTCCTGTGTAGATTGAAAAGAGTATCTTTAAAGCATCTACAGATCCTTACATTTGGGTTAAAATTTAAAAAGAACAGCGTTTAACATTGACGACTGGAATATGGCTCAAGTCACATGAAATGAAGCTGCTATTCTTTCAAAATTCCAACCATACCATGTAATTTCAGGCCTTTTTTTTCCTACCTAAAAGAAAATAACACAAGCTTGAAAAGCAGTAAATATGTAAAGAGAAAATTTGTCAACTGATATTGGAAGATGTGACCTGGGTCACACATAAATCTCTCCGACAGGAGCTGCAGGGCAAGTCATCATTTCAGAGGGGAATGAAGGCCTGGCTGGTGTCTTCCCTCAGCTCCGCAGTGAATCCACTCTGGTTTGCTGATTACGCCTCTGAATATGATGTGAAAGACCTGCTAGCAGGGTCTGTTTTGCCATTGTGTGCAGAGAGGGGAGCAAAACTAGAAACTCCTGAAATTGTTTTTTAGCACCAGCACCATTAACAAGTAGTCCAGGCCTCACAAAGGAGCCTTGGAATTAACTATTGCTTCCCCAGAATCACTTTGCCAAGCCCTGAGCCATTCATGGGCTTTCTAATTGCCACCTGTATGGTCCTTGCGAAGAAAAATGCTGTAAATGTTAATGCAGTCACCAAAACCTGGCTGGGACTTGTGGCTGCCTCCTAACAAGTCATTCATCCTTTTTAAACATGTGAGAATCTGTCTTCCATCAGAAGGAGGCCGACCTCTCCTGTTAGTGGAACAACTGACAAAAGAAGAAGAGAAGAACATGCCCAGAAGAGGAAGGTGGTTCATCTCATTCCTGTATCAGAACACCACTAATTCCAGAGCAAGATGAGCCAAGTGTTCGTCTGGAGCATTTATGCTCTGCCTGCTGTCCCAGAGTCCTAGTTAACCACAACAACAACTGAACACAAGCAAAATGTGCACGCAGGAGCATGGGCTCAGGCAAGCTGGTTATAAAGAGTGTCAGAGGTGTTGTCGGGAGCCGGCTGTACATCAACACGAACGTGACTGTGTACCTCTGAACTCTGCTCTCATGCTAGGCCATTGGAAAGGCAGACCCAGAATAAAGATAGGTGTCCATGAAGCTGGCATTTTACACAGAGTCAGTGCCTCTTTTAATGCGCTATAAAAACAAGGGGCTTTGGTTTTACATGAACTGTGCACAAAAGCAGAGGCAGTGGCAGGAGGTTGACATGGTTCAGCTCTGTTTTATAGTCACTGTGCCCAGACAGTAATATGATCTTGAAAAAGGTAAACAACAAAGAGTTTAGCAGTGAAGAATATGCCTAATATAAATACAGCCGAGTGCGTGGCAGCTCAGAACTTGAAAAATATGACTGCGGCATTAAATTTTTCTGGTGGAATTAACAGAGGAACAGAACATAGCCTTTAAGGCAATATATCTGAGACAAGGGAAGGAGATAATACATCTAACTCCATGGTCTGTGCGGCACTCCTATAAAGAACAGCAGAGTAGCTTTATTTAATTGAGAAAATGAATCAATTATGATGATGTTGCATCATCACATCAGACCCTTGTGAAATGGAAGACATAAGTCACGGCATTGTGTAACAATGTTCAGAAGTAATTGAGTACCATACGCATTTTGAATCAATTTCAGGTTCTGGCTCTGCTACCTTAATACAAAATGCATGAAGTTGACATCCTGTAGTATGTTGCTATCAAGACTGTAATAAAACCCTAGCATGACATCTCTAAGATCCCAGGCAAACCTGGGTCATTATATCATAAGAAATGAAAAATTAAAAAAAAAAAAAGACACCAGTGGTCATTCCTCTCTTTCTTGTAGCAAACTGTAATATAGTGCAGTTTTTAATTAGGTTTATTTATTTGTGTATATATATGGGTGCACATGTGCCACAGTGAGCATGTGAAGGTCAGAGGGAAAATTGTTGCAGTGGTTTTCTCCTTCCACTGTGAGGGTCCCAAGGATCGAACTCAGGTCATCCAGGGCCCTTCCTGGCAAGCGCCTTTAGCAATTGGCTCGCCTCATTGGCCCGCCAAGTGTAGTGCAAGCTTAAGTTGTCTTTAATCTGCAGGACGGGGCAAGATAAAGCAAGGTAGAGAGCTTCTGTAAGATCCGGGCCATGAGGAAATCTTCCCTCTCTGTCTGTCTGGTCCACACAGACACTACCATGAAGGCAGTGCTGTGAACCACCTTAACCTCCTTTCAAGGCATTTTCTAGAATTTTTGCCACATTTTCCTCAGAGAATCTTGTAATCTCCTGACTCTTGGAAATCTGTGAGAAAACATATTCTTTGGTGTCAAACATGGATTTCTACTGCTTTGACTATTATAGATAGCTCAGCCACAAAGTGGCTGTATCTTTTTAGTTCTGGCACAGGTCTGCATGTGCTTAATGAAGAGTCAACACAGAAGGAGAAGGGACCTGGCTCCCGGAGAGTTCTAAATCTCTCCTCGGTCTCAGGAGTGAGCAGCTCAGCCTCCTTTCATAGCCTTGCCTGGAGTCCTCCTGACTTGAGGAACCAGATGGGCAGTTCCTGGGGGTAACGTCAGGCAGACAATGGAGGTGAAGCCTGAGCACCAAGCTGCTTGGAACTACTTCCCAGTGTGGTGACTGAAATATGAGCAGAAAGTGTGGCCAGTTGGGATAGAGCATGGGAAATACCTTCTAAAACACCTGCCATCCCAGCAGAAGGTGAACAGAAGGATAGCGAGTTCTAGGCTAGCCCAGGCTCCATAGCCAGACGAGGGAGAGGGCAGGAAGGACTGCTGAGCAGTCGCACTGATGCCAAAGGAAGCAATACACCTCGCACCCACCCTTGAAAGCCCAATCCACAAACCATCCACATGAATCTTCCATTCCACGCCAGTGAAGAGTATGAAATCCTCTTGTTCTGGGAGTTTTTATTTATTTATATGTTTATTTATTTACTTATTTATTTTTTTAAGGAGTCCCATGATCACAGGTAGGTATTCTACAGGTGAAGGAACACTGGAAAGACTTGGCTCCATCAAACCTGAGCCTGACCCTATCTTCCAGGAGGTCCAGGTTCCCCGTCATAGAATGGAGAGTATGGTACCTGTACAGCTTAGGGGTTGTGCTGGTCTAATGAGCCTGTATAGGAAAGAACTTCTCGTGTCATAGGAGCTGAAGAGCAGATTCAGCTGGGTAAAGTGCTTGCTGAAGCAGGCCCCTGAGTTCAGAACCCTAGCATCCATGTAAGAACCACGTGCTGCGGCACACCCTGGGATCTGAAATCTTCAACTGCCCCTCAGGATCTTGCTGACCAACCAGCCTAAGTGACGTGGGAAGTTCCAGGTTCAATGAGAGACCCTGTCTCAAAGAATAAGATGCAGTGCAAGAGAGGAAGACACCCAGTATCAGCCTCTGACATCCACAACACATGAACAACACACAGAGAGAGACAGAGAGAGGAGAGAGACAGAGGCAGAAACAGAGAACCACTAAAAACACATAAAAAGTCCAAAAATACAGCTCAGTGATAGAACATCTCATGATAACCCAGCCCATCTGCTGCCCCCAGTTTGATTCCTAGCACAACAGGAAAACATAGGATATTGCCCTTTCCCATCTAACCAGTTGGTTGCAGGTCACAAATCCCAGAAAAATAACTAACCTGTCCTGGTAGTATTTAGTTCCTAAAAACTTTCTCCGTACAAAATGCAGGCCCTAGGACTCGGTTCCCATTGGGTATGTGCACACTAACTGTAGGCATCATGGGGGTTGGGGGGAACACACTGATGTGTTAAATGTTTTGACTAGTAAGTTGAAGTTGATTGATCTTGTCACATTTGGCTAACTGTCTGTGTTCGATGTGAGCAGCCTGCCCACAGAACGCTGAGTTGGAACAGGCACCCTAGCTAAAACTTCATTCGTTTAATTTTTCCCAGAGAGCCTTGCTGCTCAAGAAGCAGTCCAAAAGAACTTTGAAAAGGGTAGAGTTTTACCCCACTCCTTAGTTCCAGGCAAACACTTCAACCACATAATTAAAGTTTTCTTCACAAAATAGGGGATTGTGAGCAGACACTGGCAGGAATCCAAAATTCTAATTTCTGACTATGATTTAATTTCAATTTTAAATAAATCGGTTTTTAATTTAAAAAGAGTGAGCTTCATAACATTAGCAATGATTGCAACATTAAGCCCAGTGTTCACAATCTAGCAATATAAAACATTATTTATATCTGCATCGTAAACAGCCCTTTGAAATGGATTATGGTTTTCTCCCTATTCTAATACAACCTGGAGGGTACTAAAAAGTGTTGTGTGAAATTAACATTCTGCTGACTTTCGCCTATAAATGAGAAGCGAGCTATTAACATTTGTGTATTTTCATTATGTAAATTGTGTTAACACATGCCCACAAATTGCCACCAGCAATGCAATAATTTTCTCTCAGTGATCATAATGTGTCCAAGTGAGTCATTTTGATTATGACATGCTAATTACATATTGCCTTTTTTCAGATTCAGAAAAACCAGGGATCTTTAATGGTAAGCTTTATGAGTTCAGAAAAAAAATTCACTTTTCTTTTTCCTGATGGCTGCTCCCTCTGCATGCTTGAATGCCTTGTTTTAAACTTAGCAAATTGCATTTTGAAGAAAATGCAAACCTTTAACTGCCTGTATTAGATTAGGTACCATTAGAAATAATAGGACGTCCTGAGCATCCATGTTTTTATAAGAGTTTGCTGTTGTTGATTAATCTTGCTATATTTTATTGCATTAATGATTTTTTTCTTTCCACTCCACTGTAAAGATATTGCACACAGGCTAATACTTTTCCCTCTCTTCTTCCCCATTGCAGCCTCTCCAGCTTCTGCAGTGCATTGTTGATGAGGTGAGGCATCGTCTTATGTGCTTTCCACTCCTAAAGTCATCCCTAATGGTGTGGAAAGCTTATATTTTGTTTCCTAATGAAGCACAATGCCCAACATCCTCGAAGCAAGTTGTGTGGCATGCTCTGAGCTGTGTTACACGAGCCGGCCTTGTCCTGAATCCTGCTCTCCCCATCAAAGCCGAGAAGCGCTGTGATGACACTGTCCCACAGGCTGGTCCTCAGGGATGTCAGAGGCCCTGCAGACAAAACAGAATAATATTAATTGATCGTCTTCCTGGCCAGATGGGGATGGAGCTGGAAATTAAAGCGGTATCACTTCTTCCATAAGAGACACTGAAAAAAGCATTCTATGGAGAAGGGTCAGAGTTGGGTGAATAGTAACATAGTGGATAAAAATCTGCCTTTCTGGTTTTCTCCATCAAAGCGAATCACAGTTTAAAATGGGGGAGGGGCTTGCTCAGAGCTCTGGTCAAGAGTTTCGCTTTAATTACCTCTGAGACATTTTCTGGAGCCTGCCCCCTCTAGTATTCCGTTAAGGAGCCTCTCTCTTCCTAAGTTCCCTTGCTTTGAGCATCCTTTCCCTGAACCTCCTTCATCCCTCTGCCTCTGGGAAGTTTATCTGCTTCACTCAGCTCACTGATTCTTCCCACTCTGACTTTCAGCTCTTCTTGATTATTAGCAGTCTTACAGTGCACAAGGCTCTCAACTGAGACACATAACTTTTTTTTTAAAAAAACCTCAGCCTCCTAGTGAAGTTTAGCTTTTAAAACTTTAATTTTATAATGTTTAGAACATTAGTAAATAGAGAAGAGAGGCAGTAAGTGGTCCAGATAGGAAAGTTTAAAAGGAAAAAACAAACAAGCCGTAATTTCATAGCTATTCTTCTCAATTAAACATCTGCATAACCAGTTATGAGATTTGGGAGAAAAAATAAAGATCCTCCTAGGAGAAGAATAAGCACAGGCATACCCAGCAGCAGCAGGGGCGGGCTCTCGGCTCCTCCGTGTCTGCATCCGCCCACCCGTCCACATATCCCCTGCAAGCCGTAAGCCATGCTGCTGAGAAATGAAGGCATCATCCTGAAACAAATGGAGACCCCATCATCTCAAACATCAGATGGGCCTCCTGCACCCTAATAGCTCATCAATATCTCTGTCATCCTGGTTTCCAAAAGCATCCTGTCCCCATCAGAATCTTTCTAATTAAGTCATTTTCCTAAGATTCCCCTCCAGTTTTGCTTGGGGAAGTGCCCAGAGAAACTTGACGTAGCCAGTCAAATGCACAGCCTGTGCCATTTCCTGGGCTCCTCCACTCTTGGTGTGCCTGGCTCCTGGGCATCAAAGCATTCAGGTACATGTCTTTCCTACCAGTGATCCATGTATCGCCAGGGAACTAAATAGATGTTTCCATTCCTTACTTCAGACACAATGGTTATTATACATATAAATTATTTTACTTGTTTAGTTTACTTGAAAATATTATAAAGTCATACTGAAGGACAATAGTATTGGACTTAAATGGCATGCTCTTCTTAGACAAAAGAAAAATAGAATATAGTATCCCTGCTTACTGGTAAAATCCCCTTTACTTGAAAATATTATAAAGTCATACTGAAGGACAATAGTATTGGACTTAAATGGCATGCTCTTCTTAGACAAAAGAAAAATAGAATATAGTATCCCTGCTTACTGGTAAAATCCCCTCTTTCTAGGAACTTGGAGGTTGACAGTGTCTCCACTAAAACCAAGTTGGCCTTGAAACTGAGATGACACCCTACACCAGCTTTAGTTAGAGCAGGGCTCTCAAATCTCACCAAGGATGGTTGTTAGGAAAGGAGCAGCCAGATGAACTGCCTTAGGCAAGGTACATCACTGTGCCAGAGAAAGCATGGGTCAGGGTTTGTGTGCACTGTGCCTGACCCTGTGTGTGTCACTGGTCACTGTTCCCCACATAGCACTCCAAAGACTAATTGCATCAGAATAGCTAAGGCTCATTAAAATGCAGAACCCAAACACATGCACAGCCCCAGCACCCCAGCTGAGAGGGGATGACTGAGTTTGAGACTAGCCTGAGCTACTATTATGGTGAAACCCAGTCTCAAATTAAGCAAACAAAAAATGCAGAGTCCTGAGCCCCAGTCATTGGGTTGGGCTTCTCAGTGGTGATGCGTCAAACGCACTTGCCTCCTGGGCGCTGTGAACTGGTGTTCAGTATAGACAGCTTCTGTTCATTTTGATCCCATGAGGTTGTAAACTCTCTTCCAGCTTCACTTCACTTGCTTCTGACTCTTGGGGCTTCTGTGAGTAAATATAGCCAGTCAGGAAGAGTCACGTCAGAAAGTACCACCAGGGCTGGAGAGATGGTTCAGTGACTAAAATAATGCACTAGCTTTGCATGGGACTCAAGTTCAATTCCCAGATCCCACACTGATGGCTCACGACTCCCTATAACTTCAGCTTCCAGGGAACTTATGCCTCTAACCTGAGCAGGAATTAGCATTCATGTGCACATGCCCTTGCATAGACACACAAGCAAACATATAGTTCTTTAAAAGTACAACCTGCTAAGTGGGCCTAATTCAGGCACATTTACAGTCTTGTACAACATAACAGTAGTGAATCCTAATGTGGCATATTAGGTGACTGGCTTCAGCTTGACCTTGACCATAGCATAGCAGAGAGTGGACAGTGATTAATCAACACCCAGGTGTTCAGAAGCCAATTAGCCCCGAAGTGGCCAGAGGTGAGTGTTAGAAATAGCCTGAGAGAGCTGGGTATGGTGGCGCATGCCTTTAATCCCAGCTCTTTGGAGGCTGAGGCAGGTGGATTTCTGAGTTCGAGGCCAGCCTGGTCTACAAAGTGAGTTCCAGGACAGCCAGGGCTACACAGAGAAACCCTGTCTCAAAAAAAAAAAAAAAAAAAAAAGAAAGAAAGAAAGAAAGAGCCTGAGAATCAAGGATGAAGTATGAGGCAGAGCCAGAGTTGGGCACAAAATGTCCAAGCAGAAGACACCAAGACTAAACAGGAGCATAAGAGTCACAAAGATGAGACTTGGCCACAGACCAGCAACTGGAAAGGTAGACAAGGCAACCATCAGAAATATGGACAATCCAGTCTGCTTTGGCTAGCTTGGAGCCAACTAGCTGAGGGTATAAGTCTCTGGAGAACTTTGATTTTAAGATTTATTTATTTTATGTATGTGAGTACATTGTTACTGTTGCTGTCCCTGTCACTATTTTCAGACACAGCAGCAGAGGGCATCAGATCCCATTACAGGTGCTTGTGAGCCACATGTGGTTGCTGGGATTGAACCCTGAACCTCTGGAGAGCATTCAGTGCTCTTAACCGCTGAGCCATCTCTCCAGCCCCCTCAAGAAAACTTCTTAATACCCAGGCCCTGACTCCCTCCATCATTGTAAACAATGTCTATTTACCTGTACCTGGTTCCCTAAGTACTTAATACCCCTCAGGAGTACAACAGCTCTTTTGTCTATATAACAGAAATGTTATTACTACCTCTGCTATCTATGAGAAATGTGTATTTTAAAAGAAATGTGTTATTCTTGTCAGCCTTCTGGCAGTGTAGCAAATGACCTTTACCATTTTCTCTGAGATTCTGGTCTGCGTTTAGGATGTGTTGCTCAACTGAAATTAGATATATCAATGTCCTCTAGGGCTATCAAAGTACAGGAGCTGACTTTGTGCTGTCACTGAATGTGACTGTGTCTGGCCTTGACACTCAGTGGTATTCTTGAAGTCATAGCACCAATCCCCTCCTTAATCGGTGTTCCTCATGTGCTCTCTGGAGATTGTCTCTCTTCTCATGGTTCCTTGTTCTTGTCAGGGGCCATCCATCTACTATCCAAACAGGTCTACCATCTGCCTTTGGTCATGCCACTCCTAATGGTGACCCTAGCAAAATTAAAATGGATCAAGTTAAGTTAGATCCCTAGGTAGTACTTGTAAGATCCAACAGCCTTGACTGAAGAGGGGACAGCAGCTCAGGTCCCTCTAATGCAGTGGAGTGCATGGGCCTGTATTCATTTAGCTCATAGTTAACAAGTGCCAGCTGTGCACTAGCCTCAGTTGAAAACATTCAGGACAGCCTCAACCCCAGAAGGAATGGGCTTCCGGGCAAGCCTGCAGCTCAAGTCAGTGAGCCAGGGAGGAAGAACCCTGGGGAGTTCCAACCCCCACACTGTAACAGTGGAGGCTCCACAACCTCCAGTTCATGGGTTCCCAGGGTGACTGGTGGCAAAGGGCCGGCCAGATAGGGATTGTCACAGTGGAGATAAAACAGTAATGTCTGTGTCACCAGATCCCACCATCTCTCAAGCCAGCTAGTGGAACTGCCAGTGGGTGGAGGCTGAGAACTAGGAAGTCTGAAGGGAACTCTCTCTGGGAGTCTGTTGACCCTTTATGGTCCACAGCCTTGGGAAAGAGTGTGCACAGAGCAAATAAGCAAAGCTTTGTGTAGGATGACTGCTACAGAGCCCCGGCTGGCATGGGTAAGGAGGCACTGCATTTAAACTCAGTCTGAAAGGATAAATGGAGGTGCCTAGATTAAAACAGGAGAAAACATAAATGTAGGGCATAAAGACCTAAAACTATCTTATAAATCATTTTTGAGATCACAGATGTATTCCAGAATGTTCATGTTGTCTAAAATATGACAAACAGAAAAATAGGTTTTTACTCTAAGCACATACATACATTTCAGGTATATTATTACTAAAAATAAATTCTTGCATAACATCTGTAGATGCTCAAAAGAACCATTAACAAATTCCTGATTTATACTTCTGTTTATTCATTTTACATATAAAAAGTGAATTTGTTGAAGTGACATTTTATACCTGCTCAGAATTAGTGACTGTGTGTTGGTGTCTTAGAACTATGAGTTTTGTAAATGAGCAAAATTCCATCCTACCTCACAGCCTGGGACTGTTTGGAAGGATGGAAGTGTGGAAAACAGAGGCCTGGGTTAGATGCTAAGTGATCCTGAGAAGACTCAGTCTTCTCTCCACTCACATGGAGAGGAGACTGCTCTGGTCTTGGCATAGGACCTCCCTCTGTCTTCTCTAATACGGCTCCCTAAGGAAGGCCACCGTGGGAACACTAACAGTCTAGAAGCCAGACCCTGACCAAGAGCCAAAGAGCCCATGGCTAGAAAGCAGAATTAATCACAGAAGAGAACCTGGGAAATGAACAAATATGTGAATATATATGTTCAGTGGGATAGTGAGCAAACCAAAGTGGGCACTGGAAAACTCGGCCAGGACAGCTGCAAAAGAAGGATCTCAAATGAGCAGCCTGAGGTTCCATCCTAAGAAAGCAGAGAATGAACAGACTGAAGCCAAGCAAGTAGGAAGGGAAAATGAAGTCTCGAAACACACACACACATGCGAAAAGAAAGACCAACAAAATTAGTGGCTGACTGGGAGGGCGCTCCCTTCTTCCCTTACCGCTGCATGTGAGTCTCCTAAAGCTGCGTGCTCGGTCTTCAGTCAAGGGTGTACGAGCCCTGCGTTCCCCACTAGCACTTCTAGTTTGGAAGGCTTGGGCAGGAACCACACAGTAGGCTTGCCTGGACCACACAGGGAGAGCCTGCCTCAAAAATAAATGACTGAGCGAATGAGTAGAGTAGAGTAGAATAGAATCTCTGAAAAAACATATGCCACCAGACTAAAATCACTTGTATGAAATACACAAATTCCTGGAAGCACAAATTGCAGTGCAAAGTATTTTAAGTAAATAAAACCTGCCATAAAAGCCAGCTCAGCATCGTTGCTTTAACAGTGAATCTAACCAAGTGTTTAAAGAATTAACATCACCTCTCCGTCTTAGATGCTTCATAAATAGGGTTGAGGGAAGCACTGATCTCACTATTCCTATGAAGCCAGGATTACTGATACCTGAGCCCACAGAACTGGCAGGAAAGAAAACTAGGGCTAGCAAGGTGGCCTGGTGGGTGAAGGTGCTTACTTCCAAGGCTGACCAAGCAGTTTGATCCTTGGGACCCAGATATTGAAAAGACCAGTGACTCTCTCAAGTTGCCCTCTGACTTCCATGTATGTGCTGTGGCACATTTGTATCCACACATATACACAAATAAATAAAAATATGACCCTTCATGAAAACACCAGCAGGGCCGGGCGTGGTGGCGCACTCCTTTAATCCCAGCACTCGGGAGGCAGAGGCAGGCGGATTTCTGAGTTCGAGGCCAGCCTGGTCTACAAAGTGAGTGCCAGGACAGCCAGGGCTACACAGAGAAACCCTGTCTCGAAAAAAAAAAAAAAGAAAACACCAGGAGGACTTTACATCTTGAATTCAGCAAGAGTTATAGGGATTCAAATATTAGTCCTGTTTAATTTTGATGCCAACTTAACAACATAGGTAGATCCTGTCAGAAAAATAAATAAGTAAATAAATACATGCATACATATATACATACATGCATGCATGCATACATACATACATACATACCTCAGTTGGAAACTGACTCATCAGATGACCTGTAGACATGCATGTCTGTGAAACATTTGCTGACTGAAGTAGGAGGGCGCCTCTGGGTGGCACCATTCCTAGGGTGCTACTGGGCATGAAGTGTGGCTGAATGTAAGCCTGGAACATGCATGTAAGCAGCATCCCTCCAGAGTTTCTGCTTGAAACTTCTGCCTTCAGTTCCTGCCTTGACTCCCCTCAATAATGTCTGAAAAACATACCATGAAATAAACCCTTTCCTCCCCAAGTTACTTTTGTTCAGTGTTTATCACAGCAGTAAAAACTAAATAAAAATTGGTCAATATCATAAGTAAGTGAGGTTTATCCCAGGACTGCAAGGCTGGTCTGAACATGAAAATCAATCAGTACTGCATACCATTTTCATTCAGTAAGGGACAAAAACACCAGGAAATCTCACGCCCTTTCCCAATAAACCTTCAGTAAACCTAGATTAGGAAGTCATTTCCGGAAAAGCTAACACATTCTCATGGTAAAAGACCATCCATTCCCCTGCCCTTAAAATCAAGAAAAGACAGAATACATCTCCAATTCAGCACTTAACTAGCATGTCCATGTAGAAGGAATTCCAGATCAGAGAGAAGGAGGTAAAACTAGGTTTACATATGCTGTGATATTATATGAGCAAAGCACTAGAAATGACATTCCAACTGTAGGCCACATATAATCTGCAATCTCCGTACACAGAGGCAGTAATACAAAGCAGTTTGTGTTGTAGTTTCAGGAGAAAAAAAAAGAAATTTAAAAACAGAAACTATAAAATATTAAAAGAAACTAAAGCCATAAATAAAGGAAAATATATTCTATGTAGTAAAAACTCTATTTTAGGAAGGTGATATTGAGCTGTTGGGATGGCACAGCAGGTTGACACATTTGTCACCAAGCCTGGCCACCTGAGTTTGGTCCCTGAGACCCCCATGATAGAAGGAGAAAATGGACCTCCACACACAAGTTATCCTCTGACTTCCACACCCAAACCATGGCAAGAGCACACATACACACATGCACTAAATCAGCATATTAACTGATTATCTTTTAAAAAAAGACAAGGTGATAATATCCAAGTTGATCTACAGAGTCAATGTAATTCCTGCCAAAATGTTACTACTGGGTTATTTTTATGCATAAAGGAATAAGCTAATTCCAAATTTGCTATGCAAATGCAAGGACGTAAGGGTAGGCAAAACTTGAGGCTGGAGAGAGAGGTCTGCAGTTAAGAGCACTTGCTGCTCTTGCAGAGGACCAGAGTTCAGTTCCCAGCACCCACACAATCATATATAATCCCAGCTTGAGACACAGTGCTCTCTCTGGCCTGCATGGCAGTGTCCTACCCACAGACGTGTGCCACCACTGCCCAGCCGGCTGTGAATGCTTTTAAAAGTATGATTTTTTTGGTTGTGAGCCTAGTCTTTAACAGCTGAGCCATCTCTTTTTAGCCGGGCGTGGTGGCGCATGCCTTTAATCCCAGCACTCAGGAGGCAGAGGCAGGTGGATTTCTGAGTTCGAGGCCAGCCTGGTCTACAGAGTGAGTTCCAGGACAGCCAGGGCTACACAGAGAAACCCTGTCTCGAAAAACCAAAAAAAAAAAAAAAAAAAAAAAAAGCATTTACAAATGAGATTGTATCTTCCTGTTGGTTAATTCATTCTCATGGAATAGAGATTAGCTCAGTGATGGAGTGTGTCAAGCATGAGGGCTGAGTTTGGTCCTCAGCACCACCACACACACCACACACCCCAGACCCCCTGAAAAAAAAAAACCTTTAAAAAACATACTTGTTTAAATCCCTCTTTAATGTTACTCAGGAACCCACCTGAGCACACAGGACCATGCAGCTCCTCTGATCTGATCACTTAGCCTCTGCTCTGCTCCCCATAGTCTCTAAGCGCAGGAACCCCTTGGGCTATATTTTTGTTGTTGCTGTGGTAGTGGTGGTGGTGGTGGTGGTTTTAAATCTTGACTATTGGTGCTGGAGAGATGGTTAAGAGCTAACTGCTCTTGTGGAGGACCCAGCTCAATTCCTAACACCCACATCCAATGGCTTAAAACTCCCTTTCCAGGAGATCCAGGGTATGTGCATACATAGTGCATATAAATTAAAATAATAAATACTTTATTTTACTTAAAAAATTGTTGACTATTATCCCCTAAAGCATCATTTTTTACCTCTGTTAAACCGAGTCCAAGGTCATCCTCCACTGCATAGAGATTTCAAGGTCATCTATCTCATGGTGTTTGAGTTACATGGAATTTTATCTCAAGAGAAAGAGGGGGTTAGGGGAAGATTCAGTTTCGTTTGCCATCTGCAGATCTTTAAGAAATACTGTAGTTTGTGACTAGGATGTAGCTCAGGGTAAAGCCAAAAGATTTGGCCACTCAGTTTCTACTATCTTTGAGGCAGAAGAGAGAGGAAAGGGAAGAACCAGGCAAGATCCAGTCTCTGCAGAACGAAGCATTCCTAGACAGGCTCACTAAGCTTCTTGGCTACACAGGCAACATTTTTGGCTATGTGTGGCCCACCCTCCCTGACAAACGGGAAGCTATCTGATGGAGTTTATCTCTGGTATTGCAGTGGGTTAATGGTGGCAGCCTCGGAAACTGGGAAAGCCAGTGCTCCTGGATGCACACAGTGGTCCTGTCCTCCAGCCGTGTATTAACTAGGCCTGTGTCTTATGGTGATGGGAATATATATCATGGGAAACCTGAAACCCAATATTCCTTTTATGTGAGGCAGTCTTTGGAGACCTAATACCTCCTTTGAAACGTCCAGTGTGTTTAAATTAATGCAGTTTGGCTGGTTTGAAGATTGCAAATAGGTTAAGGCTAGATTCCATTAGTAATTACATTCTTCTATTGACAATAACTGTTTCTTTAGAAATGACATTAACATTCTACAAAAACACAGCAGTAATCCAAAAGTTAATGTGCTGTTCACTTATAATTATATTTAATTCATATTTATGAGTTCATGGGAGGGAGGAATAAGAAAGAAATGAGTTTTAAAATGTTACAGGAGAACAATGTAAGAGAATTTTTTTTCCTCTCTCTGATAGTCTGAAAGATGTTCAAAGTCACTTGATGGAAGAAAAATAATTTTTAAAACACAGTTATATAAGATCGTGTCTTACTAACTATGTTAAAAATCTGTGGTTTTTTCAATTTTTTTCAGCACTGGGCAAATTCAATTGAGAGATTTTCTCCATATTTTTCTTTTTCTATCGCTGTGATTTTGATTTCATGGATATTTGGGAGGGAGGGTCTGCCTCTTTAGACCCGACAGGATGCATAAGCTTTGTGTGGTTTCTTTGAATTGTCCACGAAACCTGATGTATTATTAATGAATTAATTTCGTGGTGGCAGAGGCCTGTGAATAGCATCGTGTGAATGGGCAGTTGCCCGATGGGGCCAGTTTTGGCTGCTGCCATTTAACATGTGTTGCGCTATTGTGAAGTCTTACCCAGCCGTAGGACAGTGCTCATTTAATCCGCCATGATGGGACCTTCACACCCTGAACCCACGCTGGTTGCCAGGGTCAGTTGCTGTAATGGTCCTGCCTGCTGTTAGTTTTCCCTAAACCAGGGGAGATGATCGTATGAGAGGCGAAATGTCCTCAATAGAGACCACAGACTGGTCGGCTTGGGTGATGGCCCCCATTCCAGAATGAGGCTGCCGTCTTCCTTCCTCCTGGAAATGGAAGCGTCTGGGCCCCCGAGATCCCTGATGTTCTGAGGTCCAGAGTAGCAGATGGCATTATGATTTTCCAAATCCTGGTGAACATTCTAACTGAACTTACTCATTTCACAGTGTGTAGTTTTGTTTTGTTTTGTTTCATATCCTCTCCCTCTTCCCCCGCCTTTGTTCCTCTCATAGTAACTAATTTTGAACCGATGCAGTGTCTCCTTCAGCCAGCTTTAAATTCCCTCCCTGTTAATTATTCTATGGAACCAAGTGTGGCACAGTTTTACATACAATCCTAAGCTTGCTATTGTAGCTGATGGGCCTTTGGGTTCAGCCTAAAATGTAAGCAGACTCCGCCCAAGCTCCTTCACCATAAGTCACCAGGTGCTGCTGTCCCCATATCCATAGCTCACAATGCAGGTGGCAAATGGCAGTAATTACTCTAACAGTCGGGTGAGCATTCAGGGGGACACACGGTGTGGCGACGCCGACTCTGGTTTTGCCGCGAATTCTGAGTCTGACTTGATGGTGTTCTGGCTTGTTGAGTTTTCAGGACACAGACCTGCCAGGTTCTTGCAGTTGAGCAGTGTATGTGTGGATCAGGTATCTTTGTGCAAAGAGGGGTTAGACCTCCATTTCGGAACCGTGAGGGCTATTTTTCTCTCCTGTTTTTGCTTACTCTAGCTTCTGAGACAGCTTCCATCTGAGACAGCTTTTAATCAGCTCTTCTGCAGCGAGAACCTGGTGAAATAAATGCCAGTTCCGAGTATTTGCATGATAATGTGGGTCCTGGCTCCAACATGTGTAGCTGGACTTTTCATGAGGAAAAAGGAGCCTGACCTTAGCAGTGTATGGAATTCAAAGACTATATGGGAACAAGGGGAACCACAGGTAGGAGTCGCTGAATAATTACCTCTAGAGCAGCCTGAGCGGGAGGCTTCCCACGAGGGCGAGCCCATTTAATGGTCCCTAAAACTCAATCTTGTGCATGTCAGTGGTCACGCTTGATTATCCGCAGCAGTGTTTTTATGAAATGCATCGGGACGCTGCAGAGAGTAAGGACAGTAGTGGGCTGTACTTTGTAAATGAAACCCCATTGCGATGTGGCCAAGTATGCTGTTGCGGGTGTGCCTAAGCTGCAGGAAAGGAAGCTTTGTGACTGTGTGCAGGGGGTTCACGCAGGTACCTCTAAATAATGCTGCTCCCTGTAGTTTAAGAGTAGCAAGAACCCAAAATTAAAAGAGAAAAGGATGCTTGTTGGCTTTGGGAAAGGTGCTACCTCAGATACAGTTGAGAAGACAAACTCACTTTCCACTTCTGTTTTCAAAGAATTTCTAAAACACCCGATCTTTGCCATGTCTAGAAAGTCTTTATGTAAATCTTGTAATGATAGCAAAATAAGTATAGTAACTGAGTTGGGTTCATCGTGACATTGATGGCAAACATCTTTCTCTTTTTTCACCATAATATTGAGGAACTTCTAAAATGTATGTAACTGAAAAGATATCTGTGATGTCAGTTTCAATTACCTAGAGACAGATTCCTTTGGTCCTATTCATTTGTACGGTGTGGGTTTTTATAAACCATCTGGTGGTGGTGTTCTCTTGGCTAACAGCTGGTTCCCTTGACTGAAGGGTTTATGAGCAGGGTGGGTGTTTCCATAGTGAGAATTCAAGCCTTTAGCCCCTGGTTCCAGGTCCATCTGAGACAAGTTAAATGAACTGCTACTGTCAGGCCAGACCAGCAGACAGAACTTCACACCAAAATGCCCACACGTGTAATTTGTCACATCTGGCAACCCCAGATATGGAGTGACCCCGGGTAGAAATTGACTCATCCTTCACTACCTCCACTCAGGCCCAGTGTAGAGTGGGGTGGGTGGAGGAGGGCTCAGGGCTCCAGCTGAGCCACGAGAGGCCATCCTCTCTGCTGATATCTTCACAGCCTTGGTAATGCAGAGCCTCGCTCCCGCACCAGTGCTGGCCTCAGAACACTCCCTGGATTGGGCAAGTTCATCTCAGCATGGAATAAAGAGCGCACTTTGGGTCATGAAGTGGCAATGCTCTTAAATAAGCTCTGTGTCTGGCGGTCTCTGCTGAAGCATGGCTCATGTCTGTAACAGAGCAGCTAACCAGCTAACCACTTGTACCTCTGTCCCTACCTTTCTCCTCTCTCCTGGCAGTCATAACCAAAGACGTGTACAGATCCAAACCTGAAGGACTGTTAAAATACTAAAACTTACTAATTTCCCATTATCCTCCATAACACTGTCTTCTTTTTTATGTGTGTGTATTTATGTAAGGTACACATGTATGTGGGTACACATACCTACATAAGCACAGAGGCCACAAGACGTCACTGGATGTCCTGCTCTGTCATTCCTTACCTTATTCCCTTGTGACATGGTCATTCAATGAACACAGAGGGAAACTGGTGGCCAGCAAATCCCACTGATCCTCTGCCCCCCCCACCACCACCACACACACACACACACACACACACACACAGGGCTGTGAGTACAGCACATGTGATCACATACTACTTTTTGTTTGGGTTCTTGGGATTTGAACTCAGGATATTACATTGCATAGCAAGCCCTCTTACCTGTTGAGCCTACCCACCCAAGACCTCAATACCTACTGCACAGGAAGTTTTTGGTTTATAGACTAGCATATATGTGTATAACAAAAAGTGGGGAGAAGTCTAATTTTCTCTTTTGCTGTTGGATTTTTATTTATTAAAGACAGAGTCCTATATTCCAGGTTGATCTTAAACCTCCTAAGTGGCCAAGAATGGCCTTGAGCTTCTGCCCCTCCCTCCCAAGTGCTGGGTTGCAGGCTTGCACCACCACACCCAGTTTTCCACCATGCTGTGGATAATAGCCCCGGGCTCGCTGCACACTAGGCAAATACTGTACAAGCTGGGTTCCATCCCTGGCCCTGGATTTTCATTTCTAGACCAACTAGGTTTCCTCTCCTGGAGAACACAGACTTGGCCTGTGAATCTGCCAGTTGTCTCACAGAGATGGCCACCATAGGGAATGAACAGTGAGGCTCAAAAACCAATTTGGGATTTGACAGCCTCTTCTGCCTGACCTGACGACTCTGAAATTACAAATCACCCTTGACCCCAGCACCACGAGTAGAAATGGAGTGATCTAAGATTGCTGTGATAATTAGTATGAACCACAGGACCTAAGACCAGATATGTTTGGGCCAAGCCACAGGAACATCAGATTTGAATTAAAAGACTTACCATGAAAATATAGAATGTGATTCGGTGTTGGCTTCATGTGATTCTTTAATGTTAACTACTTACTGGCTTGGTACTATAGCATCAATGTATCTTAAAATGGGCTATTTTAAAACTTAGAAAGCAGGCCAAACGTGATAGCACATACCTTTAGTTCAAGTCTAGCCTAGTCTACATAGTGAGTTCCAGGAGAGCCAGGGCTCTGAAGAGAGACCCTGTCTCAAAAAATAAAGTAAAATAAAATAACAGCTTCGAGAGCGTCCTCTTTTGCGCATGTGTGTGAGGAAGGAGGGGACAGGCACATATGTGTACACATGTGTACACACATGACCAGATGCATGTGCTGAACTCAGAGGTCGGTCTGGTCAGGAGTCCTCTGTCACTCTACCTTCTTCCTTTAAGGCAGGGTCTCTCATTCTTTAGCCCGGCTGACAGCAGCCAGCCCTAATGATCACCCTGTGTCTATTCCCCTTGGTGTTTGGTTATAGGTATTTGCAGAAACACACCTGTGGGTGCAGGGCTCTGAACTTGAGTCTTGATCCTTGTGTACCACTGAACCATCTCTCCAGCCCCTCCCCCATTAGAAGATTTTACTGCATTTTAACATTGATCATAGGACTCACAAAGTCAATAGCCCAAGATTGTTTAGTTACCCCTCTGTCTCCCATATGTCAGTAAACTACAATCCTTGTTTGGAGGGATACCTGGTTTTGTACAAATAGAAATGGTCATGGTGTTAATGCCGCATGTGCTCCTGCAGTGAGCGGAGAGGACAGGTGAAGAGCAAAGGCTCACGGCTGCCATTCCCTGATACCCTGTCAGTCATCCCACAGAGCCAGCCTCACCGTCTTTGATGTGGTAGGTGCTCACTTGAGAAAACTATCATGTGACTGAGAAATACGTAATTTTCCATTTGGATGTACTCTGAATTAACCACCACATTGTTGTAAAAGTCCATTGTTGTCTTTACTTCTGAGTGAACATAAAGCTGAAGTCCTCAGAAATATGTCTTAAAGATGCCTCAACCTTGCCAGTTGTGACAACGCCAGGGTCTAAGAATTTCAGCTTCCTGCGAGTTTTTTTTAAAATAGTTTTTTCTTTTTGAGAGTTCTCACCTAATATGGTTTTAGATTCTCATGCAGTTGGAGAGAATAAAGATCCCTACTTCCCACTTAAAACTCCCATAAGTCAAACACAGTAAAGCAACCAGGACTCCAACATGAGCACACACAGATGTGGGCCCTGACCTTATTCAGACACGTGATTATTTGTGGGGACAGGAGGTAAAAATTAATGTACAGGTCCTTTCAAAGATTTATTTTTACTTTTTAAATTGTATGCATGTGTGTGCATGTCTGCATGTAGGTGGATGCATATGAGTGCAGTGCCCATGGAGGACAGAAGAGGGCATCAGATCCCCTGGAGTTGGGGTTGCAGGCAGTTGTGAGCGTGCAGTGCTGGGAACCAAACCTCTGGAAAAGCATTCCGATTCCAGCCATATGGTGATCCTTAAAGCCAAGAAACATGGTTTTCAAACCGGATATTCTTTTACAAAAGTGACCCCCTCTTCGGTTGCCTCAAAAGCCTTTTCTTATTTGTGCTTTCTGTATATGGAATATCTGCCCTTCCTGCCCTTGTAGTCGGTCACAAGTTTGCTCATTGGAAGACTTAACTGTGTGATCTGGCAGCAACTGTAGTTCTTCCACCTCAGTTAGTATGCAGGTACACACGATCACACACACATACACGATTTTCTGCTGCTTGCCTTTGTTTTAATGCCTGAGTACCTTGCTGACAAGTGCTAATAACAAAATACCCAGAGAGAGAGTCCAGTTGAAGTTAGCACACATTAAACATTCCAGACTTGTCCCTTTGCTCAGAGATTGTGCATAATTAATAATTAAACAGTTTGGGTTGTAATGGGTTGACCTCTCTGAACTGTTCATTACTCACAAGGCAAAGGCGTCATTCAAACTTTGTTCCCAGTGTCCTTCGCTGTTCTGGTGTGCGGCCTGCCCGTGTTTGGTTGTTCAGCAGAAGGGCTGACCAGATAGTTATGAAGCCTCTGAGATTGGCAGACATACACACACACACACACACACACACACACACACACATGCCACCCCTGTATGCTGAGAACTGCTTACTGAAATGCCTCGTGGTGGCTGCTGTCAGTCATTTAGCAGTTACCTGCTCGGTGGCAGGATCCAGTTTGTGGTCCTTAGCAGGATTCTAAAGTTGTTTTGGGATTCAATCTCAGGTTAAATGTTTTGGCTTAGGTTGTGCCCGCTCCTGCAGTCCAGACCTTCCTGCTTAGATGTTTACAAGAAAGCCCTCGGGGTAACATCCAGAACCCAGGGCCTAAAGGCTTCTATGACCCATTCTTCCCCGCTCCCCACCAAGACAGGGTTTCTCTGTGTAGCCTTGGCTGTCCTGGAACTCACTTTGTAGACCAGGCTGGCCTTGAACTCAGAAATCCACCTGTCTCTGCCTCCCGAGTGCTGGGACTAAAGGCGTGCTCCACCACTACCCATTCTTCCCAGTTTCCACCAGAACTTGAGACATTTAGAGTACCGGCTTCCTCAGTCAACATGTCTGTTTCCAAATGCATGTCTTCTTCTTGCCCGAGCCCTGTTCCCAGAGGACATTTGGATGTAGCAACATGTGCTTTACTGGAGTCTCTGACTCCTCACCCCACCCCTCAGTGGGTCTCAGTCCCCAGTCCCCGTCAGTCCCACGATGCTGAGATGCTTCCCCTTCCGGTGGACCCTCAGGAAGCCAGAGCCTAATTTTTAGTATGTGTCCTTGCTCCTTCCCTAAACTTTGAACAAAATAACAAGATAGACCTGTTCTTAGAGGCCTTTCTCATCCTGAGCTATACAAACTACTACTACTGCCTATTACTACTACTTCTTATTCTTATTCTTATTATTCTTATTATTCATGCTCTTGAAAGCATCTCTTCAGCAGTATGACTGTTGGCAGACTGTTAGCACGCTGCTCTCTTGTATGTTAACAGCTGCTTCTGTGGAACACGAAGTCTCCAGGGTCAGCCTTGCCTGTTTTCTCCACCACCCTCTAGCCAGCCCTCTGATTCTCAGAATAGGTCTCCTTGAAGCATGCAAGAGATGTGGGTTTTAAAATGAAAAAGAAATATCTGATGGCGTGCACTTGAGATTAGATTGTCCCCCACACATCTCTGATGAGTGATTTCTTCTAGCCCCCACTGAGATGAGAATCTGCTCTCTGCGGCTCTCCAAAGTCAACATGGGCTGCTGTTGTCAGAAGTAAAATAAATTATTCACGTCTACCACCCGGTGTTCCATAGTTTTATAATATGAGACATGTAACAGGCCATAATATTAGGTCTTAAATAAAATTAAATATCCACATAAGATGCTACATGTCTCATTTTCCTTCTGCTGTGTTAAAGTGACCCCTTCCTCAGGCTGCCAGGTCTCTGAGTCATAAGTGACTTTTTCTTGACATCCCACCTTGCAGCAAAGGCTACATTAGCATCATGCTTTATACAAGATCTTTGTAGAAATCCAGTCCAGAAGTTTAACCGTCTTGGTAAATATTCAGCCACATTAAGATATCAAGCTTTATTTTCCTCAATACTGAGTTGGAAAGCAACTACTGGGTAGAATGTGGCTCTGCACGCCTTTAATCCCGGCACTCATGACGCAGAGGCAGGAAGATCTCTTTGAGTTCAGGGCCAGCCAGGCCTCCAGAGAAAAAGACCTTGTAAGTCAGTTAAGCAATGGCCACTCAGACAGTTGGCCCTACAAGCACATCTAAGAAAGAAAAGGCCCATGCAGAGACGGTGCTTCTTCACAGATGAGAATTTGTAAAGTTTGCATCCTCAGCTTTTACCTGCCTTCTCACTCACAGCTGTTGAAGATGCAAAACTGTCATTTCTGAGTTTTCTTTTTTCTTTTTCTTTTTTTAATTTTTTGGGGCCAGTATATCACTATGTAGTCCTGACTGTTTAGGAAATTACTATGTAGACCAGGTTGTCCTCGAACTCGGGAGAACCATCTTGCCTTCTACACACTGGGACTGAAAGTTTGTGCCACCATGCCCAGCTAAAATGTCAGTTCTTGACCCAGGAAAGAGAGAGAGAGAGAGAGAGAGAGAGAGAGAGAGAGAGAGAAGATGATAGGTGGCTTTCCTCAGAACAGACCAGGTCTTAAATTGATACCAAGCTTTATTTTTGCTTTTCAAACCAATGGGGCTTCTGTGGCCATGTTACAGAGGTGTTGCTGAGGTCTGGTCTTGTTACTGTGGGTCTTGCGCCCTTTGAGTAACTGCTTCACCCTGCTCTGGGCGTTGCCTGTGAGTGGTGCTCTGAAGCTGAGGAGGTTTTATTTCTCACCCCTGTCCTTTGTTTTCTGTCCTCCTGGAAGGTTTCCTCTACTGGTGACAATTTCAAATTTGGAACGGCGGCCGCCGCCGTCCCCTCCCCTTTTGCTATCATTGGATGAATAAATTCAGTGCACACATGCAAAAGCCAAGATGGACCGTGCTCACCTTCTCACGCACACTTTTTTTTTTCTTTTTTTTTTTTTTTGGCGGCCTTGGCCCCCTCAGTTCCTTTTGATTTAATTGTATTTTCCAGCAGTTTCCAAAGTGTTTGAATTGGAAACAAAGCCTTAATAAGAGTTCTAGTTAATTTTCTGTCTTGTAATTACCGATCTCATTTTTCTGATAATTGGCCACAGCAATTATATGTATATTTACTAATCACATAGGAGGCTGTGCGGTTGTGTCTATCTGCCACCATTGATAATGACACTCGGAGTGCAGAGGTGCCTTATCTTCTTCTGCTTTCCACTACATCAAAGCTATTTCCTCTCGTTCTCCATAATGAATACATGCATGCATTTGACACAGTTGTGTGCTAGAGAAATTGTTTGGCTCCCACCAAATGCTGCATACTCTGAGTTCCTAGCCTGCAGCGCTGGAAGGTTGTATGTAATGATATATTGCTCATCCAAATGGCCAAAGCACTCCAAAGCGCAGTGAGATTAAAATAAGTCATTCCTTTGTTAATTTAAATAGGTGCATGTATCATACTTTGCAGGGCACTTTGTGTAGGGGTGTCAGGGAGGGAAAGAGGCGCCGAAAGGTATTTTTAATAGCAAATGAGAATGGATGAGAACAGAGTCATTTGCAGCTGCCTACTTTATGTGACTCTCTTGTTCCAACTGTAGGCCTAATGAGATGACTGTTGAAGTACTCTGCAGTGTAATTTCATTACATCCTGAGCTGCCACGCTATAAACACAGCAGCGCTCTCTGTCACTCGTGGAAAAACTCCTAAATTCTTAAAGCCTTCCTCTGCGAATGGCAATGGGGGTCTCTCCCTGGGTCACGAAGCTCAGTCATTTGTCGCTGTGTAGCTTCCTGCTCTTTCTGAGTTGCTCCTAATGCAACCCCTGATTTTTTTGTCTGGTCATGGAGGTGGGAGTTTCTCATTATGTCCCCAATTCACGGGCTTCCTGACACAACAGTTGGCCCAGACTGTCAGAACGGATGAAATTCCTTCTTAGGAAACAACTTACCCTACAAAGTGTCCGTCTTTAAATTAAAACAAATAAATAAGCAAGCAGAAAACACAATGCAAATAAATATACAGCAAGGGGCAAGCAGATAAGAGCAGTGAAATATACAAATAAAATGTAAATAACAGGAAGGTGTAGATAAACAGCAAACCCAGGAAAAGAAACAAAGGTCAAAACAAGAATAATTTCCCGGCTCTTTGTTAATTACAAGACCATTTGTGTGTTACTTAAATAATCATTAATTTCTCATTTACACTTTCCCTACCTTCCTTCCTACCCCGTGGCTATCATTGTCCTTTTCCCCCCACCCCTCCCTCTCTGCTCTCTGTTTCTCACCATCATAAAATGTGTGTGCCTTGAAATTTGGCATCTTTACCTCACTGTGTGGAGGAGGGTTCAGCCAGTCCTTTTAATTGGATGAGGCCTTATGCCATTCCAGCTCCTCCTCGGTGGGTGGAAGAGGAAGAAAAAAAGCAGTCTGTGACTTTGGGTGACTGTTTCCTCCTCCCTCCCAGGATTCGCCGGTCCTTCCGCTTGGAGAGTTCTCGGAGCCGTTTGTACATTTCATCACTCAGTGGTGAGCACCACCCCCACCCCAAGCCCCCTACATCCCACCCCCACCCCACCACCCCTACCACCCCACCACCCCCACACTCACACCCCCTTTTACAAACCCCTGTGCCCTCAATGTAAATGATACATGCCATTAACTCCAAGGCTCTCAGAGACCTTGTGACTCTCCCTGCTTCCTTTTGGAGATGGGAGGGACTTCAGGGGCCTTGGGCAGCTAGGGCAACAAAGCCAAGGAATTGTTTAAATTATGTAAATGTTACTTACACACAGGATTGTGAACATAATTTAGAGGTGCCCCCCCCCCCGTCTTAATAAACTGAGAAGCCTCTTTGATTTTTCTTCCCCCAAAATACATCATTTTGTAGCCCCTATGAAGCTTTTTTGTTAATGTAACCTCAGTTCATCCATAAAACTGCCGTTACTTACAAAAGCAGTAGTACATTAATTCATGTGATTCCCAGTAAATGATTTATCTTCATGTGTATTTTAAACACAATTTAGTCAAATCTCAGTCAAGTTTGGTATTTCAGAGCCCTTTGTTAAGCCCTCTCCAACCCTGGACGGACACGGAGGAAATGCAGGAGTGGGCATTGGAGCCTCGAGGCACGGCCTTCCGACCTCACCGGCCTCACCGTTTTACCCTAAAGAAACAATTTTCAACCCAGGGTTCTTTTCCAGCCTTCTGCAGTTTTCCTCCTGACAGGACACATCTTTCTTTTATTAGCCCTTTCACCTTCTCCCCAGTCCTGCTGGACCTCTGTGGCATGGCCTCAGGAGGCCAGTTGCTCTACTGCCCTCTGGCTCACCCCAGCATGGGGAATTACCCCAGAGAGGTGAGGCAATTAGGGACACTGGAATGGTGATCTTCAGAGGAGGAGGCAAGACACACCTAACATTCTGAAACTCTGTAACTCCCCAGCTCCTCTCCCTCCATTCCCCTTCCTCGCAAGGTACACAGGAGCCTCTGCCAGAAGCCTTGCTCTGGGGCAGTACAAGGTGGGGTGGGCCGCAGCAGAGTCCTTGCTCCACTGGAATGGCTGTGCACTGTCCCCTCCCCCACATGATCCATCTGATGGCTACACAAAAGTGAAACCAAGAAATATTCCTTAATATAAATGTCAAGCTTTATCACCTTTTTGACTGAGTGTAATATGTTACCTCTTAATGAAAATGTCTCGTACAGTTTATATTCCACCAGAAAAAAATGAGGAAGAAAATTTCCCCCGATCTAAAAATTGTAATTGTTTCTATTTACTTAAAATACTTACATCATATTCTGTAGCTTTTAAAAACTAATCTTTTGTTTCCAAAGCGTGCCATACTGGGGGCAAATGCTTATTAATTAAACACTGGACCCATGAGCTCTTGAAGCTCGTTAAAACTGTTTGATAGAGCCCTTGTCCAGAAACAGATTAACCTCTTAATTTCCAATACATGTAATTCCTGAAAACACTCAGAAGTCTATCACGCCCCACTTTATGCAGAAACTGAGGATCAGCCTGCTGTGCCAGGCTGCCTGGAGCCCAGGTCCGGGGCATTGCAGAGAGGATGGGTTTCCAACATCTGTGTGCTCTCTGTGTGGTCTGAGACCAGCCTGGAGGTGGGGCAGACTGGGCAAACAGGAGAACAGTGCATGAGGCTTCCTTACCACCTCCACAGATGTCAGCCAATACAGAAGTGATGGTGGGTAGTAGCCGTGTTTTCCCAAGAGATACAGCTACTGTGGGATGTCAGGTCAGGACTGTTATGGACTCCACTGTCCACACAGCCTGAGTCACTTGCTAACAGATACGGCATTGATAATTTACAAGGAAGGAAAAGGCCTCGATGTTTGTCATTAATGGGTCTTCGGTATATTTCTTGGTTACCAAACAATCATTAAATCTATTTTAAAAAAAATACTGTCAGCAAATGCAGCAATCTCTTTCCATGACTTCACCTCACAAATGCACATGGCCACAGGTAAGGAGCTGCCCACACTCACCTCTGTACCATTTTTGGTCCTTCATCGAATAGCGAGGTAGAGGCAACTGCTACTAATTATAGCTATTGAAGGGAAGTCAAGAAACAGTTTGCATGAGGAATGTGGTTCTTTAAGGGGCGTAAATAAGCCTAACTGTCTTGTAGCTGTGAAATGAATTATCACCTTGCATTTTAGCTAAAATAAGTGCAAGTCAAGAGGACGTGTCGGGAGCCATCTGTGGCCCGTAGTATTGTCTGCACTTCTGCCCTTTATTTATAGCTCGGCATTGAATGCCAGAACCAAGGAGTGTTTTCTCACGTGCCTTCCCAAAGACCAAAATAGAACTATATAATTCCCTGAATGTAAGATTGAAATAAGCTGACAGCTGAGTCAGGACGAGAATGTCGCTGCTCCTTTCACAATGATTTCACAAACAGGATTACAGGGCCAGGGGCGTGGCTCGGTGCTGAGGAGCACTTGATCCTGCAGAGGATCTGAGTCCAGTTCCCAGCAGCCACGTAGTAAGTACTTCCCAACTGCCTGTAACTCCAATCCCACGGGATCTGACCTCTGTGGGCTCAGGCACACACGAGCTACACATACCTGCATGTGGGCAAAACACCCATAAAATAAATAAATCTTTAAAAAATAAAGTTACAGTATTTTATGTATGTGAGTACACTGTAGCTCTCTTTAGACACACCAGAAGAGGACATCAGATCTCATTACAGATGGTTGTGAGCCACCATGTGGTTGCTGGGAATTGAACTCAGGACCTCTGGAAGAATAGTCGGTACTCTTAACTGCCGAGTCATCTCTCCAACTCCCTCAACAGTAATTTTAATAAGAGATTGATTCAAGGCCAGCATAAGACAGGAACCATGTGTTAGTAATTTGGACAAGCATTGAGCTGGTGGATTGTAGACTTTCAGCAGAAACCACAGTAGATATTGGAATTAAAAAAACCATATGAATGAGGCTCTTTTGTCTTCCTCCTGCAGCATGAGGAAGCAGCCCAAGGAGAGACCGGCGCCTGAGGAGCTGATGGTGAGTGAGTCTTCTCTGCTGCACTAGAGTTCTCCAGTTCCGTGCTTATGGTTGACATTACAGCAGAGCCCCACATGAAGGGCTGCAGCTGTGGTCCACTTGGTAAAGCGTTTGCCCTAGCATGCTCAGAGCCCTGGGATCCATCAATCGCACCTGACCACCTAGCATGGTGACACATACCTGTGATGGTGGCATTTGAGAGGTAGAAGCAGGAGGATCAAAAGTTGAAGATTATCCTCAGCCACACAAGGATTGTGAGGCCAGCCTGTGATACGTAACACTGTCCCCAGTCCCACCCTCCCTAAAACCAGGACATTTTTTTTTTAAACCCACAGGCTAGAAAGTCAGCATTACTTTATTGGGTAGGGTTTTTGTTTTCTTTCCATGCTGGATCCTGAAACTAGAGTCTCATGAATACTGAACAAGCCCTCTCCTGCTGACAGATCCCCAGCCCTGGGTAGGTATTTCTGAAGCTCAGACCCTTGGATTTAAGTTTCATGTTTGAAAAAAAAAAAAAAAAAAACCACCATTTTGAAGCTTCATGCAGATCTCTCTTCATCTGCTTCATCCAAGGGTCACACTTGCTGGGGCTGCCTTTCAGAAGTCCCAGCCAGGAAACAAGACAGTTGTAGTGTGTAGGGCAGTCCTTCGAGAATCGTGTGTGTCTCTGTGCGTCTGTGTGTCTGTGTGTCTGTGTGTGTGTGTGTTGTGGGGAGGGGTTGTCTTGGTTTCACGTAGAGTGAAATGAGATCAATGTAGTGAGAATCTCTGCTCTTTCCTCAGAAACAGATCCTGCTGATGGCTGGTGCTTTGTCCCCAGCTCCAAGGCAAGGTTGCTTTGATTGCAAATGATAGTTTGCAGTGAGCAGGGAAAGGAACAGAGATGCTCCCTTTCAATTCCCAAATGGTCATTCATTCCAGCTGAGTGTGATCTGACAGTGCAAGCTGTTAGAGCGGTGCTGGGATGGAGCATTAGGAGCAGTGAGTTTAGCCTGCACTACCTGGTACTTGAGTGTTGCTTCCCATTGCCAGGTGAGGCCCTCAGAGCCAGCCTCAGCCTTGTTAAACAAGGTGCAACTCACCCATGGTGGGATTTCCTTCTAAGCACCAGCCTTCTGTGAGCCACAGAGTCCGCCCTCACACAACGCATGCATGCGCCTCTGGTGTCACCTGCAGTGCATTGCTCATTCAAGGCACACTAGGCTAGCTCTCACTTCCCCTAAAAGCTTCAAGTTAAAAACTCATCCCCAAAACCTCTGAACTTAGTATCTGTGGGTTTCATGGACAGACTAAAGATGAGGGGTGGGGGTTTTGTTGGTTTGCTCTTTAAGTGGTTTGGGGGGCTTTGTTGTCTGTTTGTTATTGGGTTTCGTTTGTTTTGGTCTCTGATGGTTTGGGAGTTCTTGCAGTTAGTCACAACTGAGAAAGCCTGGAGCAGGCTCTAGAAACAGAGACTCATTTACCTGGGTCATCATTGTGCTATGACTGGAGAGCTCAGCTACTAAAACAAAGAAGTAGGGTTTCATAAAATAGATAGCCGTGTGTAAGTGCATATTTGATGCTGCAGTGAGTTGGTCACTTATAAATAAGACACCTGCAGATCATGTGTGCACTCATAAATGCATGTGGATGTGTGTGTAAGTAAGAAACACCCCTGAGGAAGGCGGCACCGTCATGAGGACAAGGCTCGAAAGTGGGCACTTACCACTTTGCTACCCTACCTTATTAATTAACAAATATATTTTTTAAAGATTTATTTATTTATTATTTATATGAGTATACTGCAGCTGTCTACAGACACACACTAGAAGAATGCATCAGATCCCATTACAGATGGTTGTGAGCCACCATGCGGTTGCTGGGAATTGAACTCAGGTCCTCTGGAAGAGCAGTCAGTGCTCTTAACCGCTGAGCCATCTCCCCAGCCCAACAAATATATTTTTAAGAAATAAAGAAAAAAACATACTCACAGGAAGCACTGTCCTGTACTTAAGTTTCTCTTGTACTCACCATTAAGATTTTGGCAGAATTTATCCCGAGGTATAGTGGAGGTGAGGCTCACCCTTATTGGTGAAGAGGTAACAAGTGATAGGGAGTCCTGTGCAGGGGTCAGCAGGACAGGACCTCCCTGGCTGCTTCTGAGTAAAAACTGGACCCAGAGGGAGTTGGAAAAATCGTGGGCTGCCCCTTATCTTGAGCCTGAGTCCTATCTTAAGGAACCAGGTCTTTGTTCCTTGTAACATATGAATGGCTTTGATTATTCCTTTACCCTCTCTGCCTGTGGCCTATGATGATGCTCCCACCTGAAGTCACGGGCCTCAGCAGGAGTGCAAGGACTGTAGAGCCCATCTCCCATTGTCACTGTGGTGCAAGCATGCTCCTTTTGGGAAAATGGGGGCAAGGGGAGGGAGAGAGCACGCAGTTTATGTCTCAAGCACAGGAACTCCAGCCAGCAGGGTACCAGAGGCTTGGACCTGAGCTGTGTCAGCTGTGGGTCCCACAGAATTATCAAAAATTTCCCTATGGGTCCAACACTCCAAGTCACAGGAAGAAAATCAAAGATGAAGCCTGTGGAAATACGAAAGTTATCAAATCAGCCTTTGGGAAACTCACATGAACTCCAGATGGAAATGGAGCTCCAGATGGAACCCACATGGCCCTGCCTAAATCATGATGAATTCAGATGGATAGGCCAGATCACCGGGACCCAGGACCTGGCCATGCACATAACAGTGTCAGACTCTCTCTGTGTTTGTAGAATGACTTTACAGACTCAGGTACCCAATATACAGCTTTAAAATTGTTATTCATGTCATTCTGGAGAGTAAATGTGAAACTCAAGGTTTAATTCAGACCATTAAAATCTCAGGTTCAAGCCGGGCGTGGTGGCGCACGCCTTTAGTCCCAGCACTCGGGAGGCAGAGGCAGGCGGATTTCTGAGTTCGAGGCCAGCCTGGTCTACAAAGTGAGTTCCAAGACAGCCAGGGCTACACATAGAAACCCTGTCTGGAAAAAAACAAACAAACAAACAAACAAACAAAAAAGAACACTCAGGTTCAGAATACAGTTCAGTGTGTAGCTACTAAGTTCTACTCTGTTGTTTTGCACATAGCTGGTTTTATGCCCTAAGCAAAAGTCTTAGGAAGCTGGACCAAGGAATTTTCATAATGCTTGCATGTTAAGGGCTAAAAGCAATATGGTTGGCATAGTTTTCTGGTGGACAGGACTCAAACTAGGCATGTTGCTTCTCCATAGCTGTAATTCCAGTACTCAGGAGATGGCTCAGCAGCTAAGAGTGTGTACTGCTCTTAGAGGACCCAGGTCAGTTCCCAACCTAATATCAGACAATTCACGACTGCCCATAACTCCAGAGACAGGATCCAACACCCTCTAATCTCTGTAGGCACCTGCATGAATGTGATGCACATAAACTCACAATGATACATACATACATACGTACGTAGTCGCTGGAGAGGTGGCTCAGTGGTTAAGACCACACTGCTCTTTCAGAGAACCCAGCCAGGTTCAATTCCCAGCATCCACATGGTGGCTCACAAACCATCTGTAACTCTGGTTCTAGGGGAGCCAGTGCCCTCTTCCGACCCCTGAGGGCACCAGACATGAAAGTAATACACAGACATACACACAGGAAATGCATCCATACACATAAGTTTAATTTTATAAAAGAAATCTTTTTAAAAGAAAGGCAGGCAGCAATTAAAGAGCTCACTGTGTTTGTATGAGTACTTGAGTTCAGATCCCTAGCCAGGTGTCAGGAGATCACTGGCCCACTGGCCGACCGGCCAGCCTACCTAAAAAGGAGAGTTTCAAGTGAGAGACCCTGTCTCAAAGGAGTAATAGAGGAAGACAGCCGATGTCCTTCTCTGATCCCCACACTCATGCACACATACACACCCCACACAAACACACCATATACAAGTAAAAATATCTAAGTAAAATTTAAAAGCAGGCCATGGCATGTACCTATAATCCCGGTGCTGGAAGTGGGAACAAGAGGATGCTAGGAGGGGCTCTCTGGCCGCCACCTGATGAGCTCCAGGTCCCTTGAGAGACCCTGGAAGCATAAATTGTTTGCAATCTACTTTAATAAGGGTTCAACCTCTCCTCTAGCCCAGCACCCAGCAGAAGCCGTGGGAGAGAGGAGTTATTAGGATACGGGGAAGTGGGCCTGCTCAGCAGTAGTTCTTTGGGTGTTAGCTTGGTCTTCTTTGACAGCAGTTCAGTCCCATTGCAAACACCAAATGTGACTCAGCAGCTGCAGACCAGGCCTCTAGGCAGGCAGATACCAGGCAGGAACCAACAGCTGTAGTTCAAGCCTGGAGAATACACCAGGCTGGCCACCCAGCGGAGGCTGCAGAAGCGGCAGGCAGCCACAGGAACCTCACGAGTGAGGTTCTCGTTGGGTGAGTTTCTCTCAATGTTGAGCTCAACAAAGCTATGTAAAGCAAACCAATACATGAGAGTTGTTAGCAAAGAATAGTGAGGGAGAACAAGCCAAGGATGATGAAGTAGCCAGTGCTCCTCTCCCACAGTCTGCGGGGTCATGTTTATACTCCTTCATCACAGGCCCTTTCATGTGTTTGCTATATCCAAACATCCTTTCACCTGTGTCTGCTTCAGGAAAACATTCTCTCACATTTGCCTCAGCAAGACATCCTCTCACCTGTGTGCCCCGACCAAACGTCATTTGACATAACTGACTTTCCAAAGAAACTAGAATTTTTCACTTCAAGACCCTGTCTTAAACAATAAGATAGGATGAAAAAGAGGAGGCCATCCAGTGTGGATCCCTGGCCTCCAAGGGCTAGGCACACTCACACACAGGTGATAACACATACACACACAGATACACAGATAATACATAACACACACACATACAACACACAGATAATAAGACACTCAGAGTTTTCATCATTAACTTCCACACCCTCTTATGAGACATAGAACCTGCTGAATAATCGGATTGATATATTTAAGGACCCCTATGAGCAGAGTCCTGTGCTTGACCCAATAGCTGCTTTAAAGGGCAGTAAACCACACATTGCTGGGTACAGGCCAGGTGCCCAGCTAGAATGAAGCAATAGTTTTACAGGAACAACGTAGACTTGTGTGGGTAGGGGACATGCTATGTGGAGAGGGCAGTGTATGGAAAGCCCCTTTGAAGGACAGGTTGAACTGTATTAATTTTCAAGGGACCATTCTAGGCAAAGAAGACAGAACAGGAAAAGCACCCTTGTGGGTGGAGACACCTTTGGGGGGTCAAATGATTCTTTCATAGGGGTCACCTGAGACCATCAAAAAACACAGGTATTTACATTATGATTCATAACAGTAGCAAAATTACAGTTCTGAAATAGCAATGAAAATAATCTTATGGTTGTGGGTCACCACAGCATAAGGGACTGTAGTAAAGGTCACAGAATAAGGAAGGCTGAGAGCCACTGAGCTAATGCCTGCTGAATCAGAAACCCCTTGACCTTGGCCTAATAGAATTCTAGACCCTCAAAGGTGGAGGTCACATGGGCAGTGGATCACCAGCTGGGCAGTCACTAGAAGAATTCCTCTTCTACAGCAGGGACTCCAGGGTTGCTCTAAAAACATTGCCTCTCTATCAAAGCAGCACTAAACCCTGTGTGTAGACCTCTGTCCTTGAAAAGATGGCTCTTGAAATGTACTTCCTGCTCAACTGTAGGGAAGTCACTTGTGCTGAGAGCCATCAGATTTCTTCAGGCATCAGGAGCCTAAACCAGAAATCAGGAGTCGGCTTTAAGCCTCAGGAAGTAAAGCCAGCCATGCAGGCAGCCGTGAGTCCTCAGCATGCTGCCGTGCCAGGCAATCAGACACGGCCCCAGGTCTCTCTGCTCCTGCAATCTTGATCCCACGACTGAAGAACCACATGATGCACCCTGACCTCTGTAGCCAGGAAACCTCGACAAAACGTTTCCAGGCAGTAGACACTGTGGAGGTGCAAGACAGACCCTTCAGCAGGCTTCAGACAGCCACAGTCAGCTTCTGCCAGCCAAAAAGATGGTGGGATTTGAAAGGGGGACACACTACAAAGGCAGTGGAGAAGTGTTTCCATCATGTCAAAGATCAGATTAGAAGAGACAAAATATTACATTGGATCCTTAAACTCGAGTACAGAAAAGCAACGTGAGATGGGTGTTCTGGTCTTATTTTGCTATATAAATTGTCTGTTTAAATGTTTAAGAAGCTAGAATGCAGAGTGTTGCTGTGTAAACAGCTTGCATCTGCAAACCACAAACATTGTATGTGAGGCACTGTCTCCCGTTAGGTTCTGTGGTAGCAAAGGTCAGCCTGGGACTTAACAAGGACCTGAGCCACAGCCCTTCCCTGTATCACCCCAAAGAAACGGCCTGCCCTTTGCACTTCGATATCTTCACCTGTAAAGTCCGGAGATGTGCCACCTCAGGGGCCGTTGACCAGGGAAATCTGTGAAGAGCCCAAAATTACATGCAGAATCCTGTGTGGCATGTGGAGATTTGCATTTTTTTCTTTCCATGAAAAGAGGAATTCATAGTTGTCACCAGTTTTTCAAAGGGACCATGACCCTCAGTGATTGTTCAGCTCCCAGGCTACCTTGGCATTCTGCTCTTTCCAGCTTCCTGTCAGGGCCAGACAAGCAGCTCAGGAGGAGGCAGTCACTCCCGGGGAGGGCACTTGGTGTGGGGGAGGGAAAGGAAGCATCCTCCCTCCCCGTGGGATTTGCCAGGCTCCCACCAGCTGTCAGGCAACCCTTTAACCTCCCAGCCTGTCCCCAATGAGGGTCACAGCTCAGGAACGGGCGGGTGAGGGCCACAGGCACCCACACAGTTACAGTCTGGGTTCAGCGTGGCGATCCTTCCTTCTATGCATTTAGAGCATTTCCTGGAGCTTCCCGTGTCTAAGCTCTATTTAATGGAATCTATGCATAGTAAGTAATCAGGTCAGAAGAAAGCAGCGTCCCGGTTTGAGATCAATCGCTCGCTAATACTTTATCGAGGCCACTTTATTATCTCATGCTGATCTGAACCCATTCTCCTCCTCCTTTGCAACACGCACTTCGGCTGTGGGAAAAGTACGGATCCCATACATATTAAAAACATATACCCATTCTATCTGTATGTAAATGCGTGAGGCACAGCTGGATATTGCAGAGGAGTTTGATTTACTAATAGTGATTATCTGTTCTCGCCGTTCAGTGAGAGAGAATCTCAGAAAAACAAGCTGGCACAGAAATTGTCTTTATGCTGTTACTGTCCTGCTTCGGTAACTGTTTAAAAACATGGGTTTTCTCTGTAGGTTCTAATAACGCCTGTCATTCTGCACATTTCCCCCGTGCATGGCCCTGTGCACTCTAGAACAGGGCATCCTGTGTGAGCACTTCCCCCAGTTTGGTTTTTGTGTTCCTAAGAAGCAACCTGGGGCTCAGCTTGGGATGGGAACGTCACAGTTTGCTTAGGAACCACTGTAAACAGTAAACCCACAGCGGGGTGGGGTCTACAAGAAGCAGACATCGGCCTTAGGGGAGGGTTCAGGCAGCCATAAGCACAATGAGTTTTGGATGTTTGCTCCCCCTGAGCCCAGCTGCAAACATAAGGCGTCTCATTTCTCTGTGAAGGCTCTGTGTATGGGGGTGGGGGGATGTTTGGGGGCCAATAAACAGCAAACTGCTCCAGAAAAACCTGTTTAAACATTTAATTACTTGCAAAGAGATGCTAACTTCTTTAACTCCTCTAAATTAAATTGTCACTGGTAGCATTTCTGTTTGCCTGAACCCATCTGTAATTACATTTTCAGATACTTTGGTCGGTTATTCTAATTAATCAAAGTTATGATAAATCAGACATCTGCACAGTCCCTTTCAAAGAATGAAGGGATGCTGGATTTTGGTCCCTTCTGCACTCAGACCCCGGTGTGACTTTGGGATTCACACAAGTGTCTTCACTGTGAGACACAGACCTTCTGATAACTGTGAAAGGTGAAGTGCGCTTGGCAAAGTGAGATGATCTCTATTCCACTATGTCAGTAGTCAGAGCATTCATTAACCAGAAATACCAAAAGAAAAGGGGCTGACCAGGGCTTCAATGAGGCAGGTAAAGGACGCTGAAGAAGGACAGGGGGTCTCCTCTCGGAGACTGGGGGTCCTCTTGGTTGACACAAAGGGCACCTTGGGTAATCAGGGGCCATGTGAGTGCTGGGGGCACCTACACTTTTCAACATACTAAGGACAGTTAGCAAGCTCTTGTTACCGTGAATGCCATTCACTACATCTGACTATTGCCTGAGTAGTGCAATATGTCTGTTATTTTCCTTTCTCTTTTTCCTCCTCTTCTTCCTCCTCCCCATTCCTTGTGGTCTTCCTTAGTTCCAGTCCCAGGATTACAGACCTGTACCAACATACCTGACACATACAACCTGTTTTTAGCATGTTCCTGAGCATCAGGCTCATCCTTGTAGACTTCATTTTTGCTTAGGTTCTATACTTTGCCTACACACATTAGCTATGGCACCCAGAATTTACAGACAGAAGTCCTGGCTGCGTGCCCCCTTTGAGCACAAAAGTCCTTGTCACATGGCAGTGGCTCCTCACAAAGTCCAACTGATAGCCATGGCATCTTTTTTTCCTCTGGTTCCAAAGGCCATTGGAGTAAGTAGTGTTTGTGTTTGCTTATGCACAGGAGTCCTCCAGGAGAGCTCATGTTCGCACTGTGACTATATAGAATTACAACGCCAGAGCCACTGTCTGAGTGCTTGAGACAGCGCTAAATCAGTCAGTTTTCATTTGAATTTCTGATAACACATTAACACTTCAGCAAGACTCTGGATTATAACCCCAGCAAACAGGCTTTGCTCTCTAGATGTGCCTGCTTAGTCTCTTTATGAGACTTTAAAGGATAAGTGTGTGTGTGTGTGTGTGTGTGTGTGTGTGTGTGTGTGTGAAGCATGCACATGTAGAGATACAGATGGAAAAGGCCCAGCCTCAGCAGCCACGGTGATTTGACAGCTCGTTTCCAGGTGAGGCTAGCGTTCCCCAGTCCTTCCAGTCAGATTCCTTTCTCACTTTTCATTACCTGTATTTATCTGTTTGTTTGTTGTATGTGCAAGCATCACAGCACACACATGGAGGTCAGAGGACAGCTTTTCAGGAATCCCTTCTCAGTACGTGGACCCTGGACATAAAACTCAGAAAGTTAGTCTTAGCAGCACCTTAACCATTGAGCCGTCTCACTGGTTAGTCTGATCCTTTGTTACAGCTCTGAGTTCCCTGTGTAAGGCTGAAGTTGTTTGAACATGAGCTGCAGTACATCTTGATTTACAGCATCTCCTGTGAAGGCACATGGCAGTGCTGCAGTCATAGCCCTGAGGAACAGGGGTTATTGTAGGTGTAGTAGGTGGAGTGGTTGGCCTCCTGTTTTCTTCATATCCAATTTACTGGGGGCTGAGGGAGCTGCAATGTTACCCTGCATCCCCAAATTGGGTACCCTGAGATGCCTCCAGGTCCTGCTGTTGGGTGTGGTATCCAGCCTAGAAGGCAGCCCTCGACCTTCTTAAGGTCTCCATCCTCCTCCTGCAGGTTCACCTGGCAGGGCTCACTCCTCACTCTGAGCAGTACCTGGCACATGCGGATCTTTCCAGAGCCAGTCAGTGTGTGCAGAGTCAGAAATGAAAGCTTCTAAGAAATGGAAGCTTCTAAGTAGACGGAGCACCTCCAGCCAGCCCTGGCCAGGGACAGAGATGTTCTGTCGTGTTGTTTGATCTTTTACAGCACCCTGGGTGTCTAGAAGGAGCAGCCAGTGGGAAGCTGGATTTTTTTTTTCCCCAACTAGATTGTAAGTTTGCTGAAGGAAGAGCATGGTCTCATAATTCAGTGCCTATCTCGGGCCTTGACTCTCAGTCAGGCTAAACGCCGTTGATCATTCGCTGCTTGCACTATTCTTGCTAACCCAGTCAATAAACACTCCTGGAAAGGAAGCACTGAACACAAACATGACATTGTCCCCTGAAGAAGCTCACCCAAGGACAGTTGATCCCTGGAAAGTATGACATACTCTGTACGTTAGGGCACCTCAACGAACGCACATAATCTGACCTGAACTTTCACTCTCTGCTGGGAGAGCTCATTCAGGTACAGTCAGCTTCCTAGAACATCACTGTGTTCACAGGAGAGTGTTCAAAGCCTTTCACAAGCCAGTACAACAACAGCAGAGCAGTTGTTAGTGTCTCAGTCCTACCTGGGATTGAGAACAACAGCCTGTAGCACTAGGCAGGCAGGTACTCTCTACACCACTGTCATTTGACCACTGGAGGGTTCACCTCCATCCATTAATTCCAAATCAAAAGACCATTAGCAAGCCAGAGCCTAGAAGAGGCTTCCTGGCTGGCACCCTCTTCTCCGATGAAATAGCAGGAGAGCCTGAGGTCCCCATCAGTCAGCACACCAGATGCCTACCGCCCGTGTGCCAGTGCTTAGGGTAGAGTGGTCAGGTTGCAGAAGCCCAGAAATGGTTAGCTGTTGAAGGTACAAAAAGATCTGGAAGCCAGTCCCCAGGACTTGGGAATTACTGTTGAAGGTGGCAAACTTGTTTTCCCTGTGAGAAAACACTGATAAATAGATGCAGTTCTTATCAATTATTAATGCATCTAACCAGGAATGTCAGGGGCTGGAGGAAAATATGAGAAGCCTCCTGTTTACAGTTGTAGCCAGCTGGATTTGTTTAATGGGTTGTTTGCTTTTTAATTTGTAGCAGTTTTGAGCGAGACCTTTGGGGACTGGGAGTCGTACAGCTTCAGATACAGTTATGGGGGGGGGGGCTGCTAAACCTGTCTGCAGATAATTTGAGGTTCACATGGCCATTTAGAGACTACAGAAAGGCAGCGCAGACATTTGGGTCTTCCGTCCTCTATTTAATTTTCAAGATTCGAATTAAACATCAGGCCCTGGTCTACGGAGAGACATTTGCTGGAGTGTGGACTAGTTTCTTCCTGTACCCTGCTTCCCACTCCTCTGCTCGCTTCGTATAAACGGTCACTGATTCTGAAGTTGCAGAATAGGAGCCCTTCATTTATTCGAGCAAAGGTTCCCCTGACACAAATAAAAATGGAATTTTCAAATGTAACCCGATTAACTCTTAATTGTACACCAATAGCCTGTGTTTGTCCTGGCTCCCTCGGAAGGCTTCAGTGCGACCTGCATCTCTGTCTAAAGTTGCGGGGGAGGGGGGATTCAATTAATAGCAGGACTTTCTAATTGTGGGATCGGTGTGGAGTTGACAAAATTTGTATAAATAGGGTACATTTTTCCACTTAAGAGGGCTGTGCTGAGACATTTTTTAATTGGATTTTCATGGTGATTGACAGCATTTGATTATGACAGTAACTTTATTTGGCTGGGATGCTTTAGCCTCTTGTTCAGATTTCCCATCAAAGCTCCTTTTCATCGTCTCAATCCCCGGCGGAGCAGCAGTCATTGTGGAGGAGCCTTTTAGCACCTTTGTGTGGCGCTCCCTGGTGATGATTGGGCCCAGCTGGTAGTAGATAGGAAAATGGGCCTTTCACAAAGAGGCTGCCGCTCCCGCCTCTGCGGCTTCAATAATTTTAAGAGCCCCCCAAACCTGTTGAGGATTAGAAGTGGCTTTAGATGTGAAATGAGTGTTAAGTATTAGTAATCGGGAGATTAGGGCCCCAGGGACCATGAGAGATAAACAACCGCAATTAGGGCAAATCTGCCGATGTAAACAAAATTTAGCAAAAGCAGATGCCCTCGCCATTTTGGGGATTGATTTGAGGGCACCGAGGAATCGATTTTTGTCTTGTTTACACTTGCAGACCCCTGTGATATACTGGAAGGCTAAATATTTCATACCGCCTGATTTTAGTTAATTTTTTTTCCAGTGCCTCACAGTAGGCGCCTCTCTTCTCACAGTGACCAGGCCTGAGTTTATTCGGCACTCACAGGGAGCAGCTAATTGTCTATGAAGGGCCCCCGTGTTTAAATGGGCTTGACAGGAATTTAAATTTTGTTTCAATCAACCCCTGTGCTCACAGCCTGCTCCAGTTTCTAATTTTTAAATTAAACATGATTTTTTTTTTAAGCCACAGCCTTGCCTCTGGAATGATCTCCCTCCAGCTTTCAGAAGACAGACAGGCAACCCCAGAAGCTGGCAGATGCTGGAAAGGTCTTTCTCCAGAGCCTGAGCTGGGCTCCTGAAAAGTGGGTTAAGCACTTGAGGCAGGCATGGCAGGCTGTCAGGGCCAGCAAGATTATAGCCTCCTGCGTGTGCCCAGGTGCGGGCTGTTTCATGAGCTTTCTTGGTTGTGGAGAGGCAAAGTGAAAATTTCAGTGAGCACACAGTGCCCCACCCAGCCTTGGGGGTGGGGGGCATCATGTGGCCCCTGGGTCCTGACTCAGGTCAGCTTGCAGCCCAGCAGAGATTAATCAGCCACTCACGAAGGAGCTGATGGTGTACCCAGCCCTCCTGTCTCCCCTTCCCTTGCCTCAGCCACTGGCAGTCTCTGGGTGCCTGGAGCACTGTCCTGTGCTATGCCACAGCCCACTCCCCAGTCACATGGGCAACTCTTTCTTACTGAGCCACCAGGATTCAGCTCCTGCTGTCTTCCAGGCCTGCTGCGGTTAAGAAGGGAGCTTTCTCTAGCATGTTACCCTTCACACCACTGTACCTGGTCACAGAGCAGATCGTGGTTCCTAGAGGACAGATCAAGTCCTATTTATCACCCTCTTTGTATCTTTAGCATCCAGCCTCGCCTGAGACCAACAGTCAGCAAATGTCTACCTACCGAGCTGAAATAATAGGAATTTATTTGATGGGTAAAATGAGTTCTGAGAGAAGAAAGGGTTTCCTTTGGCTCTGGGCATCTGGGGTGACTTTGTAAACAGAGTGGCCAATGGACCAGGCCTCACAGGACGGAGGTGAGGGGGGTCTCTATGTGCATTTATCACTATTTATGCACAAATGTGAAACTCAGCTTGGATCATAAGAGAGAGTACCATACTCCGATACCCACACTGGGCAAACTTGTTACCTTAGTTTGTTTCCTCAGAACCAACCTGACAGACATAAAAGAAATGGTTGCACAGAACATGTGACTGATGCATTCAGAAGAATTCTTATTTATATGTGTGTGATGAATTAAAAAATATGTATGTATTTATTGGCATAGGATTTCAGTCATAGCTCTTTAAGAGGCTGAGATGAAAGGAAGGCTATCTTGAGCCTACGGGTTTGAGGTAGCAGCTGGGACACATAGATCCTGGTTTATAAAATGAAATCTGAAAGAGAAATTATTCCAAGCCAGTGATATCTGTTTATGAACAAGAGCTATCGTCTCCCATCTCGTTTTACCTTCAGATGGACACTGTGGCTCTCTCTCTCTCTTATCTCCACTGTGATGTTGCATAAAGCAGGCTCAGAAAGGTTCACTACATACCCGGAGTCCGGGACTGAGCAAAGCCCTACATCAGAGCTGTGCCTCCCGCCCCTGTGTAGGAGGCATCGGGTTACTACTATGGTTTTGAGGACTGCAGGCAAGTGACTGTTCCAGAGCAGCAAAGTATAAATATTCCACAAAGAAATGAAGAAGACTGAATCGAGTGCCGTGCAACCCTGGCACGCTTTGCCTCGCTCACTGCCACAGCCCTGTCCCCTTTCATCTGCAGGGCCCTGAGTAAGAGCAGAAGGCTGTGCATGCTCAACCAAAGCCTGCTTGAAACCGGAACCTTAGTACAGACAGCACAACAAGGGGGGAGGCAGGAACACCAACCAACTGCTTACACCAGGTCTGCTAAGTAAGTGCTCATCTAAAGGGCAGCTGTGGACACTTTAAGGTTTTATTGTTCATTGGTTTTGGCAACCTATATCAAAAACTGAGGGTAGAGTTTGGCCTACTAGTTCTCTGGTCACAAGTTTCCCATGCTGTGGGTCCCAGGCACCATTATAGAAATAATTAGCTTTCAGGCACCTGGTTTCCCTCAGGGAAGCTTCCATGACCCAGCCAACTTTACTGAGCTCATACTATGTATATTTACAGATTAATGTGTCCAGAGTTTGGGTGGTGGACAGCACCGTGTCTGCGTTGCTTCTTAAACCCAGCCACCAAGCAAAGGGATCAAGCCCAAGAGCACTGCTTGAAGCAGATGACACTTCCCTGTGTCAAGGCTTCTCTGTGGAGGAAGCTTTGTGTTAGCTTTCAGTGGGACGTAGCTCCTGGTCTTGTGTCCTGAAGTGTGGGACCAGTGGCTGCAAGCCAGCCACTTGGGTTGCATGGCTGTGTGAGAGATCAGAAGGCAGGGTGCTGAGTTCAGACACTGTATCCTCTGCAGCAATCCCAGTAAAGGCTCTAAAGAGCTCTTAGCAGTCTCCGTTGGATAGATGAGTGCAACAACAAAAACCCTCTGGAGGGCTGGACAAGGTGGTGCACACCTGTAATCCCAGCACTTAGAAGAGATACAGAAAGGATCTGGAATTCAGGGTCACCATCAACAACACAGAGAGGTCCTGACCAGCTTGGGATACATGAGACCCTGTCGATGCCAACTGTGGCAAGAGCTTTGAGAGGCTTGTGAGCAAGAGAATGGGGCCACTCAGAATAGAGAGAAGAGAGTGCCCTCCCTCATGTTCATGAGACTAGCACCCCAATGAGCCAGTTTGGACATCCAAAGCAGGGTTCCCAGTATAGGCACCACCTCTAGGAAACTAGGGGAGCCCCAGCTGTTTAGCTAGCTCATGCCTTTACTTGTAAAATGGGAGAGGCGGGGCTGCCAATGTCACTTAGTTGGTAGAGCATCTGTCTAGCAAGCACAAGGCTCTAGGTTTGATTGCCAGCACAGCCTAAGCCGGGTGTGGTGGTATAGCCTGTAATCCCAGCACTCAGACAACGGAGGCAGGAGGATCAAAGAGGGTAGAGTTATCCAACCAAGGCTATGAAGCAAGCTCACAGCTAGCCTGAGTTACATGAGAACCTGTCTTGAAAATAATAATTACTGATAAATAATAAATGTTAATGGAAATGGTAACGCCCAAGTCACAGGTTCCAGCATGAGCTAGAGTTTATGGATGCACGCTTGTGAGCTCCTCGTCGTGTGACTTGCGTAGGTCTCACTCGTGCAGCCTGTTTGGGTTATGATGCGTACATCCAAGATTCTTGGGCATCTCCACTTTTAGCATCTTAGACTTGGAACAAGTTCAAGTGTGTGGGATGTTCGCAGCTAATGACCACTGGTTCGGTGGTCTCTCTGGTGTCTGCTCCAGTCAGCATTGAGATGTAATGGCCCTGTGCTTGGAGGGCACCACCAAGAGTAGCAGTGAAGTGTGTGTCTGTGTTTGTGAGTGCTGCTGTGGTGCAGCAAGAACGCCAGAGCTGTCAGTGCCCCCAGGAGCAGCTAAGGCACACCCACTGGTGATGTTTGGAGAAACGGGACAAGCCAGGCACTCCCTTCCTGAGTGGTGTATGGTGTCAGGTGGTGTGGCTGAGGAGCCACGGTGGTCAGGGAGGTGCTCAGCTCCACCTCAGACTCTCGGGGAGGAAAGTCCACCAAGTTCAGAAATTAGAACATGGTGGAGCAAGCAGAGAGAGAGCTCTTCTTTCCTGCCTACCTCAGTTTTACAAAGCATGACTGAGTGTGAGTGTGTGTGTGTGTGTGTGTGTGTGTGTTTGTATGTGCATGTGTGCACGCACGCACATGCACTCTCTCTCTCTCTCTCTCTCTCTCTCTCTCTCTCTTTCTCCCCCCCCCCCAACCCGCACTCAAGTGCATGTGGAGAGCAGACGTCAATGCTGGGTTTCATTTCTGAGGAGCTGTCAGCTTTGGTGTTCGTTTTAGTGTTCTGTGAACTTGACACAAGCTAGAGTCAGAGAGGAGGAAGCCTCAGTTGAGAAACTGCCTCTATAAGATCAGGCTATGGGCAAGCCTGTAGGGCATTTTCTTAATTAGTGATTGATGGGGATGGTCCCAGCCCATTGTAGGTAGAGCCATCCCTGGACCAGTGCTTTTGGCTTCTGTAAGAAAGCAGATATGAACAAACTTTGGAATCAAGCCAATAAGCAGTGTTCCTCCATGGCCTCTGCATCCTCCTGTCTCCAGGTTCCTGCCCTGCTTGAGTTCCTGTTCTGAGTTCCTTCAGTGATGAACAGTGGTGTGGAAGTGAAAGCCAAATAAACCCTTTCTTCCCCAAGCTGCTTTCATCATGGTGTTTCATCACAACAATGATAACCCTAAAAAAGACACTTGGATTTTGTTTGTCTTTCTTTTGAGACAGAATATCTCACTAGCCTGGGGCTCCACACCTCAGGGATCCATCTTCCTGTACCCGGCCTTGCCAGCGTTGGGGTCACAAGCACGTACCACACATCCAGTTCCGTCCTGGGGATGCAATGCTTGTCCGCACACTTGTGAGGGAAGCACTTTGCCAACTGAGCAATTTCTCTGGCCAAAGTGTCATTTTTAGATGAGATTTTTTGTTTGGTTGGTTTTGGTTTTTTGTTTTGTTTTGTTTTTCAAGACAGGGTTTCTCCTGGCTGTCCTCGAACTCAGAAATCCACCTGCCTCTGCCTCCCAAGTGCTGGGATTAAAGGCGTGCGCCACCACTGCCCGGCTGTTACTTGCTCAGCAATAGCCTGACATTAAGTAAGTGCTCAGTAAGCAGTAGCCACCTAATCGCAGTTACCTAACACTGCTGTTAGAGAGGTGAGAGGAGACAGTCCATGAAGAGAAAAGACACAGGCTGGTGAGGGCCCCACCTTGGCCAAAATAAAGACGATCTTGCAAACGTAGTGGGCAACATGAGCTGGGCTGCACCGACCCAACCTGGGAGGACCCTTCCAGAGTGGAGCAGTGAAGCAGGATGCCCGTTGGTTGTTCAGCAGAGGGGTGGCTGGACAGACAGTAGGTGGCCAGCAAAAGGGACGTCGGGCTGAGCTCTGCTGGCTGGAGTGGAGGATCATCAAGCAGAAACTGTCCTAACCATCTACCTCTTTCCAAAACCCCTTAGAGGTCTCTAACCACGAGAGCCAGGACCACACTGGAAGGCGGGAGCCTCCTGGCTGTTCGCCATTTGTCTCCCCATTCTTCCCAGCGTCCTTCCCCTCTGTCAGAGAACATCATTACTATGCTAATCTTGCTGGCCATCATTTTAACACTGACCCCTGCTAACCTGCCTTTGCAATTGCAGGGACTATGGCTGACTTCTCTAAAAGTAACCTTAAATTGTAGTCTTGTAAGAATTCCAAAGCTGTACCCTTCACTCCCTCATCTAATGAGGTTATGACCAAATGCTCATTATAATTGCTTTAGACTCCTTTTAATTTTCAAGCTTATTAATCATAAGAAGAGTTATTTAAAATTGCATAAATTAATCTTAGATTAAAAGCCCATCAAAGCCTGGAAACAATTAAGAATAAGTAGGATTTCCCTGGGGCAGCAAGTTTTATTTTAATATTGTAGTCAGGTGGATATCAGAACCTTGAAGTATGGTAGTGATTAATGTATGCAAAATTTAAATGAGATTTTTTTTAAATGGCAAGTCTAAATCACTTATTGACCTAACTGTAGGCTTTAGCCGCACTGTCTGTCATATGTTGCAACTGTTTACTAATCAACATTTTAATTACCGTGTGTGCTGGCAGACCCTAGGACAAACAAAACCAGCATCTCAGATTGTTGCCGCCAAGTCTCTTGCCCAAAGATATCAGGAAGATGAGAAGATGGAGGGATGAGGAGACCACTTAAATCCGCAGCATAGCAGGGGCTCCAGCAACACTGTCCCGCCTAACGTTGTCCTGGGCACCCTAAACACTCTATATGGTGTGTAGTCCTGGGTTCCTAGGTCTTCTCCTTGTTCATGTTAAGGCGGTAGGTGTTTCCAGAAAGAAATCGGATTGCACTTCAGGCAAAGTCAGAGAGCCCAACCTTGCCCAGTTTCCATGTTCTCCGCCCTCTGTCACTTGCCCAGTGATCCAGGAAATGCCGAGGAAGCTTCGTGCGTCAGGAAGAATTCCTCTATGTTATAAATGTTGGGTCTCTGTGGAAGGACAGTCAATAGGAGGGCCACCCAGAAGGAGCTGTGTAAAGAATCCTTGTGATCAGCTCACCTTTGATGTCTTGTGAAAGCTTTGCCATGGTCAGGAAGAAAGAGAAAGCTCTAGGTTCCCTGGTGCAATTCCCAAGCTGTCTGGTAAGTTGTGGCTAACCCTTCACCTAGTACACTGAGAAGCCAGTCTCCTCCTCCTCGGGCTTCATGTACACTCAGCATTCCATAAGGTGGATATGCTATGTTTAGTTAACCAGAACTCTGTCTCGGAACATGTTAGCTATTTCTGTATTTTTTGCTATAAGACCATGACTGGCAAGGTGACTCAGTGGGTACAAGTGACTGTTGTCAGGCCAGACAACCTGAGTTCAGTTCCCGGTACCCACATGGTATCAAAAGAGAACCAGCCCCAGCAGGTTGTCCTCTGAGCTCAACACCCATGCCATGGCACATACACATATTCATACATACATGCTTATATACATACACACATTTAATTTTTTAAGACAATGACTTTATGTACATTTTTAAGCCTGGATGTGTGAAGCCAGTTTTCCTATCCCATTTGATATAAATTATCAGCCTTTAATCTTTGCCATCTGATCAGTGATAAATATGTCTGTTGTTTGATTGGCATTTCTTTTATTAAGTATGAGAATAAATGAGTTGTGGGTTTGTTTGTTTTTTTTTTTTTTTGGAGTGTTTGGCCAGATTTTTGTTGTTGTTTTTTTGTTTGTTTGTTTGTTTGTTTGTTTTTTACATCATTTGCCACTTCTTTGCTGGGCTCTGTTACTTTCTTTCACACTTGAATTCCTTGGCATCCCAGACTGAGAAATGAGAAACGGATACACAGCTGCGAAGGCACCTTCCCACCCCTGTAAGTCTGTGTCCCTTTTAGGCAGTTTTCATACTACCAGAGGGTTCCTCTGTCATACACCTTGCTGAGCAGCACTGAGGCTGCGTAGCTACTGGCTGGGGTACACAGCCACACAGCCCTCTGCCTCTTTGTTCAATGTCTAACTTCCTTTTGTCAAAAAGTAGCCTTTGAAATTGCAAGGCAGAGCAGGGGCTGAACTTGCTTTAAAGCTGCCTGTAGACATCAGGAATATTTATTTTCTCTATTTGTTTTAAGCCTGGGAAGACTGTGTGGTTTTCTCAACACTGTCCTGATGGGGCCCTGACCAGCAAGCGTGCAATGCCCCTAGCCCTAATGTGCCATTAATGATAGGTTAATGTACAGTATAATGTTTTTGGGACTATGGGTTCATTACACTTCTGAGTGTGAGGTCTTTCCACAGAGCGCCCAAGGTCCCATTGCATTATATCATGCAATAAAAATACCCTTTCCATATCACACACTAATAAACTGTATTTGAAATGCTGTCTGAGGGCACTGCCGTCTTGTCTGTAAGCTGTCGGTGAGTGCAACAGTTGGATTCCCTGTTTCTATCTTGCACTTTTTTTTACATGGGCCACTGAGCCCAGGAGAAGTCAGCTGGCCTTGTTTTACACGGAGGACAAGTTGGTTCTTCGGGGTTGAGGCTCCGGGGCAGGGCTGCAGTCCAAGTGGAGATGGGCTTCATACCTGGAGAGCAGAGCCAGGTCAGCAAGTCAGGTTAAAACTGGATCATTTGGCTGCCATCAGAAATTATTTCCAAGCTTGTGCTTTTTAGAGATTTACCTCCAGTAAACAAAATGGCCTCAGAATCAAGGATGAGGCAAAATCGGTGTGTGCGTGTGCATGTGCATGTGTGTGAGACAGCCTTACTGTCCCTCCATTGACACAGTCTCTAGGGAACTTCTTTCTGCAGGCTGTGGGATGTGGTGAGATTTGATCCTGGAGCACTGCCATCACCACATCAAAGTGCAGGAGCTCTGCCTGTAAAAAAGTTAGCTTTTATTTATTCTGTTTGTTTTTTTTTTTTTTTTGTCTGTTTCTGTTTGTCTGTCTTTGTCTGTTTTAGTTATGTGACTCAGGGGCTCCTTATGCATCCCAGGCTGGCCTCAAACTCAGTCTTCCCTACTACCTCTAAGTGCTGAAGTCACAGGCATACGCCGTCATTACTTTCTGATGGGGACCTGGGAGATCACATGGGCCTTTGACCTGCTTTAAGTTACATGCTGCTGCATTCGCTGTGTTAGAACAAAAGGCCCAGGTCTGGAGCCTCTCCACTGCAAATCCCACTCCCACCTTGGCCAAATCACTTAACACGCCTGAGTCTAGGTTTCTCACAAATGGAACAGAATAACAGCGTGCTCTCAGCGACTTCCTGGGTAGCCGTGAGAATGAGCGCCTGTCCAGATGCCACTGCCCGCAAACAGGCTCTACAGAGCATGTGCAGGCCATGTCATCACCGAATAGCTACCTCAAGAGCAAAGGCAATGGAGGCAGAGAGGGCTCCTCATCTGGGACTCCAAGATGACCTGAGTAAGAGCACTTTACTCGGAGCCTGACAACCTGAGTTCAGTCTCTGGGACACACATGGGAGACAAAGAAAGCTGACTCTTGCAAGTTGACCTCTGCTGTTCACATACATGATGTAGCATGAGTAGAGTACTTATGCTCACAAGAATGAATGAATGAATGAATGAATGAATGACTAATAAAAATAGTTGTGACAAGGCCTTTGATCTTGCCCCTGGCCACAGGGAGCATGCTGTGACTGCAATGTAGACAGCGGTGTGGATTGCCCACCTCTTCTAGACAGCAGCGCAGCAAGCAGAGGGGCTGCGAGGTGGGGTAGTGCTCACCTGTTAGGGCAGCGGAGGTGGGGACCTGTGGGGATGTCTGTGTAAAGGCCTAAGATAGGGAAAGCAGGTTAAGACAGAGGAGCTGGGCTGAAGGGCTGACAATCTGGGGAACAAGATGACGTAATGCGGAGGGGACAGAGACTCGCCACCCCTCCCACAAAGCCACCTACACCTGGCTAGCAAAGTCCCCTTGACTGTTGGGGAGGAGAATATCTAGATTTCTAAGATAATTTGGCTTTCTTTTAGGGAGTACAAACCTTTTGTTTTTAGATGCAGGGTCTTTCAAACCTTTACTTAGGTAAACCTCTTAGGGGTTAAATCTGTCTTTGGGGCTACCAGGACTTGAAAAATGTTACCCTGTATCAAGAAAACCAGAAGTGACAAGTTCATTTAAAAAGCCTGGTTTGTCATTGTTTATCTAATTTTCAGAGTTGACACAGAAAATTAAACCAGCTGACACTCACCCTCCAGAGCCGCTCTGGCTCATTTCCCCGGCCCTCTCCACCTGACCTTGCCACCACAGAACGCTCTGAAGCCAAAATATAAAACTTCCCACTGAGTTTCTGAGCTCTTCTGCAGTTGTTCCAAGATTATGTCATTGGGTGTCATCTCTAATGTTATTAAAAAGCAAGATGAGGCTATAAATCTACTCTGAGAAATGTTTCTTTCTTTTTCCCTCCACCTTGAGCATAAATCTTAGGAGTGACCAAACTCGTCAGAGGAAGGAAGCCAAGAACAACTTGTGCCCTAAGTGCCCATAGGTCTCTACTGAAATTATAGGGTGGCCTGTGACATCACACATTTCTTTCTAGAGAATGTTCCAGAGAGGCCTAGAGGAAGTGATGTCTTTTGCAGTGCTTAAGATTGGTGTTCTAACACTCAGGTGGCAGAGTGGCTTTCCATCAGTGTCACTGGCGAATGAGGTGTTCGTCCCCCAGGAAGGCACCCAGCTAAGAGGGAGGGAAGGAGGGAGGGAAGAAAAGGGAAGAAAGAAGGAAGAAAAACAGAGAAAAGAGTAAAAAAAACTTCATGTCAGATTTTAAATGTATCATACACTCATTTCCTTTTAAATAGAGTCTACACAGCTGGACTTCCAGACTCGTCCATTTTTTATTCTTTAACCCCTTGGCTAGATCCTTGTCAGTGAGCCTCCTTGGCTTCTCCTTTGTTACCCTGTGTAGGGCCGTGCAGCCACGTGGTTGACCCCCAACCAGTGTTTCAGTTTCATTCTCATTATGTAGTTTTGCCAGTGGGTGCTGCTTCTTAGTGCTGGTCCCAGTCTCCCCTCTGAACTGCCTTTCCTTTCCTTCATCCTTTTGTATTTAACCATTTGTGTGTGTGTGTGTGTGTTTATGAGAGACAGAGACAGAGACAGAGAGACAGAGACAGAGAGAGCTTGAGATTGAAGACAGAGGGGCTGCACTTATTAAAATTAAGCCTTCAGGGTCTACAGATGTGGCACAGTAGAGAAAGTTCTGTGATGGGAGCTTGAAGACCTGAGTTCAGATCCCAGCACCCACATAGAAAGTGGGGATCACGGCCTGTGCCTCAGTAATCCCGGCACTGGGGAAACAAAGACAACAGATCCTTGGGCTCCCTGGCAGCCTTCTAGCCTTTCTCACTGCTGTGAGAGACCCTGGCCCAAAAATAAGAAGAAAAGCAATAGACGGCAACTTGTGGCCTCTGCACACGTGCTCTGTCTGTCTGTCTCTCTGTCTCTGTGTCTCTCTGTCTCTCTCTGTCTCTCTGTCTCTCTCTCTCTCTCTCTCTCTCTCTCTCTCTCTCACACACACACACACACACATTCCAAAAATAAAAGTAAGTTTTCAAGCCAAGATCATTGGGCTAATAGCCTTGAGGGACAGACCAAAGTCACATGTTCACATTTTAGTTTAACTTTCAGACCCATAATCTAAGATAGGAGTGTGACATTATAGTGCTCATAGATTGCAAAGTACCTATAGACCTGGAAGCAAGCAGTCCCACTACGTAGAAAATAAACAATAAATAATATTTTATATACATTGTGAAAAACAATATGATCCTTTGCTCTTAAGTTATAAATGAGGGTGGATGTCAAATTGTTGTCATGATGTCATTTTCTTTTTTTTTTGTTTTGTTTTGTTTTTGTTTTTGTTTGTTTGTTTGTTTGTTTTAATTTTTAATATTTTTATTACATATTTTCCTCAATTACATTTCCAATGCTATCCCAAAAGTCCCCCATAGCGCCCCCCACTTCCCTACCCACCCATTCCCATTCTTTTGGCCCTGGCATTCCCCTATATTGGGGCATATAAAGTTTGCAAGTCCAATGGGCCTCTCTTTCCATTGATGGCTGACTAGGCCATCTTTCGATACATATGCAGCTAGAGACAAGAGCTCCGGGGTTCTGGTTAGTACATCATGTTGTTCCAACAATAGGGTTGCAGATCCCTTTAGCTCCTTGGGTACTTTCTCTAGCTTCTCCATTGGGAGCCCTGTGATACATCCAATAGCTGACTGTGAACATCCACTCCTGTGTTTGCTAGGCCCCGGCATCGTCTCACAAGAGACAGCTATATTTGGGTCCTTTCAGCAAAATCTTGCTACTGTATGCAATGGTGTCAGCGTTTAGAAGCTGATTATGGGATGGATCCCTGGATACAGCAGTCTCTAAATGGTCCATCCTTTCATCACAGCTACGAACTTTGTCTCTGTAACTCCTTCCCTGGGTGTTTTGTTCCCAATTCTAAGAAGGGGCACAGTGTCCACACTTTGGTCTTCATTCTTCTTGAGTTTCATGCATTTAGCAAATTGTATCTTATATCTTGATGATGTCATTTTCTGAGAGCACCAAATAACCACGTGCTACAAGGGTTAGGGGTGTAGCTCAGTGGGCAGAAGACCTGCCCACACGTGTGAGCCCTGAGTTCCGTCCCCAGCACAATAAAGCTCCAGAGCACAGTGGTCCATGCCTGTCAGCCCAGCACAGGGGAACAGGAGACAGGAGCTGCACGAAGTCAGGGTTGTCTTTGGCTATGTAGAAAGTACAGACGAGCTGGGCTAAGTGAGGCCCTGTCTAAAATGAGAGAGAGAATGAGTGCACCACAGAGAAAGTTGCAGGGCTCTGAAGCCCTGGCTCAGCTCCAGCCAGTGCACCCTCCCCCACCCCAGCACCTTCACAGGGACCTTGGCCGAATCCAAGTCTCCTGGAAAAGCAAAACACGACACTTATAACCAAGTCACCCATCTGCCTTCCTCAACAGTGAGGCAGGCTCACTGAAGGTGACTTGTAACCAAGCAAAGTGTGACCCCCTCCATCATTCATCCTGAACATAACCAGCCACACCACCTCGGAACACATAGTTCACCCACTCACAGCCACACAAAGTCCATCTCAGGCTTCTGTCTATTTCATTTCCTTCAGTGCTACCTTGCCGAGCACAGCAAATCAATAACAGAATAGCTAAGGATTACAAATTCCTGCATTGTAGTTTAGAAAGTACTGCTCAAGGCTAACAGTGGGTTCTGTTGATGGTTTTTATTTGCTGCTGAGCCATAAAATGATCCTAACTTTCTACCAGTTTGCTGCTGCTGCTGCTGCTGCTGCTGCTGCTGCTGCTGCTGCTGCTCTGCTGCTCTGCTGCTGCTGCTCTTCCTCCTCCTCCTCCCTCCTCTTCCTTCTCCTCTTCATCTTCTTCCTCCTCCTCTTTTGTGGACAGACTTTTTGTGGAGAAGGGAGCACAAGTATATAGTTTTGAATGGAAAATATAACTGATCATTTTCTTTTCTTTCTTTATGACAGGATATTATTATGTAACCCTGGATAGCCTGGAACTTACCATGTAGAATAAGCTGGCCTCAAACTCATAGAGATCCAACCGTCTCTGCCTCCCCAATACTGTGATTAAAGGCGCGCACCACCACACCCAGAAACTGATTGCATTTAATCCTTTGTATTACATGCAAGGTCTGATGACTTGAGCCTTTCTTGCTCTTTTTTTAAAGGTTTAGCTTTCTTATTGTTAATTATGTTCGTTGGAGGTATGCTGGCATGTACACCTGAGTGCAGGGCCCACAAGGGCCAGAGGAATTGGCTGTCCCTGGAGCTGGAGGTCCAGGTAGCTGTGAGCTGCCTGGGAACCCATGGCATGCTGATGTAATAGTCTGAAGGAGACACACACACACACAGCCCAGTGTGAATCCTCAAAAGCCCTGTGGGACCATAGTGACAGACAGTAAAAGGACAACCAAATGTTGTCTGCTTTTGTTTCAGCCTTGTGACCTGTTTACAGTTTGCTTCTTCTTCTAAACTAGAAAGGCTGTTAGCAAGGTGAGATCTAAGCAGATAGCAGCCTGCTTAATGGGACACTTCTAGAAATAAGACAAGACTGTGGCTTTGGAAAGTTCAGAGTGTGGTTGTAGGGCTGGGAACCCATGTGTGGCCAGCTCTGGGAAATGTGTTCATCAGTATTACATCTCAGGATGGATGTAAGGAAGGCGTGTGGGGACCTTGTCCATCACTTCCACCCTCCGCTCACACACCCATCCTTGCCTCTCGGTCATACCCATGGAATAGCTCTCTCCATGTGTCTGTCTGTCTCGCTCCCTCCCTCTCCTTCATCTTCGCTTTCTCCCACTTTCATGCCTGGCAGTAACCTCACTAAGTTAACCAGGCTGGCCATATACTCACTCTGTAACCCAGACATGCTTTGAGCTTGTGATCTCCCTGCTTCATTCTCCCAAAAAGCTGGGATTATAAGCCTGTGCTTACAGACCTGGTCCTAACATAGGCAGCTCACAACCACCTGTAACTCCACCTCCACTGGGTCAGACGCCCTCTCCTGGCCTCCACAGGCACTGCACACATGATGTATACATACCCACACGTAGACATACATACACATATGAAATTGAAATCAAATTCACTTTAAAATGTTTAAAGGAATAGCAGAAAAGTTTTATTGTAAGACCTAGCCACTGACAGTATGCACCAAGTGTTTACATAAAGTTCTTGTGATGAACATAGAGTACAGATGTGCTTCACAGAGCTTTATGGCCATGCTCTCAGACAGTCCCCGCCCCATGTGTCAGCTGGCCGCCATGTGCCTAGGCTCATGGTATACTACCAGGATTTTATATTCACGTCCAGTCAGAGTAGGACACCACAGCCCTGTGTGTTTTCAGATTGCCAGTGCACCACACGGCCACACAGGTCTGAAGTCAGTAGCAGTTGCAACAGATGGAACAGGTTCACCAGCTTTGCCCCTAAGACCTGCAAAAATCATCATAACACAAGGTCTTCATGGTGGTCCTGTGGATTGAGCACAGCTGAGCACACGGTATAAGGTTTTTAACATACAGACTAAAGTATCCCTTAACAGGACTGTGATGGAACGCCTCGCTCCTCATGGGTCTGAGTTCATGTAGATCCTAACAGCCCTGACTCAGACTGAGAGGGGAGGTGGGATCCTTCAGGAAGATGCCTGTAACCCCCCAACAAACCTCACAGACCCTTTCCAGACACTCCGACCACCCTTACAGGCACCTGTCTGGGCCCTGCGTGGCCCCATCCAGCAGGCTTCCAAAGCTTGTTGTACTCTGCTAATTTGGGCTATGAATAAGAGGCCTAGGCCAGCCTTGCCTGTGTACACAGGAGCTAAGATGTCCCCGCCCACCTAGTGTGGCTGGTGGGGAAGGGGTGGGTGAGGCCTGGATCCACCCCAACCTAAGCACAGGCTTTAGGGAGATGGAGCCAGCCAGGGGTGCTGGGGTACTTTGTGACAAGGGTACTTTGTACCTGTAGCATAGTATGCCACAGCAAGGGTACCAGAAGGAGCCCTAGAAAGGACAGGACAGACAGGCTCCACTGAGAGAGTGCTGGGGGCTGCTGCTGCTGCTGCTGCTGCTGCTGCTACCAGCCAGTTTCTGATGGTTCTTCTGCCCCGGCCTCCAGCTCTGGGCCCAGTCACTCTGAGATCCAGAGAGGCTGACCTCAGCCGGCAGATGGCATCTGTCCTCCACGCTTTGAGGCCAGCCTTTCCTGCAGGCAGGTGCCATGCCTTCCACCCCATTCCAGATCAACAAGAAAGTTGTGTGATCCTGGGGTTGGGCACTGGAGTCAGTGGACAGAAAGGTTCAGCTCTGTGTCCTTAATCTTGTGTAAGATGGGAATGATGTTTATAATGCACAGTGTCATTGATTGCCACTGCCTGGCACACAAGTCTCAGTGAGGAGGACATGAGTGAGCTCTTACCCACACTGAGTCAGTGTGCCTGTGCACGTACAATACTCTCTAAACAAATAGGACAAAACTGGCTGTGCCCACCTCAAGGAGCAGCAGCAAACAGGCAGGCAGCATGGAGAAAGGATGTCCTGCTCTTAAACCACCCTTGCTCTCTCTCCTTGCCCCGGTCCAGAGTTTCTGAAGCCTTGGTATAGGAAAGTTCAAGTTGGCTGTGTACGGATGCAGAACAGCCAGTGCCTGTACACAGAGGCTTGGTGGGTAGGGATGGACATTTAGGTTGCACACACACATGCATCTCTTTCCCATACCACAAGCACTGTGCGGAGTCCTGTTGTGAATCAGACATCGTACCAGGCCCTGCAGCCCAGATACAAGTTCAGTTCAAATGTGTGGTGTTCCTTAGCAACTTTACACAGAAAAAAGGTGGGGACCACAAAGGGCAAACTCTTAAATGACATGAAACTCAGATCCCAACTAATGGCAGACAGGGAGGCTATCACTGAGCACTGGACTTGGAGAGCAGCTGCTGGGTCTCAGGCAGCACCCATCATGGTAGCCAGGCTTGGAGCCCCAGTCTTGCCACACAACAGCCACACCTGTGCCTTTTAAAGAAGGCTCATCAGGGCCTGCTCTCTCTCCTGCAGGAAAGCATCTTACTGCAGTAGATATTCGAGCAAGAAACAGAGCCATCACCTAAAAGCTGGAACATCAGAGACCAGGAGCAGGCTGGGGAGGGGAGAGAAGGGGAGGGGATGCAGGGGATGGCATGGCTCTTCCTCCTGACAGAGCAGTTGTTGCCAGTGCTTCCTCCTCCTCCTCTTCCTCCTCCCCTCCCCCTCTCCCCTCCTCATCTCCTCTCTTCTTCCTCCTCCTCCTCCTCCCCCTCCCCCTCCCCTTTCTCCTCCTCTCTCTCTCTCTTCCTCATCTTCCTCTTTGGAGGGTGTCTGTGGCAGATGATGCTCACTCCACTGACTCACTTTTGGACACAGCCCTGATCTTTTGCCTTCATTACACCTTTATCCACTGTGCCAAGTATGTGTTGTGGAAGACTGAAGCCTCTGCCAATTTAGTTGTTGCATTTGGCCTTGTGATCTCTCACAGGAAATGAGAGTTCCCACTGCCTGTTGAGGAAGCCAGCAAGAAGCTGCCCAGCTTCTGCCAAGCTCTGCAGACAGGGCTGCTGGAACGCTTTGTGCATGTCTCCTGCAGTTCACTCCCTTATCTGCCTCTCAGATACCTGCCCAAAAGCAGGCAATGAAGACTGGGGACAAAACCTCTCTTTTTTGTGTGGTGATCTAAGTTACCTCATCAGGGGTACACAAGAGATGGAGTCAGCCCCCAGGCACGGGTCAGGAAAGGCACGCCTCCACAGAACCTGGAGGTCAGCAACCTGGTGATCCATCCACTTCCCAACTATCCCAGGGCACTAGGCAGTGCTGTCCACTGTGCAGCCGTCAGCCCTTCCTGGACTGAGCAGGATGCCTCCACTCCCCTCCTCAGTTCCACTCTGCCTGTTCTCAGACAGATGATAACCGTGATGGAGCATATGGCCCCAAAGTCACCCAGCATTCTGTGAAAGTGACACTGTGGTACTCTGGGCTGGGGGAGGGGCCCGTCCTCCAGAGCACAGCTTATGTCTTTGTTCTTCAGAAGGCCACAGGGTCACTCTCCCAAATCTGGAAAAAACATGCACAGGAATTCAAGAAGAGGACTATCTATCTAGGCAGCCATGTGAAAGCAGGCAGAGGGCTGGGCTAGTACAAGCCGGAAGCATATGGAAGCCAAAATGGAGTGCCTCTTGTTCAACTCCCACCCAGACCTGTGCCACACGGAGCCCCCCAGCAGCCTGGCTTCTGCAGCCCTTTGTTGGGGTCCTACACTCATGTCTGGAACCCCAACAGATTGCAGTGAGGAACAATAGGTACCCAGCTGGCTTTAAATGTAGGCCTGGGTCCCCAGGCTGGAGAGGCAGGGTAGTGTTCCTCCCTTCCCACCCCCAAGCTCCACCTGGTCCTCACAGAGCCTGGTAAGTGCTGGGGTCAGAACACAGTAGATCCACGCCTCTCTTAGCCATGGCCATGTGGTGAGGCTAATGCTGGCCACTGGGATGTCTAGAACATATTCCCGGGGCCTGACTATTCGTCAGAGCCACAGATCATAGCCAGGTATACCAGCAAAGTAGCTCAAAGCCCTGTGAACCAGCAGGGACAGAGAGTCTGAGAGAGGCTCAGAAAAACAGGAGTGGGGAACAGGAAAGAAGGCAGATGGAGAGGAAAAGAAGCAGGAGCTGGGGTGGACATCAGGGGTTGTCCATCTCCCCACCCCCTTGCTCAGTTTCTGTGACTCTCCAGAGCCTGATTTTCATGGAGGCTACAAAGTTTCTGCTGAAAGTCTTGGTGAGTGGAACAATGCTTTCTAGCCTCCTTCCCTGCTGATGCCCTGACAGCTCTGTGGCTTGTCCCTGATTGCTTCTGGCCTTCCCTGGAAGCTCCCAGACACCCTCAGATCGGGAATGATGATCTTAGTGCTTCAGAACAGAGGGGAGGCTGCTGGATAAATATAACCTGGCCTGGCTGTGGGCTTAAGTAGGTTAGAACTGGAGATGAATTATGTGGAAACAAAACTGGCCCCTCTGAAGTCCCTGAACTGCCTCAGCCCTAGGCCCTCCTCTTGACAGCTGCCTCCTCCTAGAGCCCACCCGGTGTCTGTCCTTCATATGCAGACTGATTCACTTACAGGGGAGCAGGAGACAAAGGAGGAAACTAACAGGGACTGACAACACCTCTGACAAGATGATCCTTTGCTCTCTGGGCAGCAACTGAGCCGGAAACCTGGCCACCCAGGGGCCAGGCCTTAGCCCAGTAGCTATGGCTCGAAACTGAGCAGAGAACCTCAGCTACCTAGGCTGGGAAATGGGACTGAGCCTGCCTTTCTTTTAGCACAAGTTTGTGTGTGGTGGTGGTGATGGTGTGGGTGTGTGGGGAGGTGTGGTGTGGTATGTCTGGTATGTTATATGTAGTGTGGTATATGTGTATGTACCAGTGCGTGTGTTGTATGTGTGTGTGTGTGTAGATCAGAGGACAACTTTCCAGAGTCAGTTCTCTACTAATACCACATGTGTCCCAGAGATCAAACGCAGGTCCTCCCGCCTGTCTTCAAGCACTGTTACCTGCTGAAACATCACAAATACCCTAGCCTGCCTTCTTACCATGTATGGTTACTGGAAAAAAGAAATCAGGTTCAGGCTAAAGCACATCTTGGAATACAAACTGAGCTGCCTAGCTATTGTTTTGTTTGTCTGTCTGTTGTTGCTGTTGTTGTTTGTTTTGTTTTGTTTTGCTGGGTTGGGTTTTGTCTGTTGGTTGGTTTGGTTTTGGTTTTTGTGAAACAGGGCTTCTCTTGTGTGTAACCCTGACTGCCCTGTCTGTCCTTGAACTCCCAGAGATCTGTCTGCCTCTGCCTCTCGGATTAAAGGCATTCTCTACCACTGCCCAGCGTCTGTCTGCATCTGTCTGTCTGTCTTTTTATAACAAGATCTTAAGTAGCTTAGGCTAGCTGTCTATAATCTTGAGTTCTGGGATCACAGCCATTCACACACCAGCACACCTGGCTTATAAGGTGCTGAGGATCAAACCCAGGTCTTTGCATAAGCTAGGTAAGTGCTCTGCCGACTGAGCCCCACCCTCAGCTCCAGGCCCCTGACCTGAGGACCACTGTCACACCGACTGCTTCTCCCCACAGGGTCACCCATTCATCGTGCAGTTCAATGATGGAAACTCCACTGTGGTGTCCATGTGGGTGTGCCGAGCTCTAGAGGAGAGGCGGAGCCAGCAGGGACCCCCATGAGACCTCAGCAGGACACTGACCACTGAGGACCAGTCATCATGATACAGCAAGCCGTGACCCCTCTGTCTGCTGTACTGGCCCAGCCTCCTGCTTACACCTCCTGCCCTACCTAGGGAGCCCTCCAGAGGGCCAGCCTCTGCTGAGCTGGGGAAGTGGGCACTGACTAAGGCAGGTGGAGATGGTGCAGGGCGGGGTGATGAGGTTATAAAACTATGGAACCTCCTCTGGCCCCACCCCCTTATCTTTCCCTACTGTTCACTGTAAAGGGTCAGGCCCTATCAGCAGCACTGATGGGAATAAAAGTATTCTTGCTTTGGATGGTGTTTGTCTCAGCAAGTCTGTAGTACATATCCCCACTGAGCAGGGACACCGGCAAGATGCTGTCATTTCCTGTAGCTCAGTACTAAGGCCCACGCCACAGCTCAGATGTCCCGAGAAATCAGGGCTCAGAGATGCCCACACCGAGCTCCATGACAAGGTCTGGAGCCCAAACCTCAGGTCGCGGTCCAGTCCTCTCCTGTTCTGGAGCCGGCTGCCAGCCCAGCATCAAAACAGCACTCACTATGGCTGTGGCTGTGGGTGGCTGAGGAGGAAGCTAACCACCAAGAGTAACACGCAGGAATTCAGAGGCCTACAAAACCCTTCCCCACACCCAGCCACCAGTTGCCTCTTCCTGCCCATGACCACTCCTCTCTTGACTTGGGCCACTCATGGCAACTTGAGATAATTCTGCAGCCATCTGCAGTGTGGCCCACTCTCTTTTGCAGAGGATGAAGGGAAGCATTGAGAGTCCATTTTCTACCTGAGGAAGAGCCACCTCAGCGTGTCCACATGCCAGCCTCCACTGCCACCCATGGCCATGCCACACTGTGTCATTTCAGTGGCAGTCCTTCCCAGTGCCCAGGGAAGCTGCTGAGGGACCTTACTTGGCTCGTCTCTCTCCTCCCTCCTCCATGTCTGAGGGGTTTTCCTCTACTTTTAGTAGTACCAGGAATGGAGACCAGGCCCATTCACATACCCTGAGAACCTCCTACCCAAACACTACAGCAGTATCCCTGCAGGCTCCCAACCCCACCTCTGCTGAAGGCAGCCCTGAACATGGCAGCAGGGAGTTTTGTAAGAACACCAGGCAGAGTTGATCCTGATGTTCAGAGCTTCCCACACCACTCAGAACAAGTCAAAGGGCAGGCCTGTGCCTGCAGAATTCAAAAGATAGAGGCAGAGGCAGGAGGATCAGGAATTCAAGGTCAGCCAGGCAGTGGTGGCCCATGCCTTTAATCCCAGCACTCGGGAGGCAGAGGCAGGCGGATCTCTGAGTTTGAGGTGAGCCTGGTCTACAGAGTGAGTTCCAAGACAGCCAGGCTATACAGAGAAACCCTGTCTCGAAAAACAAAAACAAAAAAACAAACAAAAATAAAAATCAGCCTGGACTATATGAGACTTTATCTCACCACCATCACCACAATCCCCCAACCCCAGCCCCCCCCCCAAAAAAAAGGCCAATGATACAGGAGGGGACTGGATGGACAGGTGGTTCTGTGAGTAGTGCTTGCCTCCCAAGCATGAAGACCAGAAAATAAAAGAACGGCAGGTTGTGACAGCCTGTACTCCCAAGCCTCAAGAGACAGGATCCTGAACAAGCTGCATAGCTAGACTTGTCTAATTGGTAGACTCCAGGATCAAGAGATCCTGCCTTGGTAAATAAGGAGAAGTCCTATCAGAAAAGACACCTGACATCAACCTCTGACCTCCAAATGCATGTACACCCACATACATACATGCGAGCAAGCATATGTATGCACAGCACAGGTAATACACGAGAATGAGGGAGGATGGGAGGAGGACAAGCCACAGATCCACCAACACCTGTGTGACCCTGTGACATTATCGTGACTCCAGTTCCTGTTGCTGCCAGCTCTGTTTCTGCTGCAGCCACCCAGGGCCAAAGCAGAAAGCCACCAAGTGTTCACACTCCCTCCATCCTATGGAGCCGGAGCTGGGAGACTACTGCTGGGACTACTGCTGTGCCGGCCTGCAGCTGCTCCAGGCCTCCCAGAAGCCCCCGGTTGAATGGCAGCCATGTGATTAGGTCTCCTCAACAAAGTAAAGATGGTCAAGAAACTTCAGATCAAGATCCTACCCATCTCTATCCTCCTGATAAAGGAGATGGGAGGTTGAAGAGCGGTGGAAGCATCCTGAACCTCAAAGTCACCGTATGGGGGCTCACCTGCAACGAGCTGTTAAATGAGCTGGGACTAGAGTTCTGTTTGAGCAGTATGACTCCAGCTTCTGCTGACCTCTGTTGGGCATCCCTAGCACCCTCTCTCTCACCATTGTCTACACGACCCAGTCCACCTTGCAGAGCCTCACTCAGATGGCTTCTCAGCAGGCCCTAGCACCCACACCACTAAGCGCGAAGCCTCCCATTCTTGCGCCCAGGATGAAGCAGGAAGAGATCCTGCCTAGGTAATAAAGTGGAGCGGGATCAAAGAATGACACCCGCTGTCAACCTCTGTCCTCCACGTGCACATGCTCCGGGGACCCAGGTTCTTCTAGCCTGTACCAGTTCCGTCCACCTGATTTGTAACTGTGACAAACCCATTGTTTATTTATACTTTCCTATCTTCCATTGGGATGGAAGCATCACCAGCTGGGGTCTCCCTGCTGCTCCTCACAGACCAAGAAAAAACCTTGGCTGAGAGGGCTCCTGATAAACATTCATTGGCCAAACAGCCACCGTGGTGAGACCAGTGCCCTATGAAAGGGACCTCTGTATGAGACTGCATTGTCCTTCCAGGGAGAGACTGTTTGGTTTAGTGACACTGTGCCGGCCTGCAGCTGCTCCAGGCCTCACCAGTGTTTATCTCCTTGAGGTGCCCCATTGCCCAGGGCCTGATGCCGGCAGAGAATTTTTGAGACCTGAGCCATAAGGACCATGCGCCCTAGACCAGTGCTCAGAGCAAGACCTGTGAGCGGTGCATGAGGCAGGCTTTCCTGACAAAGGGAACTTTGTAACAAGAGCACCCTGATCCTGACAACCCCAAAATCAGAACTAGCTACCAACCAGACTTAAGGCTCATCCTTGTTCTTTGAAGATGCATCAGCAACCATTTGACCCCCAATCCTATTTCAGCCTGGGATGGAGGTAGAGGCTGTTATAGGTAACTAAAGATGACTTTGAACTTCTGGCACGTTCGCCTCCACACTGGGAATCCATCCAGAATGTTGAGGATTACAAGGTTGGACCACCACACCCATATTTCTATAGTGCTGGGAATCGAACCCAGGGCCTCAGGCATACCAGGCATGCAAACACTTGCAAAGTGAGCAGTCTTTCAACTCAGAAGAAAGAGGGGAAAGAGCGTTATCTCCTAGACCAGGTCGTTTGCTTGCTCACTTACTATTAACTTGATTAATTGCCTCCACAACCCCTGAGATAGATGCTGTTATTCTGCCCATTTCACAGCTGGAGAAGCAGAGTCATGGAAGCAGTCTCACCCAAGGTCACCCAACAAGTAAGCAGAAAATTACTGTTCCAAACCAAGCTCCAGCACAAGCCCCCCATACTCCAGCACAAGCCCCCCATACTCCAGCACAAGACCCCCATACTCCAGCACAAGAACCCCATACTCCAGCACAAGACCCCCATACTCCAGCACAAGACCCCCATACTCCAGCACAAGACCCCCATACTCCAGCACATGCCCCCCATACTCCAGCACAAGACCCCCATACTCCAGCACATGCCCCCCATACTCCAGCACAAGACCCCCATACTCCAGCACATGCCCCCCATACTCCAGCACAAGACCCCCATACTCCAGCACAAGCCCCCCATACTCCAGCACAAGACCCCCATACTCCAGCACAAGCCCCCCATACTCCAGCACATGCCCCCCATACTCCAGCACATGCCCCCCATACTCCAGCACAAGCCCCCCATACTCCAGCACAAGACCCCCATACTCCAGCACAAGACCCCCATACTCCAGCACATGCCCCCCATACTCCAGCACAAGACCCCCATACTCCAGCACAAGACCCCCATACTCCAGCACAAGACCCCCATACTCCAGCACAAGACCCCCATACTCCAGCACAAGACCCCCATACTCCAGCACATGCCCCACATACTCCAGCACATGCCCCCCATACTCCAGCACAAGACCCCCATACTCCAGCACAAGACCCCCATACTCCAGCACAAGACCCCCATACTCCAGCACAAGCCCCCCATACTCCAGCACAAGACCCCCATACTCCAGCACAAGACCCCCATACTCCAGCACAAGCCCCCCATACTCCAGCACAAGCCCCCCATACTCCAGCACAAGACCCCCATACTCCAGCACATGCCCCCCATACTCCAGCACAAGACCCCCATACTCCAGCACATGCCCCCCATACTCCAGCACAAGCCCCCCATACTCCAGCACAAGCCCCCCATACTCCAGCACAAGCCCCCCATACTCCAGCACAAGCCCCCCATACTCCAGCACAAGCCCCCCATACTCCAGCACATGTCCCCCATACTCCAGCACATGCCCCCATACTCCAGCACAAGCCCCCCATACTCCAGCACAAGCCCCCCATACTCCAGCACAAGCCCCCCATACTCCAGCACATGCCCCCCATACTCCAGCACAAGCCCCCCATACTCCAGCACAAGACCCCCATACTCCAGCACAAGACCCCCATACTCCAGCACAAGACCCCCATACTCCAGCACAAGCCCCCCAAACTCATGCAAAGACAGTGCACTATGGGGAGTGGGGCCTCACATCTACTCTTCAGCCACCTCGCTCATGCTGTAGAGGACCTTCCATGGCGCTGCGAAGTTGCTTTGGATAGAGCTCTGAGCCAGACCTGGACACCAGCCGGAGAGACAGCCGCCCTGACCTCAGTTTCCCCTGCTGAGAAGTGACTGGGCTTTTGAGTCTTGGCAGTCCTCTCAGGCCTCCTGAACAACTTGTAGCCTTAATCATGGTCCCCTGTGAGTATCTCCAGCCCAAAATATCAAGCACCTACCTACACATACTAATCCACAAACGCATACCTGTACACACCCATCCACATGCACACATACCTGCATAAACCCAGACCCACACATACAAACGTATCTGCATGCACCCCACACACACACACACACCTGCACATCCATACATATGTACACATAGCTGCACACATGCATGCATCTACATGCACACATACCTGCATGCACATGCATGCAGTTCAGATCATGGTTTTATGGCTCCCAGAGTCCATGACCCTCTGCTTTGGTGCAGCCCCTGTCATGCAAGCTGGAGTGAGGAAGAAGGTCAGAGAAGGAGGCTGTGGAGAGGGAGAACAGAGACCCTGTCCCAAGATCCCAGTAATGGCAGCAGGAGCACTGTGAGCTCACCACAGCTTACACGGGGTCCTGATTTCATTCTTGGGGTCAAGTGGACTCCTGAGACTGGTCCTGGACCAAGTTCACATTGAGGGGTTCAGAGGTTTTCATTTCATGCAGCTGGAAAGTTCCATCCAAAGTGGGGGAGGGGGGACCTGCCAGAGAGACACAGAAGCCAGGGTCGGGGCTAGGTCCTGCAGCAAAAGATGAAAGCTATGATGACAGAAAAGAAGCCCTGAGAGGAAGGAAGCAGCACAGAGGCCTGGCAGGCAGAGAAAGTCAGCATCTTAGGATGCAGGCCCTAAGTCTGGTCCTTGTGGGTGGGGCCTGGCTACTAACATGTGGGATATGGGACAAGGCTTGTGGGCCTTCACTGTAACACTGGGTTGCAGTGACACTGGCTTTATCAGCCTCCGCCTTGACAGACATTAAAATCTTGGCGACACTAGAGAAGCTTGCCAACTAGCAGGCTGGCAGGAGAAGGTGGGGACAGGCAGGCAAGGAATGAGGCCATTTGGGGAGGCCAGGTGAGGTCCCACAGATAACCTGGGCTATCCCAAGCCAGAGGGCATTGATAACGTGGGACAGGGAAACCAACAGAGCCAAGCCTCATAATGACAAATTTTCTGCTGAACAACCACAAATATTCGCTGTGACTTTGGACACAGTCTGGAAAAGACTTTGTTTCCTCCCTTGGCGGGATCATTTGTCTTGTTTTGAAGCCCCGAGATTGCAAGCGGGAACTTACAGACTAAAGTTTGTCTTAATTGCAGTGGTGTCACCACCTCTCTGGCAGATAACAGCACAATGAACGAGTCGATGGGGCTGAGCCCTCCAGGTCCTTCTTCTAAAGTGAGACAAATGTCCCTGCTTTGAGCCCAACAGTCCATTGGCAGCCCTGTCATTTATTTATCTCCCTAACAGCTCGCATTAACTTTCAGGGGATAAAAACTCTCTCCTGCCTGCAGACTTAGTTAAAGGCAGCCAGCCTCCCCGTGCTGCTGGGCTCTCCTAGGAATTCATTCTTTCAGTCTTTTCCCCGACTTTGGGGAACCCAGGGGACAAGGAAAGCAATGGCCCACACATGGAAAAGAGAGGCGGGTGGCTGGTGAAGACATCCTGAGAAAGAGGGGCTGGGGAGATGCTCAAAGCAGGGGAGCATTCACTGGAGCTCGAGGACCAGAACTAGCATCCCAGCAACCACACAAAAGCCAAGTGTGGCTGTCACCCTGCACCACGGACATGTGAAGCAGACACACGATCCTTACAGCTTGCTGGTTAGCAAATGTGGCTGGCTAGAAAATGGCAAATCCTAGGTTCAGTGAGAAATCTACCTCCAGGGAATAAGGACATCCAATGTCCTCTGGTCTCTACATACACGTAGAGGAACATGTCACCTCTGTGGACACATGCACACACAAGCATCACCAACACGTACGCTATACACACAAAGAAAAGCTCTGAGAAAGGACAGATTCCATCGGTCTTGCAGTGTGGGAGAGCAGGGCAAACACCCTTCACCCTGGTCTGATTTGGTCCTCTGGTACCTCTGAAAGGGCCTGGGACAGGACACCCCACCTCCATGCTTCTACCACAAGGCTAATGCTATGCTCCCTACTGTGCCAAGCCTTTTTTGCCTTGAGCTCCCTCAGCTTGCCACAACTTCCCTGCCTTCCTCCTCCTATCCCCACTGTGGTGTAGTTCCTCTGGAGAGACCTTAGCCATTGGCCTGGCTGATCCCATCTACAAGTAGAAGAACCCTGCCCGCTGTTCCCCGCATGTTTTGTGCTTAGCACAACTGAGAAGAGTCACACACTGGAGAAACTGAGATTAGATGTGGATGGATAGATGCTACAGCCGGGGACGCAGACCACTCCTGCCCCTCTCCTGCAGCCTCCCTGAAGGCACTGTGGTGCGGAGCACTGGTGTGGCAGGGCTGTGGCTGCTCTTCTCCCTGGCTACTAGTCTGCAGTTCTCAAAGGTAAAAGGCTGAACAGGTAGCATTCTATAATAAAATTATTTGTTTTTTTAAAACAAAAAAATAGTTTGAGGTAGAGTCCTATGTAGGCCGGGTGGCTCCAAGCTTACATGGTACTGGGCAGGGAACCCAGGTTTTCAGTCCCACTAGGTAAGCATTCTACCAACTGAGCTGTGTGCCACCCCTTTACGGTGTTTGTGGGCAGAGGACAGTCAGGTTCGAGTTTTCCGATAGCCATATGAAATCCCCCTCCTCTGCCTCAAGGCCTCCTTGTTGGGAGTGATGGAACTGAGCTCTGAAGGGAATGGACTTGAAGCCCTACAGCCTTGGTTCCAGTCTTGCTTTTCCACTGACTCCCTGTGTGATCCTAGGCAGAATGCCTACCCTCTCTGGACCTCAGTTTCCCTGTTGGTAACATAAAGCCATGTGGAAGTTGGTGATGTTGTCAAAGCATTCCTGTCACACATTATGACAAGCATAAACAGACTTCTAGAGAGCCAGTTTCCACACCTTCCTCCTGCCAGGTGACCTTAAGCACACACACAGACCCACACAACCCATCCATATGACAGCTCCCCGTATTTTTCTTCTTCCCTGGGAGAGGGGAGGCTGCCCCAGATCAGGCCTGCTCCCCCAGCAGATGCTTAGGAGCTGAGGTTATCTTAGCTTCTCCTTACTCTTCCCCTCCCACCAAGAACCCACTCTCCTTCCCCTGTGCTGTGCTGTCTGTCTGTCTGCAGCATGGGTCTCTGTTGTCATCCTATGTTAGTGTGACTGAGGAGGACACAAAGGCCTGAGGAGAGGGGACACTGTAAGATGTGGCTACACTACTGATGGCTTTCATTCTAGTCAAGGGGACTGGGCACCTCAGTCACCTCCTATCTGAAGCCCATGCCCTGCTAGAGTTGCTCAGCTGCTCACCAGAAATCCCAGCAAGGCTGGTCTGTCTCTCTTGGGAAGAGAAAGTGTAGTCCTTTATGCAGGCCAGAAAAGCCATCAGGATGCCATGACAAACGAGAGAATCATCTATCCACATGCAGAAAGATAAATCTGGACCCCTACCTCCCATCACACACAAAAGCTAACTCAAGAGGAGTGGAAGATAGACCTAGACAAGGGAGCTGAGACTGGAAACCTTTTATTAGAAAGTAGGAGATGGCCGGGCAGGGTGGCTCACTCCCTTTAATCCCAGCACTTGGGAGGCAGAGGCAGAGGCAGGCGGGTTTCTGAGTTCGAGGCCAGCCTGGTCTACAGAGTGAGTTCCAGGACAGCCAGGGCTATACAGAGAAACCCTGTCTCAAAAAAACCAAAAAGAAAAAAAAAAGAAGAAGAAGAAGATAGATGGCTGGTTGTGGTGACACACACCTGTGATCCTGCACTAAGAGGCTGAAGCAGGGGGAATCTCTAGTTCCCACACAGTCAGGGTCATGTAGAGAGACTCTGGCAGAGAGAGAGAGAGAGAGAGGGAGGGAGGGAGGGAGAGGGAGGGAGAGAGAGGGAGAGAAAGAGAGAGAGAGAGAGAGAGAGAGAGAGAGAGAGAGAGAGAGAGGTAAATCTTGTAGCAAAGTCTTAAGATTTATTTTATTTTCAGGTGTGTGTGTGTGTGTGTGTGTGTGTGTGTGTGTGTGTGTGTGTGTGTGATATACCATTGAGTGCAGGTGCCCTCAAAGGCCAGAACAAGTTTTGGATCCCCAGTGAGCTGGAGTTACAAATGGTTGTGAGCCTCCATATAAATGCTGGGATCTGAACTCAGATCCTCTGTGAGCACCATGAGATCTCTTTGCCGCTGAGCCATCTCTCCAGCCCATAAAGCCACCTTATATATGATGTCAAAGTAAAAATAAAAATAATGAATTAAATATCAACAAAGTGTAAAATGCTCATATTTCAAGGGATGTCATTTAAAAAAAAGCCTGGTCTCTGGTACCAAAAGGGGAAAGTCAGAAAAGAAACAGACTGTGTGGGAAACCCAACTTATAATGAGAAGTGACTGCCACAGCTGACAAAGGACCTGTGCTTATTACACCTAAACAGCCAGGGAAGGTGGCAGAACTCAGCAGGTAACAGTGCCTGCTGCCTTACCTGACAGCTCAAGTTCAATCCACCAGAACCCAGAACCCAGAACCCAGAAGGTGAAGAGAGACGCAACGCCAAGAAGTTGTCCTTTAACCACTATAGTACACACACACACCTCACACACACACAGACACACAAACACAGACACAAGCATACATATACATACAGACAGACACACAAACACACACACACACCTCACACACACACACACAGACACACACACACAGACACAAGCATACATATACAGACAAACAGACACACAAACACAGACACATGCACACACACACACACCTCTAAATAAATAGATGTAAAAGGGCCTGCAATGTCGCCAAGAAGGCAGAAGTGCCCCCATGGAGAGCTCGCTCTGCTCTGCCTAGGAATGCCTCAGTCAGCGACACTCACGTGATGGTTTCAGCAGACCTCCCCAGGTCCTTTCTGCAGGACGTTGAAGTGCCTAGTTGGATGCTGCTTTGCTATGCATGGGCGATTTACTGTTTGTTCTTTTGCTTGCTGCAGACTTAGTAAGCTCACTCATTCAAAACCAAAAGTATGGCTGTCATAGGTCATTCTTCTGGTTGAACAGACCCTGTCTAAAAACATGGAGAACTTTTTAAAGTTTCTTAAAAGACAAACCATAGAGTTACAAGATCCAGCAATCCCACACCTGGATATATGCTCGAGAGAAATAAAACATGAGCTACACACAGACTTGCACACTAGCGTCCATAGAAAGCCCTCAAATAAAAACAATCCCAATAACCGCCAAAGTAAACAAAATGGGGCATCCATACAGTGGACTATTGCTTGGTAGTAGAGAGAGATGGAGAGCCAATGAGTTATCTCAATGAGCAAGCCTGCTTGCCAGCAGATCTCATGGTCTGAGTTCAGTCCTGACTCTCGTAATAGAAGGAGAAAACTATCTCACAAGTTGTCCTCAGGCTTCCATATGTGAACCATGGTGGACACAGATGCATATACACTAGATAAGGAGAAAGAGAGACAGAGACAGAGACAGACAGAGAGAGACAGAGAGAATAAAAAGATATAAAGGAATAGAATTCTGAGATATACTATAATGAAGATAAACTTGAAACCACCATGTTAAGCAAAAGAAGCCAGTCATGGAAGGGCCCCACACTGTCTGATTCATTGAAATGCCCACCTTAAACACATCTACAGAGACAGGAAGAAGACTGGAGATTGTCCGGGACTGAAGAGTGACAGCCAAAGCCATGAGACTTCTCGTTGGGGTGATGGAAATATCCTAACATGAATGGTGGTGACAGTCACACAGCTCTGTGAATATGTGGGACCCTGGAGAACTGTCAGCATTCAATCACATATGGATGGGAATATTGACTTTGCTTCCCCGAGGTCAGTGAGCCCATGCCGAGCTGATGGCCAGACCTTCCTCCAACACAAGTAGCATCTGGTGATCTGCCCAGCATCCCAAAACCTGGGCATACAGACCCTTGATGTGTTCCAGACAGGCAGACTGGACTCCAGTATCCAGGCAGCCCTTCCAAAGTGAGCCTCAAGGAAGGGAGGGCTCAAATGTGCCAGCAAACCACTTTTAAGATATGCTTATATGGGGTAGGGACTAGGAAAGGACACTAAAATGGAGGTACTTCCTAAATTTTACATTCTAGGCACCTCCCTGAAGGCCTCATGTCTGGCTATCTGTCACACACCCAGTTCTTTTTTTTTTTTTTTCCTGAGACAGGGTTTCTCTGTATAGCCCAGGCTGTCGTGGAACTCACTTTGTAGACCAGGCTGTCCTCGAACTCAGAAATCCACCTGCCTCTGCCTCTGCCTCTGCCTCCCGAGTGCTGGGATTAAAGGAGATTTACTTAGTTCTTAGGACACCCCTGCAAGGCTCCATATCAGTACTCTACAGATTCAGAGTGGAACAGTGCCTCACACCGTGGCCAAGGCAGCTTGTGAAAGAAAGCATGAATTGGGGGCTTGCTTACAGTCTCAGAGGGCGGTCCCATGACCATCATGAAAGCTTACATCTGAACCACAAGCAGGAGACAAAAAGAGAGGGAGGCTGGCCTGGCATGGACTTTTTGGAACCTGAAACCCCACCCCCAGTGACACACCTCCTCCAAGTCCCCGCCTCCTAACCCTTCCCAAACGGGTCCACCAACTGGGAATCAAACATTCAAGTAAGAGCCTATGGGGACCATTCTCACTCACACCACCAGACAGTAATAGACCAGATTTCTTTTGGCTTTGAGGGGATGGCCTAGAATTTACTATGTAGTCCAGACTGCCCTCTTGCCTCAGCCTCCCAGGTGCTGGGATTGTAGGTATCAGCTACCACTCCCAGCGCAGAGTAGGCCTAGCTGGCTCCAAAGTCTGTGCTTCCAGCAGCTTCGTCAGGAGAATAAATGGAGCTGCCCTGGGAAGTATGTCCTCTGCAGCCACTGGGAGCTCTGCAAGCCGCACTCCAGAGGCCTTGTCTTGTCCATGTGGAAGATGGGAGTCCCAAGATTCCTAAACAGCACCTGGGAGGACAGAACTGCAGTGTCACATTGGCCATTACACCTAAGCCCTCACCATCAAATACATTCATTCATTCATTCATTCATTCAACAAACATGTTGAGTACCTACTATGCTCTGGGCCCTGTTCCATAAGACCTGGTTACAAAGGGAATGATGCACTCCCCATGTGAGGAACAGAAAACACAGACAAGTGACCAAAAGCATTAGCCCACTTGTGGACTGCAGATGAAAATAGAACAGCTAGCAGCAGCAGTCAGGTTTGGGGGAGCCCCTGCCAGTGGGAAGCATGCTGAAAGACAGCTACAGGGATGAAGTTAAAGTGGCCTGCTTTCTGGGCCTGAACTAACTTTTCCTGGTGTGTTTCCGTACGTTGGAGTGAACTTCTAAGTTAAGTACAAAGAACATAGTCTCCCAGCTCAGTCTGTCAGAGGAGAACTGGAGGAAACTGGCGCAGCCCGAATGGGAACTCTCCCAGGGCAGCAGCTGGACTACGGGCTGGAACCCAACCCAGAGTCCTGGGAAAGGGGAGAGCCCCTTGGGGGAAAGCTCAGGCCGGCAGGCTGCTCCCCAACTCCTGCCCTAACACCCAGCCTCACAGCTTGCTGTCTGCTGGGTCAAAGGAGGCTCCAGCGGTCCCTCCTTTGTCCCCCTAGTGTAAGTTGCATCTCTAAGTGCCAAGGGAACCTCAGGGCCCCAAACCCCCAGACCGTTTCCCATTTCCCGGGCCTCCTGGCTCTGCTCCTCCCTCCCCGAGCTTAAGCACATTACCGCTTGTGAGCAGATCGCCTTCCCCCACCCCCAGCTCAGAGCTTGACAAGAAAGCTGCTCACAGAGGGTTGTCTGGAGGAGGAGGAGAACCTGGAGCCTGAGATGAGATGGGAGCTGTCCTGTGCTCTCAATGGCACCAAGAATGAGGTGGACCACTGACCATCTCTATGACTTCCTCCAATGCTCAGATTCTTCTCTCTGGTAGGGGCCCAGCAGGCCCCGCCCAGCTGCCTTCCCTCTGGGGGCCAAGACTGCCAAAGCTAGGCGAGGCTCTATCTGGCCATTGGACTAATATCCATATATTAAGTAAACAATAAATTAGCAAAACTACAAGAAAATTCTACAGCCCTTTGCATTTGGCAATCATTGAGTGTTAATTAGAAATTCATTACAATTAAAACCCTGCCTAAACAGGGCCTGCGCGCCTTAATTACATCTGATTTTTAATTCAGAATACGTGTTTACACAGAAAGCGCTACGTACCCCATGATTATCCCCAATCCTCTTTATACTGTACTAATTATGTAAATTAAACCTAATTAACTGACGAAAACTGCCGTTAATTCAACTGGTAAAAGATATGTGCTTGAGAAGGAGGCACGTCAGCCCAGCCCGGCCCAAGCCAGAATCCGAATGGGCGCTAGAGGCCGGGCCCGTGTGGACCCGACGCTGGGAAACAGGGGCAGCACAGGACTGATGAGGGGCTACAGAGAGAACAACCAGGAGTGGATTAAAAAGTCAAAAACCCTAATACTAAGGACTGGAGAGAGAGAGAGAGAGGCCAAGGGCACCAGCTTCCACCCCTACTCCCTGGGCAGGGCAGCAGGACCCAGAGCCACCACTGAGAAAAAAGGGGCGTCATATACCACATCTGAACCTGGGTTCCAGTCCCAGCTCTGCCCAGCCATCCATTTCCTGAACTTGAGGTGACGACCTGGTCTCATTAGGCAACTTTCCTCCACACTCAGGTTGAAGCTGCACCTTCCTTCCAGTCCCCTCCCCCAGCCAGACCCCCTTTGCAGAGCGTCAGACAGGGTCTATCTAGCTCTGCCTTGCGAGTCTTACTGACTGAGAATCCTGGATCTGTGAGCTTTCAGTGCCTGACTCTTTCCTTCCTGGAAAATGGGAATACGTGCTCGAATAGCGGCTGCTGTAAGAACAGGCTGGCAGATCCTAAAAAGTGGCTGGATGTAGTGTTCCTGTGGAACTCAGCCCGAGCTCGGAGACCCAGACAAGTGCCCCCAGAAACCAGCCCCCAGCAGCGGAGATCCCCTAGCCTCTCCAAGGGCCTTCCATTGAGTTTAGCTGGAACTGCCAGGCTGAAGACTGGGGCCGGGCTAGGAGCTGTCCCTAGCTTGGTGCTGAACAGGGAGCAGAGGCGACATCGGCTGTCCGCTGGTGCAGTAGCCCTGGGTAGGACCTTTTGTATGAGAGGTCCCCAGGGACTCTGCCTCCAGGCTGCAGGACTGACTAGAGGACAGTCCCGGAGGCGTTATTAGCCCTGGAAGTACAATAGAGGCAAAACAGAGAGGTCCCTTCCGGGAGGGGGGACTCGTCCTCCTCTCCCGACTCCCACCCTGGGGGCGCAGGGCTACTCCTGTCACCACCATACCGAATTCTGAGGTTGCTTTTAAAAAAATCATTAGGATTCTAGGAATAATTACCGAGTGGGATTGTAATTATGGGGTGGGGGAGCCTGGGCCGAGGGAGGGGAGATAGGGGGTGTGGCGTGCTGGGAAGGAAAACGGGCTGTTTTCCTCAAAAAGAAGGCGAGAGGATGAGCGCACAGAGTTGGAGTGGGGCAGGGGTAGCACCTAGGAGAGATGCCAGGAAAGAGGGCCTGAGGATGAAGAGAGTAAGAGGCGAGGTGGGAGAGAGCAAGAGACAGAGACAGAGAGAGAGACAGAAGGGGACGGCAAGACACCCCCATCTAGAAGAAATGGAGCCTTCAAACTTGCTTAGGAGAGGTTTCCAGGGCTTCGGGGAACAGGTTGGGAACCTGCCCTAGGCCTGGCACCTCCTTTCTCCGAGGGATAGGCCCAAGCCACCTAACTGTACTCCAGGGTCCTTCCATGAGGTCTCCTCGAGCCAGAGAGAAAAGAACAGGAAAGGAGCGCGAGAGAAGCGGAGGAGAAGAGGAAGTTAACCCACGGGAGCTGAAACCCAGGAGGGAAGAGGGCCCAGAGCCCGGAGCCCGAAGGAAAACAGGAGGGCGGGGGCGGGGGCGACCCCGAGCCGCTACCCGCGGAAGATTTATGGAACCACTCAGGTTCCAAGGGCAGGCTGCACTCGCCTCTGCTGCTGTCGCCAGTAGCCGCTGTGGCCGCTGCGCCCCCTGCCCGGGCGGCCCACCGCGCCCCGGGCCATCCCTGCCATTATTAACTTCTGTTTGATTAGGGTAATTGCTCAAACTTGGGTTGGACAGTATGATTAATTACAGTTTAATTAACGTGTCCATTAAGGACACTTAATGCCACGGGGGCAGGAAGAGGAGGTGGAAATGGCCAAGGGGGCGCCCAAAAACAGGAGAGGGGTTTGCTACTAGTAACTCATGGATTAAGACGAAAAGAGACCTGACAGAAGGATGAGAGAGAGAGAAAGAGATGCTTTCGAGTATTTAGAGTATAAAGAAAGTACCAAGGGGTGGTGACGTCCAAAACATCTGGACCCCTCACCACTAGAGAACGTTTCGACCAAGTAGTTGACCCCCACGCACTCTCTAATTATGACTTGGCGTTTGCCTTAAACCTGTTAGAGATAAGAGAAACTGGGATTGGGGCACAAACCCAGATCCCCAGCCATCCCTTGCCCAGTGAAGAAAGCAGGAGGGTGACTTTCACAATAATGCATTCCAGCCTGCTCCCAGAGTCAGGAGCCTTGGGGCGCTGCGCCTGCCACTTCCCGGTTGCGCTCCCCAGCGCTCAGTACTCCATCCCAGTTTGGACAGCCCGTCTGGGTCTCCAGGGCAAACTCTTAGTTCCACTGTCCTTGCAGCGGGAGCGCGATGTGACCCTCCCTACTCCCCTTTCTTTTGAGAAACCCTCAACTCCACCACCCAGCCCGGCTTCGGGCCCTGGGTGGCAATGGCTAGCTTTGGACCCTAGCGCTTGGTTATGGGGGGGAGGACTTTCTGTTCCACCTCCCCCCCATCCCTTCCGCCCACTCGGCCTCCCTGGCTCGCGCGGGGCCGCAGGTGCGAGCTGCGGGCCGCAGGTGGGCGGCCGCTTACCTGGGGCGCACAGGCCCTGGGGCTGCGGAGAGGCGGCGGGCGCGGCGCGTGGCCCGCGGGCGGGCGCACCCAGGGAGGGCGCGAGGGACAGCGAGGGGTGGTGGGTGTGGCGCCCCGGCTCGCAGCTGTCAGGCGCTCCCGCCCAGCGCCGGCCTCGCCACTCCCGCCTGTGACCGCGGCCGTGCCCGCCGCTGCGCCATGAGCTCTAGGCTTCGGCTTCTTCTTCGGGCCAGTCCCCGGCCTCGCGGGCAGCGGTTCCGGGCACCTGGCTCCGTTCCGGGGACCCTGGCGCCCCGCGCCTGTTGAGAGCGGGAGGGGCCGCGGGTGGCAGCGCGGGGAGCGGGGTTGCGCGGCTGTGCGCGCGCGCGGGGAGGGGCCGCGCCGTCACCCGGAGAGCCCGGCGGATCCCCGACTCCCGCCTGCCGCTCCGCCCGCCGCGCACCTCCGCTCGCCGCTTGCCCGGCTCCAGCCGCCCGCACGGTGAGTACCTGCGATCGCGAGCCCGCAGCCCCCGCGCCGGCCGCCGCAGCGCTTCTTTCGTTGACTTCTCCTTTAGACTCTGTGGCGGTTGTTTTCTATCCTAACAAACGACTCCACAGCCTCGCTGCCACCTCTGCCCACCTCCCGCCTGCTTAACCTTGCTAGGCTCGCCCCTCGAGCCACAGGAGCCGGCCAGGGGGTCCCCATGCCGCTCTGAGCACTGCTCCTTGTCCCTGAGTGCGGCCCTTCGTTGGTGCTTTCTTCTTTGGCCCTCGAAATGCTGTTTCCTTCCTAGGGTCCCTCACTTCTCCGGGCTCCAAGGCCAGAAGCCCTTTGGGAAAACCCCTTGGGGACTCAGGAACCCCAGCTTCAGGTGGACGCTCCAGGCTTAGGGTGTCCTCTTCACTCTATGCGGGCCCGGTACATTTGCCCAGAAATCCCAGAAGCCATCGTCATTTCCCACAGCTGCGGTCCCCCTTAGCCACCTCCGCAGCCTGAGAGCCTTCCCTGGGACACCTAGCTCCCCTTGGTGACCCCTCAGCCAGGGAGTTAGAATAGTGGTTTGCTTGCCTCCTAAAATGTTACTGGGGACTTCAGTGACAAGGGAGGATCAACTTGCCTCAGTTTGACTGGAAGAGATGAAACAGATAATAAATAGGTTGATACTTGAACAAGATACAAGATAGATGGGAGAAAGAGCTGTGAGCTGGCAGCGACAGACAGCTCAGGGACAGATAAGATCGACAAATAAGCATCTAAGCAAACAGAGGGAGGGAAAGATACCTGCAGACCAAAGATGTCAGGTTCTTAGCTTTGGAATTCGAATCCCTCTTAGATTGAAGCTACCCCTCTGAAATGGATTTGCTTTTCCAGCCAAGTTCGGAGGAGGGAGTCCTAGGGACTGGATTGGCGGCAAGAGCGCCTGCCGCCCTGCATTGGGTCCATGGACCCCTGAGTGTCTGAAGACACGAGGGGTGACTGGGCGACCTAGAAGGCCCTAAACATCAATTCCTGGGTCCTCCACCAGGCTAGACTGTGGATACAGCTTCCTCTCTGCCTTCTCCAGAGATCAAAGCGAGGGACCAGCAGCAACTTTTTAATGCCTGGAGTTTTACAGTGGCTTCCAAGAGTGGCCAAGATTCCTTCTAGCCCATCTGAGCTGATACGGGGCATGAAGGATAATCAAAGAGGAGTCACCCCTACAAAAGGAGCAGCCCAGAGCCTGGGGAGCCTGTGTTGGGGCTGAGTAAGAAAAGCTGTGTGGAAGAGGACAGAAAGCTCAGGGGCATCTTTCCAAAGCTAAAAAGTGATTCCAGAGAAACGACTGTGAGAACCTCTCTGTCCCAAGCGCTGACAAGAGGGGAGCCAGCTTTAGTCTGGAATGCAGCTAAAAAATGCAGAAAATGTGGTTAGAAACTGCGTGATCCCGGCCTAACTGATGGCTGGCAAGAAAGCGTTTTGTAAACCCAGCTGGACTCTTTCTGCTCAAGGAACACGGGGCTCAAGGCATCAGAAGAGAAGTACAGGTTTGTGCAAACCAGTACTGTTGTCCCTGGAAGCCGGTCACTACGAAGATAGGTGCAGTGGGGGCCACCCGAGGTCGTGGTGCACGCGACAAGCTTTAGAAAGGGTAGGGTTCAGCACCGCGAACAGCGGTGGCCTCCTCCTCCTCCTCTCCTCCTCCTTCAACCTCCATCCCTCCCCCTTCTCCCTGCCCCCACCCCTACATCCTGCAGTTTGTGATGGGCAGTGAGTGCCCCTCCTTCGCCTCCCCACCTCTCCCTTCACTGCCCCCGCCCGCACGCGTGCACGCGCGACTGAGCAGAGGGGCCGCTGGTCCCTGAAGTCCGGGCTTCAGGACCCTGGCGGGCTGGGCGAGCTGTGAGGTAGCTGAAGGCACGCAAACCTGAGTGCCGGCTGGAAAGCCTGGATTTGGCTATGGCATTGCTGTGTGGCCTTGGGCAAGTCACTCTCCGTCTCTGGGTCCCACTTCCTTTCCAATCTGAAAACAGGATTGGCTTCCTGGCAGCTGGGGCTTTCCTGAGGTTTCGATTTTCCCTTTTCCTCCCTTAGCCCCCCGGGTGCTTTTGTTTCAGCTCAGAAGCCGGTCTGAATAACAAAAGGGGCCAGTCCGTGGGACGAATGAGCTTGAGCTCCCCACTGCCAAGTAACCCCCTCGCACCCCACACGTTGCGCCCCGCTGGACGGGCCTGAACCTAGGTAGCGGCGCTAAAAAAAAATGGCTCATCTGCTCTCTGCTCTCTCTGTTTCGCAGGAGCGGCGGCATGGAGGCTCTCACCACTCAGCTGGGGCCGGGACGCGAGGGCAGCTCCTCTCCCAACTCCAAGCAAGAGCTGCAGCCCTACTCGGGATCCAGCGCCCTTAAACCCAACCAGGTGGGCGAGACGTCGCTGTACGGGGTACCCATCGTGTCGCTGGTCATTGATGGGCAGGAGCGCCTGTGCCTAGCCCAGATCTCCAACACCCTGCTCAAAAACTACAGCTACAATGAGATCCACAACCGCCGCGTGGCCCTGGGCATCACATGCGTGCAGTGCACGCCGGTGCAGCTGGAGATACTGCGTCGGGCCGGGGCCATGCCCATCTCCTCTCGCCGCTGCGGTATGATCACAAAACGAGAGGCCGAACGCCTGTGCAAGTCGTTCCTGGGCGAGCACAAGCCCCCCAAACTGCCCGAGAACTTCGCCTTTGACGTGGTGCACGAGTGCGCGTGGGGCTCTCGGGGCAGCTTCATTCCTGCCCGTTACAACAGCTCTCGTGCTAAGTGCATCAAGTGCGGCTACTGCAGCATGTATTTCTCCCCCAACAAGTTCATCTTCCATTCGCACCGCACACCCGACGCCAAGTACACTCAGCCCGACGCCGCCAACTTTAACTCGTGGCGTCGGCACCTCAAACTCAGTGACAAGTCGGCCACCGACGAACTGAGCCACGCTTGGGAGGACGTCAAGGCTATGTTTAATGGCGGTACGCGCAAGCGGACCTTCTCCCTGCAAGGGGGCGGCGGAGGCGGCGCTAATAGCGGGTCTGGTGGTGCAGGGAAGGGCGGCGCTGGTGGCAGTGGCGGTCCAGGGTGCGGCTCAGAGATGGCCCCAGGCCCACCGCCCCACAAAAGTCTGCGCTGCGGTGAAGACGAGGCGGCTGGGCCTCCCGGGCCACCTCCACCGCATCCGCAGCGCGCACTTGGCCTGGCGGCGGCAGCTAGTGGCCCTGCAGGACCTGGAGGACCTGGGGGCAGCGCAGGGGTTCGCAGCTACCCGGTGATTCCAGTGCCCAGCAAAGGTTTTGGCCTCTTGCAAAAGCTGCCCCCGCCTCTTTTCCCGCATCCTTACGGTTTCCCCACAGCATTCGGCCTATGTCCCAAAAAGGACGACCCAGTGTTGGTCGCCGGAGAACCCAAGGGAGGCCCTGGCACCGGGAGCAGTGGGGGCGCTGGAACCGCCGCGGGTGCCGGTGGCCCGGGAGCTGGCCACTTGCCTCCAGGAGCAGGGCCCGGCCCTGGTGGCGGCACAATGTTCTGGGGACATCAACCTTCCGGCGCAGCCAAGGACGCAGCGGCGGTAGCTGCGGCAGCTGCCGCCGCCACTGTATACCCGACGTTTCCCATGTTCTGGCCAGCAGCCGGGAGCCTCCCGGTGCCTCCTTACCCGGCCGCTCAGAGCCAAGCTAAGGCCGTAGCGGCCGCGGTGGCTGCGGCTGCTGCTGCAGCGGCGGCGGCGGCTGGCGGGGGCGGTCCTGAGTCTTTGGACGGTGCCGAGCCAGCTAAAGAGGGCAGCCTCGGTACGGAGGAGCGCTGCCCGAGCGCTCTATCCCGCGGGCCCCTGGATGAGGACGGTGCGGACGAGGCGCTGCCACCGTCTCTGGGTCCCCTGCCCCCTCCGCCACCGCCACCTGCTCGCAAAAGCTCCTACGTGTCAGCCTTCCGACCCGTAGTCAAGGACGCAGAGAGCATCGCTAAGCTCTATGGCAGCGCGCGCGAGGCCTATGGCTCCGGACCTGCTCGCGGGCCAGTGCCCGGCACGGGGACCGGAGGGGGCTACGTGAGCCCGGACTTTCTGAGCGAGGGCAGCTCCAGCTATCATTCTGCCTCGCCCGACGTGGACACCGCGGACGAGCCGGAGGTGGACGTAGAGTCCAACCGCTTCCCCGACGAGGAGGGAGCCCAGGACGACACCGAGCCCAGCGCACCCAGCACGGGAGGTGGCCCAGACGGCGACCAGCCTGCTGGGCCCCCATCTGTCACATCCTCAGGTGCAGACGGCCCCACAGACTCTGCGGATGGCGATAGTCCTCGCCCTCGCCGTCGCCTTGGGCCACCGCCCGCTATCAGATCCGCATTCGGGGACCTGGTGGCCGATGATGTGGTGCGGAGAACTGAGCGGAGCCCACCAAGCGGTGGCTATGAGCTGCGAGAGCCTTGCGGGCCCCTAGGAGGCCCCGGGGCGGCCAAGGTGAGCCCGGTGCACCTCTCCGGTGGCGCCTCCTCCCTTAGGCCATTCTGCCCTCGTACACAGCCGCTGCGGGCCAGGTGCGGGAACTGGGGTTCTGTTCTGTTGTGGCGGACGAGCAGCAGGTCCCAGCTGCTCTTCGCAGCCCCAGTCCGGGGCGCGCTGTGGCTCTGGGCTCGCTGGGAGGGACCCAGGGCTGAGGGATTCGGAAAATACGGGGGACTGGTCTGAGAAACAGCGAGTGCGATTTTGGATTTGTTGATGCGGAAGGTGAGGAGAGTTGCAGAGACAGTTAGGCACCCAGAAAGAGAGACAAAGGGTCTGGAGGAAGAAAGAGGTAGAAAGAAAGGGCCTCAGGACCAGAGAAAGAAGCCCTGGAGGCCAGGCCCAAAGTGTGTGCCTGCACGCGTAAGGATGACACCGGAGGACCACCACAGTAGCGAGAGAAGAGGGCAGCCTCTGGCCAAGAAGAATCTCTAGACATACTAACTAGCAGTTTTCTGAGTCTTTTCCAACTCTGGCCTAAGGAACTGCACAGCTCTGGGCTGGAAAACCTAAGCTTGCGGGCTCTCTGGTTGTCAGGGACGTGGCAGGAGGGCAAGTCGTGTGTGGCCAGACCGAAGGGGTGGCTGTTTTGAAAGTAGATGCGCATACTTGTCCATTTACGCTGGGTTTATTAAAGCAGAAATCATTGCCCGTGCGAGAAAGCCATCCTTTATGCTGGCAACGACACAGAGAGGGAAGGTAGCTCACAGGAAGCGAGCACAGAAAGTGGGGGTGGCTTTGGACAGCCGCTGGCTTGAGAGAGGCTTTGTGTTTTAAGTAATTTGTTCCGGAGTACCAAAGATTATCCCAAATCCACTATGGTACGTCATCACTGCGTTCAGGTCTCCAGGGCCCACCAACCTCTGCCACACTCTCGGCCTTCCTGTTGGCCCGCTGGGCAAGGGTGTCCCGTCTAATCGCCTGTCATTTTCGGCCGTCGCAGGTGTATGCGCCTGAAAGGGACGAACACGTGAAGAGTACGGCGGCGGCGGCGGCGCTGGGGCCCGCGGCCTCTTACCTCTGCACCCCAGAGACCCACGGTAATGCCTCCTGAGGCCTCTGGCCCTTTTAATGCAGGAAGCATAGAGAGAACCCAGAGCCAAGGCAGGCCTTTCAAGGAAGGGAGGGGCGGAGAGAGACAGAGAGAAAAGGAGTGATAGAGAAGGGGGGGAAAAAACAATAGAAGAAAAAGGAAACTAAGTGTAAACTCCCAAATCTCAGGGTTTGGCTATTTAAAAATAATCCCAGCCCATCCCCTTCACTCCCGTACGCACAATCTCCAGTACACCTCATCGGAGATTTAAACCTTTCCAAAAACCTACGCCTGCCTGACATCTCTTTCACACCATTTCATTTATCCAGAAACGTGCTTAGCCTTAGGCTGGTGGCCTTAAGGGGGTGGCCGGGCCTGATCCGGGTACAGGGTGAGGGCTAGTGGCTGCGCGCTAGGGTATCCCAGAAGGCTGCGGGCCCAATCAAGAATCAGCCCTGCATTTGCATTTGGGATCCTGTTGTTACCTGGAAAAGAGCAGAGTTGAGGGGTGGGCAACAGAAATCTAAGTCGGCCTGTGCAGCCGGGTGCGGGACAGTGTCCTACAACACCAAAGCCCGGAAGGTTGTCACTTGGGTTATGATCTCCGCTGGAGTGGCGCGGACAAACCCGGCGGCCACGCGCTCTCCCGGTGCCCCAGTATCTGCGCACGCAATGTAGGTCGCTTGTCCCTGGTGGGCTCAGCTGCTTGTCTTGATCTTTTCCTGGGGGCCAGGGGCTGGGGCGGGGGCGTGTAGCCCGGAACGGAGCAGACCTTGTGCAGGGGAGGGGGTACCGAGCCCAAAGCCTCAGGGCGCGCGCCTGGGCGCACAGCCGGGAACCAGAGGCGGCCACGACGTTTTTAATTAGGGCTTGGGCGCCCCAACCGAGGCCGCTCTGCAGTATCCGGGTCACAGTTTCTTTGCCTCTCCTTGAAACTCGGTTTGCCTTTTAGAGCCAGATAAGGAAGACAATCACTCGACGACAGCCGACGACTTGGAAACCAGAAAATCCTTTTCAGACCAAAGGAGTGTCTCCCAGCCAAGCCCTGCAAATACAGATCGAGGTGAGCCCCGGCAGTCCTGGCTCTCACTGGTAGCCTTGAGCTGAGGATCCAGCGCATCCGGGTCACCACAGGCTTGGAGGAAGGTTTTTTTTCACGAACAAATGATGCCATTGAGCAGATAGTTAACGTTGTGGGGGAGGGGCAGGCCGGGTTTCCGGACTTGTTTCCTCTCTGTTGGCATTGAGGGTCTTCTGAGTACGGGAGGTGGGTACTAAAAGAAGAGGGGGAACCACCTCATTCACCTAGAATAGACGAAGGGCGCCTCCTGCCAGGGTTCAGCCTCCTGAACTCACTTGCCTTCTCCCAAAATTACTGTCTTGGAAGGTGGGGAGGTGGGAAAGCCACGCGTCTGGCGCAAGTCCTTCCTTTGGCGGAATTCCCAGGAGCTCCCCTCCCCCTCCCCTCTGAAGGCTCTCCCGAGGACAGAATCCCCCTCTTACCTGCCCTTGTGTCGTAGGTGAGGATGGGCTCACTTTGGATGTCACAGGAACTCAACTGGTGGAGAAAGATATCGAGAACCTGGCCAGAGGTGAGGTTAAATGCTAGAAATGGAGCCATGAGGTGCTTGAGATAGAGGAAACTCTTAAGAGGAGAGGGGCTGTAGTCTCTAGTGGCTCACTTCACCCAGTGGGGGTAAAAATCACCCTTTGGACACCTGGCACAGGGGTGCAGGTGAGAGCACCCAGTAAGTTTATTGGAAGTTTGGGTTCCCAAGATCTGAGTCTGTCTTGAAGGACCCGGTGAGAAAGAATTGGTCTTAATTCTCAGCCTTGTAACCAGTGGACGATGCGGGTCTCTCAAAACCCAGGGAAAATGGAGCTTTTCCTGAAGAACAAGATGGCAGACAGGCACTTATTGCAGGATGCATCAAAGGCTACCTTTCTCTCTGGGACTGAACTGTTCACATAATAATGTAGTAATGTTGGAGCTCACTTGCAGACTAGGACACCCTCTCCTGTTGCTGCTCAGTCTTTGGGAGATGGGGGGGGGGATAGCTTAAGGGGACAGGGGTTTTGAACCCCTCTCTGGCTCAGCATCTTACATTCCTGTGTTGCCAAGGAGCCTTTTCATGGAAGGACCTATATACTACTGAGCTCCTGCTGGGGCAGCTTGTCCTTCCACTTCCCCCAGAACAGGTTTCTGGCGGTATTGAACTGAGCCCTCCCTGCACCAGGGTGGCCGCGGGGGTAGGAGCAGTGATCTTCCACTCTTCCTAGCCTCAGGTTGATGTCACAACTTCAAGACCATTGTGCTTCAGAGCTTCAGTACTTCTTGAAATTGGAGACAAACTTTCTCTGTGTGTCTTTTTTCTTCCTTCCTTCCTTTCTTTTTTTTTTTTTTTTTTTTTTTTTCTGGAAAGGCTGTTCATGGTTTTATCAGATTCTCTCTGAATTGCCTTTAGAGTAGAGATTAGAAGTCTCCCTTGAAATAGGGAATGGTGGTTGTGGGGCCATCCTCTAAGGTTGAGTAGTTACTAGAAACTTAAAAACAAATGTTGGGGCCCCAGTTATTCCTGGGAGCCAGGGGTCCAGACATGTAAAATAGTTTGCACCTTCTTGAATGTGAAAACCCTGGCACCTCTCCCAAGCCCCCATCGTCCATCCAAAGCTTGGAGCTCAAATGAGAAAGAAAAGCCAGAGCTTGGGAGGCCTCGACTCAGGTGTCAGGACTGTTGGCCAGGACAGACCCTTGGCCCCAGTGGGTACCCTGGATTGCATCAGTCTCACCCTTTACCTCTCTCCCAACCCTTCACAGAAGAATTGCAGAAATTGCTTCTGGAGCAAATGGAGCTTCGGAAGAAGCTGGAGCGGGAATTCCAGAGTCTCAAAGGTACTTCCTTCCCCGCCCCTCAACAGCTTCCCAAACCTGCCCCAGGAACTGGGTGCGGGCAGCAGCCACCGCTTGCCCCAGGGGAGAGAAGAACTCCAGGGCCCAGCGTTTCCAGCTAGGTGAAGGACTGGATGGGGGTGGGAGCAGGGGTGAGGATGGGAGGGAGCGGGAAGTGGAGCCCGGAGAGGAGGCTGTGCTTAACAGCTCTCACTTAATCAATTTGCACAGATAATTTTCAGGATCAAATGAAGAGGGAATTGGCTTATCGGGAAGAAATGGTGCAACAGCTGCAAATTGTCAGAGGTAAGACGCGAGTCAGGTGAGCGCGCGCACGGCCGTAACTGCCTCTGTCTGGCAGGAGCCGCAATGTTGGCTCAGTCATTTGGATTTAAATTGAAGGTAATTTAACAATTATTTTTTTTATTTAATATCCTTTGTATAGTCTGATTAGCCTCAGAATGGCAAGCGAGCCCAGCAAACGGCTTGCAGGCATCATTACGTGGAGTGATTGAACTTCTTAGCGCTGCAATTTCCACGGTTTCTAAATTAAAAATCGAGGCGTAAAATTACCTGGGAAGTAATGCCTAAGTTTGCTTTAATTTTGGTTAGATCCGTCTGCCTTTAAGCGCCATCCCAGGCCATTTCCTCCCCCAGCCTCCCAGCCTGCAGTTTGAAGTGTAGGTGTCCCCTCCTCAGTTTCTGGGGTGGTTTGTGTAGGGGAGAGGTTGTGCCCAGGCTGTGACCTCAGCCATCTGGCTAGAGGGTGGTCTGCGTTTCCTCACAGAACTTCCATGTCTTTCAGATACCTTGTGTAACGAACTGGACCAGGAGAGGAAGGCCCGCTATGCCATCCAGCAGAAATTAAAAGGTGTGAACCCAGAAACAAAGATGAGGGAGAGAGGGAGAGAGAGACTGAGAGAGAGTCAAGGCTGGTTGTACTATTGGGTGGGTGGGTGAATGGATGGTGAATGGTGGGTGGGTGTGTAGGTGGGTGTAGGTATGGAGATGTTTGGAAGAAAGGCGGCCTGGGCCCACGTGGATCAGAAGGGAACTGGGGTGAAATTTTATAACTGTGATGTAGGATGGGAAAAGCCCATTGAGCTCTGAGTATCCGATAATTTGCTTCCTGGCCCAACCCTAGCCTGGGACAATTAGACCTCTTTGTGCCTCGGTTTCTCCGTCTGTAAAATGGGGCTAATAGACCTAAGAAATAGTTCTGACTGGCCAGAGCCTCAGTCTTGCCCCCCTACCTCCCTTCTGCTCCATTGAGAATTCCTGTGCCCAAGGGCTGAATGGGTCCAGCGAGGGGGAGGGGAGACGGGTGGGGGGCAGGGAGGCAGGCGAGGCGGCCAACGAAGTTGGTGTGACTCTCTCTCCAGAAGCTCACGACGCCCTGCACCACTTCTCCTGCAAGATGCTGACACCCCGGCACTGCACCGGCAACTGCTCCTTCAAGCCTCCGCTGCTGCCCTAGCGCCGGCTTGGCCGCGCCCACGCGCCCTCAAGCCATGCTGCTCCTTTCTGTAAATACCCGCTGCAGTGGCGGCCCAGAGCGAGGAACAAGCCATTAGGACCTGACCGTTGTAAATACAGCCGCCCGCCCGCCAGTGCCCAGCCGGGCTCCACTGGGTTTCCCACTGTAAATACTGCCTCGCCCCTCCTTTGAACTCCAGGGCATCAGACCTCAAGGGGTAAACTGGACCCACCGGGGAAAGAAAGGGAAGAGGGGAGACCTCTTCTACGACCCCTCCCACTCGGGCCCGAGTAGGGCCTGGGACCCCGAATGTGAATATAGTGTAGCATCTTTGCTGGCTATGGCCGTGCACTCCCCGTCCTGTCCACTTCTGAAACTCTTGTTCCTAACGACAACGTGGCTATGTGCAATGGAGACAAACTGGACTGTGAGTCTCTTGGTTCAGTATTAGGTTCACTTTATTTATACTGTAAGTTATTTTACTTCCCCTGGGCCCCTTTCCAGTCCTCGTTTTACATTCATTCCTCTTTGGATTTGCTTTGTGATTTTGTTGTTGTTGATGTTGTTGTTGTTGTGTAATGTAACAGCACTTTAAAAGGGCGACAACTGACTCACGAGATGGCGACCATCTTGAGCCTATTTGGGGAGACCTGTATCCGTGACTTTGTTTTTAATAAAAAGAAAAAAAAATCTGTTACTCCTTGGGGCTGCGGAGTTGAGAGTGCATTCAGTAGATGGAGGAGGAAGAGGGTGGGAGGGTGGAAGATGCTGCCACTCAAAGATGGGGCTTCCGGATGCAAGTGAGGACCAGTGGTCAAGGTTAGAGCAGTGGTGCTCTCTCAGGAGACCTCATAGCGATCCAGGACCGCTCTACAGATCCACCTAAAACACACTCAATCTCCTCCACTGCATCAGGGCCGCACCTTCCCCCCCCCCCGTTTAAATGGGGAGGGGGATTACTGCCTTGTCCCCTGGACAGTGGTCCCTTCCTTCCCACAATTCGCTTGTACAGCTGGAAAGTTAATTTTTACCCCTTACATTTCCTATGTGTGAAGTCACCTTCAGGGATTTGGGGTACACTGAGCAAGAGAAGCCTCTCCAAGCTGTTAGGAATCCAGAATTCGATCATAATTGTTCTGCTTGCTGGAGCGGGCATCATAGACCAGGAATACTGGCCAGGTAGAAGTGAGGAGTGAAGGGCTAGAAAGGAGAATGGCGAGACTGATCTAGAAAAGATGCTGAAAGTTTGTGGTCCCGCCCAGACAGATGCCCTGTGGTGCATCCTCAAGGAGCCTGTCTCTACCCCGAAGGAGGAAGCTCTGTCCTCATTATAATAATCTCCCCATCCTAGTCCCAGGTCATTTTTGGAGCTGGAGAAACCAAAGAGGAATGTGAGGTCTGCTGGCTGCAGATGCAAGGGCCAGGACACTCCTCGGGCTGTGGCCCGGAAATGCGAATCCTCACCTAGCGGCCACCAGCCTCAGTTTCTGCAAGGCTCCTGCTGGTTGCGTCGCAGACAACCAACAGAAACTGCAGGAAACCCATTTTTTCCTGAGTTGTGTGGAGGACAGAACTGAAAAAGCTCTTTCTCTTAGGAATTTTTCAGCCCAGACTGGCTTTCATGCCCTCCTCTGGCTAGCTAAGGTCCTGCGATGTGCCCTTTATTTTTTCCAGGGCCTCACTTCCCAATCTCCATTAAATGTCGTTCGACTGTCTCTGCCCCGAGGCTTAGGGAAACACTCCAAGAAGAAAGCCCATCTGCAGGCCGCTGCCTGGACCATCGCCTCCAAGAACCGGCTCTCAGCCTAGCACTGCAGGCTCTCTCCAAGCACTCTCTAGAGGACCTTGGAAGCGAAGTCGAAGTCGGGTCCCGCAGTTCTCTGGAGTTTCAGGCGGGGAGTTTCACTGGAGGCCTTTTGTGATGCAGGCAAGCTGGGACACAGTCTGGGTGATGGCGAAGAGAAGCAGATGCTGAGCCCCTTGCACGGGTGAGACCCAAGACTAGTCCCTAGGCTGTGGCTCGGATACTGAGAGAACAAGATTGGTGTGGAAGTAAGGGTGGTGGGGTCAACCAGGCAAACTGTAGGGCTCCCTCTTGCTATTCTCTTTCTGGGATCCCCAGGACCTTGGAATCATTTATGTAGGGGTGAGGTAAAAAGGGCATGGCTACCCTGCTCACTTCTAGGCTGCACCCACCGCGTGAGACCTACTTAGGAAGTGACTTATGTTCCCAGGGCACCCCTGCAGGACAGGACGCTTGCAGATTGCATTCGAGTCTTCTGCGGTCTCAATGCATCTAAATGCACAATCCTTTTCTGTAAGATGGGCAGGACAGTTGCCACCTAAGCCGGAAGATCCGTGGCTACACATCAACTAAGGAGTCTGGAGAACATTGAATTCTTGCGTTTTCTCTCCAAACTCCCCCAAAGTGGAAAAAAGTATACAGGGATCTGGGGCTGGCCAGAAGGAGAGCCTCAGATGGTAGGGAGCCTCTGAGAGTTGGAGGTGTTGGTGGATTCGACCTAGAAAGTTCCATCGCGCAAAAAATGAAACAAACTACAAAACACAGAAACCCTCCTGGGCTCTGCATCACTTAGAAATGGCTTGTTCCCCCCCAAAATGTTAATAACCAAACGATTGGTATGGATGTAATTATCAATAATTATACGAATTATTGCTGATTGCGGGGCTCGTAGCTACTTTAATTAGCTTACCAGATTCTAATTAAGTTAAATGAAACATTAATAGAGAAAATATGCTTTAAAAAACACCCAGGATTTTTAATGTCTATTTCTCGCCACAATGTTGCCACCTTGTGACGAACTTTAGGCATTACAGCCAGCGCAAGCGGCTCAGACACCTTCGCTCTAGCAGAGAAAGTGTGTTTGCGGGGATTAAGGGGAATTGCGGACACAGGATTTCTCCGGGTGTTTGCTTTGGTAACCCTGTTTCCCTGCGTTCCCTACAAGACTCTGGCTCTGGAATACAGGTCTGCAGCTGGGGAGCTATGTAAGCATGCCCGTCCATGTCCTTTCTCCAGAGGAACTCCACCCCTTTTGGGAGCTGCGTGGGACAGATTGCCGCTCTCCACCACTGCGACAAGCCTTTCGTAAGAGACTAAGTAGAGAGATGTTTTATGCCCTTGAGACACCAGTAAATTACTTCTCACCTCTGTCTCCTCTGCCAGTGGGTTCCTCACGTCCCTGGCACAGCTAACTTCTGAGTTCTACAGGGCTTCAGGTTCCTGAGCCAAGGAGGGCACTTACTTTCTTGTTATCTTTGGCTGTATGAGTCGACCTCCCAGGGGACCACAAGTACCTCCACAATTAAGGTCGAATCTTATTTTTCCTCCAACGGTACACGGTGCCCACGTGGAATGTCCACGTGAAAGGATAGTTCATCTAGGTGCTGGAAACGTCTGAGGGAAGGAATCCCCAGGTGCTTCCGGACAACAGCCACTGAGATGCAATTATGCTCATTTACATAAGGTTAATTAAGCTCGAGAGCTCGCTGCTCTCAAAGAAGATCCTTCATCAATAGAATTAGTGTTGGGGCAGGGTGTCGAGTAATTTATCATCAACTTAGGAAAGAAAACCCTTCCTCTTGTCACAACTGTGTCTCAAAAACACTACCTCCATATTTTGCAAGCCCATGGTCCACACATTCCCAGCTACCCTGCCATACCGTACAACCGTAAGCCTTTGCAGATATGCAACTCTCACCTAGAATCCAGATCGCCAGTAGAAGCAAAACTGCTCTTCACGACCCCTCCAGGCTTCCCGTCATTCTAAACAGCCTCACCTGCTCCTCCCCATCCAGAGGCCCAGTCGGTGGTGTGCTAAGAGTATAAACTCTGTAACCAAGTTCTCTGCCTCTCCTTGTGTGGTAGGGAACCCATCGTTGGAACTCTGTTTCTGCTTAAAACATGACTTCATGCAGGGATAAGCTAATGCTGGAAAACCCTGGGAGACAGTCTGGGTGAAGAAGAGCTAGCACATCTGTGTATGATAGGAAAGGACACACCCTCGCAGGGCATTATCCAGTCTGTAGACCTCCGCTCCTCTAGCGCCCATGAAAGGGGACAGAGCAGTGCTCTCTCCAGCCTGGCCTTCTGAGCTTTCTGAAGACACTTGAAAGCAGCCATAAAAACCCAGGTTGGAAAGACATCATAAGGTGCCAGCGTTGGATGGCTACAGGTGGCCAAAGGGGCAAGAGATTGGCCCAAGTTTTTTGAGCAAGTTAGAGTAGAGCCAGAAAAGACAGCCAGGGCTTTAGATTTTTATTTTTATTTTATTTTCCTAGCCCTAAGGATTGCATACCCCAACATAATGCCAGGTCATGTCCTTAAGACTGAGGGGATTTCTATTGAGTTCCTATACCACTCCATTCCAACATAAGTGATCCTGCCAGTCCTTACTGTCCGAGGATGAAGCACCACACTACATCGTAGTGACTTTGATTGACAGCACTCTGGGAGATAATTTAAAACTGTTTATCCAAATGGGACATCTAATTTAAACAGAACTGTTGATACGATTCTATGCCAGTCTATGCTTTAAAGGAAGGCCAAAAGCCGAGGCGCAAGGAGTCCCACAGATCTTGACTCAGCCACTGTAATCAGGAAGGGGTCATGTCACCTCCACAGACTAAAACAGAAATATATACAGAGTGGTACATGCTCTATAGCCAGCGGCAGCATGTGGGGTTCACCCAGTCTACCCTGGTCTTCAGGGCTGATCACAGGTGTCGCTGGGGCGAGCCCAGGAACCGCAGACGTCCCAGGGGCTGCAGAGCCCACGCGCGGGCTCAGGAACCAGGGAAGCACATGCCCCATTTTTCTTTGAGGAAGACATTGGTATGTCAGAAAGCACTGAGTAAATCAGCACAGGAAATTTGAACTTGTGGAGGGCGATCGTTTCTTCTTCATCTTGAGGGTTAACACTTACGCATTATTTATGCACTAGTTATTTGGCAATAACTAGTAAATATTGTGCAACCAGGAAATTCTGCTTCCACAGCCAGTGTCTCTTCAAAGGTATCAGACCGAGTTTTAAAGGCTTGCTAGTCTCGCCCAGGTGACTCTACGGCTTTAGCAAAAACCTTTCCTGAGGGCTAAGGTGAAGAAATCGGTTATTGAGGAGGGGAGAGAAAAGCTGGACCCAGGTGTGGTAGTGCACGCCTGTAATCCCAGCAATGGGGACGTGGAGGCAGGAAGATCTTAAGTTTGAGGTTATCCTAGACTGCATAGCAAACTCGAGGTCATGGTGGAACCTGTGAGACCTATCTCAAAAATTAAAATAAGTCACAAACTGCAACTGAAGCCCATGGATAAGGCACATTGCAAAGCGATGGTTCTGCCTATGTCACGCCTTATATTCCTTCCTTGAGTACAATGATTCGATTTGTCAAGCAAAAGGTAAAACCGTTGGAGCTGTTTTGGACGTCATGAGGAAAAAAAAAATTTTTTTTAAGTAGGAAAAATATGGAACGCTTCACGAATTTGCGTGTCATCCTTGCGCAGGGGCCATGCTAATCTTCTCTGTATCGTTCCAATTTTAGTATATGTGCTGCCGAAGCGAGCACGAATCATGGAGTTTCTCAGGAAGTATATAAGGACAAAATTATAGAACCCTTTTAGATTATGGTGAGAAGTTTCTATATTGTTTTCAAAATCAATGATTCCCCAAACTAGTACCTTCTGGGTTTTATGTTATATGTTCGAAATTTTTTTACTTAGACTCATAGTAAGTTCATTTATATTCGAAAACTCTTTTCTACATTGTATATGCAAATGAAGGGACGATGGGAAACAGACCTGTTCGGGACTGAGCTGTGCGCAGCCCCGAAGTCACAGTCCGCCACGTGATGCGCGCTGTGCACGCGCCCGACCGCGCCGGGATCGCGCCCAGCCGCTCAGGGCGCCGCCGTATCCTAGGGACCAGGCGACGAGCGTAGGGCATAGGTTGCGAGCGGCTCATCTAGCCGGCCCGGCTTCGGAGGCTCTCCACCCACGAATCGGTCAACGAAGAGGCCTGCTCTGGGTGTATGGGGTGTGAGGGCCATCTTGGCCTCAGTTTCCCCGGCTTGTTGGAAACAACGCCCTACCGTTGCTGGCAGTGGTTGCGGCGGGGGGTGGGGGGAAGGCCACTCTCGCTGCTACTGCGTTTACTAAGGGCCAGGCACTTTAAAGTCCCCGCACCTCGCAGGTTAGGAAACTGAGGCTCTGGCAGGTTAAACCAAGTGGGCCTGTGCGCCCTGAAAAGAAAGTGAGATTTGGGTGCAAACCTGGTTCAGAGGCCAGTCTCTTCTCCTGCGCAGTAGGACTCCGAAGAAAGAGTCTAACCTTTGCGGGTTAGACTTTACCCCCAAACTCAGACTACTTTGCCTCCTGTCCTTCTTTGCTCTGACAAACCCAGAACGCCGACTGTCGCCCCCGACTCTTTAAGAGACAGTGAGCAGGGAGCTCCGGTGTCAGCGAGGGACACGCACACACGCACAAGCACACACATACACCGCGAAAAGACTGTGCAGGAGGGGGTCACTGAGCGATCTTTGAATAGTGACTTGATACACAGGCAGCCCTGAGAGGACAGGGACAGAGATTCCCAGGCAAAAGCCACGCAAGTCAGTTCCAGTCTCCAGAGTCGGGTACCACAAGGGAAGTCACGAGCGAGGCACCAGGGGCCTGGGCGCAGTGCTCGGTGCACAGCCTAGGCAGAGAAGCCGCTGGCCTGGCTTTTGGAGCTGAGCCCCCACTCCACCCCCTCCTACCTTTCAATAAGATGGAAATCAGGTGCAAGCCGCCCAGCTTCTCACGTGACCTCTCTCTAAATACGCAGTAAGCAACTGCAAAACTCAGAATGCTAATAATGGCCTTTATTGAGTGAAAAGAGCTAATTTGGGCAATGATGTTTCCCTCGGATTTACAAAAGGGAATTGCAAATAACCAAGCCGTAATAGCATTGATGGGAGATGATGCTAAACTTCAATCAGCATCCACGTTTGTTTTTCACGGATTTAGAAGGAGAGTCTTTTCGACACAGTGGCTGCTCACACGTATCACAGTGACAGGTACAGCCGGTGGGTTCATAACTGCCTTATTGTACAAGCCGGCAGGAAACAGACCTGGATCTTGTTCACCGTTCCTGACTATTTGAAGCCGGAGGTGGTCCGTTTGGTTCTGTTGTCTGCTTTATGAAGCCGAGGAATCAGGGTTCTAGTTCCACTCTTTCTGGCTCTGGTCCTGTTTTAGCTTGTAAGAAGCAGGCTACAGAGGACAGTTAACTGCTAATGTCTGGTTCAGCCTTGATGTGCTGCGGTTGTATAACTTAAAGGTTTTCCTGAGAGAATATAATTAGCAAGATGTGAAAATTCCAAGGTGGCTCAGTGGGTAATCAGGCTATGTCTGATGACCTGCATTTGATCCCTGGGACCCACGTGATAGGGAGAAAGAACTGATTCACTAACAAGTTGTCCTCTGACCTCCATAGGTGTGTGCCAGGGCGCACGCCCAACCACACACATATGCAAAATGATAGGTAATAAAATCTTGAGTCCTAATATGACTTTTGTATTCTGTTTACAAAGGTACAAATATGCTGGGCATCCCTGAGGTGGGCAAACCTCCCACTGCAAATGGATCTGTAGCAGCCATTGTGGACCTGTTCTCAGGCCTGCCGAGGGGGACTGTGCTTCCCTCAGCCCCCAAGGCCCCATGTGGATGTGGGCGCCTCAGAGTGATTTGTGCCTAGAGCAGAGGTGGGACCAAGTGCAAGGTATTTAGGTCACAGGGCACCACTCGTGAAGATTTATTTATTCCTTTTATTTATATGAGTACACTGTAGCTGTCTTCAGACATACCAGAAGAGGACATCAGATCTCATTACAGAGGGTTGTGAGCCACCATGTGGTTGCTGGGAATTGAACTCAGGATCTCTGGAAGAAAGCAGCCAGTGCTCTTAACTGCTGAGCCATCTCTCCAGCCCTCACCATGTGATTTTTCACCGTAGCCCATGGCGGCCTGCTAAAGGAGGCCAAATGCATCTCTGTGTAGCGATGTAACCAAATACCCTCAGCAAAGACCAAGCAGATGGGAATATCCAGTCACAGACTTTAGCCCTCCAAAATTGTAAGCTGTATAAACCTCTTTTTTCTGTACAGATTCCCGACCTTGGGTGTTTCATTATAGTATCAGAAAACAGACTAAGAGAATGGGTAAATGGAAGAGATTAAATGGATAGGGTATGTGGCTGGAGGAGAGCTCACATGATGGAACCCCTTAAACGGAGAGAGAACCAAGGGATCATGACTTCACAGAGGTCCCCCAGGGCTTAGGCCCTAGAGCAGAAGTGTGGGTACTATTGAGGGATGGCTTTGGCCAGCGACAGTGGCAGCAGAGCTCCTGTAACCTTCAGAATCATTGGCTTCTCTCCACAATACAGACCTGAGGTGACCTGAATGTGGATAGTCTTCCTGAGTGTCTTGGGCTGTAGAACCCCAAGAGACAAGGCTTGGTCACTTGGTCCTGTTGAGAAGAGCTTCCCACCACCTAAGTGAGAGAACGCAGACCAGGTTTGATGATGGTGATGATGATGGTGATGATGATGTATTTTGAGACAGGGTCTCTCTACATAGCTCTGGCTGTTCTGGAACTCACTTTGTAGACCAGGCTGGCCTCGAACTCAGAAATCTGCCTGCCTTTGCCTCCCGAGTGCTGGGATTAAAGGCGTGTTCCACCACCTCCCAGCTAAAAAGTAAATGTTTTTTAAAAAAAAAAACAAACAAACAAAATAAAACAAAAGAGGAGGAGCCTGAATCTAAGGGCGGAACTAGCTCTCTCTGCCTAAGTCGGCATACCTGTGTTGTTTTGCAAGGGCACTCCTCCAAACCTTGGCACCCTGGCCTCTGACATCACTCACCTACCCTGCCATGCTGACAGCAGCATCCGGGTTAGCCGCAGCATGAGTCCCAGCAGCCCCTCCACTGACTGTAGATCACCCGGAAGCAAGCCATTTCCACTTTTCCAGGTGCCAAGCTGCTGACTTCTCTTCTAGACTGAAGACATATTCCTGCCCTTGGTGTCCAAGTCTGGGGACATGGGGAACAGATAGGTAAGGGCACTGGGAACTCCAGAGAGGTCTGGGCCCTCTCCCAGGGAACAGTAGTAGCTGCCACTCCCCTTACCTGGCGACTGAGACACTTGCCCCCATCAGGAAAGACTCGAAAAACCAGAAAATGAGAGTGCCAAGATGAACCATCACACTGTGTTAATATTTTCACACCACTTAACTCTCATTAAAATGTACTTTGCTGAATTTAATATGTGATTTCAAATGACACAACATATTAAGTGCTTAATATACTAGAAATTATGAAACTATTATAGTCGATGCCATATGAAATAATTAGAGTGAATTAAACTTTAGCAGCCGAGTGAAGGAAAAGCTCTTACAATGTCTGCAAGTCACTTACGCCGACGCTGTGACCCCCAAATAAATGTCCAGAAATTAGGCTCTTTAAATAAGAACTGAACTTCATGTGTACTTACACCACAAGGTCTTCTGGGCTTTGGTGACATGGAACAACATGGCTGCACTGGGCAGAAGGTGAGAGGCCCTGAGGTCCCCTCCCAGGGAAGAGTCATAGGCCTTACCTGACTTTGCCCCAGCGACATAACTCAAGTGGCATAAGATGTCAAGATGAGTAGGTCGTCTTTATGTCAGACCGGTATACTGCAGAGCTAAAGATAGAAACAAGCCTTCTTAACTGGCAGGGCTGGCAGGGCTGTACTTTGTGCCAGCTGTTTCCCGTGTAGTCGATCACTTAGCCTTACAGCACATCTGTGCTATTAGCTGCCATTTTCTGCTGAAGAAACTCTCTCTGGACGAGAATCATCGAGGTGTTTGATCAGATCCATTGTTGGCCCACATCTCCTTTGTCTGCCTGTAAACTCTATAGACTTCTCATTGTGTGTGAGCACTAGTGTATGAACACATGCATGTGTGTGTGTGTGTGTTCTGCATTTGATATTATGTATGTGGAGGACAGAAGGATGTCCCCTGTTGCTCTCCAATTCCTTTTTAAAATATTTTATTCATGTCTATAAATGCGTGTCCGTGTGGGTGTGTGCAGGTGCTCTCAGAAGCAAGCATCTCCCGGGGATGGAGTTATTGTGAGTTGCACAACTTGGGCACTGGGAACTGAACGCTGGACCCCTGGAAGAGCAGTACTTGCTCCTAACTGCTGGGCCATCTCCACTTTATTCATTTAAGGCAGAGCCTCTCACTGGACTGATTTGGCTGGATGGGCTGCCCAGCAACCCCAGGAATCCTCCTGTTTGCCTCTCCTCCATCATGGGATTACAGGCGCACTTCGCCATGCCTGAGTTTTTACATGGATACTGGAGATCAGATAGCAGGCTCTCTACCCACTGAGCTGCCTCCCAGCCTTGAATATTCCTGATTTTTTTATTCTTCTCCTCCTGCTCCTCCTCTTCATCCTCTTCTTCCTCCTCCTCCTCTTGTTTTTGTTTTGTTTTGTTTTTTGGTTTTTTGAGACAGGGTTCCTCTGTGTAGTCCTGGATGTCCTGGAACTCACTCTGTGGACCAGGCTGGCCTCGAACTCAGAAATCTGCCTGCCTCTGCCTACCAAGTGCTGGGGTTAAAGGCGTGGGCCACCAAGCCTGGCTTGTTTCTTATTTTTGAGATGGAGTTTCTCTGTGTAGCCCTGGCTGTCCTGGAACTCTCTTTGTAGACCACCTGGCTTAGAGCTCACAGACATCCCCCTGCTTCTACCTCCTGAGTGCTAGGATTAAAGGCGTGCACGGTCTGCCATGCTCTGCTTATCTATTTATTTTAAAGATTTGCTTTTAGAATTATATGTATGTGTTTATGTCTATGTGTGAGTGTGTACGTGTGTGTGCAGGAGCCCATGGAAGCCAGAGGCATCATCAAATCTCCCTGGAGCTGCAGTTACAGACAGTCGTGAACTGCCTGATGTCTATGCTATAACTCAGGCCTCTCAGAGCAAGAGCAGAAAGTGCTCTTCATAGCTCAGCCATCGCTCCAGCCACCACACAGTCTCTCACTGAACCTGAAGCCCATACATTGACTTAGCTGGCTGGCTGGCTAATGAGTTTCACCTGTCTCCACCTAGTTCCACCCTGCACGGGGTTAGAAATGTAAACCATCATCTCCAGCTTTTTGTTTGTTTGTTTGCTTTAGTGGATATTTTCTTTATATTCATTTCAAATGTTTTCCCCTTTCCAGGTCTCCCCTTCAGAAATCCACTATTCCCTCCCTCTCTGCCTCTATGAGAGTGCTCCACCACCCACCCTCCCACCCACTCCTGTCTTCCCACCCTGGCATTCCCCTACACTGGGCATCGAACACCTTCAGGCCCAAGGGCCGCCCCTCCCACTGATGTCCATGATGGGGACACATTTACAGCTTTTTATTCAGGTTCTTGCGTGGCAGTAACTTTATTGATTGAGCCACTCCCCCACCCCCCAGCCCCACACATTTTTGATCCATGTGAGACTATTCTCTCATTCTTTTTTTTTTTTTTTAAAGATTTATTTTATTAATATATGTAAGTACACTGTAGCTGTCTTCAGACATTCCAGAAGAGGAAGTCAGATCTTGTTGCGGATGGTTGTGAGCCACCATGTGGTTGCTGGGATTTGAACTCTGGACCTTCGGAAGAGCAGTCGGGTGCTCTTACCCACTGAGCCATCTCACCAGCCCTATTCTCTCATTCTTGTTTGAACCATTTGCCATCCTGTGACACGGTCTGATCTACTGGACAATGGAACACAAATCTGTACATGTAATAAGGTTAGAACTGTGTCCCACATTCATGGAGAAAAGACTAAAAGGGACATAAGTGTGCTTTGATATTTTTCTTTATTGTATTTCTGCCAATTTAAAATACTATGGGATGGTTCTACTATGTACCCATAGGCTCATGACTGTCCTTTTTCGAGACAGGGCTTTTCTGTGCAGCCCTGGCTGGCCTTTAACTCACTCTGTAAACCAGGCTGGCCTCGAACTCAGAAATCCGCCTGCCTCTGCCTCTGGAGTGCTGGGATTAAAGGCGTGCACCACCAGTGCCCGGCAGCTCATGACTGTCTTACAGTGTAAAGTACATCCAACTTAAAAAGTCCTGATAGAGATGGCTCAGCAGTTAAGAGTGCTTCCTGCTTCTGAGTTCGAGGCCAGCCTGGTCTACAGAGTGAGTTCCAGGACAGCCAGGGCTACACAGAGAAACCCTGTCCAAAAAAAAAAAAAAAAAAGAAAGAAAGAAAGAAAGAAAGAAAAAAGAAAAAGAAAAAAAAAAAGAAAAGAGAAAAAAAGAAGAGAAAAGAAAAAAATTTTTTAAAAAAAGTGCTTCTTTTGCAGAGAACTTCATGGTTGTTCACAGTTATCCAAAACTGCAGATCCAAGGGGTCCAATACCCTCTTCCTTGTTCAAAACAAGCTACATACCTCCAACATCTCATGGCATAGAACGGGCAGTCTTTTTCTTCAAGGGAAGAGTCGGAATGTTCATGGACGGGACCAGGGCAAGACCAGAATCAACCCGAGGGACACCAAGTCCTGCAGCCCCTTGCTGGCCTCAGACTTGGAAAGAAAGCTGCCGCAGGCTTCGTCTCACAGGCAGAATCTAGATTTTTAAAAGTGAACATATCTGGCCCAGAAGCAGAGAGGGGACTGCTGGGGAGAGTCAGAGGCCGGCACGAGGGGCTTGGGAGACAGTAAAGTGTAACTACTGGGGTGAATGTAAGCAGAGTACAGTGACACACAGGCATGGAAGCATCATGATGAACCCCATTATTTTAAATACTAATGGGAAAAGTCAATGATAAAATCAAGCCTGAACAAGGGGCTCTGCTGGCCAGAGTCAGTGCAGTGAGAGGAGGAGAGGGGGCACTGCCAGGCTGCCAGGCTGCCAGGCTACCTCTGCTCCTTGGCCTAGGTAAAGACCTTCCTCTTTACCTAGCACCTTGTGCAGCTGAAGCTAGGAGTGTGAGCAGGCAGAAGTGCTCAGGGGACGATGCTGTCGCTAGTCTGGCTCCCCAGACTTAGCCTCCTCGTCCACCTTGATGGAGCTCCTGACGCTTTTTAAAAAATAGATTAAATTTTTTGTTTGTTTTTGTTTTTTTCAGGACAAGGTTTCTCTGTGTAGCTTTGGCAGTCCTGGAACTCACCCTGTAGATCAGGCTGGCCTTGAACTCAGAGATCTGCCTGCCTCTGGGAATAAAGGCACGCACTACCACAGCCTGGCTTATTTGTAATTTTTAATTATGGGGTGGGGTATGCATGTATAAGTGAGCTGCCCTAGGAGGCCATAAGAGAACATTAGATCCCTCCTGAAACTGGAGTTACAGGCAGTTGTAAACTGTGTTGTATGGATGCTGAGAACAGAACTCAGGTCTTCTGCAAAAGTAGTTTGTGTTCTCTTAACCACTAAGCCATCTGTCCAGCCGACCCCCCACATTTATATTTTTTTGTGTGTGACAGCTTCATGTGTCATGGGCTGGCCTCTACCTCACTGTGTAGCTGAAGATGACCTGATCCTCCTTCCATCTCTGAGTCCAGGTGTGCAGCACTACTTGGGGTTTTATGCATTGCGGGATATCAAACCCAGGGCTTTGATAACGGACAGAGCTACACACCCAAACTCTCTTCTGGGACTTCCAGAGACAACAGTTCTACTTGGAGTCGTTGTGAGGAGATCATGAAAGCTCACCTCTCCTCACTGGCAGGATCATAGGCCAGAAGTTGGGTAGAGCAGGGTGGGCTGGGCTTGAAAGCATATCTCTTAAGAGGGTCTTCAGAGATGCAGGGGAAAGCTGTGTCACTGGTCACAGGGCCGTGCCATAACCAGGCGTGTTGTGGGAAAACAGTAGGGAAGATTATTAAAGATGTAACAGCTGAATGACTGAGGGAGGGCATCTGGGGGGACGTCCCTCTCTGGACAATCTTTATCTGCCCCCCACCTTCAGCAATCTAGCTATGCCTCTGTGCAACCTCGTGCAACCCCAGCCCTAGACTCAGCATGTCAGTCTGGCTCCTGCCTTGACTTCCGGTGTCTGCACCTAGGAATCTCCCTTCTGCCTAATAATAGGGGCCACCCAGAATCCCTTTCTTCTTCTCCTTTAACATTTTTTTAAAAAGTAGGTGTGTGTGTGTGTGTGTGTGTGTGTGTGTGCACCCGCGGACCGGCGGGCACATAGTACCCATCTCTTGGGGCTGGAGTGGTGAGCTGGATTCTGGGAATTGAACTCCAGTTCATCTGGAAGAGCAGTAAGTGCTCTTAACCCCTGAGCCATCTTCCCAGAGCCTCCCCCTTCCTCTCACAAATGACAATATCGCGTTGCTGTTTATAGTGCTGGCAAATGCAGCCTGAGCTGACAACACTCTCGCTGCTAAATTTGGGTTCCGGGAGAAAGCTAAGGAATCGACCACACGATGTCCATGTTCCGGGAAAAGGCCATCTCCTCACTTCCTTCCTTCCTGTTCCTATGGTGCTCTCTGGTGACTCTCTTTACCCGCCTATCTATCTAATACTCCCGCCCTCTTCCCTTTTGTTTTAAACATTCCTCATTAACAACTGTTCTCCTTATTGCAATAGCCTGAGTCAAATCTCAAGCCTGGGACGCTTATTCGTTATAGTTTCTAGAGGTCCTTGTAGATGTCAGTTGAATGGGAAATTTGCCTGGAGTCACAGGTTCCAGTCCTGACTTATTTGTGTCTGGTTTCCCCTTCTAGTAAGTTCCAGTTCTGGTCTGAGAGAGTGACGAGGGGAGGTGGGGCCCAGGGAACAGCTGTACCTTTCGCACGCTGCCACTAGAGGGCGACAGCTCCGCGCAGGAGGCCACTCGCTGTTGTGGCTGGCATTGGTCTCCTGCAAGGGAGCTGGCCCTGCGTGCGACGCCCTCCAGGAGCCTCCTGCTGCTCTGCACACCGCCAGCCCTGCTCTCCAGAGGCCCTTGAGTGGGTGGGAACAGCCTTCCGAGGCCAGCCTCTGCTGCCAGCGCCGGTCGTGACAACTCCCCTTCTCTGGCCTCGCCTATCTATGTGGAACAGACTTCGAAGGGTCCTGATTCAAGGGGAAATGAGGGTAGGGGGAGCGCAGGAGCTTCGGAACCACTAGCGTCGTATAAGTGGACCAGCCAGCAGAAAGATGGGGACCAGGGAACATGAAGGAAAGATGCTAGCCTTTGGCGGCCTGAACGGTGGATCAGAACTGAAACTGGGGTTTTCGCGGCCCAACTCTCAGCTCTTGGGCTAGAACCGTCTGGATTAGAGGAGGTTTCCTACTATGGAGTGGGGAGGACAACAAAACAAACAATCAGCCACAACCAGCAAGAGAAAGGGGCCCCTCTGGACAAGCAGCCCCACACCAAGTGTGCTTTCTTAAAGAACTACAGCTGGGGAGTTTATTTACTTGTGAGGAGGGTGGCATTTGCTTGAAAGTGCCTCTGTCCCCAGACACATTTTAAAAACTTAAAGCAGAGAGCTCGACCTCAGAGCCAGCTCTGGCAATTGGATTAACCTTGCGGGGAAAGGTTTCATTTTCTGTGTGTGGTTCCAATTCTTCAACACTAACATCTGTAATCCCAGAAAGCGATCATTCACTTCAGCTGGCAAAAACGATACAAAAAATGCAAAACAAATAACAAAACAGGAAAGGAACAGATGAAAATCTAAAAACCACACTCACAAATAAAACCTCAAATAACAGTAACTTAAAGCCAAACGACAAAAGCCAAGTACTGTGACACACGCCTATAACCCCAGCACTCTGGAGGCAGAGGCAGGTGGATCTCTGAGATTGAGGCCAGCCAGGGCTACACAGAGAAACAACAAACAAACAAAAAGACAGAAAACTAACAAAAATCTCCCCAAACCCAAATGAAACAAACAAACAAAAAAAAACCACCTTCTTCAAGAATTGGGAACCAGGACCTGGAGAGGTGGCTCTGTCGTTAAGAGAACTGGCTGCTCTTGCAGAAGACCTGGATTCGATTCCCAGCATCCACCGGGCACCTTAAGCTCCAGGGGTTCCTGCGTGTATCCTTTTCTGGCCTCACCAAGCAACTGCATGCACATGATTCAAGGGCACAGCACTCATCCACTCACATTAAAAAAAAAAAAAGTTTTTAAGAAAGAATTGGAAGCCGGGCAGTGGTAGCACACACCTTTAATCCCAGCACTTGGCAGGTGGATCTCTGTGAGTTCGAGGCCAGCCTGGTCTACAGAGTGAGTTCCAGGACAGCCAGGACTACACAGAGAATCTCTGTCTCAACCTCACCCCCACCAAAAAAAAAAAAAAAAAAAAAAAAAAGACAAAGAAAAGAAAGAATAAAAACTACAGAAAATGTTCCCGGTTGCCTCTGCGCCTCACAGACATTGGTGCTGTTCTTTCTCTACAAAATGAGGATAATGGTATGAACAGGACAGGAATGTCCTGAGGACTCAGTGAACGTATGTACGTAACAGCAATAGCAGACATTCCAGAACTGTTAGCTAATTTTATATGGCAAGAACCCAGCCCCAAACTGTACAGATTGGCCACTTATGCAACTTTCCAGTCAACTGTTCTTCCAAAACGGTATTTTTACTGATTGCACGATATTTCATTCCATTTTAGTACAATTTATTTAAGTTACCCCTGCTGTGGAGCCTTTAAATTGTTTCCAGTTTTTGCTGTTAAAATAACAGCGAGATTAACATCTTTAAACATCTACCCTTGTCAGCATTTCTGATTATTTCCTTAGGCAGATTTTTTTTTAGAGGTAGGATTACTGGGACAAAGGGCACAAATATTTTTCAGGCTTTTGAGTCAGGTTACAGAATTGCTTCCCAGAGAGATCTTGCCAATTCCCCCTCCCACCTGCAGTGTGAGAGAGTGCCCTCCACACAGCACACAAAGGAGGGATCTCTTGGGGAGGGTGGGATCTGAGGATGCCGCTGGACTGAGGGGGAAATCTTCTGGGAGTGTGCATTTTAGGAGAGAGGGGTCCTCTGGTAAGAATATGGGAGACTGAAAGGATTTATGGAGTGTGATGAGGTTCTTGTTTGTTTTGATAGATTTAAAATGTTTTTATATGTATGTGTGTATGTGTGTATGTGCGTCTGTGTGAGTTTCTGTGCACTACCTGCTCGCAGGAGCTGTGCAGGCCAAGAGAGGGTGTCTGATCCTTTGGAACTGGAGTTATAGGCAACTGCAAGACATCTTGTGGGTCCTGAGCACTGGACTTAGGTCCTCAGCATAATCAATAAGTGCTTATAACCAGCAAGACATCTCTCCAGCCCCAAGGTACAAGAGAGGACTTTCTTTCTCTGTCTTTGTGTGCTCACTTTGTGTGTGTGTGTGTGTTGTTGTTGTCGTTGTTGTTGTTGTTATTGAGGCGGTGTCTCACTCTGCCACTCCGGCTGGCCTGGAAGCCACAGAGACCCACCTGTCTCTAGAGCGCTGGGATTAAATGACCGAATCACCACACCTGGTAGGAGTATGATGGTTTTAACTGTTGGCTTGACACAAGCTAGAATCCTACAGGAAAGGAGTCTCAGTGAGGGATTGTTTAGATTAGCTTAGCCTATGGGCATGTCTATAGAGTGGTGGTTCTCAGCCTTGGGTGGCAACCCCTTGGCAAACCTCTATCTCCAAAAATATTTACATTACAATTCATTACAGTAGCAAAATTACAGTTGTGAAGTATCAATAAAAATAATTTTATGGTTGGGGGGGTCACCATACCATGAGGAATTGTTTCAAAGGATTACAGCATTAGGAAGGGTGAGCACCATTGCTGTAACAGGGGATTGAGTTTGACTGCCTTCTGTGAGTGGGGGGATTCAGCCTGTCAGTGGGTGCCAGGACTCCCCCCTTCCTCCCCCTCCCGGCCCCCTTTTTGGGCTTGGGATGTTTAGAAATGTTAGGTTTAAGATGTTAGCACCTTCACTGTGCCTTCACTCCTGTGAGGATGTGATGTGAATAGATGTCCCGGGTTCCTGCATCATTTCCCGAGGGGCTGCACCCTGGGCTTGTGAGCTGAAGAAGCAAGCCCATTCCCTCTAAGCTGCTTTTTGTCAGGGTATTTATCACAGCAACAGAACTGAACTAGACACGCGTTTACTTTGGCTTTAAGGAGGGAGATTCCGGGGCTGGTGAGATGGCTCAGTGGGTAAGAGCACCTGACTGCTCTTCCAAAGGTCCGGAGTTCAAATCCCAGCAACCACATGGTGGCTCACAACCATCTGTAATGAGATCTGACTCCCTCTTCTGGAGTGTCTGAAGACAGCTACAGTGTACTTACATATAATCAATAAATAAATCTTAAAAAAAAAAAAGGAGGGAGATTCCATATTCCGAGGCTGCTGGAAAGAGGTATGCTTAGGTGTGATTTAAAGTCAGGGTAAGTTAGACAGTAGTACTCAAGAGGCTGGTCCCTCTGAGAGCAAGAGTCCATTGAGGCCGATAACCTTCAGACTTAGAGTTTGCATTCTGCAAGGTGAGAGACACGCTTTCTCTTCAGTATGCAAGCACCTAAGGCAGATATGAACGTCAACCAACTCTTTCACAGCATGTGATGAGCAATCAGAAATACCGGGGGTGGGACAGTTCATTGTCGTGACAAGGCTGTGTACTTCTACAGACGGACCACACTTGCCAAGCCAGCGCTCCCTAGTTTACATACGTTGTTCTGAAAGGTTACTATAAAAGCAGCCAGATCTTTACCGAAGCCAATGCATACCATTCGGAAACTATTCAAGCAAGGCAATGCTCGAAGGCACAGCAGTCATTTACCTTGAAAGAAGACACAAAAACCCTAAATAAGGTATCAGTTTTGTTCTTAGGAAAACATACTCGCTGCCTGGGTTTATCTCAGGAACTCCATACTGCCTTCACATTGGAAGGTTGTGTGATTATCTCAAATGACAAGAACCAGCAGCTGGTAAAGTTATGATTTGAAAGCATCTTAGTGAACTAGGAGAGGCATCCTGACTCAAAGGTCACAGAGGCAAATGTGACACATAATACAGAAAATGTGGATTCTCCCTAAGTGTTAGAACAAAGTGAGGAGGACTGGCGAGATGGCTCAGTGGGTAACAACACTGACTGCTCTTCTGAAGGTCCTGAGTTCAAGTCCCAGCAACCACCTGGCGGCTCACAACCATCTGTAATGAGATCTGATGCCTAATAATAAATAAATCTTTGGACTGGAGCAAACAGGGACTGGGGAAACAGTGCTGACCTGAGTGAGCAGGCAGACCGGAGCAAGTAGAGGTCCTGAAAATTCAATTCCCAACAACCACATGAAGGCTCACAACCATCTGCACAGCTACAGTGTACTCACATATATAAAATAAATAAATAAATCTTTAAAAAAAAAAGAACAAAATGAGGATGTCATGTGGGTGCTGGGGATTGAACTCGGGACCTCTGGAAGAGCAGTCGGTGCTCTTAACCACTGAAACACCTTTCTAGCCAAAGGAAACTTTTTAAAACATTCGTGTGTATGTGTGTGTGTGTGTGTGTGTGTGCACATATGCATGCATCATGGCACATGTATGTAGGTCAGGGGACAACTTGTGGGAGATCAGAAAATAGGAATTTCCAACATTGAAAAAGAAGTAAACAAACAAATAGCAACAAAAATAAGTTCCCCAGATCAAACTAAACAATAGACTTGACTACTGAAGAGCTATGAGAGCAAAGAATACTGGGACATGGATGGTGGCGATGACAGGGGAAGGAAAAGGAACAGGAACAGGACAAGGAAAGGGAACAGGAAAAGGAGCCAGAAAAGGGAAAGAAACAGGAACAGGGACAAGAGGCTATTTGAGGGCCTGCAAGAGGGCGTGGTGGGGAAAAAGGGCTTGCCAGGGAAAGTGCTCGCTGCAAAAGCCTGAAGACTGAGTCTGCCCTTCAGGACCCAAGCAAAAAAGTATAAGGCTAGAACTCACTCCTCTGGCTCCACACCTGCACCTCTGGCATGTATGGGCAAGCACCTGTACATGTATAGACACACCATGTATGCATACACAGACACTAATCAATCAATCAATCAATCAATAAATACATTTTAAAAAGAAAAGATTTCTCAAAAAAAAAAACAAAAAAAAAAAAAGAAAAAGAAAAGATTTGAAGAAATAGTTATTGAGACTATCCCCTAAATTAACATCAGACACCAAAATATAGGTCTAAAACAAACAAACAAACAAACAGTAAGAGGCTGGGTGTGGTGGCACACACCTTTCATTTCAGCACTTTGGAGGCAGAGGCAGGCGGATCTCTATGAGTTCCAAGTTTGCATGATCTACACAGTGAGTTCCAGGGCAGCCAGGGCTACATAAAATGACCTTATCTCAAAGAGTAAAACAAATAGTAAGAAGGATAATAAAAATACCAAATAAATAAATAATAAATAAATAGTAAGCAGGATAGAAATACCAAATAAATAAATAAATAAATAAGTCAGCGGTTCTCAACCTTCCTAGCGCACCCTCTAATACAGTTCATGTGATGATGAACACCTAACCATAAAATCATTTCCATTGCTACTTCATAGCTGTAATTTTACTACTGTCATTTAATTGTAATGTAAATATCTGTGTTTTCCAATGATCTTAGGTGACCTCTGTGTAAGGGTCGGTTGACACCCAAAGCGTCTCCACCCACAGGTTAAGAACTTCTAAAGCAACAAAATCAATCTATGCCCAGACACGTACCGTCAAACTCCAGAAAAGGAGAGTAAGAAAAAAGTTTGAGGGCTAATGTATTGATCTGAATGATAAAGGCCGCACACAGCCTCAGGCATTTAAATGCTTGGTCCCCAGTGTGTGGCGCTGTTTGGTGAGTCTTCTGAGATGTGGCCTTGGAGGAAGTCAGTCACTGGAGGCAGGCTGGAGAGTTTAAAGGCCTTACTGTGTCTCTGGTCACTCTCTGCACTTGTGCTTGAGGTTGCAATGTGCGCCCTTAGTCTCTGCTCCAGGCACCATGCCAGCTGCCCCCACTCTACCATCTCGGACTCTAATGCCCCCACCAGAACCACAAATCCAACTACACTCTTCTTTAGGTTGCTTCAATGATGTTTTATGACAGCAACAGAAACGAAACTAGACAGCTAGAGTGGCCCAGTAGCACAGATGCCCCGAATGCAAGAGTCTCTAGTTACTCCCAGCATGACAAAAAGAAGGAAGGAGGGAAGGAGAGAGGCAGAGAGGAAGGAGATTAAGAAAAAGGACACACTAGGTAGACACGACAGTCCATGGCCAGACCAGACATATAGACTGAGGCAGATAGTCTCAGCTGCTCAAACAAAGGCAGGAGGAGGCTCATGAAGTTGAGGCCAAGACTGGGCAACACAGAAAGACCTATTCTCAACACCCAAAGGAACAAGGAACAAAAGGAAAGTTAGAGGAAATAATAATAAATATGGCTAGCATTAATTCAACTATTCTAACAATTATGTGAAACGTCAGCCAGCCTAAATGAAAGTGAAATAAGTCCCATTTACAAGTGGTCTGACACTTTATTTGTTTTTTTTTTTTAACAGTTATTTAGTTTTTATTCACAACCATAAACTTAACTCTGCAATCCGGCTAGACTTGGAGAGGAATGAGGAAATATGGAACCCCAAGAACTTCAGTGAGAGCAGAGATTACAGGGGCATTGCAAGCAGATGGGGTGTGGCTCTCTCCTGAGCAGCAGAAGGGATGGTCTGGTGGGCAAGATGCCTGCAAGTCAAGCCTAAAGCATCAGAGTTGTCCACAGTTGGAAATGGTGATTCCTGGACCCCAAATGCTCCACAGCTTCCACAATACTCATGCCTTCTCTCCCCTTCCCAGAGACCACATGGCTGCCATCCAGCCTCGCCCCTCGGCTTGGCAGCGTAGATAAAATGAGGAAACCTTTGTGTTTGGTCCAGCCAAGGACAAGATGTCAGGACCTGAATGCTGCAGAATAAGGTTCTCATCCTCAAACCTCCCTTTGTAGATGGGACCTGCTGCTTGTGTCATTTCGGCATGTGAAGTCACCACCCCAGTACACGAATGCTGGAATGATCCTGCGATGGGAGGATCCTGCGATGGGAGGAACCCTTAGAACCAAATACTTTCTTCCCAGTGCTCGGAGCATGGCTTTTCTGCTGTCTTTGGAACTTTGTCTGCAAACAGCTGGAAGGAGACTCTGCCCAAGGCAGAGATGTTAAAGTACCGTGGTTGAGTGGACTGTGGCTGCAGCAAGTGGGACAGCATCGCCTGCAAAGCTGACACCTGCTTCAAGTGTGGACATACAGAGACCTCTGACACTGATCACAAGAAAATGGGAGCTGGCTGTGATAATGTCAGACAGAGCAGGTTTCAGGACAGACAAGAATGGTTATCAAAGACACAATGGCCATTATGTGGTGATCAAAGGGTGGACTCTTCAGGAAGGCACAAAAACACTTCATGTGTATGTCACAGAAACAGAGTGTCAAAATACAGGAGGCAAAAGCTGAAAGAGCCGCAAACACAGGGAATGGCCCAGTATCTCGGCTGGAGATGCCAGCTTCCTTCTATCAGCACAGATCCAGGAGGACTGGAGAGATGGCTGGGTGGTTTAGAGCACAGACCTGAGTCCTGGTGCCAGCACCCACATAGCCATCTGTAACACCAGTTCCAGGAGATCTAACACCGTCATCTGGCCTCTGAAGGCACCAGACATGCAAACATGTATGAAGGCAAACACGATGGACTGGCTGGTTATGTGTGTCAACTTGACACAAACTGGAGTTATCACAGAGAAAGGAGCCTCCTTTGAGGAAATGCCTCCATGAGATCCAGTTGTAAGGTATTTTCTCAATTAGTTGGGGGGAGGGAGGTGGGAGGGCCCAGACCATTGTATGTGATGCCATCCCTGGGCTGGTAGACTTGGGTTCTATAAGAGAGCAGGCTGAGCAAACCAGAGGAAGCAAGCCAGTAAGTAACTTCCCTCCATGGCCTCTGCATCAACTCCTGGTTCCTGAGTTCCAATCCTGACTTCCTTTGGTGATGAACAGCAAAGTGGAAGTGTAAGCTGAATAAACCCTCTCCTCCCCAACTTGCTTCTTGGTCATGATGTTTGTGCAGGAATAGAAACCCTGACTAAGACACACGAAGTACACATGATTTTTTTTTTTAAATTAAAACAAAACAAAACCCAACAGATCCAGCAGCCAGCAAACCAGTAAGGACACAGCTGAACTCAACACCATCATCAATCAAGCAGACATCTGTAGACAACTCTATCCAGCAACCATGTAATAGACATTTTGCTTAAGCAAAATGGACTGTTTGCCTATACAGGCTACAATCGGGGCTATAAAACACGTCTAACACATTTCAAAGCATTTAAATCAGAGTGTCTGCTTTCTGAACGTGATGGAGTTCCACAGAAAGAGAGCCAGGAAATTCACAGATACTTGAAGTTAAACAGCAGACTTTGAAATAAAGCCCGAATTAAAAGAAGAAATCTCAAGTGTAATTAGAAAATATTTGCAACTGAGAGAAAATAAAAACAAAACGTATGAAGATTCGTGAGCTGTTCCGGGAGCCGTGCTTATGGGGAGATTTACAACGTCGGATGCAGGCGTGCAGAAAGAAGAAAGCTTAAACCAAGAATTCAAGCTTTTCTCTTAGGAAGGGGGGGGGGGGCAGACTGGACTGCACAGACAGGGACGGATGGACTCGGAGTGGTGGGGGTGGAGATGACACATCGGAGGGGGGACGGGGCAAACTAAATGCAAGATAAGGGAACCTGACTGAGGAGTTGACTCACAGGTAAAGGTGCTTGCCTGAGGCCAGGAGATCTGGATTCAATCCCTAGTCCCCATATAAAGGAAGAAGAGAGTTGCCTCCACCAAGCTGTCCTCTGACCTCCACAGGTATTCTGTGGCCTTTGAATGACAGTCTTCCCTCTCAGGCTCCAGCATTTGAACACCTGGCCCCATGTGCTAGTTGGGCTTAGGGGCTGAAACCTTGTTGGGGAGGCTTAGGGGATGCTAGGAGCAGCGTGTCATGGCAGGTAGGTTGTTCTCTGCCCTCTGCAATGCAGACTCATGCACAACCACACACATCCTATAAACCTATGGACAAAGAAACACGTGTAACTTAAAGAGAAACCATTTAAGGGTAAAACCTAGGAGAAAATGCAGAGACCCCAGGTGCCAAAGTCACTTGTAATCCCCATGACTATTTGTAGTACTGCCATTGGGGGACGGAGAGGACTAGCCACTAGCTGGGGAGGATTAATGAACCCTAATGACGTTAAATGGCAAGACTCCCTAACTAATACATGGAATGGTTCAGATCCCGTTTTAGTATGGGGGAGAGGTTCTGTTAGTGTGTTTTCACAAAAAGAAGATGGAGCGCAATGGCTGCCTGAAAGATTGGTTTGTCAAGTGGACATAGATCCTGAGTCTTCTAGTAAGCATGATTCCAATTACGAAGATGGCTAAAAATCTTTATCAGCCAACTGAGGAGCAATAGCCTCCACTATTACCTGAGAAGTACAGTTTTTTCTGCTGATTCTCAAAGCCATCTCCCCTACACAGGCAGATCAGGCCTTGTGTCTGATCATTGGTAATTGAGTGCTTGGGACATTCCTACCACCCCCCCTCATGCCCTCCTGCAGACAACCTTAATCCTGTTTGCTCTTAACTATTGACTTTGTATCTTAAGCAGATTGATTGCTTTCATATAGGATCGTCTTTGGCAAGTTCAGTCATTCACCATGGCAGTTATTCAGCGCTATGAAGAAATGCATTGAGTGCATATTCATATGTCCTTCATGGCTTTGGTCTGGATGGGAAAAGGTGTGCAATGAGGGCCGGCAGTCAAAGATGGGCCACTGATGTTCTATGACTCTTATCAACCTAAGACAGAGGCATGTGCCAACAGGCCATGTTTGTTCATAATAAACACTAAAACCCTGTTTGTGCAAATAAACACAAGCAAGCTGCGGGTGTCCTCCAGGACGGGTAAGAGAGAGTATAGACACAGACCTAAGCTAGACGCAGCTGCCAGCTACCATGTTCCCAGGCGGGACTATGGAGCATAAGTAAATCTTATGCCCCAGTCCAGCTAATTTTTGATAAATGAAAAGGGAGGAATTGTGCCCTTCCCCCAGCCTTGAGTGGGCTAAATCAGACCGTGTTTTGTCACAGTCACCTATCCCACCGAGGGTGGACTCTTCTGACCTAGGTGCAGTCTACTGTCCTGCCATGTCTGCCGCTTCCTGCAAGAAGCCACCGCCTGCTTGTTTTCCTGAGGAGATTCTGGCAAAGCGGGGGATGGGTGCCCCCCCTTTTAAATTCAGACTTAAGAATTAAACATTGGGCCTTGATTAGAAACTTTGTCTTGGCCTCGTTCCTTTCTCGTCTGTCCTTCCCATCCATCCTCAGCCTTCCTTCCAGGTACCCAGGGCTCCGTGGCCGATGGTGGCGACAATCAGGTTTATTCCGGCCACTCTGATGAGGGCCTGGGAAAGATGCTTCACTGTTAGATTGCAGGAAATCTGTGACTTACATCTGGGATTTATAAAACAATTGCCTGCGTCGCTTTTGTATTGCCTTGCGAAGCATCAGGACCGAGGCAACTTACAAAGAAAGCATTTAATTTGGGGCTCACGCTTTGAGAGGGTTAGAGTCCATGACCACCATGGTGGGGAGCATGGCAGCAGGCAGGCAGGCAAGCATGGTGCTGGAGCAGTAGCTGAGAGCTCACGTCTGATTTGCAAGCATGAGGCAGAAAGAGAGCTAACTTGGAATAGAATGGGATTTCTTAAAACTCAAAGCCCATCCCTAGTGGCTCCAACAAGGTCAAACCTAATCCTTCCCAAAGAGTTCTACCAGCTGTGGACTAAGCATTTAAATACACAAGTCTATGGGAGCACTCCCATTCAAACCACCATGGGTGTTTTTCATTTATTCCCATTGGGTACGTTACTTCAGGGCTGCCGCAGAGACAGCTCATCAGTTAAGGGTGCTTGCTTCTCTTCCAGAAGACCAGAATTGTTTTCCTGGTGTACTGGCTATTTTTGTGTCAACTTGACACAGCTGGAGTTATCACAGAGAAAGGAGCTTCAGTTGAGGAAATGCCTCCATGAGCTCCAACTGTAAGGCATTTTCTCAATTACTGATCAAGGGGGAAAGGCCCCTTGTGGGTGGGACCATCCCTGAGCTGGTAGTCTTGGGTTCTATAAGGGAGTAGGCTGAGCAAGCCAGGGGAGGCAAACCAGTAAAGAACATCCCTCCATGGCCTCTGCATCAGCTCCTGCTCCCTGACCTGTCTGAGTTCCAGTCTTGACTTCCTTTGGTGATGAACAGCAGCATGGAAGTGTAAGCCGAATAAACCCTTTCCTCCCCAACTTGCTTCTTGGTCATGATGTTTGTGCAGGAATAGAAACCCTGACTAAGACAAATTGGTACCAGCAGAGTGGGGTATTCCTGTGACAACCTGACCATGTTTTGGGGAGGACTGTGGAAGGACTTTGGAACTTTGGGTTTGAAGACCCATCCATTGTTAAGAGCTCTGTCAGATGTTGTGTAGGAGCTTGGAAGATAATGCTGAGAACAGTGCAGAAGATGGAGGCCTGGTTTGTGAAATTTCAGAGGGAAAATTAAAGACTCTCTTCAGGGCCATTGCTGTTTTTATTGTGAAGATTTTGTAGTTCTGGTTAGCTGGGGCTGAAGAATCAGCTGTGATTAACAAGATACCAGAACTACTAAAGCAAAAACTTTGCATTACTGGGACTATTGATGCTGGTTAGCTGGAGCTAAGAAATTAGCGGTGATTAAGAAGAGACCAGCATCGTTGAGGTGACATCTTCTGGGAAGTGTTTTCTGAAAGCACAAAGAGGCTGTGTTCCAGAGATAGGCAAGGTTGTACTCCTTCTGCAGTGGGACTTGGTAATGTGTAAGGGTCACCCAGGTGGTACTGGTTTTGAAGGCATGAAGGGGTCACACAGCAGCTCAGGCTCGGCACTGTGAGAGGCCATGGAAGGCCATTGGTGAAGGTGCGGCCCCAGTTGTAATTGAAGGCCCAGGATTGAAGGGGTCACGCAGTGTTTTGGAGATTCCAGTACCACGAGATGACCACCAAGAGCAGCAGCAGCAGTGGAGTACAGGCATCTGGAGCCCAGAGAACGACATGTGTGCTACAAAGGGCATGGCTGGAGAAGTGACCCAAGCCCTTGGAGGAGCCCAGAAGATCGTGAGTTGGATCCCAGACGTTGGACGGTTAGAGATTGATTTTTGCTTTCATTGTGACTGTGCCCTGATATTTTCCCTCTTGAAGGAAGAAACTGTTTTAGTGGAGCCCACAGTTAAGAGACTTTTAATTGTAAAGAGACTTTGGATTTTAAAAGAGATGGATATTTTAAAGAGATTGAAATTTTAAGAATATGTAAAGACTGTGGGACTTTTAAAGTTATTTAGATCTTGGGGATGAGTAAGAATGTAAGGGTTGAGGCTTACTAGTGATGTGTTTGTGTGTCAAGTTGACAAGGGGTCAATTGTACTGGCTATTTTTGTGTCAACTTGACACAGCTGGAGTTATCACAGAGAAAGGAGCTTCAGTTGAGGAAATGCCTCCATGAGCTCCAACTGTAAGGCATTTTCTCAATTACTGATCAAGGGGGAAAGGCCCCTTGTGGGTGGGACCATCCCTGAGCTGGTAGTCTTGGGTTCTATAAGGGAGTAGGCTGAGCAAGCCAGGGGAGGCAAACCAGTAAAGAACATCCCTCCATGGCCTCTGCATCAGCTCCTGCTCCCTGACCTGTCTGAGTTCCAGTCTTGACTTCCTTTGGTGATGAACAGCAGCATGGAAGTGTAAGCCGAATAAACCCTTTCCTCCCCAACTTGCTTCTTGGTCATGATGTTTGTGCAGGAATAGAAACCCTGACTAAGACACCTGGCTCCTACCTTGGGCAACTCAGATCCACCTGTTACTACTCCAGCTGCAGGGAACCTGATGCCCTCCACCAACACCTGCTTGTTAGTATGCACACACATATAAATAAAATAAATCTTAAATTAAAAAAAGTTATGTTGTGTGTATGGGTATTTTTGTCTGCATGTATGTCTGTATGCGTGCTTAGTGTCTGTAGAAGACAGAAAATAGCATTGAATCCCCTGGAACAGGAGTTACAGACAGCTGTGAGCTACCACGTGAGTTCTAAGACTGAAATCCTGGTCCTTTATGAGAGCAGCAAGTGCTCTTAACTAGTGAGCCATCTCTCCCAGGCCCAATAAAATAAATCTTTTTTTTTTAAGCTATTTTAACACTTTTCCCTGGTTGGATTATCTAAATGTAAATAATTCAATATTAAAGCTATGGGAGACTATAAATGCAAACTAAGTCCCTTGTCTGTCCCTGTCCTCAAACCATTTATGATTTCTTCTAGGAAGCAGCTGTGGCTAGATTCCTGTGTATTCTTCTAGGGATATTCTACACATCACACACACACACACACACACACACACGGTGACAAGTTCTCCTGACTTAGCCAAGTAGGATCTCCCTGCTAAGAAATCTGAAGGTAGGTATTCAAGGTGAGAGCAGCCACAGCCATGACACCCTTTGCTATGACTCTGGCCAGCTGGCTAATTATGCCTGTTGGTCACAGGTGGCCTACTCCACAGTCACCCTCACACTTGAAGTTCAGACACGAAAAAGCAGGAAGGTCAAGGGCAAGAATGACTGGGCTGAGACACAAGGGTTCTCAGGTGTCTCCTGCTGTCTCCTATTTACATCCAGTGACCACAATGGCGTCATGGGGCCAGATGGAGAGGGCTGGGAAAGTGGAGTATTTTGTCTGGACTCACTGCTTCTCCAAACAACATTTTTCTGGTAAAGAGTAACAGTTAATACATGCACACTCCATTTACCCATTTTATTTCTTGAAGTGCACACCTCCAATGTCAGTTAGATCCCCTTACTTCCTTTTATATTTATTTATTTATTTTCCTGGTATTAAAAATAACATTTTAATTTTTTTTAATTTTTAAATTTTTTATTACATATTTTCCTCAATTACATTTCCAATGCTATCCCAAAAGTCCCCCATACCGCCCCCCACTTCCCTACCCACCCATTCCCATTCTTTTGGCCCTGGCATTCCCCTATATTGGGGCATATAAAGTTTGCAAGTCCAATGGGCCTCTCTTTCCAGTGATGGCCGACTAGGCCATCTTTCGATACATATGCAGCTAGAGACAAGAGCTCCGGGGTTCTGGTTAGTACATCATGTTGTTCCAACAATAGGGTTGCAGATCCCTTTAGCTCCTTGGGTACTTTCTCTAGCTTCTCCATTGGGGGCCCTGTGATACATCCAATAGCTGACTGTGAGCATCCACTCCTGTGTTTGCTAGGCCCCGGCATAGTCTCACAAGAGACAGCTATATTTGGGTCCTTTCAGCAAAATCTTGCTAGTGTATGCAATGGTGTCAGCGTTTGGAAGCTGATTATGGGATGGATCCCTGGATACGCCAGTCTCTAGATGGTCCATCCTTTCATCACAGCTCGAAACTTTGTCTCTAACTCCTTCCATGGGTGTTTTGTTCCCAATTCTAAGAAGGGGCATATTGTTCACATTTTGGTCTTCATTCTTCTTGAGTTTCATGCGTTTAGCAAATTGTATCTTATATCTTGGGTATCCTAAGTTTTGGGCTAATATCCACTTATCAGTGAATACATATTGTGTGAGTTCCTTTGTGATTGTGTTACCTCACTCAAGATGATGCCCTCCAGGTCCATCCCTTTGGCTAGGAATTTCATAAATTCATTCTTTTTAATAGCTGAGTAGTACTCCATTGTATAAATGTACCATAATTTCTGTATCCATTCCTCTGTTGAGGGACATCTGGGTTCTTTCCAGCTTCTGGCTATTATAAATAGGGCTGCTATGAACATAGTGGAGCATGTGTCCTTCTTACCGGTTGGGACATCTTCTGGATATATGCCCAGGAGAGGTATTGCTGGATCCTCCGGTAGTACTATGTCCAATTTTCTGAGGAACCGCCAGACTGATTTCCAGAGTGGTTGTACAAGCTTGCAATCCCACCAACAATGGAGGAGTGTTCCTCTTTCTCCACATCCTCGCCAGCATCTGCTGTCACTCCTTTTATATTTAATCAAATAAGAACATGTCCCTATTTTTGTGGTACAGATTTATTTATTTATTTATTTATTTATTTATTTATTTATTGTGACAAGGTTTCTCTGTGTCACCCTGGCTGGCATGGAACTCACTCTGTAGACCAGGCTGGCTTTGAACTCAGAGATCTGCCTGCCTCTGTCTCCTGAGTGATGGGATTAAAGGCCCGCCCGCACCACCACCACCACCCAGCTTGTTTCCAATTTTCTAAATGCATGTTGTTGTTTTTGAAGCTGGACACAAAGCCACCCAAACTAAAACTGCACTTCTAAGCATGCTTTCAGTTAGGTGTGAGGCCATGTGGCTGAGCTCTGGCCTGGGGGGTCCAGAGGAAAGGAAGGTGATACCCGTGTCCCTGTAAAGCGCACTGTGTGCCTTCCTCTCCCTCCACAGAAGTCTACATCAATGGAACTCACTTCATTTCTGAACTCAGTAGCTTTTTCTCCTTAAATAAAATGCAGAACCTCAGCTCTGATGGTGCTCTTTCCACAAATGACACCACCATTGGCCTTTTCTTTGTAGTTAAGAGGAGTTGACTCTTGTCTCACTTCCATGAGCATGCGCACACACACAAATACACACACGGGGGAGGAGGAGAGGGAAAGAGGGAGATTAAAAAGTAAAACTTAAAAAGGGGGTTGGGGGTGGGGCTTTGAAAAAGTGTGAGTGGCCCCAAGTAAGCACCAAGATTCATCAAATACTCACAATCCGATCACCATAAGTCTATACGTTTCTTTTATTTTTCCCAGTGCAGGACCAGTTTCATCAACACATCAGTAGAGTTCACACTTACAGGAAGAAGATGGATGGTCACTCATGGCTTCTCAGTCCTGTGACAGAGGATGGTAAATGGACTGTGACGAGGCACAAGTGCCCTTTGACATCAACCCCCATTTGTTTATAATGTAGGGCAGCTGACCTACAGCCATCTCTGCCTTCTGCATGCAGTCTGCGTGTGTGTGTGTGTGTGTGTGTGTGTGCAGCTGACCTACAGCTATCTCTGCCTTCTGCATGCAGTTTGCATGTGTGTGTCTGTGTGTGCGCGCACGCAAGTGTGCAGGAGCAAGCAGGAGTTCCACAGGCACAGTGCAGGAGGTGGCTGAACTCGAGGAGAGACTCCACAGCTGGTGTGGCATGTTACCTGCTGCTCATTACACCCTCACAGCTTGAAAGCTCCTTGAATTACCCAAGTTGGCTCCTGTCCTTCAAGGCTAGCCTGTACCATCAGCCACTGGAGGAGGAAGCAGTCAGTCTGGGGGATGTAGCCAGGTCAAAAAGCATGCTTGCATGATTTGACATGCAAGATCCTGGGCTTACACACACCCTTGCATGCACACACATACGCAGGAAGTATTAAGAGGTATTTGGAGAATGGTAGGTCTGAGATGGTGATAAGCACCATTCCTTAGTAAGAAGTATTAGTGATAATCCCTCCCTTAGAAAGTGCTGTGTGTATAGCACTGTCTCTCTCCGCTTCTCTTTACTTACTCATTTGGATTTCTTTTCTTTCTTTCTTTTCTTTTTCTTTTTCTTTTTTCTTTTTTTTTTTTAGATCCTTTTGAGTATCTCTGGTTGACCTGGAAATCACAGTGATTGGCATGCATTTATTTTCAAGTGCTGGGAGGCCTGCTTCATTTACTTTTGATTTTTATAAAAGTGCATAGATTTTCCATTATGGTGGTGCATGCCTTTAATGCCAGCTCTTGGGATGCATAATCAGGCAGACCTCTGAGTTTCAGGCCACCCTGCCCTACATAGCAAGTCCTAGGCCAGCCAGTCTATACCGTGAGACTGTCTCAAAAGTAAATATAGAAAGAAAGAAAGAAAGAAAGAAAGAAAGAAAGAAAGAAAGAAAGAAAAGAAAGAAAGGGAGGGAGGAAGGAAGGAAGGAAATTGTTAATGTGTGTGGAGGTCTGCGGACATGCAGGAACTCCTCCCATCATGGGTTCTTGGGATGGAACTCAGGTCATAAGGTTTATACCTGCTAAGCGTCCACATACAAACTTTTCATATTTTTGAGACAAGTTCTCACTTTATAATTCAGGCTGGTTTTAGACTTAACTGTATAGCCCAGGCTAGACTCCAACATGCATTCCCCCTGCCTCAGCATCCTGAATGCTGAGATTACAGGCATGCACCACCACACCCAGCCTGAAATGACTGAATAAGTATATTTATCTGAATTTGAAGGGCCTCCAGGAACCAGCCGTAGGAAGGCAGTATTTGCATTTTAAGAGTTGGAAAGCCTCCAGCTGACTGCTTGCGTTTATGTCTGGATGGCCCGGCCACTTGGGAACTGTGCCATTCCACAAGTGACTTACCTGTTCTTAGCTTCTCTGTCCTCATCTTTAAAGTGAAAATAATAGTACACATTTTATTACTGGGAGGAGGCTGGGCCAGCCTTTCAGTGACCAGAGCATCTGTGATGTTCAAAGGGTGTGGGCAGCCAGGGAGAATTATCCAACTAATAGTATAATTACCTTATTACGTTAACAGTATCTACTTCAAAGGGATATTGGGAGGAAGGTACAGGCAGAGGAACACGGCAGGGGCCTGTAGTGCGTGCGGTCAACATTATTCAGGTCCCTATTTTGCAAATGAGGAAATCAAACCCCTGATGCAGAACATGAAGCTAGTGGGTGGCAGGGCTGGCCCTGGAGTCCAGGCGGGTCCAGTATCCTCCAGCTGCCCAGCTGGGATGCAGACAACCCCCGCCCCCGCCAGAAGGCACCCTGGGAACGGAAAGCTGGCCGCCCTCCAAGTCCTAGGGCGCCCTGGAGCTGAGTCCTGCTGCCCCTCCCCCACTCGGGAACAAAGTGCACTTCTGCAGTTGGGGGAACATTCCAGCAAACCGAAAGCACTGCGGGGATGCTTCCCCGCAAAGGGGAGCGAGAACATCATGGGCCCTAGACCAGCCTTCGGGGACCGCCCGCGCCGGCCGGGGTGTGCACCCGCAGTTGCACGCAAGGAATCCTCTGTCGGGTTAGCGATGCTTGGCCAGGACAGGCGCCCCGCCAAGCAAGCGTACAGCTCGCTCCGGCTCTCCCTGCCGCCCCTAGCTCTTCCTGTTCTGGAAAATAAGGACAAGGAGAGCCTGCAGAGTAAACTCCTGTGATCCCACAGTAGACCATAGCCTTTCATTTTGGTTGTACGGCCCCCCACCCCATCCCCATACTTTGCCCATTATTTGCACGCATGGCCACATGGATTAACAATGGGGTCCCACCAGTGTACAGTTGATATTTAACCCACTTTTCAGAGCAGTTTTAGGTTAACAGAAACTTGTAGGATACCCTTTCGGGGGTCTTTCTCAGCATCCCCAGCTCCTTTGATTTGGCTCTTTGCGTTTCTAACCCTGGATCCACAGAATCCCTGCATTTCTATTCACTACTCGGTTGAAGAGCCGATCTGTACTGAAAAGTCATTGGCTTTTGGCAAAGGCAGCCGTCACTGCAGAATCCTGCTCCCCTTTCAGCCTGTGCTGGTTAATGTTAATTGTCAACTTGGTAAGCTCTAGTTACCCCAAGACGGGCCTCTGGGCATGCCTGTGGGGACTTATCTTGACTTTTTTTTTTTTCTTTTTTTTTGGTTTTTCGAGACAGGGTTTCTCTGTATAGTCCTGGCTGTCCTGGAACTCACTTTATAGACCAGGCTGGCCTCGAACTCAGAAATCCGCCTGCCTCTGCCTTTCGAGTGCTGGGATTAAAGGCGTGCGCCATCCCGCCCGGCTATCTTGACTTTTTTAATGGAGGTGGGAAGACTCACCCACTATGGGCAGAACCATTCCTGGCGCTAGGATCTTGGACCAAGTACGTGGAAAGCCAGAGCTGGGCAGCAGATGAGTTGACTTCTCCACTTTGAACTGTGACGAAAATTCACCCTTTTCCCTCTCAAATTGCTTTCGTCAGGGAGAAAAATAAGACACAGGCCCAGAGCAGCACTGTGGTTTTCTGGTTTTTTGTTTGTTTTTATTTCTTTATGTTTTCATCTCTATGTTTTTGTTTATTCCACAGTGCCCTTTGTGAATTTTTCAGAATGGCTTCCTTCACTAAGTAGTATGTTCTTAAGTTTCTATCATGTTTTTGGTTTTGTTTTTATAGCTGAGAGCTCATTTATTGTTTAAGTCTGCTTAATTATATCCCATAGTATTGTTGAATTGTTGAACCTCGGTTTACTAATTCACCTTTTGAATTGTCTACAACTGTTGAAAATTATGGTATCTTTGTTAATTGTGATTTTTTTTTTTTTACTAAATTTATGTGCTAATTTTTATGTCAACCTGACACAGGCTAGAGTAATTTTGGTGGTGGGAACCTCAAGAGAGAGAATACCCCACCAGGCTGACTGATAGACTAGTCTATGGTGCATTTTCTTGATTGATGGTTTAGATGAGTGAACCCAGCCATTGTGGATGGTGGCACCTGTGGGCTGAAGATCCTGGATGTGGTAAGAAAGTCGCAAGGGGCAAGCCAGTGATTAGTGCCCATGTATCATGGACAGTGTCCATGGCCTCTGTATCAGCTCCTGCCTCCATGGTCCTGCTCAATTTTGAGTTCCTGCCCTGACTTCTCTGTGGTGGACTGATGTGGAAGTGTAAGCTGAAATAAATTCTTTCCTTCCAAGTTGCCTTTGGTTATGGTGTTTCATCACAGAAATAGGAACCCTGAGAATAATTAATAAACTAATTTCCTGTGAGGGAAAGGTGTGGCTGTACCATTACTGCGTGTGTAGAGGTTAGAGAACAGCTTGCAGGGGGAGCTTTTACCTTCTACCCTGTATAGAACACAGGCTTAGTGGCAAGCGGCTTTCCCTGCCAAGCCATCTTGCTGTCCATTTTGACAATCATGAATGAAACTTTTTGTTGTTTTGGCTAAGGCTGGTCTTGAACTTCCTGCGTAGTTAAGGACGGCTTTGAACTTCTGATCTCTTACCTCCACCACCTAAGGACTGGAGTTTCTGGAGTTTGCCACCATGCTATGCCTGGGTTATGTGGTGCTGGGGACTCAGAGAGGGCTTCGTGTATGCTAGAGAAGAGTTCTACTAACAGAGCCCCATCCTCAGCCACAACTATGAATGAAATGTCTACAAACATTGTATGTGGATTTATGTTCATGTGTGCCAGCTTGTTCGTTTTGATTATGCTCTGAATGGCTGGCAGCAGTCTACAGATCCATGTCATCGTGTTAACTCCTTCATAAGACACTGTCATGCTTTCTTTATTGTCAACCATTGAAATAGCCTTTCTTGTCATTTGTGGTGGGGTGGTTTGAATGAGAATGGCCCCCTCCCATAGGCTCAAATATTTAGATGCTTAATCCACGGTTCATGGAACTGTTTGGAAAGGACTAGGAGGTGTGTCCTGGGGCTGGAAACACTAAGAGCTCTTCCTGAGGACCTGAGTTCAAGTCCCAGCACCCACTTCAGGTGGTTTGCAACTGTCTGCACCCCCAGCTCCAGGGGCAGTCTCATACCTATAACCTCTGTGAGCATTTGCATCCATGTGCAATGCTACCACCACCACACACATGTAGTTAAAATAATATAAGTGAATCCTTTTTTTAAAAAAAAAAAAGAGAGAGAGAGAAAAGGAGGTGTGGCCTTGGTGGAGGTATCCCTGGAGGTGGATTTTGAGTTTGAAAAAGCTTTGACCAGGCCCAGTTATCTGCCTTTCTGCCTCAGGCTTTCCAATCAGATGTAAGCTCTCAGCTGCTTTGTTCTAACACCTTTTCTGCTTGCCTGCCTGCTTGTTTGCCTCCTGCTATGCTCTCTGCCATAACAGTCAAGGACTAACTTCTGAAACTGTAAGCAAGCCCCCAATTAAATGCTCTCTTTTTTTAAGTTGCCTTGGCCATGGTGTCTCTTTACAGCAACAGAAGAGTGACTAAGACACTTAAATTGCTATCTTTTTATTCTGACCTTGTAAACCAGCTGGTTGGTCTACGCTTGATGCTGTCTTATACCTGTTAAGGCTTTTGAGTGCCTACTGTGTGCTCTAAAGCAGGCATTGTGGAACTTTACCGAAGACTAAGTGAAAATTGATATGAAGCTCCGTGGGGGTCTGCTCTTCCTTTTGTTTTCTGTGTTGGGCTGTGTGGCCCCCAGAAGCATCCGAGGGATTATAATTCAAGCACAGGGTCTGGTTCTAAGAACCACACTATCTCTCTTTTCAAGTATCCCCAGTTCAAAACTCAAAGCAAGGTGGGTCTCAACCAATGAGTCAGAAGAGCTTTGAGAAGTCAAGGGGCCCAGTGACAGCTTGCTGCTGGGCAGATGCAGGAAAATGGCATTAGAATCCATCCATGAAGCTTGTATGCATTAGACACAATCTTAAGCCCTGGAGAAAAAAAGAAAGACACAAGGCAAATTGATGGAAATCAAATGATCCAGCCAGAGAAGCAGAAAACAGATACAGCGAGAAAATGCTTAGGGAGGCTACGGGCCAAGCTGCAAAGGAAACACAGGTGTCAGTGATGGGTGACATTCTGGGATGGAGAGCAGGGTGGGGTGCTGCCACTCAAGTCAGGCTAGCTTTGAAGGAAGTGACTTTGAACCCTTGAGAATTTTAGCGTGAGGGCCAGGCGTAGTAAGAGCTATGCAGAATATCCTAGTAGCTGGAACAAGCAAAAGCTGGTAAGAACAAGTTTTTGCTATACTCCAAATGCTCTTGGAAGGGAGTGTGGGAGGCCACAGGAAGTCAGAGAGCATCGTTCAAATGAAGTCGCAGTAAGGCATGGTGGCACGTGCTAGGGATACAGGCAAGAGAAAAGTCACAAGTTCTAGGCCAGGACTACACAGGGAGACTCTGTTTCAAAACAACAAAATAATAATAAATACAATAAAAAAGGCAACATTTCAAAGTAGATGCATCTTGTTTCCAGGAACTATCTAATTTCAAAGAACTGTCTCTGGGAGTGGTAGAGAAGGCTGGGAAGCAAGGTCAAGGGCACTTGCTCTGGGGTACACCTGTTAAAGGCCAGGCTGGATGCAGGCTGCTCACACCATGTGGCATTCAGTCCTTCCACAAATTACATTACAGATGATGAGATCAGGCTTGGGTTTCATTCAAACGCAAAGGGAAAGCCACTGAAGGGTTTTAGGAGAGGAAGGTGTGACAGTTCATGTCAACTTACCCCAATCCAGAATCATCTTGGAAGACAGTTTCAGTGAGGGATTGGCTAGGTCTGGTTGGACACACCTGTGGGGAACAGCCTTAACTATGCTGGTTGATGTGGGAAGACCCAGCCCATTGAGGGTGGTACCATGCCTGGATTTGGGTCTTGGACTTTGTAAGAGTGGAGGAAGTAGGCTTGCATTCATTTCTCTCTGCTCGTTACCGCAGATGTGACTTGCTGCCTCAGGTTCCTACCTTGACTTCCCCACAGTGAAGGTCTGTGACCTGAAACTGTAAGCCAAACAAACCCTCTTCTCCCTCATGCTGCTCTCTGTCAAGGTATTTGTCATAGCCACAAAATAAACCAAGAACCGCAGTACTCAGCTGGACCAAGGCTGGACCAAATCCTGCTGGGGTCGGTGTTGCTTAATGGTGGAGCACTTGCGGAGCAGAAACCTGGCTCTGGATTTGGTCTCAGTGCTGAAAGCAAGAGAAAAAGAGTGAAGATTTGACTGAAATGATGACAGTGAACACAGGCATTGCTGGGTGGCCTTGCATTTTATGTCAGAAATGACTCTGGGAAGAATCACTAATGGATGCCGGGGTACGGAGAGGAAGGAAATAAAGACATGTCCATTTTACTTATTTTGGGAGGGAGCTACCTCCATGCAGGCTCGCCTTCAGCAAGCACAGATGGCAGAAATTCATCGATATCAAGAGATGCATTGAGTATATATTGTGGCTTTGGTCTGATTGGGGAAAAGGTGTGCAATGAGTCCTTGGCTGGGAGCCAAGGATGGGCCACGGGATCTATGACTTCTTTTCAATATAAGACAGAGGCATGTGCCAAGAGGTTGTGGTTTGTTCATAATAACACAATAGAGCTGTGTTTGTGCAAATAAATACAAACAAGCTGCACGTGTTCTCCAGGACAGATAAGAATAAGTTCATTGAAGACTGCAGTCCTAAGATAGGCGTGGCCACCAGTCACCATAATTCCAAGGCAGGACCATGGAGTATAAGTAAATTTTATGTCTCAGTCCAGCTAATTTTTATTATATAATTAGGGAGGAATTGTAGCCTCTCCCCCTTGAGCAGGCTGGCTCAGACCCGTTGTGCCACTGTGAACAAGACCACCTAGGGTGGAGTCTTCCAACCTAGATAGGTTTATTGTTCTGCCACCTCTGCCATTTTCTCCAAGATGCAGCTACCTGCTGAGAGGCTGAACCTGTTCTCCTGACACTATCCTGACAAAACAAGATCCTGGCATGGCAGGGGATGGGATCTCCCCCTTTATAAGCTCAGACCCTTAAATAAACTTTGGGCCTTGATCAGTATCTTTGTCTTGGTCTCGTTATTTCTCTCATCATTTTCTCCTATGCAGCTCCAGCCTCCCTTTCAGGAACCTGGTTCATGTAGCTGAGGGCAGCTACAGGGGGTGGGGGGATGGACTGGGTTCCAAGCCAAGGCCTCACATATGCTAGGAAAGTGACCTAGAGTTTCTGTGGGAAAGAAAAATATAGATTGAACAGCTCTAGACTGGCCAGGGTGAATGGTGTCAGAGGGCTTTGGGACACAGACTTGTTTCTGGTTCCTAGCCCTAGGTTGGGTTAGAACCAGAGGACTATTGCTTCCGTGTAGGAAGATTAGATCAGAAGGTGGTTCAAAGTATGAACTTTGGGTACAAGGAAACATAAGCATCTTGGCCATCTGTTTACCCGGTAATTATTGGGTGTCACCTAAGTCTAGAATCTCAGAAAACTCAGCTAGAGCAGCACCAGTAGTCCATCAAGGGGAAGTCGGTGCAGAGCATGAGTCGGCATCTCAGTGTGCTCCACTGAAGGGGCTCCATGGGTCCAGGGAACCAGCGGACACTGGGCAGCTGCAACAATACAAAGATGGGCTGAGTTTAGATCACACTCACACATACACACACACACACACACAGAGAGAGAGAGAGAGAGAGAGAGAGAGAGAGAAACAGACACACAGATATACACACATAGAGACAAAGAGAGATACACACACAGATACGCACACAGACACACACACACACACAGACAGACATACAGAGACACATACAGAGAGAGAGAAACAGACACACAGATATACACACATAGAGACAAAGAGAGATACACACACAGATACGCACACAGACACACACACACACACAGACAGACATACAGAGACACATACAGAGAGAGAGAAACAGACACACACACACAGAGAAACAGACACACAGATACACACACACAGATAGACAGACATACACACAGACACATACAGAGAGAGAGAGAGAGAGAGAGAGAGAAACAGACACATAGTCACAGAGAGAGACACACACATACACACACACACACACACACATGGGAACAAGACACCAGTACTTGCTGATCCAAAGAGACAGAGACTAGGATGGTGTGGGGTAGACTCCTGGGACAAGCCTCAAACAGCTGGCAAGTGAGTCTGATTCTGGGATTGCAAAAACCACAAATGGGCTCAGAAGGGAACAAGCACTGACTCTGATCTGGCCTTTGCATGTCTGGTAGAAGATACAGATGCTGGGAATATGAGAAAAGGCTGGGGGACCAGAAGGAACTATATTGATATTGTCTTTCCAAGTCTTATTTATTCAGACTAAGAAATGTACTTCTAACACATGAGAGCCAACAGTGGGCAAGAGATATCACCTCACAGTGATGGCCTAGCAAAGAGCTTTGGTTTGGTTTGGATTTTCTTTTTTTTTTTTTTAAATATATTTATTTATTTACTTTTTTTATTACATATTTTCCTCAATTACATTTCCAATACTATCCCAAAAGTCCCCCATAGCGCCCCCCACTTCCCTACCCACCCATTCCCATTCTTTTGGCCCTGGCATTCCCCTATATTGGGGCATATAAAGTTTGCAAGTCCAATGGGCCTCTCTTTCCATTGATGGCCGACTAGGCCATCTTTCGATACATTTGCAGCTAGAGACAAGAGCTCCAGGGTTCTGGTTAGTACATTATGTTGTTCCAACAATAGGGTTGCAGATCCCTTTAGCTCCTTGGGTACTTTCTCTAGCTTCTCCATTGGGAGCCCTGTGATACATCCAATAGCTGACTGTGAACATCCACTCCTGTGTTTGCTAGGCCCCGGCATCATCTCACAAGAGACAGCTATATTTGGGTCCTTTCAGCAAAATCTTGCTAGTGTATGCAATGGTGTCAGCGTTTAGAAGCTGATTATGGGACGGATCCCTGGATACAGCAGTCTCTAAATGGTCCATCCTTTCATCACAGCTACGAACTTTGTCTCTGTAACTCCTTCCCTGGGTGTTTTGTTCCCAATTCTAAGAAGGTGCACAGTGTCCACACTTTGGTCTTCATTCTTCTTGAGTTTCATGCGTTTATCAAATTGTATCTTATATCTTGGGTATCCTAAGTTTTGGGCTAATATCCACTTATCAATGAATACATATTGTGTGAGTTCTTTTGTGATTGTGTTACTTCACTCAAGATGATGCCCTCCAGGTCCATCCATTTGGCTAGGAATTTCATAAATTCATTCTTTTTAATAGCTGAGTAGTACTCCATTGTGTAAATGTACCATAATTTCTGTATCCATTCCTCTGTTGAGGGACATCTGGGTTCTTTCCAGCTTCTGGCTATTATAAATAGGGCTGCTATGAACATAGTGGAGCATGTGTCCTTTTTACCGGTTGGGACATCTTCTGGATATATGCCCAGGAGAGGTATTGCTGGATCCTCCGGTAGTACTATGTCCAATTTTCTGAGGAACCGCCAGACTGATTTCCAGAGTGGTTGTACAAGCTTGCAATCCCACCAACAATGGAGGAGTGTTCCTCTTTCTCCACATCCTCGCCAGCATCTGCTGTCACCTGAATTTTTGATCTTAGCCATTCTGACTGGTGTGAGGTGGAATCTCAGGGTTGTTTTGATTTGCATTTCCCTGATGATTAAGGATGTTGAACATTTTTTCAGGTGCTTCTCTGCCATTCGGTATTCCTCAGGTGAGAATTCTTTGTTCAGTTCTGAGCCCCATTTTTTAATGGGGTTATTTGACTTTCTGGAGTCCACCTTCTTGAGTTCTTTATATATATTGGATATTAGTCCCTTATCTGATTTAGGATAGGTGAAGATCCTTTCCCAATCTGTTGGTGGTTTTTTTGTCTTATTGATGGTGTCTTTAGCCTTGCAGAAGCTTTGTAGTTTCATGAGGTCCCACTTGTCAATTCTCGATCTTACAGCACAAGCCATTACTGTTCTATTCAGGAATTTTTCCCCTGTGCCCATATCTTCAAGGCTTTTCCCCACTTTCTCCTCTATAAGTTTCAGTGTCTCTGGTTTTATGTGAAGTTCCTTGATCCACTTAGACTTGACCTTAGTACAAGGAGATAGGAATGGATCGATTCGCATTCTTCTACATGTTAACAACCAGTTGTGCCAGCACCATTTGTTGAAAATGCTGTCTTTCTTCCACTGGATGTTTTTAGCTCCCTTGTCGAAGATCAAGTGACCATAGGTGTGTGGGTTCATTTCTGGGTCTTCAATTCTATTCCATTGGTCTATTTGTCTGTCACTATACCAGTACCATGCAGTTTTTATCACAATTGCTCTGTAGTAGAGCTTTAGGTCCGGCATGGTGATTCCACCAGAGGTTCTTTTATCCTTGAGAAGAGTTTTTGCTATCCTAGGTTTTTTGTTATTCCAGATGAATTTGCAGATTGCACTTTCTAATTCGTTGAAGAATTGATTTGGAATTTTGATGGGGATTGCATTGAATCTGTAGATTGCTTTTGGCAAGATAGCCATTTTTACAATGTTGATCCTGCCAATCCATGAGCATGGGAGATCTTTCCATCTTCTGAGATCTTCTATAATTTCTTTCTTCAGAGACTTGAAGTTTTTATTATACAGATCTTTCACTTCCTTAGTTAGAGTCACGCCAAGATATTTTATATTATTTGTGACTATTGAGAAGGGTGTTGTTTCCCTAATTTCTTTCTCAGCCTGTTTATTCTTTGTGTAGAGAAAGGCCATTGATTTGTTTGAGTTAATTTTATATCCAGCTACTTCACCGAAGCTGTTTATCAGGCTTAGGAGTTCTCTGGTGGAATTTTTAGGGTCACTTATATATACTATCATATCATCTGCAAAGAGTGATATTTTGACTTCATCTTTTCCAATTTGTATCCCTTTGATCTCCTTTTGTTGTCGAATTGCTCTGGCTAGGACTGGTTTGGATTTTCAAGACAGAATTTCTCTGTGTAGCCCTGGCTATCCTAGAATTCACTCTATGGATCAAGATGGCTTCAAACTCAGAGGTCGGCCTGTCTCATCTTCTCAAGTCCTGGGATTAAAGCCATGCATTACCACCACCCAGGTTGTTTTAGTGTGTGTGTGGGTGTGTGTGTACAGTTTAGGGTGTCTTCATTGCTACTTAGTGAGTCGGGGTCTCTCACTGAACCCAGAGATTGTTGAGAGCACAGAAAGCACCTGTGGAGGCCAGAAGACGGCATTGGATCCCTGGAGACAGAGTTAAGCACAGCTGTGAGCTGTACAGCATAGGTGTCAGGGAACAAAATATTGTCCTCTGCAAGAGCAACAACTGCTCTTAACTTGGAGCCAATTCTATAATCCCTTGTTTTAGTATTTTTGAGGAAAAGGCTTTACTAAGTAGACCAGGCTACCCTTGAACTTAAGCTCCTCCTGCTTCAGACTCCTGAGTGGTGAGGTTCCATGCACAGCTCTAACAGAGAACTGGAATGAACTGTAGGGTTGTTGGGGTCCCGAATCTGCTCCATCATAGGGCTCAGCCACTTGGGGAGGCAGGATGTGGGAAGTTTGACAGCACTTACCCCACACTGTCACCAGGTGGGTGTCAGGCTGTAGGGAAGCCCCAGCCACACCGCTCTGGGGTGGGGAAGCACAGTCTGAGGAGCAGGGACAGCCAGAGCTGGTTGTGGGGCGGGGGGCGGGGGGTCCCTGGGCCTTTGATGAGGCTGGGACTGTATAGTTCTCAGGCTCTTGGGCACCCAGGAGCCGCTGGGAGCTGCAGAAGAACTGAGAATGGAGTGGGGGTCTGCTGGCTGGATCTGACCCCAGGGACGGAGGGTGTGTGTGTGTGTGGAGGGGGGAGCTCCTGCTGGTCCCCTGGGGGGAGTCCTTGGCTTGGGCTTGGCTTGGTGGCAGTGGCTGGGAGCACAGAGAGGCCTTCTATGGGAGATTAGAAGGCAGCTCTATAGGCGAATGTCTTCTCCATGACCCACAGCAGATCCTGATTAAAAGAGGCAGTCCATAGTTCTAAGACATGTATTGTCATGGCGGAAAGTGGATGAATAAAACTATACGCTACTTCTCAGGGCAGGCCTGAAGTTAAACAGCTTTTGCAGGGAGGAGTGTCTGGGAAGGAAATCTTATTGGCTAAGCCCTTCAGGCCTTTAAGTACCTCATTAAAATGGAGATCTGTCTTGAGCTTATGTGACTGCAGGTCACATTCTCTATAAGTGGAGAGGCTTGGAGTATTGCCCTTACATGACTGATGGCCACAAATCTATGGGAGGCTGTGGCTAGTAACAGGGGCCTAGTGCCCGGGAATCAGGTGAAGTGCCTATCGTCCCTTCAGGGTCACAGGGGCTTCTAGCCTTAGCTCAACCAGGAACCAGTCTACCTACCCTTCAAGGTGCCACAATGAACAACCAAAACACTACTTGTTTAAAACAATGGGCAAGCAGCCATGCATGCTGCTTCCGTGCCTTTTGATGTGTGCCCACAGTAAGCAGAAGGAGTACCATTCAAGTATCTCCACTGGGCAAGTTCCTCTGCTATTTGGGGAACACAAGATGCTGGAGAAGCCACTCGGATAGCTGTGCAGTTCTTTCCAGTGAGGTCAGGAATAAACTACTGAATAGAAAAAGCACTGAGGCGAGGATGACCCCGTTTTACTCTCTCTCCCATAGCCTCTCAGTGTCTTTCTTCTTGGTGTGGTGGCCCCAGGGACACGGATTCAACAAACTCCTCCTAGATAAAATTCATGGCTATCATTTTTAGATGTCTATATCAGAAATCCCAAGTGTCTGGAGTTAGCAACAGTTGCTAGCCACAAAATGTGGGTGCTAAGAATTGAACCTGGGTCCGTCCTCTGTCTGAGCAGCAAGCACCCCTAACCACTGAGCCATCCCTCTACCTGGGGTCACAGCAATAGACTGTACTCCTTCATGGCAGGCATTTGTTAAGGTTGAGTTAAGAGGCTGATTGGTTGGAAGCTGGGGCTCACTACACAGCCTACACTCTTCTGACCCCCAGTGGGGTTATCATCGGTGGCTTGACTCAGCTCCAGTCTGCCAGTCAGATGCTTTCTGTCGTCGTCGGTCCAAATGAGGAAGGTTCAGTCTGGATCATCCAGTCTACCCTTAACAGAGCACAAATCCCTCTTCTCAAAGATTTCTTTTTCATGGTGGTTAAATATACATGACATAAAATTTGCCTGTTAAAACCAGTTCATGGGCCAGGGAGATGGCTCAGATGGGCAAAGGCACTTTCTGCCAAGCCTGAGGGCCCAAGTTCACTTTCCAGTACTCACATGGTAGAAGAAGAGAACCAACCCCTGCAAGTTGTCCTCTGATCTCCACACATGTGCCACACACCCTCCCCAACGCTCATCCTGACACAGAGGTAAATAAATAAATGTAGAAATAAATAAATAAAACTATAAAGCCATTTTATAGTGTAGCTTTCTGTGGTGTGTGGGGCTTTCTGTGTTTGTTTGAAAATCACCACTAACTAGATCCAGAACATTTCTACCCACCCAGAGGAAAACCTCAGATCCACTAAGCTTTTCCCTGTCCCTCCCCCCTCCACCCAGGCAACCGCTAGTCGGCCCTCTCTATGAACCTGCCTCTCTAGATAGCTCATAAAGCTGGAATCTGCATTGCGTGGTCTTTTGAATCTGTATTCCTTCATTTATCATGCATTCAAGGACATAGTCCGTTTATTTATTCACTCATTTATGTTTGTTTGTGGGTAGGTAGGTGTGTGTGTGTCTGCTTATCAGCATATGCATCATGTTTGTACAATACCCGCAGAGGCCAGGAGAGGGTGTCTGATCCCATGGAGCTGGAGTAATAGAAAATTGTTAGCCAACTGATACGGGTGCTGGGGACTGAAATTAGGTTCTCTGAAAGAACAGCAAGCCCTTAATCCACTCTGCCATCTCTCTAGCCCCTCCCCCACATGTTTTTCAAAAAGTAAATAAATGTAAGACACACACACACAGCCTACTATTGCAACCCCAGTACTTAGGAAGCTGAAAGGCTGGTCTGAAATACATTGTGAAATCCTATCTCAAAAACAAAAAAAACAAACAAACAGACAAACAAAAACCCACAAAACAAAAATCTACGCTGAAGTACACACTCACAGACTGCAGGAGCCATTGCCTCTGCCTTCTGAACCCGCTGCCCTACAGCAGGCACACAGAGTAAAGATCACAGTAAACAGGTTGGTGGCATTTGCCAGTCCATTAGGCTTGCTGCTCTCTCCAGTCCTCTGCTAGAGCAGGATGTGCCGTCTCTCCAGCCTGCAGTGTGAAACTTCAATGCTTACATACAGTGTGTACCAATCGAATCAGGATAATTACTGTTTCTCCTCATCATTACTTTGTGTTTGGAGCCTCTGAACTCTCTTCTAGTTATTCATAAAATATAGCATAAGTTATGGTAAATTACAGTCACCCCGTGAGCCTGTGACTATTCATAGGCTCTTGTTCACTTTTTGTTTAAATCTGTCTGCAATGTGTTGGCTCTGCCATTAATTTCAACCTCCCTGGCTTCTTTGCTTTGTGTCTCTTGATAATAACATAACTGGCTTTCATTTCCTTCTACAAAGGGTGTTTATATCAGCTTTACTCACGCACAGAACAAGTTTGGTGTTGTTCCAGTTTGCTTTCTGTTGCTGTGATAAACACCGTGGCCCAAAGCACCTGGTGGGAGGAGGGGCTTTATTTGGCTTGGGCTACAGTTCCTCATAGACAGAAGCAGAGGCTGAGCTGAGGCAGAGACCACTGAGGAATGTTGCTTGCTGCCTTGCTTTCCCTGGCTCCCTCAGCTACCTTTATTATCCTTATCCCAGGCTTACCTGCCCAGGGACAGCACCACTCACAGTGGGCTGAGCTCCCTCCCCAACACCAATTAAGAAAATGCCTCACAGATAGGCCCATGAGCTCATCAGATGGAGGCCATTTCTCAGTTGAGGTTCCCTCTTTTCTCAGGTGTGTCAGGTTGACAGCTGAAGCTATGCAGGACAAATGTACTTCTGTCTTCTTTGGTGTCCCCCTACATACATCTACTGATTTATTTGTGTGTGTGTGTGTGTGTGTGTATGTGTGAGGAAGTGGTTCTGATGCTAATGTCCTGTTCCCCAACTGGTTCTTGATCTGTCTGTAAAGAAACCTTGGGCTAATTGTTGGGTAGAAGGAACAGTTGAGACTTCCAGGTCCCCATGGGCAAGAGGCAGAGAGAGAGAGACATGGACACATACACTCACATACATGCGTGTGGAAGTCAGAGGACAGCTTGTGGGAGTTGGTTCTCACCTTGTACCATGCATCCTGGGGACTGAACTCAAGCGGTAGAGTTTGACAGCAAGCTCCTCTGCCTGATCACCATCTTGCTGGCCCTCTGTTGTTTGTTTGTGTGTGTATTTTTCTTTCTTTCCTACAATATGGAAGTGACTCAGACTATTTTGAGTTCTGCTAGTGGTCATCTTTTTAATTTTTTTTGTTTTTTGTTTTTGTTTTTTTCGAGACAGGGTTTCTCTGTATAGTCCTGGCTGTCCTGGAACTCACTTTGTAGACCAGGCTGGCCTCGAACTCAGAAATCTGCCTGCCTCTGCCTCCCGAGTGCTGGGATTAAAGGCGTGCGCCACCATGCCGGGCTATCTTTTTAATTTTAAGTGCTGCATTTAGCCAATATGTCTTAGCTTATCATCTGAGAAAATAAACAATATTACTTACTCCTTAGGGAAGTAGAAATCGGACGATCCAAGCTGCTTCCCAGGCACAATTAAAATACAGGCAATGCTTCAAAAAGTTTAAAAAATGAATGGTCCTGCCATCTAGCAATTTCACCCTGGGAGTGTAAGATTAACTGAAAACAGAAGCTTAAACAAATGTTTGCACACCTATGTTCATGGTAACCTTATTAATAGCAGCCCAAAGGTGGAAAGAGTCCAAGCATCCTTCAACAGCCAGAGCAGCCAGATCAGGTCTATTCATAGAATGAAGTATTACTCAATTTTGAAAAAGAAGGAAATGCCAAACCAGGCCACAACATGAGTGAGCCTCGAGGGTATTGAGGTGAGTGAGATAGGCCAGCCAGGACAAGATAAGGGCTGTGTGAGTCCACTCTGTGAGTCCACAACTGAGCAGCTAGAGTAGTCAGATCTCAACATACAGAAATTATACTGGTGGTCCTCAGCGCCACAGAACTGAACGCTAAGAATGGTTAAAATGGTAAATGTGGGCTGTCAACATGACACAGGGGGTGCATTAGTCAGGGGTCTCTGGAGTCACAGAACTTATGGAATGTTTCTCTATATTAAGGGAATTTATTGGAATGACTTACAGTCTGCAGTCCAACTAACCCAACAATGGGCAGCTGTGGATGGGAAGTCCAAGAATCTAACAGTTGCTCAGTCCCATGAGGTTAGGTGTTTCAGCTGTCTTCTGTATAAGCTAGAATCCTGAAGCAGTAGGTTCCAACAGATGTGCTGGCAAGTAAGTGCAATCAGGCAGGGAAGAGTGAGCCTTCCTTCTTCCATTGTCCTTATGTAAGCCTTCAGCAGAAAGTATGGCCCAGATTAAAGGTGTGACCACCACATCTGGACCTAAGCTATTCTTTACTTGGAACTTGCTCTGTCCCAGGCTGGCCTTGAACTCAGAGATCTGCTTGCCTCTGTCTCCTCGGATCAAAGGCATGCACTACCGTGCTTGGGCCTAAGCTTTTCATGGCCACTATGACTCAAGATCTGGATCACAGGTGTGCCCTCCATTTCTGGGTTGTGGTTCATTCCAGATGTAGTCAAGTTGACGACTGGAAATAGCCATCACAGTGGGAATAGCCATCACAGTAGCTTAGGGTGCTTGCTGCCATCTTGATGACCTGAGGTCCAGTTCCTGGGACTCACAGTGCAAAGAGAGAACTAACTCCCAATAGTTGTCCTCTTACCCACTCCCACCCCCATGGTCACACCATGGCAAGCTCGTACCTACCCACACATCACACACATAAAATAACAGCAGTGAAATTGTAAAAGTTATGTTATATGTATTTTCACACACACCAAGTAGCCAAAAGTAACCAAGCATAGTGGCACACACTTTTACTCCCAAAACTTAGGAGGCAGAAGAGAGCAGAGATCTGAGTTTGAGATCAGCCTGGTCTATATAATGAGTTCCAGGACAGTCAGGGATACACAATAAGACACACGATGAGACCCTGTCTTGAAACAATGCCACCACGATCACCATCACCACCACTACCACCATCACCACAAACTAAGTCTCCCTTTGCCTCCATTTCCTTTCATCTCGTTTACTTGCATGCATGTGCACGCTTGAAGTGTGTGTGTGTGTGTGTGTGTGTGTGTGTGTGTGTGTAGCGAGTGAGCATGCCAGAGGCTATTGCTGGTTATCTGCCTCAATTGCTCTCCACCTTTTTTGGTTTCACTTTGAAAAGTAAAATCTTTTTTAATTAATTTATTCTCACCTGTATTACATTCCAATCACAGTTTCTGCTCCCTCCCTAAAAATAAAATCTTAATGTTGTCTTGAAAACTCTGTACTTGTGTACAATGCATTCTGGTCATATTTCTCCCCACTCCTTTTCTCTGACCCCCGACCTTCTCACACATCTCCCTCTGCCCTCCTGTCCCCTTCTCTTCCTTCTTCCCTGTTTTAATAGCTTGATGAGTTCAGTCGCTGCCTGTATGATGCATGGGCATGGGGCCATCCATTAGAACACAGGTGATCTATCCACCAGGAATCATACATCCGGAGGAAAAAATGATCTCCTTCCTCCAGCAGCCATCAAATAAAACAGCCATTAGCTCCTGCCACCGGGGGGCCTGCCCAGCCCCTCCCCAGCCCATGCTAGATCTCTGAGTGGCTCCATCTTGGGCAGACAACCTCAGATGCAGTGGATTCACGAGCTCCATAGCCATGTCAAGTCCCAAAGACAGGGTGTCATGGCATTTCCTCCTGCCCGTTATTTGATACTCCCTAAACTTTCAGGGGGAAGTCATGGGGGGGGGGGCATTTTATACAGATCTCTGAAGAACTGACACATCATTTATTCTAAACACTCTGACTAGTTATGAACCTCTGCCTTAGCCACTGCCCACTGCCAAAAACAGCCCCTCTGACCAGCACAAACCTGTGTGTACAAACATAGCATTTAAAATGCAATGTGGCTATTTAGCAAAAACAAAAACAACTGGGCTTATCTTCTTCCCTGCTCGTAGGCCTTTTTGATCAGCCACCTGCTCTTTTTAGACAGGTTCTCTAAGTGAACCTGGGCCTTACCTGTTGCTTGTAGCTTTTGCTACACTGCCTAAGCTCTGGGAACAGACTGTGTTACCAGTCCCTGCCCAGAGACTATTGGATCCATGGATAAAAAACACAGACACACATAGTTGTTTAATTTCAACTTGCCGTATTGGCACAGTTGTTGGGCTCTACTTATCTCCTGCCCTGAGAAGCAGTCCCTTATTAATCTCTTAGCTCCACACCTTTCTACCTGCCCTCAACTTTAGTTGTTCAGTTACATCTAGTCCCAGCTCAATGTCACCAACCACCTTCCTATAGATGTGGCCTGTGACTATCCCTGCCCAAGATCTCACATGGCTTTTTGGCTTTTCTCTCTCTGAAGTCTGGCAATGGCTCTCTCTCTCTCTCTCTCTCTCTCTCTCTCTCTCATTTGCCTCTTGCCCATGGGGACCTGGAAGTCTCAACTGTTCCTTCTACCCAACAATCTGTTTGCAGACAGATCAAGAACCAATTGGGGAACAGGAATTTAGCATCAAAACCACTCCAACACTCACCAATTTGGCTAGGTTGACTGACCAGCAAGCCACCCATCTCTGACTCATACATTGGGACCACACGGGTGTGTCACCATGTCTGGATTTTATATGGGTGCTGGGCCTGGCAATGTATGTCCTCAGGTTTAAATAGCAAGCTGTGTCCCTATACTAACCCATTTTCAACTACAGTTGACAAACATGTTCCTAGTCTTTTCAATAATAGTCATAAGTTGCACTGTGTTCTGGTAAATGTAGTCATTGTGGCTAACTGTGTTTGAATAGATATGGTGCTTCCCGCCCCCCCCCCCCCCCCCCCCCCCCGCCTGTTTATAGCTCAGTGTTTTCTGGTCTTAGCTCTCCTTTTTTTTCTTTTTGAGACAGTGTCTCATATGCAACTCAGGCTAGCCTTGGACTTAGGATCTTCTTATCTCTGCTCCCAAGTGACATTTCTCTTTTTAAAATTATTTTAGCTATTGTTTTTTTAAAGATTTACTTTTATTTATGCATGTGTCGGTGTATACCATGTATGTGTGGGTGCCCACAGAAGTCAGAAAGGGAATCAGATCTCCCAGAGTTGAAGTTACAGGTGATATGAACTACTTGACATAGGTGCTGGGAACAGAACTTTGGTCACATGGAAGAGCAGTAAGCAACCTTAACCACTGGGTCACCTCTCCAGCTCCTGTATCACCTTTCTTTCTTTCTTTTCTTTTTTCTTTCTTTTTTTTTTTTTTTTTTTTTTTTTGGTTCTTTCTTTTGGGACAGGATCCCATTGTGCAGTTCCAATTAGTCTGGGATTCGTGATCCTCCTGCCTTAGTCTCCTTCCTATGTGTTGTCCTAAATTGGGATTTGTTTGTTCGATTTTCTTTTCTTTTTTTCCTTTTTCTTTTCTTACCTGCCATCACCACCCGGCTTGCTTGTTCAATTTCATTGAGCCTTCAGAGTGATGTCTTTCCAGGTGATAAACAGAAAGGATAAGAACCCAAGCATGGCTGTGTGGTGCTGGTACTGGCCTTTCATTCCATCAGAAGCAGAGGCAGGAGGATCTCTAAGCTTCAGGCCAGCTTGGTCTAAGGAGTGAGTTCCAGGAAATTCTGTCTCGAAAAATCAAGGGGGAAAAAAGTAGAAGGAGGAGGAGGTGAAAGGGGAGAGAGAGAGAGAGAGAGAGAGAGCAAGCATGGTGGTGTGGTCTCTGTAGCCCCAACTCTTTGAAAGCTAATACAGGAAAGGATTCAATTAGAGCCCAGATCCTGCTCTACAGTAACACAAGACCTCGGCTTTTTGTTGTTGTTTGGTTCTTTTGAGATAGGGTTTCTCTGTATCGTCCTGGCTACCCTGGAACTTTCTCTATAGACCAGGCTGGGGTCTCAAACTCAGAGATCTAGCCACCTGCTTCTGCCTCTTAAGTGCTGGGATTAAAATCGTTTGCCACTGCCCAACAAGACCCTTCTTGTCTACACACACACACACACACACACACACACACACACACACACAGAGCTGCAGACGTGTCTTAATGGCATGGAGTGAGGACTGAGGTTGGGATTCCCACACCCATGTAAGAAGCTGGGAATCCCAAGTATACTTGTACCCTAACTTAGAGTGAGGCAGGGACAAAAGGCTCTCTGATGCTCGCCCCAGCTAAGGTGAGCCCTGGGCTCAGGAAGATAACTTGCCTCAAAGGAAGAAAGCTGAAGTTGACAGAGGAGCACCTGACAGCTCCTTCAGGCCTCTGCATGCACACAGGCACACGCAGTTGTGTGCGCATACACACATGTGCGCACATATTCATATACAGACGCATATGCACAGAATAATTAAACAAACAAAAAAAGAATACTAAGGAGCCTGCCTCCCTCAGAGTCTTTAGAGGCGGATCTTTCTGCTTGGGCTCAGGGACAGCTCTTTCCTGCTGCAGACTCTGGGGCCAGCTCCCTCCCTTCTACTCCCCTTCCCTCCTGCTTACACCTCCTCAATAGTGCCTTTAATAAACTCTCCTCGCTTATCCAGCTTAGAGTGGCTTCTGTTTCCAGCTGGGACTATTTCAGCTGGAAGACAGCCTGCCCCACCCCCACCCTCCATCCCTCCCTCTCTCTTCCCCCTTCCTCCTTTCTCTTTCGAAGCTGGCCGCAGTGTAGGTCCTCCTATCACACTCCTCATCTGCTCTGTGGCTGGCCTTGTCCCTGGGTGGTCAGGAACAGAATATTCCTTCTTTCGGAGCCGCTGGAGTCCTGGCTGCTTTTCAGAGTGGGCTGCCCATCCCCCAACCTCTCAGGCGCTCCACCCCGGCCAGCAGCCCACACAGCTCCCTCTGGTCCTCCTCCGCTTTCTTCCTTATAGAAGACCAGTTTCATTTCCCAGTCTGACATCTTGAGACGGTGGATGAGAAGGAATCTGTTCCATCAGTGTCTAGAAGGAGTATTTACCCGTGCAGGCCAACACATTAGGAGCTGGGCTTTATTGCTTTCTCAATCTGTGTGTGCAGATTTTTATTGTGTTAGTAGTTAAAAATGTAATAAACAAGGATGAAGAAGAAGGAAGAAAAAAAAGAAAAAAAAAAGAAAGAAACAACCCAAACCTCAAGTCACTTGCTTAACAACAAGGAAAAATTCCTTAACAGACCCTTGTAAGTCGTGTTGCTGGGTAATATTGGTCCAACGGACCTGGAATGGTTTATAAAAAGAGTGGGGGAAGTTTGGTTCACGTTAAAGAAACATGACGAGTCTTCTTCTGGCTCTGGGGGAGACCAAAGCCACGGAGGGAAGAAGAAAGAAAGGGAGGGCATTGAACATTTTTGCAAATAAATGATAAAACCGCTTTTTAAAGAAGGGTTGGGGTGGGTGGGACCCTTGTCCAAACAAGACATTCGCAGAGGTACGGAATCGGTTCAGCGATTGTTTACAAAGTGCAGGCCGTCCGTCCAAAGTCAACAGGGCCGGGAGCGTTGCCCTGGAGCCTCCAGGCTCTGCCAGCGCCTGCCATCTCGAGCTCAGCTATTTCTGGGACATAGTTCCCTCCCTTGAAAAACAAACTCTGTCCCCACTGTCGTCCCCAATTTTTTTTTAAACCAGTTTCTGCCGTCTTAATCATGCTTTCCAGAATGGTTATCCAAATGTGGGCCTGGGTGCAAAGTGTCTGGTGGGAGGGGTTTCGTTTGCTAGGTGCCAAGGTGGAAATTTCCATTGCACATTGGACTCGGAAGATAGCTTCACCTGTGGCCAAGGAAACCTTCCCTAACTAGCCCCTGACTTCCGTTCTTCCTACATTTAGTTGGCTCTGTAAATCCCAAACGAGGTTTGCTTTTGCTGGAAAGCTGCAGTGATTCACCTCTGGCTATCAACAGTGACCTGGATGACTTCCTCTTTGTTTATTTGTTCCCACTATGAGAACCACACCACTAATCCCGCTTTTCAGTCCATCCATCCACCTCTTTAGTTTGTGTTAATAATACCAACATTTAAAAACACAGGGAAGGGGCTGGAGATGTAGCTCAAGTGGTAAAGAGGTTGGCTCACATGCACAAGGAACTGGGTCCAACGACAGACACACAGAGACTGAGAGAGATAGAAAGATGGCGACAGAGACAGGCAAACAAAAACACAGAGAGAACAAACAGCACAGTAAATACTTTTCTTCTTTGTCTCACTCTTCACCTGCCACTGTTGTTAGCTTTTGTGTTATCTGTCCAAAGATGCTCTGCTTATATTTAAGTATCAGGGAGAGTGTATTATTGCCAGGAGACAGAAGAGTCTCAGGCATCAGTCCTAGCTGGCTCTAATCTGCATGTGACAGTGTGCATGCCACTTTCATTGCCTGGACCTCATCTACAACAGTTGTGACAAATGAAAATAATTGCTAGCATTCACTGGGCCACTTTGTGCCACTGTGCAGGGTGTTCATGGGCACTTGCAGAAAGAAACCTGTGACTGCCCTGTGTAGGAGGCACGATTAACCCCCATATTTAATCAATGACAAAAATGGACATAGAGACATTAAATAACATGTACAGTTCATACCTAATTAAAGACTATTGGATTTTATGAAGCAAGGCAGTCCAAGAGTGTCGTTCACAGTCACCAGCACCTCTCTGCTAATGTACTAGGTCTCTGGATAGTGTGGACAGTGTCCAACGTTGGCTTAAGACAAGATGCTGGCCCATGAGGTTCCCCCTAAATTTGGGGGTCTATGGTCCCTTGACTAGTGAAGGTAAAACCCTGGCCAAGCTGTTCTGACTCATGCAGCCCCGTTTAGTTGGTACAGTGACAGGTGGCAAGGAAAAGGGACAGTAGGCCAAGCCTAATGCTAGCTAGACCGAGAGCCTCCCTCAGCAAAGCAATGTTTATGGAGTTACACCATGAGCGACTTTCCTTTGTTAAATGAATACTCGATATTTACATGACAATGACTGGGTAGATACTGTTCTCCACAGGCTCAGGTAGACATTTGGGACATTTCTTTTCTTCATGGCCTTTACTCTAACATTGAGAGTTGTAGTGATCAGCTTCTGTTGCTGTAGAAAACAGCCTAGCCTGGGCCATTATCAACAACACACGTCTCCTTAGTGCTCAGTTCTGTTTTTGTTGCTTTTGTTTTTTCGGAACAGGGTTTCTCTGTGTAGCCCTGGCTGTCCTGGAACTCACTCTGTAGACCAGGCTGGCCTCGAACTCAGAAATCCGCCTGCCTCTGCCTCCCAAGTGCTGGGATTAAAGGTGTGTGCCACCACTGCCTGGCTTCAGTGCTCAGTTCTAAGGACTGGGAAACTCAAGAATGTGGTGCTGATGTCTGGCGAGCCAACAGAAAGGAGGCCCTCTATGGCAGAGAAGAGAAATATATATCACCACAGGCCTCGGACTAAGGCCGTGGGGGAGGGGAGCCCATCCTCGGAACCACATTTAATCTTAGTCACCTCCAGAAGGAATGCCACCAACATGTACTGTGAGGGTCAGATTCAAGTTATATCCTGTTTTTTTTGTTTTTTGTTTTTTAAAGATTTATTTTGAAATCAGGACCTCTGGAAGAGCAGTCAGTGCTCTTGAATGCTGAGCAGTCTCTCCAGCCCGTGTGGTGTGTGTGTGTGTATAAATAAATTTTAGCTTCCCTTGACTTTCCCCATTCTCTCTCACACAGTTTTCTACATAATTAAACAGTTTATCAGAGTTACTGTTCCCTCCCCACCTCTCTGAGCCCTGGTTCCCCCTTCCCTCCCTACCCTCCTTCTCCTCCAGTATAGTATTCTACTGGACTGTCTCCTAAAGCCCACACCCCTAGCCCCCAGTCTGCCCTGCTGACAGGGCAGTCTGAATATATTTTAAGACTTTGGGTGGGAGGGGGTTCGAGACAGGGTTTCTTTGTGTAGCCCTGGCTGTCCTGGAACTCACTTTGTAGACCAGGCTGGCCTCGAACTCAGAAATCTGCCTGCCTCTGCCTCCCAAGTGCTGGGATTAAAGGTGTGTGCCACCACTGCCCAGCAAGACTTTTTTTTTTTTTTAAATCTGTTATCCTGGAAATCCATGTAGTCTGTTTTCTGCCCTGAGATTCTTTTCCCGAGTCCTCCATGTCTCCCCCAGTTCACTTGTCACTTTGCTGAGTTCAACCTTCAGCAGCTTCGACAAAAGGGTTATGGGAGACAAAATTCTGATAGTCAACAAATCTGAAAACATCTTTAACCTTTTATACGAGGCTTCTAACAGAGTCTAGAATTTTGGTAGAATTATCTACTGGAAGTTATTGTTTCCAGTGTTTACAGGCATGTAGATAAGCATCTAATAGCTTTTCAATTCTGAAATTTTGTTTTTTAATCTGTTTTCTTCTCTAAAAGCTTTTTATGATCTTATATTTGCTCTTAATGTCCTGGAATTTCAGCATGATGTGCCTTGGCAGGGCCTAACCCCTGGTTCGTCAGCCAGGGACACAGTGGACCCTCTCTGTTTGAACATCACATTCTTCAGCTCTGAGAAATTTCTTTGTAATATTTCCTTTCTAACTTCCCCCTCACTACTCTCTCTGTTCGTCCTGAACTGCGATTCAAAGCCCTTTGGGATAATTATTTTAAATATATTTTCTTTTTAAAATAATATTTATTTATTTATTTATTTACTTGGTCTGCAAGCAGGGGAGGGAGTTACACACGCCCTAACACACACTTAGCAGTCAGCAGATAACTTGTGGGAGTAGGTTGTCACCTTCCACCACATGGGCCCTGGGGACGGAGCCATTTTGCCAGGCCAAAGAAGCATTTTCTAGCTTCCATCTTTCTTGGTTTGGTCTACTTTTAAAGGAAGTTCCTAGAGTGTGTCTTCTGATCTATTTAAATGGCTTCTATTCTGGTGACCCCTGTTTTTCCTTTCCTTGATCTCCTCCCCACTGGCTTGTTTTCTCAGCATCTCATGCTTTTTCTCCAATGCCCGTGCCTCCTCTTGATCTTCTGAGAACATTTAGATCATCTACTTGTAGGTTTTGTTCTGTTTCCTGCATGGGTTTTGTTTCCTCGGGGCTCCTGTTTCCTGGTTGTTTTTCTTTCTTCTTACACTAAAGGCTTTTCTTGACTCTTTTTGTAATCTTGTCTGTTTTTATTAAAGAAAGAAATGTTTAAAGCTTCATGGACATCCATGTTGACGGAGAGTGACCAGCTGAAGGAGTTACAGATTTGAGAGTGTTGGGGGAAACCCAGTGTCATTATCAGCCAAAGCTCTAGGTTTGCTCTTCACAAGAGCCCACTACGGGGAAAGACAAGATGGCCTCCTTCTCTTCCCATTTGGCCCAGTCTTGAACCCCCCCTCCCCAGGCCCTCCAGGACTTTATTCCAAGATTGCTCACAAACACATTTGACAGTGGACCATGATTTGATGCAGATTCTAAGGGAAATGGTATTTCCAAAAGATTCTAAGGGAAAGAGTTTTAACTAAGTAGCCTTTCTTGGGCTAGAGTGATGGCTCATCAGTTAAGAATACTTGCTGTCCTACCAGAGGGCCTTGGTTCAATTCCCAGCACCTACATGACAGCTCACAACTCTCTGTAACTCCAGTTCCAGGAAATCTAATGCCCTCTTCTGGGTTTTGAGGATACCAGGCACATACCATGCACACACTTGTATGTTGGCAATAACTCACATGTGTAAGATAAAAAGATTATATAAACTCTATAAAAATAAAGTAGTCTTTCCTTCAAAATATTCTATGGCACCAAAGTATGTGCTTTGGTTCTATTAACACTTGGTCTGCAGGGCTGAGGAGATGGCTTTGTTGGTAACGTGTTTGCCTTGCAAGTATAAGGTCCTGAGTTCAATCCCAGTACCCACATTAAAAGAAAACCTGATGTGGGCTGTGTGTGTGTTGGTCCACACCTTTAATCTCTGCTCTCAGGAGGCAGAGGCAGGAGAATCTATGTAAATTTGCGGTAATCCTGGTCTACAAATTAAACTCCAGGACAGCCAGACTACCTACACTTTATATACTCACACGTCAGACTCTGTCATAGAGAAATCCTGTATCAAAAAACAACAACAACAAAAACAAAACAAAAACAAAAACAAAAGCACAAAAACAAAGGAAGGAAGAAGAAACCCTCCTGTGGAGTTTTCTGCCTATAATCCCTGCTCTTGGGTGGAGGGGACAGGTCCTTAGGGCTTGCTAGCCTGGTAAACTCTGGACTAGTAAGACACTTTGCCTCATAAAAATACACTCTGGGTCTCTACAGACATGTGTGTATTTATTTGTACACACCCACACACCCACACCCCTCCACACACACACACCACAGGTGTATTATGTGGCGTCTGGGGCATGTCTCTAGTGGGTTCTTGCTAGGCAACTGCATCAGAGTCTGAAAGTACACAAGATCGCAATACCACCATTTTCAGGCCCCATGCCAACCTTTCTTGGGGTAACACAGGAAGGTCTAGGAAGCCCTCCTTCCACCAGGAAAGACACCAGCATCTTGCTTTTATTCTTATTCTGTCCCCAGCTCCTGTTCTTGGACCATCACCCAATCTTTAGAAAGTATTTCTAGATAACAAGAAAGGGGTACATGAAAAAGGGGGGGGCTGGTGAGATGACTCAGCGGGTAAGAGCACCAACTGCTCTTCTGAAGGTCCTGAGTTCAAATCCCAGCAAACATATGGTGGCTCACAACCATCTGTAACGAGATCTGATGCCCTCTTCTGGAGTGTCTGAAGACAGCTACAGTGTACTTACATACAATAAATAAATAAATCTTAAAAAAAGAAAGAAAGTCTACAGGAGCCAAACATTTAAAAGAAAGAGAGAAAGAAAGAAAGAAAGAAAGAAAGAAAGAAAGAAAGAAAGAAAGAAAGAAAGAAAGAGATACATGAGTCAACTTTCCAAGGTGTCAAATGTTCCAAGACACCAGAGAGAACTATTAGTGGCCTGTCCTAGCCGGGAGGCAGGGTGGGGTCATCTGAGAGTATGAGCCTAGGATGTAGCTCAGTGCTACGTGTATAGCCAGATCGCAAAAGGCCCTGGATTTCATCCCCAATATTAGGAAGAAGTGAGAAGGAAGAAAAGAGGGAGGGAGGGAGGGAGGGAGGGAGGGAGGAAGGAAGGAAGGAAGGAAGGAAGGAAGGAAGGAAGGAAGGGAGGAAGGGAGAAAGGGAGAGAGGGAAGGGAGGAAGGGAGAGAGGGAAGGGAGGAAGGAAGGGAGGGAGGGAGGGAGGGAGGGAGGGAGGGAGGAAGGAAGGAAGGAAGGAAGGAAGGAAGGAAGGAAGGAAGGAAGGAAGGAAGGAAGGACAAACTAGCTGGAGTTGGCTGCTTCATCTCCTATCTATACTGACATGCAAGAGACCCTCAGAGCAGTGGACTCTGAGCTGAAGAACTATAAAACTAAGCAGAATTATAGATATATCAAGAACCCATATAATGCCCTGGCACTACACAAGAACAATCCCCAGCAGCGGCAGAGGAGTGCTGCATTAGAATAACAGCAGAGGCTGTTCTGAGGCTACCAGAGATGCTGGAATTTGGTTCTAAGTGTTAATGTCCTTAGCCAATCTAAGCAGAGCATGGGCAGGAAGAATTCCTGGCTGGGAGCCGGGGTGGAGTCACAGAAAGAAACTCTGAAGAGCAGCGGACATCCTCTGAGCAGGAGGCCCAAGTGCATGATGGGAAATAAAATATTTAATTAGCTCGTCAACTCCAAGGGGGGTCTCGGCAACAGGCAAAGTGTTAAGGGGCCTAGGGCTGGACACAGGTCATTTTTCCACCCTGTAGTTTATCTGTTTGGGGCGAGAACAGCCTTCTAAGTCCAGACACCCAGGTTAGAAGTCCACCATACTTACTCAAGAGGCCTGGAAGGGCTGGCTCAGAAATTTAGGGGAAAGATATCACTCCCATTGAGCAGGAGGCAGGTCTCTGACATGCAGGAGTTTGTGAACTGGCAGCCACCTCAGAGAATCTCACCTCCGCTTCTTACCCTCATCTCTACCTCTCAGGAAATTGAAGCCAGGAGTAGTGAAGCAGAGGTACAACTGTCACACAACACTTTCAAGATATCTAGATGTCAAGAAAACATCTAAATATCAATAATAGATGCCCTGGAATTTCATGAATGCTTTTTGTAAGAAGTTACCTGCATTATCTTTTCCTTGGGTGTTTTACTGATTGATTTAAAAAATAATAAACAAACAAACAAACAAACACAACAACAACAACAACAACACACCAACATTTGCTTAGCCAGGCTGTGGCACAGGCAGTGGTGGCGAAGGCCTTTAGTACCAGCATTCAGGAAGCAGTAGAATTTTCTAAGTTTGAGGCCAGCCTGGTCTACAGAGTGGGTTCCAGGAGAGCCAGCACTACACAGAAATACCCTGAGTAGGAGAAAAAAAAATCTTATTTTTATTTTATATACATAGGCATTTTCCTGCATGTATGTCTATGCACTATGTACCTGTCTCGTGCTTAACCCTGACGAGGCCAGAAGAGGGAGTCAGAGCCCCTGGAACTGGGCTATGGGTTCGTTGCTATGCAGATGCTGGGAATGGAAGCTCAGTCCTTTGCAGGAACCACACATTGTGTTCTTAACTGCTGAGCCAGCTCAAATCCTCCTTGATTGTTCTTATCAGATTAAACTGTATGAGGTTGCCACATTACAGGGCAAACACGGTGTGCTGGCTGGACTTATGTCAAACTGACAAACTGTAGTCATCTGATCGGAGGGAAACTTGACTGAGAAAATGCCTCCATAAAATCGGGCTGTAGGTAAGGCTTTTCTCAGTGAACAATGCTGGAGGAACCAGTCCATTGTAGGTGGGGCTACCCCTCAGCCCGTGGTCCTGGGTTCTGTAAAAAAGCAGGCTGAGCAAGCCATGGGGAGCAAGCTAGTATGCAGCACCCCTCCATGGCCTCTGCGTCAGCACCCGACTCCAGGTTCCTGCCCTGCCTGAGCTCCTGTCCTCCTTTCCTCCCTAAGTTGCTTTTGGTCACTGTGTTTTGTCATAGCAATAAAAACCCTTACTAGGACACATGGTTCAAGGTTAGCAGCTCTGGATAGCTTAAGTTTAAAATTATTACATAAATCATAGCTACTGTTATTGTCATACACAGTCACTTAATGACAGGGTTTGTTCCCTGAGGTGGTTTAGTCGGGAGGTTTAGGTGTGTTTGCCCACACCTGGGCTCTGGCATAGCTTACTGCCTCAAGGGCGGAGACATGGGCAACATGCCCCTGTACTGGTCCCATAGGCAGTTGTAATAGCATTGCAAGTGATTGTGTATTTCAACACATCTAAATTCAGGAAAGGTCCTATAAAAAGACCAGGTGTGGAGCTGGGCAAATAGCTCAGTCTGCAAAGTGCTTGACACATAAGAATTAAACCCCAGTTTCACCCCCAGCACCCATGTAAAAAAATGGCAGACATAGTGGTACACACTTGTAATCCTGAGGAGGTAGAGACAGAAGGGTCCCTGAGGTTCTCTGACCAGCCAGCCTAGTCTAAACTACAAACCAGCGAGAGATCCTGGGTTTTTTTTTTTTTTTGGGGGGGGGTTGTTTGTTTGTTTGTTTTTTTAAAAAGCTAAGCCCCAAAGAGACACTAGTAGCCCAGAGTGGTCAGAACTTGCCTGCCTCTGCCTCCTGAGTGCTGGGCTAAAGCCTCTACGCTTGGTTATGATTACTGAATTCTGAACCCCTTTCCTCTCACTGGGTTCTCATGAGCGTTGATGAGATGAGAGCATTCTGGATGCAATAATGCTTCTTTTGCATCCCCCCCCCCCCCCCCGTCATCAGAACCTCATTTGCCTGGTGCTCTCAGCCTGTAGCTGCTGCTGTACACAAAAGCACAGCGCTGAGCTCACAAGGCCCTTGCTCCTTCCGGGCTCTGGTTCCTAGACTAGATAATAGTTGGAATTTTCTCTTTGTGCTGGAAACTGAGATCAGGTGTGGGTGGAGAAGCAGGGTCCTGGGGACTCCATTAAATCATGCACTTGCGTTGGGGTCTTTATTGGGGTCTTTTTATTTTTAATGTCATTGATTAATTGATTGACTGATTAATTGATTGAAGCAGTATGGTCTGGAACTGGCTACACAGCCCAGGCTGGCCTTGAACTTACAGAGACACCTGTGTCTGTCTCTTGAGTACCCAGAATTAAAGCATGTACCACTACACCCTGCTTTAAGATTTGTTTTATTAAATTAGGGGTGTGTGTGTGTGTGTGTGTGTGTGTGCTTGAGTGTAGGTGAACTGAGAAACCAGAAGAACTCAGCCAAGACTCTTGCTGTTGAAGTTACAGGAAGTTGTGAGGAGACAGATGTAGGTGCTTCGAACTGAACTTCTACACGAGCAGTGTTTTCTCCTTAAAGTAGTATCTAAGTGCATTTTTATTTTTCAAGATTTTAGGTGTGCAAGTGTTTTGTCTCCATGTATGTTTGTGCTATGTGTGTGTGCCAGAAGTGGGTGTTGGCTCCCCTTCTACTAGAGTTACAGACGGTTGTGAGCTGCCATGTGAGGGTTGTGAACAGAAGCTTCCGCCAAGGCAGTGTGTGCTCTTCAATCACGGAGGCTTTTGAAACTCACTTTGTAACTGAGCTAGCCTTCAGTTCATGGCAGTCCTCCTGCCTCAGCCTCCCAAGTGCAAAGACCATAGGCACAAATCACCACACGGGGAGACAGTTACAGTCTCTACTCAGTCCTGTATTACTTAGCGCTTGAGGACAGTGTGCTTTGCGAATTCTCTGTCTAGCTGTTGCTGAGGTAGGGGGTTGGGGGGTTGTTTTGTTTTGATTTCCTGAATATTTGAGATGAGGGGTATTTAATACAGGGGCTCTTTGTAGAGAGCATGTGTGGTGGTTTGCACGTAAACAAGAAATAAGCTTAGGACCCAGTAGGATGCTACAGCAATGAGCAGCCAGCTGTGTAGTAGATAAGAGTTGGATGTCACAGTGATGAGCAACCAGGTTATGCCAGCTGTGTATAACAGTTACAAATGAAGTAATGACCCATGATCTAATAACCCATGATGTAATGTTAGAGTGTGATTGACCAGAGCATAACCGCACCCTTATAGCAAATAAAAGCAGAGTCTTGCAGCAGGCAGACAGAGTGTTTGATGCTGAGACAGTAAGACTGTTGTGCTATTGTGCTCTCCAACCAGAGAACAACTGGGCATGCCACCCTTGCTGTATCAAGATGGAAGATCTAGAGGAAGGAGCCGCTGCCCCACACACGCCCGAGCATCAGTCAGATCTCAAGCCTTGCCTGTGAGCCTCTCTGCCTCTCGCTTCTGAGTCAGGTACTGCTTGCATGTAATATGGACTGATGCTGGTCATTGTAGTGAATAAACCTTGAGGTCATATGGTATCTGAACTCGGTCTCTCCTTCCCAGCCTTCAGCTGGATGTGACTCATCATTCTTGTGTGTCAAGCCCATGCTCTACTGCTGGGCTACAGGCCCTACTCCCTGTCTGGCTGACAGAACACCCTAGAGTCAAGGTCTCTGGGTCAGCGCTTACCTTGGCCGAACTTCTTTTGTATTTTTCAGTATAGTATTAGGTATTTCCTTGTAGCTATGAGAAAATGTACAACAAACAAAGTAATGAAAGAAGTGTTTCTTGTGGTTCGTAGTCAAGGGCACAGATGACCAGTGTGAGGATGCTGTGTTGATCGACAGGCATGTGAGGCGATTGGTTACAGGACAGCCACAGTCAGGAAATAGAGATGGATGCTGGGAATGCTTAGCTGGTTCTCTCCTTTGTGTTCAGTCCAGAACCCCAGCTCATGGATGGAGTAGTGCTACCCACAGTTAGAGTAAGTCTCCATCTCAATTAACCCAATCTAGAATATCCCTCACAAATACCCAGAGATTTGTTTCCAGAGTGACTCTAGAGCCTGTAAAGATGACAACTGACACAAGCCACAAGTTTTTTCCGAGAAAATTACTGGAGTCTTCTTGGTTGCCACCAAAGATCCTGGCTAATCTTCGATCTTTGAAGTGCCCCAGCAGCTTGGACTTTTGCCAGTGTGAGTGTATATGTGATGCATGTGAGTGCATGTGCGTGCGAATGTGTGTGTGTGTGTATGTGAGTGTATGTGTGTGAACATGTGTATGAGTGTGTGTGTGAGTGTATGTGTGTGTGTGAGTGTATGTGTGTGAACATGTATATGAGTGTGTGTGTGAGTGTGTGTGTGTGAACATGTGTATGAATGTGTGTGTGAGTGTATGTGTGTGAACATGTGTATGAGTGTGTGTGTGTGTGAGTGTATGTGTGTGAACATGTGTATGAGTATGTGTGTGTGTGAGTATATGTGTGTGAACATGTGTATGAGTGTGTGTGTGTGTGAGTGTATGTGTGTGAACATGTGTATGAGTGTGTGTGTGTGTGAGTGTATGTGTGTGAACATGTGTATGAGTATGTGTGTGTGTGAGTATATGTGTGTGAACATGTGTATGAGTGTGTGTGTGTGTTGGGGGGTGGAAAGCCCAGCTAACTCTGTGGCATGTTATTTATGGTGATTACTTACACTGTGTCTGTGTAGTGGGCAGCCAGCATGAGAGGCTGGGAGAGCTGGGAACTGTGAGATTTGTATCCTGGGGTTGGCAACCTGGGATGCATGCAGCCTTGGAGGGAGAGTAAGGCAGAGATGGGACAGAGAGGAAGTCAAAGCCTGAACGCAGTACATCTCCTGGAGGCAATTTGACGATTTTTCTAGCAATTGAGGAGGAATGGCGGTTTTGTTTTACTTTTTCAATTTAAAATTAAATGAGTATATGTTTTGAAATCAAATATAAGAATCTGCAGAAACTTTTAAGAGAACACAGCATAATTTAAGAAATCTTCAGCTGACAGAGCACCAACCTGCACACCTATTTTCACCTTTGGGAATGAAATATTTCTCTTTGCAACTAGAAAGGAATCTGGTGGAAATGTAGAGAAATACAGAGCCTGGTTCAAATGCAGATGTTAGGATTCAGTGTTTTGCCTGCCTATACTTAGTTTCCTCTTAGGGCCAGGCTAGTGTGAGCCCTTTCTGCCTTTGCACAGATTCTAAACACTGCTATTACCACAGTAAACATTGTCTTAAAAAAAAAAAATCACTCACCATGGAAAAAGTCCCTTGTGTTGTGAATAGATTTAGGAAGGTTAAAACTAATGGGGTAGTTCTCAAGATGGCAGAAGAGGAAGAGTCAAGAAGGCCTACCTCCCAGGCCAGTGTGGTGGTTTGGCAGGTGGCGATGGCTGCTGGGGAGCCTGGACTCTTCAGAACCCTCATGGTGGAAGAGAGATGCTACGGCAAATTGTCTTCTGTCTGACCTCTACACGCATACAGTTGCATGCCTGCCCTCTCCCAAATAAGTAATAAAAGAAAAATGTCTAAAAAGGAAGGAAAGAAAGCAAGAAGCCTTATTCTCTTTCGGCATGCTGGACAGTCTAAGATAAGGATTCTCCTTATGAGCTAAGCATGGTAAGGATAATCATTGCATCCCAGTAGGTACCATGGCCCATACTTGCAAATCCAGTACTCAGGAAGATGAGACAGGTAAGTTACTATGACTTCATGGACAGCTAGGACTATACAGCATGGCTTTATCTCAAGCACACCAAACTGGGGCGGGGGGAGACTCTGATCTCAAGGCAAGGATGCTATTGCAATTCCACGATGTGATCTGAGTGTTTGCATGTCTACATTCATATGTTGCTATCCTTACCCCAGTGGGATGGATTAAGTGGAGACCTTTGTGAGGTAATTAGGTACTGGGGATGGGGCCCTAGTGAATCAGACTTGCGCTCTTATAAAAGGGGTCCTAGTAGAGGCTGAAGGCCATGACTGTCTTCTTGGGAACCAGTCAGGTACACAGTGCGTTTATATACCTGCAGATAAAAAGACTCATACACATAAAAATAAAAATAAGCCGGGCGTGGTGGCGCACGCCTTTAATCCCAGCACTCGGGAGGCAGAGGCAGGCGGATTTCTGAGTTCGAGGCCAGCCTGGTCTACAAAGTGAGTGCCAGGACAGCCGCCAGGGCTACACAGAGAAACCCTGTCTCGAAAAACCAAAAAAAATAAAATAAAATTAAATAAATAAATAAATAAATAAATCATAAAAGGAAAAGGAGTCCCAACCAAGTGTGGTGGCTCATACCTGTAATCCTAGCAATCAAGAGAAATGAAACAGGATAAGTAATTTAAGGTCAACTTTGTTACACTAGTGAGTTAAAGGCCAGCCAGGGGTACATAAATCCTTACATCAGAACTCACCATCAAGACTGGTGACCTAAGTTTGAGCCCCAGGACCCGTGTGGTAGAAAGAAAGAACTTGATTCCTGCAAGTTATCTTCTGGCCTGCACAGATATACCAACACACACACACACACACACACACAGATGCATGCACACACATTCACATGTGCACAATTAAGAATAAAAGGAAGGAAGGAAGGAAGGAAGGAAGGAAGGAAGGAAGGAAGGAAGGAAGGAAGGAAAGATGGGAGGGAGGGAGAGAGGAAGGAAGGAAAGAAGGAGGGAAAGAAAACAAAAAAAGGACCCCAGAGAGTACACTAGCACTCTTTTTTACCTTGTAAGAAAAACTGACTTACCTCATTGTTGTGATAAAATCCTGACTAAAGCAACTTAAGGGAGAAAGGATTTGTTTGGGCTCTGAGTTTGCAGTTATAGTCTATCATTACAAGGAAGTCATAGCATGTGGTGGCTGGTCACACTGCATCCACAGTCAAGAAGCACAGAGTAACAAATGCTTGTGCTCGGCTCACCTTTTCCCCTTTATATAGTCCAGGATCCCAGCCCAGGGAATGATGTCACCCACAGTAGGCAGGGCTGCCAGCCTCAAAGAACCCAATCAAGTTTCCCCCAAAGCCAGTCTCCCAGGTGATTGTTTCGTTTTTTTTTCTTAATCTCATCAAAAGACAATTGAGATTAGCCATCATGATGGCTGAGACAAAGAGACTGGGGATTACAGGTAAGTACTACAATGCAACACAGCTCGTTAGGTCATTTATCTTAGTAATTTTCTACTTTTGCTGTTGTTGCTGCTGTCTGCTTGCTTTGCTACTGTTTGTCCATTTTGTTTTTGAGATGTTGTCTATCTTAGAACCTAGAACACGCATTCTTCTTAGTGCTTCGACCCACATCCTGGCCTGAATGAGGATCACATTAGATTGCCACACCTTCAGCTGAGTAGGTCTGTTGTCTGCTTCTTCCATCATGAGTGCCGATGCTGGGACTCTGGGGAAAAGCAGAGAGGAAGAGGAGCCTAAAGACAACTATCCCCTCCCAATCCATAAGGCTGTATTGAGGGTTAAAATCATGGGCTTTGAGGACTGTTTGAGTATGTTCCTTGAAGCTCCTATATTAAGGACTGTCAGGCTGTTGGGAGGTGAATGGACTAGGAGGTTCATGGGTTCAATTTTTAAATTCATAGTTGAATATACTTTAAGGGGTGGGGACTGACTAGGCAGGCCACTATTAGTGTACCTCTGAAGGGTCTGCTCTATCTTTTCTGTGTCGCTGCCTCCTGGAGGTCAGAAATAGAACAACACACACACACACACACACACACACACACATCCACCATGGTATCCTACCTCACTCACAAGACTGGAATCAACAGCTGAGTGATGATACACTGAAATCTCTGGAAGCATGAGTCTAAGGTTTTCCTCTCGTTTCTCTCAGGCGTTTGTCACAGCAATGAGGTGGCCAACACAAGAGCAGAGCTCAGACTGGGTTTATGGCTCAGATGGTAGAGGGCTTGCCTGGCAAACACAAAGCCCTGGTTCCATCTCCAGTACTGCATAAACTGAGCAAGGTGGCGCACACCTGTGATCTCAGCCCTTAGGAGGTAAAGACAAGAGGATCAGAAGCTCAAGGTAATCCTTGGAGTTTGAAGACAGTGTGAGATACTGAGACCCTATCTAAAATCATAGCGGGAAGGAAGGGAGGGAGGGAGGGAGGAAGGAAGGGAGGAAGGGAAGGAGGAAAGAAGGAAGGGAGGGAGGGAAGGAGGGAGGAGAGAATCGGGTTGGAAACAAGGCTCTGCTCCTACTCAGCACAGAGGGGAGGACAGATAAGGCACATGGCAGATAGAGCATAGACTCTGAATCCCAAAGCAGCTGTGTCCCAGTGTCTTTACAAACAGGAACAGCAGCTGCCCCACCTCTTACATTTGACCAAGTATTCTGGGGAATGTCACTGATCACAGAGAAGCTGAGGGCAGAGGTGCTGCAGATCACTGGCATCCCAGCCCTGGCCAAAGCAAGTGACACTTGCTCTCATGACCAACTCATTCAAAGTGTTCCACTAGCAGGCTCGCCAGACTTTCCCCTAAACCCCAGCCTAGGATCTCAGAACAGGCTAGGATCACCTACAACCCTTGATTCCTGGTTTGAAGTCTGTTGGTGATGGCTCCTATTGATGTCCCTTTGGTGGAAAGAATGTCACTAGCCTGCCTCTAGCCTTCCTGGGCGTCCTGTGTGGCCTAAAGCCGATAAGAGTGTGTACGTGCAGGCCCTTGGGCCAGATGCCTTCTTGTTGCTAGGCACCGGATGCTCTGATCTGAGCCTAGGATCAGGCCTGTGGGATGAGACATAGAAGAGGCCTTTGGGGCACAGAGCTGAGGATCCTATTGTCTTTACAGGGAGGAGTTGGGTCAGCTACCTTACTGCTGATTTGTTTGTTTAACTTTCCTTTTTATCCTATGTTCCTCTGATGGGAAGAAGGTCTACTTGTGGGCTCCTGCTTCACGGAGATTTTCAGTCTTCCTAGGCAAAAGCACACATTCCTGAAAATCACTCAAGAAAGGTGTCTCTGGGATAGCAGTGGGTTTTGAGGCCCGAGTTAACAGCTCATGTGCACATGTGGGTGTGGGTGTGTGTGCTCCTAAGCACACGTTCTCAGGGACTGGAATCCCTCCCACCACATTCCCCAGGGCGTCTCCCCAGCCACTGCGACTATAATCATAGCCAGCCTGGGACTTTAACCAAACAGCACATTCCACCACCCTGGACAACCTCTTTGTTTGATCTTCTCTCTAGAGACACAGGTCAGGAGGAAGGTGGGGCGGGGCGGTGAGCAGCAGCATGTGGGACGCATCTCTTCCTTCTCTTGATTTAGAAGCTGCAAACCCAAATACTGGTCCTCAAGTCCGTACTCCCCCAGTTTCTCTCCCTCAAACCTAAGGACCTCTGGCACAAATTTCTGAGAATCGGGGCCACCTCAAAGTCACTAGTCCAACCGATTACTTTATAGAACCCTGGGACACCCACCGACTTTAATGTCACACACACACACAGAGGGACAGCTTTGCAAAAGTCCAGGGAAGAGCCTTCTTCTACATCCCAGTCCTCTCCACCAGTTAGCAGCCGCTGGGTGACACCTCAGTTACTCACTGAGAACTCAGCCTAACAAGCAAAGCAAAGGGCAGGAAGTGTAGTGGCGGAGACTTATTTATGCTAGAGTGTGGATGACTGACACCGGGAGGTCTTCAGACAAAGGAGACTTAGGTAGACAGCAGAAATGAAAAGATCAGGAAGGGCACTAGATTATGTAAAAGTCGACTGAGGTGACTGAGGTTAGCTACCCGGAGGAGGCCATCAAGCCGGGAAGCAGCAAGCACCAGAGAGAAACTTCACATTAATACATGGCTCATGGGTCCAGGTCTGATTCTTTCTTCTGCACAGGGAGCAGTGGGAATTTCAAAGTGTCAGATCCCTCTATGCATCTAATCCTGTTGCTCTCCAGAGAGAATGTGTTTTAGATTTATCTTCAAACTGCCTCAAGGATCCGTGGGTCATTCATTTGGGCCACCTGGGGCCTCAGCTTTGGCTGGGTTCAACTTCCTTCCTGCCTCACAGTGGGAGAGCAGCGATTCCTCCCCGGCTGGGTTTTGTTTGTTTGGTTTTGTTTTAATAATTTAAGTTCTCTGTTTTATGTATCTAATCTCTTCATATTTTCAAGATAAAATTAGTTCTACAGGGCATGTTAAATTCTCTGAGTGTATTGGAATTGTTGTTTATCATTTAAATTTAATTTAACCTTTTTCTTTCTTTAGTGTTTTTAATTACTTAAGAAATACACACCCCTTGTAAAGGATTCATAAAACGGCGAAGGATGTGGAAGCAGACACCACCTGAAAGGAAACTTCCACTGCTAATATCCTTAGCTCTTGGGGTGTGCATTTAAAACTTTTAAAAATTATTTAATTTTTGAGACAGGGTTTAACATAGCCCAGGCTAGCTTCAAACTTGCCACACAGCTAAGGGTGACCTTGAACTCCTGAACCCCTGCCTCTACGGTTTTAGGTGGGTGTCACAAAGCCCGATTTTTACAAGGTGCTTAACCCAGGGCTTCATGCATGCTACACAAGTGCTTTACCCACTAAGCCACACCTCACAACTCCAGCTACTCGTGTGCCCATGTGTGTGTGTGTGTGTGTCCGTGTGTCCTACATGTGTGCTAGTGTCCTCAGAGGCCAGAAGAGAATGTCATATGTCATATCTTTGGAGCTGAAGTTAAAACTGTTGTGAGCCGCTTAGTGTAGCTCCTAGGAACCAAATTCAAGCATCCTTGAAGAGCAACAAGTGCTCTTGACCGCTGAGCCATTTCTCCCTCACCACTAAATACATTTTTGTTTCTTTGTTTGTCTCTATTTCCTCCCTTCCCCCCAAGACAGGGTTTCTCTTTGTAGCCCTGGCTATCCTGAACTTGTTCTGTAGACCAGGCTGGCCTTGAACTCAGATCCTCCTGCCTCTGCTTGGAGTGCTAGGATGGAAGGCACGCACCACCACTACCTCCCAGCTAAGTACATTTTAAAATCTACAAATAAGCAAATTCAGGCCTGCAGCTTCTTGGTGGTATCTGAAACCAAGTTTGGGGTTTTATGAGACTATCGATGTTTTAAGAATAACAAAGGGACTGTTTCCTCAACAGTGTGAGGTTGAAAGTGTCACTCACTATGAGTAAAGGCACCAGCTCTCTCACTAAGCATTGCACCACCTCACTGCCCAGTAACAGACACTCCAGGTTCCTGAAGAAAGCCTTTTGCTGGTTGTTAGGGCACAGACCTGTAATCCCAGCACTTGGGAGCCTGAAGCAAGGGGATAATGAATTTAAGACCTGCCTGAGCAACATATCAAGAGAAGAGAGCAAGCCAGGCAGTGGTGGCTCACACCTCTAATCCCAGAGGCATATCTCTGAGTTTGAGGGCAGCCTGGTTTACAGAGTGAGATCCAGAACAGCCAGAATTGTTTAATATTCCTACTACTACAACAATACGCTGTATTCACTGTCATGAATAGGACAGCAAAACCCACTTCTTCCCAAATCCCCACCCCCATCTCCCCACCCCTTGATATCCCAGGATACATGGGGAAGCCCCTGTGTAACTGAGCTGCAGCTGAACACCATGCTTTATTTGAAGTAACTATTGATGGGTGCACTATAGTTGTTCAGATTTGAATGTTGTTGTTTTTCAAAAAAAAGAAGAAGAAGAAGAAGAAGAATAGCACAGAGCTAAGGGTGTAGCTTGGTTGGTACAGCGTGTTGGCCTACCACGTGTAAAAAAGCTCTAGGTGCCATCCCCAGCCTTGCATAAGCAGGGCATGGTGGCAGAGGCCTGTAATCCTGGACTGGAGGTCGAAGCAGGAGAATCAGTAGTAGCTCAAGGTCATCCTCCAGGCACACTATATTCAGTCTGAGGCTAGCCTGAGCTACATTAGATCCTGTCTCAATAAATAAAACATGAGCTTATCACTGCAAGGAAAACTGACAGTGTTTATTATTAATGATGAAATATAGTCTTTCAAGCAAAAAAATTAGAATTTCAAAGCTTCAATTAGCCAGCAGAACAGGATAGCTCCCAGCTCATAGGAACAATGAGATTAGTAATGTTGTTATCGTGTGTGTGTGTGTGTGTGTGTGTGTGTGTGTGTGTGTGTGTGTGTAGGTTTGATTATGTATATGCATGTGAAGGCCAGAGCTCACCATTCCTGTCTTCCTCAATCTCTCTCTCTCTCTTTTTTTTGGACAGACCCTTTCACTAAACCTGGAGATTACTGCAGTGGCAGACCCAAAGACTTCAGGAGGCTTCCTGTCTCTTAACTCCCCAACAAGGATCATATGAAGGTTTCTCCCTTTAAATTCACTTATTTTAATGTATGTGTGTAAGTGTTTTGTCTGCGTGTGTGTCTGCCCTTGATGGTCAGAAGATGGTGTCGGAGCTCCCGGAACTAGAGCTACAGATTTACAGACAGTGGGAAGTCAGATGTGGGTGCAGGGAACAGGACTGCTGTCCTCTGGAAGAACAGCTGGGGCTATTGACTACTGAGCCATCTCTCTTGTCCCCCACCTTCTCTCTCTCTCTCCCTCCTTCCCTTTCTCTCTCTCCAAGCACTTGGGAGGCAGAGGCAGGCAGAAACCCCGATTCAAACAAACAAACAAAGACCAAAAAACTTTTTTTTAAATTAAAAATGAATTAAAAATGAAAAGCACTGTCACAGGAGCTCTAAGGGCAAAGCTGAAGCCAGTGACACACAAGTAGTGTACTGAGGGGACCGTCTCCTGTGCTGATCTGATGTCTTATATTATTAACAATGTGTTACTATTCATCCTATGTAACTCAGTGTTCAAGGCATAGAGTTACAAAATCATACTTGTATGAAAGATTCCTTCAAAGCAGGAGGAAAACCATCAGATTTTAATAAAATTGGATGACCGTTTCCTGGGTACAGTCTAGAATCCACATTGTCACTGACCTTGGAGAACCTACTGCTTGTCAAGTTAGGTAAACAAGCCGGGAAGTGTCCACAGCAATCTAAAGAGAGTACAAAAATAACTCCCCCTTTCTGGCTGCCTCTCTGTGTGAAGCCAGACTTTCTTCCTTGACTTCAACTGCTTCATTGCCGCAGAATGGAGCAGATGCAGACTGCAGAATCCAGAGAATCCAGTTGCCTTCTGTGCTGCCACAGACGAAAACATACTCACAGCAGTGTGGCATAGTGCAGTCTTCTCACTGAGCTATGTTAACTTTTATTTAAAAAGATGTGATTTAGGTTGCGATGTAAAGAACTTATTTGTTATTTTAATCACTGAATGCATACACATTTTGAAATATATCTCTGCTTTCATTTCTAAAATTGTAAATGCTGATGGACAAAACCTTCTAAGACAGAGCTCACTGAAATCTTTAGTAAGTTACAAGATTCTGAAAAAGGGCCCCACCCCAATAGAGGAACTGATTATGGCTTCAAGGGAGTTGGGTTCTTTTGAATGTTATGGCTCTTGATAGGTGGACCATGCCTGGTAGATGGCCTGTACCAAAATTATACAGACAGCACAAACTGGAATCTATAGGTTATAAAACAACAACAACCATTTTTAAAAGAGTATGAAAAGATCCAAAAAAGTCCTAACAGGGACCAGAGAGATGGATTAGTGCATGAATGTACTTGCTGCTAAGCCTGATGACCTGAGTTCTATTTTGGGAACCCACATGGTAGAAGAAGAAAACTGACCTCTTACCTCTGACCTCCACATCACTCTATGGCATATGTATCCCCCCCCACACACACACATAATCAATCAATAAGTAAATAACTAAATGTTACATAGACACCATATACAAAACAGAGAGAAGGTCACAAGGGAGGACTGGTTTGAGAGCAGCTTTTCTCTTTTTTCTCAGTAAACGTAGCTAGCTCACTATGGTGTGAGTACATCCCACAAACATTCCAGTGTTGGACATTTAATCCCTAAATTGATACGTTAATGGCATTTGAAGGAAGTAATTGGGATCAGATGAAGTCAGAAGGAAGGGTGGGACTCCATGCTGGCTTTGTAAAAAGGGAAGAGAAACCTGGCCCAGTTCACTTGCTGGGTTCTACCCTGTGGGCCTTCCTCCATCTTACAGCATAGCACAGACTCCCCAAAGCCAAGAAGATGGTTTTGGATTGCTCGATCCTCAGAACGCTGAGCCAAATACACCTCTACTCTTCACAGATTACCCAGTTTGGGTAGTTGTCATAGCAACCAGAAGCCGAGGGAGGAGGTGTAGTTCTAGCTCACTCTCTTTAGCGATTGAACATTTTAGCAAACTGTACTTAACCAGGCTGGGGCGTGCTCAGGGGGTAGGGAGCTTGCCCAGCATCCATGATGCCCCGGGTTTCGTCCCCAGTGATGCATAGTTAAGGCATGGTGGTGCACACCTATAATCCCAGCACTCAGGAAACGAGACAGGAGAATGATCAGTGTCTCCAACAAGAGCAGCTGGCCACACCCTGTTGATGGACAGTCAGTTTTGCTACAAGGTTTTAGTTGCTGTTCATAGTGGGCAGCCAATGCTTCATTCTTTTCAGCTATTTCTGGAGGACAAACTGCTAGAGGACAAACTCCTGAGTCAAAAGCTATCTACAAGTAAAGACATCACAATAGGCATTTACAATTACAAATGTATTCTTTTAAACGTTTATTATGATTTTTAAATTTTCTGCATGTGTGTATGTCTGTACATGTGGATGTATCTGGTGAGTTCAGGTTGCAGAGTCCAGACGGATCCCTTGGAGCTGAGTTACCTGAGTTACAGGTGGCTGCAAACCACCAGTTTGGGCACTGGGAACCAGACCCAGGTCCTCTGGAAGAGCAGCAGCCTCACTAAGCATTCTAATGGGTTTTACCAAATCTAAGTGTGGGCTGAATCTGTGGGAGAGTTTGCTAGAGATCTACATAAACAGAGGGCTCAGAGCTAAGTGCTGGCTCAGTTCCCTGCTTCCCAGCAACCACATTGAAAAGACCCTAGGTGATTTCCATATCTTTGCTTAGCTAAAGGCAGGAAGTCATTGAGCAGGCAGAGAACTCTTTATTCTTGACAATGCTTGACACCCTCCATATTTGCTCAAGTAGATTTTTTTTTTATTAAATTGTTTGTTTGTTTGTTTTTATTTTTACTTTTAATTATGAGTGCATCTGTGTGTGGGTATGTGCAGGGGAGTGCAGCTACATGCAGAGGCCAGAAGAGTGTCAGAGTTACAGAGCTGGCGTTACAAGTGGTTCTGAGCTGCCTGACATGGGTGGGTGCTGGGAATGGAACTCAGGTCCTCTGGAAGAGCAGCAAGCATGCTTAACCAATGAGCCATCTCTCCAGCCCCTTCATTCAATTGAAACATTTTATTTTGTTGTATCACATTCTGTTGAGGCGATGATACATATGCATGGCTCAAAATCTAAATACTGTGGAAAAGGCCAATGGCGGGAGGACACGGGAAGACAGGATTACTTGTCTTGGTGGATCAGCAGAGCACCTGGGCCAAGAGCAAGGCTAGGCTATTGGTTTCAACATTGCCACCCTCTCCAGCCAGCCACTTCTTCCAGCTAGGCCTCACCTCCCCAAGGTTTCACAAAATATTTCCACCAACTGGGAACCAATTCTTGTTCTAACTCATAAGCCGATGAGGGGTGTTGCACATTCAAACCATAAGTGGCTATGGAAAAGGTTCACCTGTGAAGACCACCTGGGACAGAGCAGGTACCTGTGGGCTCGAGTTTCCAGAGCAGTTGCAAATATGGTTTTAAGTTAGTTGGCATTGTTACTGTTACAAAACATCCAGAGAAATGATTTAAAATAGGATTTATTTTGGCTCATGGTTTCGACTGCTTTGGGGCAGAAGGTGAGGCAGAACATTCTGGTAGCTCAAGGTGGAGCAAGACTGAGCATCTCATGTTAGCCAGGAAGCAGGAAAGATAGAAGAGGCTCAGGGAGAAGATGTCCCCCTTGGAGACACCCCCAGAGTACCCTAGTTTCTCCAACCAGGCTCCACCTTCTAATAATCTATTCAGCTATACACTTGCCAGTTATGAAGCTGGAACCCTCGCTATGTAGTAATATAGCATCTCCTCCATGATAATCCCCCAGTAGCACCCCCAGCTGGGACCACGCCTTTACCACAGGAACCTCTGGATGACACCATAGATTCAAGCCATGGTATTCCATTGCCAGTGAGAGTGATGGGTGTGTAACAGAAACATGTGGTCTGACTTCCAGACTCGCAGCACATGCCAGGAACACATCCTACACTCAGAGTCCCCAGAATGTCTGGGGTAGCTGCTGAGCCAGCTCGAAGGCTGAGGCCTGCATGCAGATGACACAAGCTGGCCTGTGGAGATGATTTTTGTCAATGGAATGAGGGAGGGTGATGACAGCTTAGTAATAAAAATCAAGCCATTCTTATCTACTGAGCAGAGCCCTAAGAGCTCAGCCCCTGTCATTAGAGCTCACACTCATGCTCAGCCCCAAGACTTGCCTAGCACCAAATGACTCGAATAGATCGCTTCATGAATTCTTTCCATTCTTTCTATTTCATTTATTTAGTGTGTGTGTGTGTGTGTACACTTGTATCATGGCATGGGTCTGGATGTAAGAGGATACTTTGCAAGAGTTCTCTCTTTCCATTCTGTGGGTTCTAGGGGTGATCTTTGGTTCTCAGACTTGGCAACAAGTGCCCTTCCTCCCTGAGCCTTCTCGTTGGTCTGCTTCTTGGGTTCTTATATTGATAATGATAATTTTTGTTGTTTAGAAAAGAGCGGGTAAGTGTTGGTTGAATGATAACATTTGGCTAATGATTGTCAGTACTGTTTCATTTTCCATTCTCTCTGTAACAGCGTCAGGGAAGACAGACCAGACAACAAATCTTGTAGTTGTGCTCGCTGCCAGAAGGAGTCAGCACTGAAAAGCAGTTTATTTCCCTCCTGGGGCCTTAGTGGGTGGGTGGAGTTCCTTCTGAGGAAAGCTGGCCATTTGACTCTGCCACCATGGAGTGGATGCACGAAACACAGCCAAGAACAGTTGACTGCAGATTGACAGCTCACGAGATGTCCCAAAAACACACCAGTAGTTTGGCTCAGCTAGTGAACGTGCCTGACATTCAAGAAGTAAAACATCCAATCCTGGGCGCCACATAAACCAGATGTGGTGGTGCCTGTCCGTCCGCAACACTCAGCGTGGAGAAAGGAGACCAGAAGGTCAAGGCCATCCATGACCACAGAGTGAGTTTGGATGCCAGCTGAGCCTGTCTCAAACAAACAAAAACAAAAGAAGGAGGGGAGATGAGTCAGCTGTGGCTGCGCACACATATATCCATCCCTCAGGAAGCTGAGACAGGAACTAAGACCAGCTCAGGTTACACGGTGATACCATGTCTCAAGAAGCAGCGGGGAAACAAAGAAAGAAATGAACTAAGGGAAACGATGAGCTCAAACACAGCTAGAGCACCCTAACTTTCATATATACATATGTATGTTGCATATTTGGTCTCTGGCACCTGGAACATACATTAAAATTCACACAGATGAGACATACTTTGGAGCTGACGTCCTATTTTCCGATTTCTTTTCCCTTCACTTCTAGTCTGGCCGTAACTTTTTATGTCGGCTCTCAGATATGGGAGGGAACTGCTTCTCATAGGACTTATAAAGAATAAAATGGGGTCTGGTGGGGGGGAAGAATTGAACAGAATTAAATAGAATTCATTTCTAAGACGTTGTTGCTCTAAAACCCCTACTTAGTGAGGGCTGGCAGGAATTCCAGATGGTTGGTTCAAGGTCATGGAACTCCTCCTTATCTTTGCTTGCTCATCCTTCAGCACCCACCACCAGCTCCCACCTCCTTCTTTTGTAGTCTCCCAGATAGTCCTCTACCTCTGTGCTTTCCTTTCTTCCTGTTCTTCCGAGACAATGTAACATTTCTCAGGCCCAGGCATTATTATACTGTGTTGATAGATTAAGAACCCCAGGTGCTGGTCTGGGAGGCAGAGCTGGGTTCAGGGATTAGCATCTATCATTGGCTGCTGTCTCCCGGGAAGTACACCAAGAACTTGCCGTGGAACCAGGAGAATGAGAAGAGAAGGCATCCAGAAGCTACAAAAGGGGAACGGATATACGTGTGACTCCACAAAACATTTAAAGCTCTGGATGGCAAAGAGCGCATAACCAAAGACGGAAGGCAAACAGCAGAGCGGCAAAAACATCCATAACACGTGCAGCAGGCAAAAGGGAACCGCAGAGGTGGGGAGTCTGTGGCAAAACACCTGTCTAGGGGACAGGCCCTGGGTTCAATAGCCAGTGCTACGAGAAAGAAAACAAGAGCTGGAGAGATGGCTCCGTGCTGAAGAGCACTGACTGCTCTTCCGGAGGTCCTGAGTTCAAATCTTAGTAACCACATGGTGGCTCACAACCATCTGTAATGAGATCTGATGCCCTCTTCTGGTGTGTGTCTGAAGACAGCTACAGTGTACTTACATATAATAAATAAATCTTTAAAAAAAAAAAAAAAACACCAAGAAAGAAAAAAACAGCCCTCACTTCAAAGAGTAGTTGGCAGTTTTAAAAGGAAAATAGAAAGTCCAGTGGAATAGGAGGTTTAACTTGGAAAAGGCAATTCAAAAAGCCCAAGATGCAAACCTCCAGAAGACACAGTGTGGCCGATGCCCTATGTGGATCAAAGAAATATAACATCAACAAGGAGGGAGGCTGGGCATGGAGCTATAGAAACTGGGTGCAGAGGCACACAGGCCTATGAGAACAGCACTTGGGAGGTAGAAACTGCTGTCCTGGTTAGCTTTGGGGCTGGAGAGATGGCTCAACTGTTAAAAGCACTTGCTGCTTTGCCAGAGGATCAGAGTTTAGTACCTAGGACCCACCTTGGGTCTCTCACAACCACCCATAACTCTAACTCCAAGGGATCTGATGCCCTCTTTTGGCATCCTTGGGAACCCATAGCCACAGGGCACACACACACACACACACTTTAAAACAAAAAAATAAAAGGGCCCTGAATTGTGCCAGCTTTGGAGAAAAAGGCTGTGTAAGCCACAGCTCTACTCACTGTAGGAAAAGCTGGGGTGAAGAGCATGTCATAGCCAAGGGCACCCCTTTGACCCTCTTAGCATTAGGTCAACAGCACTAAGTCAAATGATGGATGAGACTGCTGTCGTTCTAGGATAGATGTAAGATGAATTATTGAGGACTTCTATGTGCCAGGCATTGTTCTAGCACTTTATACCAATTAACGCATGTAACCCTCACAGTACCTCCATGCCAGATGTAGTGTTATTAATCCCTGATGTACGGTTTCAGAACTCTAGAAAGTAGCTATTAAGCTCGGGTCTGGTAGGCAAAGCCAGGCAGATTGGCTCCAGAGTCTCTAACCCTTAAATACCACACCCACCTGCTCCCTGACCCCAGGCATCCCTGGAGTTTTCTCACTGGGTCAGTTGACCATTGCTTTGTTTTTTTGTTTTTTTTTGTTATCTTATTTTGTTTTCTTCTTTTATTATGTTTTTAATTTGTGTGTGAATGCACACATGCACATACTAGAGTTTGTGTGTGGAGGTTAGAGGACAACTTGCCTCAGTTAGTTCTCTCCTTTCAGGCTTTGATCTGGGGACTGAACTCAAGTTGTCAGGCTTGGTGGCCAAAGCCTTTACCCACTGAGCCATTTCTCTGGGCTTCGGCCATCATGTCAAAGAATGACACCCTGTGCTGAGCTCAGCAGGCTCTGTGCAAAATTCCACCAAGGCCTTAGATCACAACTGAAGTTCTGGTGTGGCCACCAACCCAGATGATCATATCAACAGGTGGATAATCCATCCAAGCATTCCACTAACACCTGATATCTGAGCACTGTGGACCCAGAAGGTCAGGGCTGGTCACTCCAGAGACCACCCAGGGGGCTGGAGTGATGGCTCAGCAGGTAAGAACACGCTTTGGTTAGGTTTTGTTTTCTTTTGTCAACTTGACACAAGCTAGAGTTTCCCAAGAAGGGGGAACGGAGAAAATGCCTCTATCATATGGGCTCGTAGGCCAGGCTAGTCTGTGGGACATGCTCTTTATTGGTGATTGTGTGGGAGGGCCCAGTGTACTGTGGGGTGATGCCAGCCTGGTCAGATGGTCCCTGGGTTGAATAAGAAGGTAGGCTGAGCAAGCCATGGGAAGTGAGACAGTAAGTAGGGCTCTTCTGTGGCTCTGCTTCAGTTCCTGCCTCCAGATTTCAACCCTGACTTCCCGCCTTGACTTTCCTCAGTGATGGAGTGTGACCAGAGATGTGTAAGCCTACCTCAGCTTGGAGAGGGGTCCTGGGAAAGGGCTGTTTGGAGATGGCAAAAGGAAAGATGTGAGTCATTCATGGGTACAAGCTGACTGCCTGTGTTCTGCTTGAGACAGCTTTCTCTGGAGCTCTCCAGAGAGCTCATCCAGAAAGCTCAGATAGCAGACCAAAGTCCAGTCTTTTATTTACATATTGATTCAGTCATTCACTCCAGGTTCCCTATTGATTATTCTAGGAATCAGCATTTCATGGCCCCAGCCGCTTGATTCTTAGAGACTGCAAGCACATTTTTTTATTTTTATTTTTTAAAGATTTATTTATTTATTATATGTAAGTACACTGTCGCTGTCTTCAGACACAACAGAAGAGGGCATCAGATCTCATTACAGATGGTTGTGAGCCACCATGTGGTTGCTGGGATTTGAACTCTGGACCTTCGGAAGAGCAGTCGGGTGCTCTTACCCACTGAGCCATCTCATCAGCCCGCACATTTTTTTAAAAAAAGATTAATTTATTTATTTTATGTATGTGAGTACACTATAGCTGAACAATGGTTGTGAGACTTCATGTGATTGTTGGGATTTTTTTTTTTTTTTTTTTTTTTTTTGGCTTTTTGAGACAGGGTTTTTCTGTGTAGCCCTGGCTGTCCTGGAACTCACTTTGTAGACCAGGCTGGTCTCGAACTCAGAAATCCGTCTGCCTCTGCCTCCGGAGAGGTGCTGGGATTAAAGGCGTGCACAACCACGCCCGGCGGGAATTGAATTTTAAGACCTCTGCTAGCTCCAGTCAGCCCCACTTGCTCCAGTCAACCCTGCTCACTCAAGCCCAAAGATTTATTTATTATTATACATAAGTTCGCTGTAGCTGACTTCAGACACACCAGAAGAGGGCATCAGATCTCATTACGGATGGTTGTGAGCCACCATGTGGTTTCTGGGATTTGAACTCAGGACCTTTGGAAGAGCAGTCAGTGCTCTCACCCACTGAACCATCTCATCAACCCACACATTTTTTTTTTAACATTGCAAATGAATTCAGAGTTCTTCCTGCCTTTGTAATCACAGACAATAAACTAGGTGGGTGGGATCCTGTCCTGAGATTACTATTCCCACCAGGCCTGGGCTCAAACTATCTCTGTTCCAAGCTGTGCTTGCCTTTGTATCTGCCTGCCTTTGTATCTTTCTGACAAACTGGCTCATAGTACAGCTGCCTCTGTTCTTTTACTCAAAGCCCCTCATATAATTCCTATTGCATCCTTATATTTTGCATAGTTGAAATTTTCTTTTTATATATTCTTGAACTCATGTTTTCAGAGATCTTTCCCACAGCCTTAAGGGCTGTCCTGAAGGTCACAGAGTTTATCACTTTTGCTAAGGACATAGGTACTCCCTTACCTTCTAGACTTGTGCTGTCTCTGATTATCAAGGAGTCATTATCCTTGGCAGAGAGGATATTCCTCAAACCTTGGCAGGGAGAATATTTCCTGAAGGAGGAACATGAAGTCAGAAATATACAAACAAACCCCGTGCCCTGTTCCAGGGGCAAGAACCATTTCACACCTTTCCTACCACGACCATGCAGGACTCAGCGTAAGCCAATAAACCAAGTTGCTTTTGGGCAGGATGTTTATCATAGCAACAGAAAACAGACTAAGAGAGTACTTACTGCTCTTGCAGTATGCCCAAGTCTGTTCCCACCACTGCTGGCAGTTCAGAAAGGCGTTTGACTCCAGCTCCAGGGCATGTGAAGCCTTCTGGACTCCATAGATATCCACTCATGTACACAGGACCCACCTCATCACATAATAAAAGATAATTTTTTTTTTAAAAAAAGAAAGTATCCCAGTTACTTAGGGACTTTCAGGTAAAGGAAAAGGGATGCTGACAGGAGTCAGGGCTACTGGGGCAAGGCTTCACTATGTAACCCAGTCTGACCTTAAATCTAAGTGCCTCAGCCTTCTGAGTTTGGGATTATGGTTCTGGTCCATGCAGACCTGTTACAAAAATATGTTCATTGTAGTAAAATGCACCCATAATATAGACTTCACGACTAGGTACCTCTGTCTATAGTCTATAGTATGATGTGTAATAGCTGTCTCTATCTGGCCCCGGAATATTTCAACCAGCACTGCAGGAAATGCCAAAGCACAATGTCCCCTACACCTTACAACCACTCACCTACTTTCTTTTTATTTCTTTATTTGGCTTTATTTTATATGTATGAGTGTTTGCCTACATGTGTATATGTGTACACCGCATGCATGCAGTGCCTGTGGAGGCCAGAGGAGCCTGTTGGGTCCTCCTAGAACTGGACTGGTGATATTTTTGAGCCACTGTGTTTTGGGAAACTACCCCAAATCCTTTGTAAGGGCAGATGGTGCTCTTAACTGCAGAGCCACCTCTCCAGCCTCTACTCTCTGTTATGAGTTAAACTATCCTAGACATTTATAGGCTAAGTGGAGTCATATAATATACGGCCTTTTGGGGTCTACTTTCATTTCCTAGTCTGTTGTCTTCAAAGTTCATCCATGTTAAACTCTCTGTGTTTCTTCCGATAGCGGAACGGTTTTCTAGTATTGAGGAATTAGCAAATTGCTTTCTATAGTAGCTTCAAATTCCAGCAATGAATGAGGGCTCCAGGTTCTCTACATCCTCAACAACAATTCTTATTTTTTTTTTAATTTCTGTGAAATGGTTTCTTACTGTAGTTGTAGTTTACATTTTTCCAATGACAGCAATGCTAATTTTTTTTTCTTTTTCTTTTTTTTTTTTTTTTTTCTTGACTGGAAGCATAGCTAATCTTCAACTTCTGATCCTCCTGCCTCCACCTCCCAAGGACTGGAATCACAGTGTGTGTCATCATGCCAGGTTTTATATTGTTCTGTGGCTTAATGGTAGGGCCTCATGCATGCTAAGCATGGAGCTACCATCCAATCAAGAGTCCAGAGCAGTCCCAGGGCTTAGACTAGATCCTTTGGTGTAGAAGGTGAAGAAAGCTCCCTGGAAGCAGGCGCATGGGTGTGTCTTTGTTTCTTTTTGCTCTTGATTGTGGACATAGTGTCTTTAGCTCTTGCCCCTCTCACTTCTGTACAGGAGTGGAACATAACCTAGAATTCTGAGCCAAACCAACTTTTCCCCTGTTTTGCTTTGAAGTTCTGGTTGTTTTATCACAGCAACAGAAATAAAACTAGGACAGACTTGTTTTCTGGATTTCCTCTTTAGAGCCAGGCTTAGTGGCTGTGATCACAGCACCCAGGGAGCAGAGGCAGAAGGATTGTTCTAAATTCCAAGCCAGATTCTGCTATACTGTTGAGCCTCCCCCGACCCCCAGTCAAAAACAAAACAAAAAGTTCACTCACCCTTGGCTAGCCTCAGCCTCCTAACAGTCTCTCTGTGCTCTTCAGTGCTAGGATTATGAGTGTGAGCCAACGTCACCAGGCCTGGCCCTGCTGCCTCTTAATGGACTATCCTGAGAAGTGTTTACCGGGCCAATTCCATCTCTAATTCTTACCTCAAATGCTCAGTTAACATGCAGGTTCCAACCCATCAGGATCTCTCTACAAAGACCTCTACTGACCTTTTTCTGGTGATTACCTCTTTATCATATCATAATCCCAGCAACACCCTTCTCCCAAAGGTGATTTAGGCAGCCCTAGTTGCCTGGTGGCAGAAATAACCCAGCAGGGGGCAGGAATGTAGTTCAGTAGGTAGAGCACTTGCCCAGCTTGCACAAGGCCACTGGGTTTGATGTCCAGCATCGTATAAAACTTGCCATGGTGGCACATGCCCCTTATCTCAGTACTTGGGATGCAAGGGGTTTGGGACGTTTAAATCATCCTTAGCTACCTAATGAGTTGGAGGTCATGGAAACCTTCCTCTCAGAAAAATCAGTGCTGGAGAGATGGCTCAGTGGTTAGGCATCAGTATGGTTCTTGCAGAGAACCCACATTAAATGTTTCACAGTTGCCTGGAGCTCTAGCTCTAGGTATCCAAATCTAAAGCCTCCTCCAGCTTTCTGTCTGTCTGTCTGTCTGTCTTTCTCTCTCTCTCTCTCTCTCTCTCACACACACACACACACACACACACATACACATACCACACACATCACACACACCACACACACACACACACACACACTTAAAAATAAAATAAGTCTTTAACCCCCAGATTCTACAGAAAATGAACTCCAGGATCTTCTGGCCCTGGTCTCAGCTCCTCTCCCTCATCTGGCAACCTGCTGCCTTCTGCTCTGGCTGCTAGCTGGGTGGGGTAATCTAGGAGACTCTGCAACCCAATGCTCCCTGACTGTCCTCTGCCCTCACAGCAGATGCCTGGACATGCTGTTCCTTCGAGGTCAGACTCTGTCTGTAGCTCCTCTGCCAGGAAGACAGGCAAATTCTTCATGCAAACGGGGGATCATTTTAACGGGTTGGGGCCCCTCCGCTTGGAATCTAATTTCTGTGTGCACAAAAAGGAGCTGAGGGGATGGAACTCTCCACAAGCTGAGATTCAGAGGAGCTGTGGGCTGAGTCCTAGGGAAGAACCGTGGGCCTGGGCGTCTGAGTGGGTAGAGAGGGGCAGGGAGGAAGGAACAGGCTCCTAGGCTCCTCCCGGTTGCCTAGGTGACAGGAGGTGGGAGGAGGACCCAGAAGTGCAGGCTGGGTTTATCCGGCATCTCAGATCTTAATTCAGTGGAGTGGCACCCACTTCAGCGGCTTTGATCCCAGCAGCTCAGCCTCCAGGGATAGTGGGGCGGGAGTGCCAACACAGAAGAATTCTTATCCATTCTTTCAGCTCGGTCCTCAGGGTTCCGCCTCCCCTCAGAAATAATGTCCACCCTGGGAAGGGACTAGGGAAAGTCTCCTGGCCTGCATGGTTTTCAGATGCTTGTTTCAAAGGAAATCTTATCCAGAACCCCTATATGGAAAGCAAACATCGGGAGCCACTCATACCTCCTCTGCAGTGTGTGAAAAGTCATCTGGGGAAAAAGGAAGCCTTGCTTGCTTATTTTTATGGACTTGCTCTAGAGTACCCCCACCCGCCAAGTGAATTCAGGGCCTTCCAGTGGGCGCCCCAGAGCAGGGGAAGCAGGGCCCTAGATGGAGGCGAACAAGCCAACTAACTGATCCAGGAACTTCCACAGCTGGGGCAGCATTACTCCTTTTGCAAAGGAAACTGAGTCCTGGATGGAGACAGCGGCTTGCTAGGAGGGGTGTCCCTAAAGGGAGAAATATCTTCTACTTCTGAGCGGCTGAATGTTTGGCTGGCTCCAGCCGTGACTCTTAGATCAAATTCAGGGGTGCCAGATGGCGCAGGGGCGGAGCACAGGCCCGGGAATCTCATCCCTCTGTTACTATGGGGGGTGGGGGTGGGAAGGGGGACACGCATGACCTTGGGGGGATTTATTTTGAAGAGGCAGAGGGATCATCCCCTAGTTTGCAAGAGGTCCAGAAGAGTAATAGGATTAAATGGTGCTCCAGACTGTTTTTTTTTTTTCTTTTTTAAATTGTTTCTAAATGTCAGGGCCTCCTTGGGAGAAGGGGGCAAGCACACTGGCTTTTCAAGACTATTTGACAGTTTTTAAAACCTCATTATTTTTTCTCATTTTACATGGCTAATTATAAAGTAAGAGAGAGTCAACTCAGAAAACATGAAGAACAAAAAATGAAAGGAAAAACAATAAGATCATCCATAAACATAGCTCTAGAGACAGCCGGTGGTCACTTCCTTTTAACATTTTTTCCCTTGTACGGAACACTTCAGATTGTAATTTTTAAAATAACCAATGAGTAACGTCTAACAGACTAATACTAGACTATAAAAGTGAGGGTCTGTGGGATGGCTTAGTGGATTAAAGGTGCTTGCCACCAAACATGGATGGTCTGAGTCTATCTAATCCCTGGAACCTGCCTGGTGGAAGGAGAGAAGTGATAGTTCAAAGCTGTCCTCTGACCTCCACGTGTGTGCCATGGAAAGTAACCCTCCCCCAACAACACACAAATTAAATACATTTAGTGATTTCTAAAAAGAGTAATCAAGTTAAAAATCTGCGTGAGACCTCCCCAACAGTACAGGCTACTCTTTGCTCAAATGGAGAGACCACATTGCAGGAGATACACATATTCTGATTACGGGACCTGGAAAAATCAGGTGTGGCGCACCAGAAAGCTTCTTCTGGGCCACCTAACTTCCTATAGGGAAAATGTCATTATCTGTCTACCCACCTGTGAATTACAATAGTGACCAGTGTGGCAAGACATGCCCATGGGTACAATACTGACACTATGTTATAGGCACAACCAACTGCCTTCTGACTGTGCTTAAGGCCCACTCTCTAGGAGGAAACACATACCTGGCATATTGTAAAACTGGCTAAGAACCCATGTTGGGAGCTCACCCGCAGAGGAGTGGACCTATGACTATTACTCTGTGTTGGAGACTGGTTCTAATGCTTTGTTGCAATAGGGAATCTGAGTGTCCAAATGTTAGCGCTCCTTGTCCCCAGTTGGTTTTTGATCGATCAATAAAGATGCCAACAGCCAATGGTTAGGCACAGGACAGGACCCTTAGATTTTGTGAATTAGGATGCAGAGAAGAACAGAGGAGAATCGCCATGACTTGGGGAAGAAGGATGGGATGAAGTGGCTGCAAGAGATAAAGCCTACCACCGTGAGAGATTTGGGTAAGTGGCCACTGGTCACTTCCCTGATTGTGTTGTGCCTGGGGTAACAGGGGAAGGTTTAGAAGTTCTCAGTCTTTGAGTAGCCAAGGCATTTCAAAAATAAGCTAGTGTGTGTGTGTGTGTGTGTGTGTGTGTGTGTGTGTCTTTCATTCACAGATACAAAGATAGCTTCTCGGTGGGTGCACACGTGCCATCTGCAGGGAGCACAAAACAGAATAGCTAAAAACTCCCGCTACAGTTCTGCGAAACGGGCTTACTGTTAAGCTGCCTTCCAAATGTGCATCTTTTAACCTGAGATTAGTGCCCCTCTTAGACCTCATTAGAGAAGGCTCTGTGTTCAGCAGACGGTATTCACATAGGAACATGCTGTTTTGTCATAGCAAAAGGAAAGTGTGACTCGAACTCAGCAAGCATTTTGCTGACTAAGCTATTGCGTTAGCCTTCTTTCATTTATTTAGACCAATCCAATATTTATGAATATTGAAAGGGATTGTATAAAAATAGTATTAAATAAATGTACATTCATTTGTGTAGAGTGGTATTATGTATTTCTAATGTTCCTTCTTTCTTTTTCTTTAATTCATTTATTTTGGCATTCATATTAGCTCTGGGGATCTGCCCACCTCTGTCCTCCTGCCTAGAATTACAGAGGTGGATAAGCATTCCTGAGTTCTCTGCAACAACTGCTCTTAACCTCTGAGTCATCTCTCCAGACCCTTTTGCTAATGAGTAAGAATTTTTGTGTCTTTTTTCCCCCACTGACTTTTTGTTTTCCAGTGCTAGGGATCAAGTCCAGGACCTTGCACATGTAGGCAGGCGCCCTAACCCTGAGCTATGCACCCAGCCCTGCCGGTTCCATTTGGCCAAACTTATCATATGCCAAGTCTCTGTGCTTTTCTGACACTTTTTCTGTTTATCTCCTCTCTTCTTACACAACGCATTAGTTTTCATTCATATATTTTATTATATATTTATATATGTGTAGTTAATATATTGACTACAACGTGCATTCGCGCGCGCGCACGCACACACACACACACACACACACACACACACACACACACGATGCATAAACTACACTCCTTTTCTTCTGCTCCCTTGGCTGGTTTCCTCCTGTATCTGTGTCCTTCCATATGAACCTATTTAAGAGCATCCGTGGAGCCTCTTGGATAGTTTGGTTGTAATTACATTCAATTTGAGCTTGTATTTTAAGAAATATACTGAAGTTTGAGTGGTTTTATTTTTTCTCTTTAAGAATTTAGCATGCCCATAAATTATGCTTTTTAAAGATGTATTTTAGTTAAGTTTCCAAGTTAACCTCCATAGAGAGCCTGCTCTGCTCTAGGGCTTAGTCCTAAACGTCTGATAATTTCAGTCACTCTTTTTGCTGTTACCTTTTCTGATTGTCTGTGCTTCCATGCAGGAAGGTTGTCAGCTTTCTCATGTTGGTCCTGTTAATTTCAATAGTCTCTTCATTGGTTCTTTTTGTTTGTTTCTTTGTTTGTTTGGAGACAGGGTCGCACTATGTAACTCCGACTGTCCCGGAACTCAGAGATCTGCCTGCTTTTGCTTCCCAAGTGCTGGATTTAAGGGATGTGCCACCATGCCTAGCCCATTTATTGGTTCTTAAAGTCTCCTAGGTGAAATAGCCCCATGTCCCTACATGTAGCCAGTGTTCTATATAGGCCTTTTCTTTCTTTTTTCTTTTTTTTTTTTAAGTTATTTATTTTACATATGTGAGTACACTGTAGCTGTCTTGGTCTCCAGACACACCAGAAGAGGGCATCAGATCTCATTGTAAATAGTTGTGATCATGTGGTTGGTGGGAATTGAACTCATGACCTCTGGAAGAACAGCCAGTGCTCTTAACCTCTGAGCCATCTCTCCAGTCCTGTGTATTCTTTTCTAACACCTATATTCTTTTTTCTTTAAGATTTATTTATTATTATACATAAGTACACTGTAGCAATCTTCAGACTCAGAGGCGCCAGAAGAGGGCGTCAGATCTCATTACAGATGGTTGTGAGCCACCATGTGGTTGCTGGGATTTGAACTCAGGACCTTCGGAAGAGCAGTCAGTGCTCTTAACCACTGAGCCATCTCGCCAGCCCACCTATGTTCTTAAAATGTTTTATTATATTTATTTACTCTATGTGTGTGTTCATGTGTGTGCATGTCATGGCACATGTGTGGTGGTCAGAGGACAATAGTCAGATTTAGCAGGAAACGTTAATGCGCTGCAGTCATCTTGCTGTCTGTCCATCCATCTTAGTTGCTTGGCGTTGAGGATGGTGAAAAAAGAAGTGTGAGACTTGCTGTCTTGCCACTGACAGGAATGGGGACACATCTCCTGATGTATTGTGTTCACTGGCATAAGCATGGCGTAACAGCTCCAGAATCTCGGTGGCTAAATAGATGAGCTCCTAGTTGCACAAAGTCTAATGGGAATGCCTCAATCAGGTAATTCTTCATGTGACATCAGACCCTTCCAACCTATGACGAGGCCACATTCGTCTCGTGACCTTCAGCTCTGCTGTTGAAGAATAAGTCTTTGATCTGCTCTGGCTTGAGAATGCCTTCCACGCACAGTCTAGAACTACACATGTGCAGAGCCTGGAAGTATATTCTCTGACAGGCTGGCTGTTTCCTAGAACGTTAGCATAAGGCTTCCACAAGTTCTTCACAACCTGAAAGTTTCTTGGAATCAGTCCTTTGTTGCTTGACCCTCTTGTTCCTCTGTGCACTGATACTCTGCCCTCTTTGATTTTATTTAATGCAGCAGCTTTAAACTTGGGGGTCACAACCCTTTTGGGGGATCCAACAACCCTTTCACAGGGCTCACATATCAGATATCCTGCATATCAGATATTTACATTACGACTCATAAAAGTAGCAAGATTACAGTTATGGAGTAGCAATGAAAATAATTTTATGGTTGGGGGTCACCACAACATGAGGGACTGTATTAAAGGGTCACTGCATTAGGAAGGCTGAGAACCACTAATCTAATGAAACACGAAAAACAAAGTCTTAAAAAAAAAAATCCTTCTTCCCCACCCCCACTATGAGCCACTCACATCTGTGTAGCCCAGGCTGGCTTCAAACTCATGATCTTCCTGCCTCCGCCACCCAAGTGGTTGTACTGTGGACAAGCACCCCCCAGCCAAACAATAATTATTATCTTTTCATCATTTAAAAACATTTTAACACTTGGTGGTTTAAAAAAAATAAAATTTCTTTACTACAATGAATTCATAAATCAAAGCATCACATGGCTAGACTAAGGTAGCCACTTAGACCCCTGCCCCATCCCAGTCTCTCTGAACTTCCCTCCAGTGGGAACAGCCATTCTGGAACCCTGGAGTTTGGCTCTGGGTTTCACTAACAGTGACTTTTTAATGTATGTACTTACTGGCTTGGGTTTTACACTTTCACTAACAGTGACTTTTTAATGTGTGTACTGACCACAAAAAGGGAAAAACCTACGACAGAGGTGAAACTAAAAAAATCCAATGAACTTTCTATTCCTTTCCACGGCTCAGGCGTCCTCTCGTCTGCACACAGCACCTACTGTTGCTATTTCTTTCTAACGGTTGTGATTCCTGCTTACAGTTGCTTACACACAGACTGTCCATTATAGGCCAGGATCTGGATATGAGGAGGAAGTTGATTTTTTTTTCCTGATTTTGTGTGACTTTGCTTAATAGGACAATTCTAAGTTCATCCTTTTCCCTGTAAATTTCGTTTTTCTTTACCCTTGAATAATATTCCATTTTGCACATGAGAAGACACTTCCTTGTTATTCACTTGTCTACTGATGGGCATCTAGGGTCGCCTCAGTTCCTGGCTTTTATAAATAGAGCAGCAATAATCTCGGTATGCAAGTGATCCTGTGGTAGAGTATGGAGTTCTTTGTGTCCATGCCCAGGAAAGGTGTAGCTGGGTCATACATGGTAGTTCTCTTTTTAATTGTTTTCTGGACTCTCTGAGCTGATTCGCACGAGTCCTTATTAATTGGTCCTCTCACCAGCAGTGAATAAGAGTTCCTTTTTCTGCACAGCCTCTCCAGTGTTTGTTGTGGGATTCCTTGGAAATGGCCTTTCTGACTGGGCTGAGGAGGTATCTCAGAGTCGTTTTAATTGCAGTTCCCTGATGAGGAGGGAACACTGAACACTAAAAAATAGATACTGGCTGTTTGTGTTTCTTCTTTTGAAAACTGTCTGCTCCTTTGTTCATTAGCCCATTTGTTGATTGGCAGTTTTATTTTCTTGGTATTTAATTGCTGCACTTCTTTGTATACTCTAGTTATTTTAGCCCTGTGTCTCAAGTATGGCTGTAAAGGTTGTTTCCTACGTTCTGCTAATAATTTGTTCTGTAGCAACTGTTTAATTTCACTTAGTTGATGCCTTATTTGCTATCTATTTCGTTGTTTTCTCTCTCTCTCTTTTCCGAGACAGGGTTTCTCTGTGTAGCCCTGGTTATTCTAGAACTCACTCTGAAGACCAGGCTGGCCTTGAACTCAGAAATCTGCCTGCCTCTGCCTCCCGAGTGCTGGGATTAAAGGCGTGTGCCACCGCTGCCGACTATTTCATTGTTTTCTATCTTTTTTTTTTTTTTTTTTTTTGAGGCAAGGTCTTCTGTATCGATGTGTAGCTGAGGATGACCTTGAATTTTTGATGCTCCTGTCTTGGCCTAAGGATGGAGAAAGACATCAGAGCCACAGAACATCAAGGATAGATAGCTGGCCATCATCGGATGCTAGCGAGAAGGAAGATCCTCCTGTGCAGCCTTCAGACCACAGGACTAGAAGACAATGCCTCTCTGGGTTGTTTGACATGCAGTTTGTGAGGGTGTGTGAGGATGTGTGAGGGTGTGTGTGTGTGACAGACAGAAACACACAGAGAGGAAAACATGGAGAGAGGGAGAGAAAACATGCATGCCGTACTGACAAAGGCCAGAAGAGGTCACCAGACAGAAGACACTCCCTACACCCCACCCCACCCCCACCCCGGTTTGTAAGCCACCTGCTGTGGTGCTGGTAACCAAGTTCAAGTCCTCTGTAAGAGTAAGAGCAGGAAGCCCTCATAACTCCTGCCCTGAGTTCAAAAAATCTTCATCACCCACAAATGAAATCCTGACGGTCTTAGCAGACATGCTGTAACCTCCTTCCCTCTTGATGGTGACAACCACTATTCTGCTTGCCCTGCCAATGGATTTGCCTCCTGGGAAAATCACATATAAACTGGAACATACGTGACACACTGGGTCTACTTGACATGTTTTTTCACATCTATGCGTATCTTAGCATGTATGCACACTTCATCCCCTTTATAGCCGAACAAAAGGCCCTCATGATTATTTTTATGCGTTCTCCAGCTGATGGACACGTGTATTGTTTTCCTTTCCCAACTGTTAGAATGATGCTGCTATGAAGGTTTATATATGAATTTTTTGTTTTGTTTTGAGCATATGTTTTCCATTTTCTTGGATGTGTAGCAGCAATGGAATGGCTGGAGCATATAGTGACTTAGTGATTTAATACTTAAAATTTTGAGCAATGGCCAAACTCTTTTCCTAAGTGGCTGCATCGTCTCAGAATCCCGGTAGTGAGGCAGGAGGTTTCCAGTTCTTTTACATCCTTGCCAATACCTGTTATTGTCTGACTTTAGAAAAAAATAATAACCAGCCCAGAGGGTGTGAGGAGGGTATGTTCTGCCTTTGATTTGCATTTCCCAAATTACCAGAGACATTAGTTTTTCTTTAAAAAAAAAAAAAAAAACAAAACTGTGTGTGTCTCTCTCTCTCTCTGTGTTTGTGTGTGTGTGTATGTGTGTGTGTGCATGTGTGTGTGCGTGAGTGTGTGTGTGTGTGTGTGTGTGTGTGAAGCCATCCCCAGAGATCAGAGGAGAAGCTTGAATACTTTGGCTCCTCTGTTTCGAGTTACAGGTGACTATGAACTGCCAGGTTTGAATGCTGAAAATCAAAAGCAGGACTTCTTCAAGAACAGCAGGAGCTCTTAACTGCTTTGTCATGTCTCCAACCCCTTAACATTCATTTTCTTTTTCCTTTTCCTTTTCCTTTTCCTTTTCCTTTTCCTTTTCCTTTTCTTTTTCTCTTTTCCTTTTTTTCCCTTTGAGACAGGTTTTTCTGTATATCTCTAGCTGTCCTGGAACTCACTCTGTTGACCAGGCTGGCCTCGAACTCAGAAATCTGTCTGCCTCTGCCTCCTACGTGCTGGGATTAAAGGCAAAAATATTAATATGAAGCTTTTAAAAATAACCCCAGGATATTTCTGGATATATTCATTTGCTAATATTTGAAATCTTAGTCCTTGGAAGTTATTTTATATCATCCTTTTCAGGGAATGTTTGTTTGTTTGTTTGTTTGTTGTTTTTGTTTTTTGAGACAGGGTTTCTCTGTATATGCTCAGCTGTCTTGGAATTCACACTCTAGACTAGACTAGCCTGGAACTCAGAGATCCTCCTGCCTCAGCCTACTGAGAACCGGGATTAAAGGCCACCGCCTGGCTATCTTTGTCAGGAAATCTTATTTGTAAAAAATTAAAGCCTCTTACATCCTTTATTCACTGTTACTTTTTGTTTGCTTTTTGTTGCTTTTTGAAATAGGATCTCACTGCTACAAACCTTGAAGCAGTCAGTCCCCTTGCCTCAGCCCCCGAGTGCTGAGACAGGTGTGACTTACCAAGCCTGACTCCATCAGTTTTTTTTAAAGGCTTAAGCATCTTAACAGGGTGTGGCAGCATGTGGTGTTAGTCCTAGCACTCAGCAGGCAGAGGCAATCTTTGTGAGTTCTAGCAAGCCAGACCTACATAATCCTACATAATGAGACTCTGACTGAGAACAACAACAACAACAACAACAACAACAACAACGGTTTTCCTGTGGTGCTGGATGTGGTGGTGGGGCATACCTAAAAATCATGGCTACTCAGGAGGTCTATACTTAGGCTCATGTGGAGAACTTTAAAACTGATCTAGAAAGTCACTATTTTTTTTTTAAATGTGGTCTTCCATCTCCGCCCCACATTGTCTAACTTTAACTCCCTAACTATTGGTACTTCTCAGTTGATTCCCTCACATCTCCACTTATTTTTTCTAATCACTCTTTACTTCCTGTGGCACCCCAAGAATTCCTAAAACTCATCTTGCACTTCCCCAGTTTACTCTTCAACTGTGTTCATTTGCCATCTTCCCTCTTTATTTGTTTGTTTGTTTGTTTGTTTGTTTGGTTTGTTTTGTTTTCAAGACAAGGTTTCTCTGTGTAGCCCTGGCTGTCTTGGAGCTTGCTCAGTAGACCAGGTTGGCCATGAACTCTAAGATTCACCTGCCTCTGCCTCCTGAGTGCAGGAATTAAAGGTGTGCACTACCATGGCCTGGTGTCCACTCTCTTGTATTTCAACAATTTTATCTTCCCACATAAATGACTGAGTTGTTTAGCTACAGCCAGCCATTTCTGTCTTGTGGATGAAGCCCTCTTCCTCAGTGCCCTGAGAACTTGTTCATCCATTCCTGTTTTGTATTCAATTAATCCTTCCTCCTTGAGCATCCCTTGGTCTGTTTGTTGGCTCCCCTACATAATGTTACGCTTGCAGGTATGTCTGTCTGTCGTCTGTCTGTCATCTGCCTGTCTGGTTTGTTTGTTTGTTTGTTTGTTTGTTTGTTTTCCTTTTGTGTTTCTGAGTCAGTCTCATAAATGTTTTATTCCCTTTAAGCCTCTTAGCTCAGACAGGCCTCAGACAGGCTTTGTAGCCAAGGATGACCTTGAACTTCGGATCCCAGTGCTGAACCTAGGGCTTGTGTACTGGAGGGCAGCACTCTATGCAGTGAGTGAGCGATGGCCCCAGCAGCATGTGTGGGTTTCTGCAGTTGTCATGTTCTGTGGGCTGGCAGCTGCCTTTGTCTGTGCAGCATCTGTAACATGTGCTCCTATTTTGAGAGGCAGGGCCATGGCAGGGTGGGAACCTCCTCAGCAGCTGCCCTCTCAGACTTGGTGTTTCTCATTCTTCCTGGGGCTCGACAGCCCTGCAGCGCACACCCTTTCTCCTTATGGTGAGTGTGCAGTCCCAAGCCCATGCACCCAACGGTGACAGAGAATGCCAGGTTGGCAGGCCTGCCTATGACCGAATGCGAATGTCCTTGTTGCTGTGTGTATGAGCATGTGTGTAGGTACCAGTGTATGTGCAGGTACACATGCACATGTGTACAGATGTATATGGAGGTCAGAGGACCACAGGGATGGTTCCTCTGATACTATTCATCCTTCTTTGTTTAAGATGGGGGTCACTCACTGACCTGAGGCTCATGGAGTAAGCTAAACTGCCTGTCTAGAGAGCACCAGAGACCTGCCTGGTCCCATTTCCCCAGCTCTGGGATTGCAAATGGCACACTACCACACCTGATGTTGTTGTGTATTTTTTTGTGAGTTTGAGGGATTGGACTTAGTTCCACTTCTCTGTGTGAGCCATCTCATCACCTCTGGACATGACACGTGGTGGTCTTGTTCCTTCCCATAGGTGGTGGCTTCGGCCACCCTGGTGCAGACTCCTCCTCCTAGTCCACCCTGCCTGCTTTCCTTCCCATGGACCACAAGGAAAGTCCTATTTAGTTTGGATTATATATTATCTTTCCAGGGATGGAGTGGGCTCAGTCTGCTGCAATTCTGTAATTTTCCCGCTGATAGTCTATTAAAAACACATTTCTAGCCTGGGGTTGTAACCCAGTGGTAAAGTGTCTACCTAGCATGCATGAGGTCCTGGATTTGACTCCCACCACCTTGAAAACATTATTTTAAAAAATTACATTCATTTTTTCTTGTGTGTGTGTGAGTGTACAAGAGAGTATGAGTGTGTGAGTGTGTGTTCTTCACCTCTGCTTCCTAACAAGGCCAAAGGCAAAGACAATAATAGGAAGAACAAACCTGTTGCTCGCTCTTGATTTCTATAAACCATTATCTGCTAACAGTAATCGAGCTGCCCTTGGAGAAATGGTTCGTCCTAGGAAACAAGGGCAGACAGTACAAGCTAGGCCTGGGCTTTCTGTCGTCTTAGACTGCATAGACGTGCTCTCCGGATGATTCGGACTTACATCAAAAGAACAGTACTAAAATAAAGAGAAAGAAAGAGAGAAAGGCCGGGCGTGGTGGCGCACGCCTTTGATCCCAGCACTAGGGAGACAGAGGCAGGTGGATTTCTGAGTTCGAGGCCAGCCTGGTCTACAGAGTGAGTTCCAGAACAGCCAGGGCTATACATAGAAACCCTGTCTCGAGAAAGCAAAAAGAGAGAGAGAGAGAGAGAGAGAGAGAGAGAGAGAGAGAGAGAGAGAGAGAGAGAGAGAGAGGGGGAAAAGGCCAAAGAGATAACTCAGCACTAAGGGAACTTTTTGCTCTTATTGAGGACCAAGTTCAGGTCCCAGCACCCACACTAGAGACTCTCATCTCCAGTTCCAGGGGGATCTGACACCTCTTCTGGCCTCTGACGACACCTGCACTCATGTGCACATACTCACAAACATACACATAATTAAAAGTAAGTAAGTCTTTTAAAACAAAGCTGTCCAGGCGCACACCTTTAATCCCAGTACTCAGGGGGCAGAGGCAGGTGACTCTAGAGTTCCAGGACAAAAGTCAATCTTAAGCCATCAACAATCCTAAACTAACGTGTGAAACATTAGCACACTTTCAGTGGGAGAAAGTATGTGTACCATGCATAAGGCCTTGGGTTTGATCCTTCACACACACAAACACACACACACACACTCACACACACTCTTCACAAGACACAGAATAATCAATAACCTCAAAGCATCTCCCTATAAGGTCCTTATTAATTATAGAGGGAACAACAATATAAGTCTACAATGAAGAAACTTGGCAGTCACCAACCACCCTAAGCAAGTAATTGGAGTTGTGCATCCCCTGAAAAGGATACCCCATCTCCTTGCTCACACATCTGACAAGAATGTGTCCCTGGAATCTGTCATGAGGAAACACAAACGGCAGGCCCAGTCTGAGGGACATTCTTCTGAATATGTGCCTTGTGCTACTCAGGGTTTCTAGATGAGGGCTGGGGAGATGCTCTCTGGTTAAGAGCATTTATTGTTCTTCCAGGTGACCTGAGTTTGATCCTACCACCCACCCTGGGCAGCTCACAACCGCCAGTAACTCCAGCTTCAGGAGATCTGATGCCCTTTATACACACACACACACACACACACACACACACACAGGCCCCTTTTGAAAGTACCCAGACGAGGCTAGGGATGAAGCTCGGTGACAGAACACATGCTTAGCATGTGCAAGGCCCTGCATCAGTCCTTAACCCCAAAACATGTACACATTCCTAAGATGACGAAGGAGAAGGAAGACGCGAGATGCTCCTTGGCTACCGCACGGTGAGCCAGAGCTGAGTGTGAGCCTGGATTATTATACTGAGTCAAACAAATAGAAGAAATACTAGCAAATCTATTTTCCCTCTTGCTTTGAAGGTCATTTGGGAGAGAATGGTGACATGTTGTCTGCGTATTCAAATAATGAAATCATATCATTTCTCATTTCTTGATTTTGGTTATCACCATATGAAAAGGCTTTGTTTTTAGAAAAAAACATACTGAATTATTTAGGGATAAACAAACCATAGGAACACTTTTTTTTTTTTTTTTTTGAAACTGGCCCTTGCTGGATGATCTAGAACTTACCATGTAGCAAGACTAGGGTCTGAAATCCTCTTGTCTCAGCCTCCTGAGTGCTGGGATTACAATTACAGTCACGGGTCATCACAACAGACCCGAAATCTTGTAAAGCCAGGGACGGGAAGCCACTCCTGTACTCCCTGCACTCCGGAGGCTGAGCCAGGAGAAGTGAAGAGTTTGAGGCCAGTTAAGGTAGGCTACATAGTGAGACTCAAAGCTCTGAAAACTCTGGGCTGGGAAGATGGCCTGGTAGAGCTTGCTGCCCTTCCAGGTGATCTGAGTTTGGTTCCCAAAACTCCAGCTCCAGGGGATCTGATGCCCTCTTTTGAAAAATATGAAAAGCCCAAACCAAAACAAACAGAAGCTCATTTGTAAACATCGTTTGGAAGGCTCACGGAGTGTGTGTCACTGGCTGGGTGCTTTGTAAGTGACTCACGGTGACCTTCATGCTGGATATTTCTAACGCTTCTCATTTTCCTCTACGATAAATAATCCTGAAGTGGGCACTCAGATCCAGCAGTCTATACCTCAGAGGTTTTCCTCTGGGCACATTCATAGTAGTACTTATTGCCCAGAGGTACGAACATTTTAAGGCACGAACTTACTTCACACGTTCTGGAGTTTGTCTCTCACAGTCCTCACGTGTTCTTACTTAGTTCAAGGATTTGCTAACAGAGCTGGGGGCGGGCTTGGCTAGTAGCATGCTTACCCAGCATGCTCAGGCTCAAGGTTGAATCCACAACAGCAAAAATAAGTACATTTTAAGGGATCAGGGATACTGCATATCTGCCTGTAGGAAAAAGAAATTAGATCCATAGCTCTAGTCCTGTGCAAAGACCAATTCAAGATGACTCTAAGACCTTCTTATTACAAGTCCCCAAACTTTGAAACTGCTAGAAGAAAAGATGGGGGAAACACTCAAAAGTTGGCACAGGTAAGGACATGCTGAAATGGACTCTGATAGCACAGGAAATAATTCAAGTCATTGACAGAGGGTTATGGGAAATTAAGAAGTCAGTGTGCATACACCATCACCACCACCACTATCACCATTACCACCACCACCACCACTACCACCACTACCACCACCACCAACACACCAGAGTGAAGAGACAGCCCACACAGAATGGGGAAAAGACTTTGACATCAGACAGAGGATTGATTTGTAGAAAATATAATGAAACTCATCATTATCAACACATAGTCCATTTGATAGACTGATGAGCTAAACAGCAGATCTCCAAAAAAATAAAAATGGCCAACACAGACTGGGGAAGGGAAGGGTCAACAGTCAGCCCCAGGGAAAAATGCTTTGAGTTTCTGTCTTACCCCAGGCATGATGGCTGTCTACCAGGAAGAAACACACAACAGAGCAGGAGAGACACAGGGCTTAAGAGCACTGACTGCTCTTCCAAAGGACCTGGGTTCAATTCCCAGCAACCACATGACAACCATCTGTAATGGGATCTGATGCCCTCTTCTGGTCTCCCATTGGTACCAGGCATGCAAGTGGTGTGCATACATATATGCAGGCAAAACACACAAACACATAAAAACAAAAACTCTGATTTTGTAATACATGTGAAAGTAAAAGGGGATCCATCTGGGGGAGAAGGAGACCATTCAGGGAGGGGTCGGGGGGGGAGAAGGAATATGAACCAAGCACAGTTAGACACGTGTGTGAAATGTCATAATGAAATGCACTACTTTGTATTCTAACCAAAAAAAGGAAAAAATCATTACAAATGATTAACTAATTTGAGGGGGAGAGAGAGGGTAGTTCACTTCCTGTTGCTTTAGTTGGAAAGTCACTATTTAGAGAGGATGCAGTAGATTTGGGGGGGGGAGGGGTGGTTATGGTGTCAGGGGCAGCAATAGTCTCATTTTTCTCTAGGGTAAAAATAACTTCTCCAAGGTCCTGTGCGGTGTCTCCATCCCAGAGCCTGCTGCCAAATCACTTCTGACACAGCCACATTACACACAGAATTGAATTGACAATTTATTTTGGCTCTTCAAATGAGAAAACACAATATCCCCAGGGAGCAAAAAAGAGTGGGTGACAGGGGGAGGTTTGCTTTGTTGTGGGTTTGCCTATTCCCTCAGAAATACTGTGTACCTTTATAATATATTGTATATGTATGTATGTACATATGTATATGTGTATATTTTGTATGTGCAGTCTAACACAATGTTGTATTATAGTGCAATGTAATTACAGCATAAAACAAGAGAATCTAACATAATAAGATGTCGTGGGATACAATGTACTACTATAATATAACACAGCATGGTTTCTCCAGGCATGGAGAAGATTTACAGCTCTGAGACCAGCTGTCATTCTTCAGGGGAGATACACTCTCATGAAGGCAGCCAGACCTGCTCTCAGCAGCAGGCAAGGGGGTGAAGCCCAGACCAGGACCCACTACAATTATCCCTGCATTGCCCAGTACCCTGGAACCCACCTCTCCACTGAAACTGGCCCTGTTTTCTTCTCCCACATTTGCTGTGCTTGGAATTCCCTTCCTCTCTGGCCTTTGTCTAACACAGTCTACTCAGCCTCAACTGTCTCCAAGAAACCTGCTCTGCGCTCTGCTCAGCAGCTCTGTGTGTGTGTGTGTGTGTGTGTGTGTGTGTGTGTGTGCATACAGGACTGAGCTAGGCTCAAGCTCTCATCACTGGGGGATTGCACACAGATCAGCCTGTGAGCAGGGTTCCTAAGCAAAAGCAGGACCAGCACAGTGGTATAAGAAGAGCACTGGCCTGGGACTCAGGAAAGCCAGGCTTCTCCCCTGCTGTGTGACCCTGGGTATTCACTCCTCCCGGGGACATCTTTAGTGTGGACCTTGGAGATGATCTCTAACTTTCTGTCTTGCACACGCAGCCTCTCGCCTGAGGTAACTGTCCTGGCAGCCCCAAAAGGTGGTGGGAATAAATCTCACACATAAATCTGAAAGAAAAACCAGCTGCAAGATACTGATGTGTGCTCTCTACTCTCCTGAAGGCCATAGGGTTTCAATAATGATTTTTCCCAGGTGACGCCTTTCCCTCTTAGGTTTCATAAACCATCTCACATACACACACTTATTTACATGTGGCCCATCTTATAAAGCAATCGTGAATGTAAAGGGAAACCCCAGGCACAATGCAGAAGATTAACTGTCAAAAGATAAAGATGAGTCCATTTTCTACAAGAATACTGATATGTAAGTGCAGAGGGAGGGGCAGAAAATTGGAACAGAAAAAGGATAAAACTGTCTTCTTGCTACAGAGTAGCTTCCTTGTAAACACAGCAACGTAAAACCAAGGCAAGATGTCACCAGTTCAAGGCCAGCAACATGGGGCTATGTAGGGAGATGTTGTCTGATCTGATTATATGGGTACACACACACACACACACACACACACACACACACACACACACACATCATTTCTGTGAGCAGGAGAAAGTGGAGTAAGAGGTAAAAAATTACAAAAAAAAAGTTTTACTCCCATCGCAAGGCTCGACTTTCCAAGAAGAATGTTACAAGGCATAATTTGTATAAATAGAAATTAAATGAAAATCAATACTAATTGAGGAGCTGGAGCGATGACTCAGCAATTAAGAGTGCTTGATGCTCTTACCGAGGACCCACGTTCAGGTTCCAGCATCCATGTAGACAGACTAACAACCACTAACAATCACCTGTCACTTCCCCTGTAAGGCATTCGATGCTGTCTTCTGGCTGCAGTAGAAACCACACACTGTGGCATTCTCTCTATCTCAGTCTCTTTCCCCATACACACACACACACACACACACATACACACGGTAACGGGTGCTGGGTTACACAGGTTATCATGCCTGCACAGAACTTTTACCAAATGAACCACATCCAGCCCCTGTCTCCCTACTTTCCATACAGGGAAATGATGTTTCACAAGGTTGATGTGTCCAAGAAGGAAAGGGCAAAACTAGAACTCACCTTCAGGAGTCTGGGAAGGGGCTTTGTAGTACCCCACCTCTGATATGACACATTCAGCAGGCCCCAAATGACCCACTAAGTGCAAACACCCCACTGCTCAACCCGTCTTTCTTTCATGTGTAACTCATCACTAGAACATCCTTTCTGGAAACTTCTCCTCATTCTTCAGCATCTACAGGAGACCCCAGCCCTCTTCTCTTTCAGAGCATGCTCATTACTTCATTTGAGCTGTTTTCATAAAGAACATTCTAGAGCTATACATTGAAAAGTATCTCACCCTCTCTAGATTCTGAGTTCTGCAATGATCTGGAGCTTATCTGCATCATCTTTATTGCTTGAAGTCCAGTACTATGCAAAGCACACAGTAGGTGCTCATTAGACGTTTGTTGAGTGGACTGGGAACATCTACGAACTTGTTCTTGTTCTAGGCACACAATGGCCTATGTTCCCAGGATAATTTCTTGTTTCATTGAAAAATATAAGAAACAACAGGACTGAAGATGTAGCTTTGTGGTATAGAGCTTGCCTAACATACACAAGACTCTGGGTTAGATCTTCAGTACTGCAGAGACCCAAGGATTGGAGGGACAAGAGAGGAAGGGAAGGAGCAAGAAAAGGGAGGAAGGAAATACAGACAGACAGACAGGCCTATGAAGCAATTAGAAAACAAAACGCATACTTGCAGATGGCAAACTGTATTATTTAAATCCCCAGTGCTGGTCCAGCAAGATGGCTCAGCAAGCAAAGGTGTTTACCCTGCGTGCCTGACAACTGAAGTTTGATCCTTGGAACCATATAAAGGTGGAATGAGGGAATTACCTCCAGTAAATTGTCCTCTGACCTCCACATGCATATCACAGCATGCTTGCCACCTTCATGTGCATAGGTACACACAATAATAATAAATAAAAATGTTTAAATCCTGAGTGAAGGAGAAAAAAGGGGAAATCTTTGTGGCTTAGGAGTGTTTGTGAAGAGAACAGACCTGGAGGTGGGATGAAGGGCTCTGGAGAACTACTGCACAAGAGCGCTAGTCTAGCACATTAAGAAAAAGCTGTGCCATCCACAGTCCGCAGGGTGTGTTCCCAACAAGAAGTCTTAGCCTCCTTAATTTTTTTCTTCAGTGATAAGGGTTAAATCCCAGGCCTTACACATGCTGAATGAATTGACCATCAGTGAGCCAAACTCCTCTCTCCTTAAGAAATCCTCCCTCCCTCCCTCCTTTCCTCCCTCCCTCCTTTCCTCCCTCCCTCCTTTCCTCCCTCCCTCCTTTCCTCCCTCCCTCCTTTCCTCCCTCCTAACTTTCCTCCCTCCTACCCTCCCTTCTTCACTCCCTCCCCTTCCTTCTTTCCCTTCATTTTCTCTTCCTTCTCTTCTTTTTCTTTCTAAACCTCCCAGGTTGATCTTCAATTCAAGATCTTTCTGCCTTAGCCTCCAAGTACTGGGATTACAAGCATATACCACCATAGCCTCTTTAAACTAGTAAGATGGCGAATCAAAATGATTTTACCAAACAGAAAAGGACAGGGAGGCCCAGGGAAGGGACTTCCATCCATTCCAACCAATGCTCTTTGCATAGAATGTAATTTACTGGACATTCATTATAGTTAGAAACGTATAACTTATAAATATCTTAATGTGTGATTCATTCAAATTTTAATCATTAATGACAATAGCCATGACTGACAGTTAAAATTTGATAATTTTTTATTTAATTTTAAGCCTGACATCTCTTTTTTAGTTTTTCATCAAATAAAACTTGATGACTGGCTTGCAGGACAGGAGCCCCCTCTCAGGTTCCTGATTGACAAGGTCACTGATGGTCAAAATCGCCTGCTTCCTCTCTTATGTGCTATGGTCCTGCTGAGACATGGCTTGAATTCCCTCATTCTTGACCTGAATCTGTAGACCTTCCATGTCAGTTGCTTTCACCATAACGTGGGTTGTCACATGACAAACATGGAGTCCTTCTTAATAGAAGGAAAAGTATAAAGGGCCCTCCTGAATCCTGGAGTATAAGGCACCCTTAGAATCAGCATCGAATGAGAACCAAACTTTACCTCAGATGGTTCAAATGAAAATACCTGAAAGAAAGAGACATTCATGGAAATACAAGCAGAGTGTTGGGTGTCAAGAAGGGATGATGAGACACTCAGAGCCTGGCATCAGAGGGAGAGAGGGAAGGAAAAACAGAGAGACGTTTACGTCTGTATTGTTGCTGGAACCCAACATAAGTTAGACCCAGAAAGAAAGGAGTTCCTAACAGGAGCTGTGTAATAATAGAGAGAGGTAGCTACTGGTAAAGCCAGCCACATCAGTAGGGATAGAGCAAACAAGAAATACCTGATCATGCTCTCTTCCTGTCAGGTTGCATTGCATCTGAATTCAAGTAGTCCCTGCAATAAGGACTGGGAAGGGTCATACGACTCGGGGAGAAAACAGCACATAAATGTCAGGAAGTTCCTAAAACTCACAAGATTTGCAATGTTTTTCTTCCCCCACCCCCAAAGTTATGAAAGCAGTAAACCACTGTTGGGGGAGGTGGGACTCTCCAACCAGCTGACCTGTTGAGCAACCTGCCCTGTCATGCAGAGAGCTCCAGGGATGCAGATATCATGAGTCATCGGCCATGTGTAGTAGGCATGGATGATACAGCTGCTTCTGACTCATCCTTCGTCCTATAAGTAACCCCTCATCCATATTCCTGAAATAATACGCATTGCTTCACCACGTTTGACTTTGGGAATATCATCCCTTTGGTCCCCAATCTGGGGTGAATAGAGATTTGTTCTGCCTTGGAAAAGTCTCACACAACACTTCCTCTCCACAAACTCCTGCTAAAGTCTCTAACATGTACCCAGAAGTGATCTGGCAAGGGAGGGAGAGAGGTATGACACACAAGTCAGCCTTCAGGGCATGCGACAGAACAGTCAGAGAACTCGAACCCAATACTTCTTGGCTAGGTCCCTCCAAACATAGCATCCCTTCAAACATCCTGAGATCCATTGCCTCGGACTCCTCTGAGATGCCCTATCAGGATTGACGTCCCTCTTCCATGAGAGTAGCACATTCCTCGCTGGCTAGCTCTCCTGCCCTGGCTCACTGGGCCTGCTCCTCTCTCCTGCATCCCAGGACAACATGGAAACACCCAAGTCCACCTCGGGCTCTCTTTTCAGGAGGAAGCTAATTAAGACACTGACTGGTCAAACTGGTCACCTTCTCTTCCTCTGCAAAGATGATTCATATGCATTTGCATTCCTCCTCTCAGAACAGCTAAGGAGCCTCCCCAGTCTTACTCTCTGACATGACTGAGTTGGGTGGACACCAGGCCACAGAGCAACGCTTAGCCATGGACCTATAGAATCTACAGACCAGAACTCTTAGAATCTTAGAATCATCTAAGAACCATTTTTTCATCTTTTATTGCCTCTCCTAAATAGCTCCCTTGGACTCCCTGCACCCTGTTACTCTCCCTATGAAAATTTAATACTGCAGATATATTGCAAATGTATTCTCTCTGTGTGTCTGCTTGGTAGGTACTCTCTCATATATTGCTGAAATTTTCTATTTCCAACTCCAAGGTCCCAGTGCCATCCATCAGCACTGAAGAGCAAGCAAAAGGCAGCTGATGACAGCCAGTCAACATGCACAGGCCACTGCTAATGACATGCCTTCCTGCCATATCTATATATTAGCCACAGGTTTTTGGTGCTGACTTTAGGTATGTTCTTTAGGTATCTTCCACGAACTCCATCTCATTACTCCTCATATGAAACTCAACAAAAACCCAATGAGAGAAGTAAAATTAATGCCAAGTGTTCTAATTTCAGCACTATTTGAATGTTCTCCCACGCTTCAAGCAACCAGAGAGGTTCAGTCCCTGGCGTAATGACACTGGGAAGTGTTAGGACCTTCAAGGGACGGTCCCTAGCAGAAGGCCCTTCGGGCAACACTGTGGGGCAAGTCTTGTGGAACTCTTTGGTAGTTTTGGGGAGAAGGGTGTCAGAAAAATGAACAAGACCACTGCCTCCCCCTCTGCTTCTTAGCTCAAGATGTATTCTTTCTTCTTCTGTTCATGGTCCATCATCTGTCTTCTGCCCTCCGCTGTCCACCATTGGAAAGGGCTATTTGGAAATGACTATGCCTGCCCCTCCCTCTCTGCTTCCTGGCTCAATACACAATCATCCCTCTGCCCTTGCCCCACCATGGGCCATTGACCCCAGGTTCAGAGCCTACAGCATGCCATTTGTACTCTCAGCCTCCAAAACTGCAAGCTATATAGATTCTTTTCCTATAAACTTTGCCTGATTGTGGAGTATGATAACAAGAGCCTGACACCATAGGATGAGATTTTTTCCTAATAGACTTGAGCTTTGCCACTCATCTTCACAGTGACACCTGAGATCTCCCCACTCTGCACTTCCTGCCCCCCTGGATGTGCTGAGGAGCACCACTGAGTTGAGGCCTATTATCTTATACAAGGGTACTGAAGGCAAGAGGAGCAGACGCGTGGAGGACTAAAGGGCTGGAGGGAAGTCCAGGTGCTCATTCTGTAGGTCCTGAGTTGGTTTCACTAACCTTACAGCCATGCTTGCCAGCTGGAGGGACGTGGACATGGGCTCCTCCAGCTTTGGGGCACACTGACCCTCAATTTCTGCCTGGGAAAGGAAGAAGAGAGAGAAGGAGAAAGAGGAGGAATAGAAGAAGGAGGAGGAAGAGGAGGAAGAAGAGGAGGAGGAAGAGGAGGAAGAAGAGGAGGGGGAGGAGGGGAGGGGGAGGAGGAGGAGGAGGAGGAGGAGAAGAAGAAGAAGAAGAAGAAGAAGAGGAAGAAGAAGAAGAAGAGGAAGAAGAAGAAGAGGAAGAAGAAGAAGAAGGACAACAACAACAATAACGACAACACCCACCGAACTTCCTTTCTGCTCTGGGATGTACTGAACTCAGCTATGTCCCTGTGGCTCTCCAATTCCGTTTCTGCCAGAGCATATGTAAAAGCAGAGAGCTAATTATATGCTAGTAATTACCTGAAAATTATATGTTTATGGGCTTTCCACTAGCAGATACTACTATTTTTGAACTCTTCATTGTTCCGCTCAGTGACAGGAGTCACACTGTCTCTATTCCAAATGTTCCCTCCTATCTCATGATTAGCAGACTCTTCAAATGGGGCCACAGCATGGAGAACCTCCTGAGTAGGAGAGAGAGGGAGGGAGTGACTCAGTCCACACAGGAGGCACCGGAAGCCTCCCTTACCCACAGACACCTCACTCCTGTTTTATAATAAAGTGTTCATCATCCTCCTGCCTAAGAGCTGTGCATTCCTATCTCTGCCCTTGGGTTCTGGGGAGAGTGTCCAACAGGAAGGCCTCCATCCACTACCGGATATTTTTATATACCCTTCAATTATGTGCCTTGCTTAATTGTCCTTTCCACCAGCTCTTATGACATAGGGAGTCTTGCCTGTAATTATAGTGATGAAATATTTCTATGAGCTTTTAAAAGGCTAGCCTAAACTGGGTCATAATGGGGAGATCGGGGGTCAGTGTTGGATTCCCTGTGACAAACTGCTCTCCCAAAGCTCCTGCCATGTGAAGACCCTGTCCCAAACAACCACTGCTGGGCACCTCTTCCTGCTGTTACTATTGATGGCAATTGTGCTGGGGAGAAGGCAAGTTTGCCTTGCAACACAAGGACCCGAGTTCAACTTCTAGAACCCATGTTTTTTAAAAGGCCAACTATGGTGGCAGGTAATTGCGATTCCAGCACTGAAGAGGCAGAGACAGATAAATCCATGGGGGTCACTGTCACTGTTACTGCCACTGGATAGTCTGCTTGGTGAGTTCCAGGCCAGAAAGGGACCCTGTCAGAAAAAAAAAACCAAAACAGGGATAGCATCTGGGCAGCAGCATTCAGGGATGATCTGTGGTCTCTGCAGGTACATGCACATATGCATGTGTGGGGAGTGGGTGTGGCGGCAGTCCCAAAGGCGCCAGGGACTGCAGCTAAGTCGTATGACTTGCACCTGACTTCCTCATATAAACCACAAACATCTTGAGAGCTGCGCAGGTGTACCAGGATACCGGTAAATCCATTTTGATGGAGATATTCCCCTGCTGCCCTGATTGGCTGAAGCTGTGTGCCTGGTGAGGTGGCGTGGCCTGCTGTGCGTGGATGAGAACTGAGAATATTTAAGAGTGAGAGGCCCAGGGCTCGGGGGTGGGGGGGAGATATAAACAAGAAGAAACAGGACTGAATAAACTGCTGTTAGAAGGACTGGTGGTCGTGTCGTTCTTGCTGGTCGAGAGCGGACGCGACATGCATGCATACACACAAGTGCACACATGCATGCATATACATATACACACACGAACACATACGTGTGCACACACACACACACATACACGAGGAACAGCATCTGTGGAACACTTTAGAATGAAGGCCATCAACTCCTTTTCCATGAAGCTCCTTACTTCTGCAGGTGACCAGGCCATACTCACCTCACTGTTTCAGCACATGTCCCTACACCGTCAGAAGTATGACAGTCACGCTGGCTGCAGTCCTGTTTATGATTCCACTGGTAAAGAAGGGACAGCTTACAGGGCTTGAAGCTCCTCCATGTTTTGTTCACAGGAGGGCAGGACACAGTTGTGTAGAGCCCAGTCTGAACCCAGACTAGGATGTGACTATTGCTTCTTTGTAGTTCAGGTGCTCCCACCGTGGGCCTCCTCAAGCCCCAGATAGCTGAGTTAACATCAGGATTGAAACCAGAATCCAGGTCTTTGGTAATTCTTCCCGCTTATTTCCCACCACACCTGTGGTAGAAGGCCTGCTCCTTGGTGATGACTAACTTCCCATAAGAACTGTACTGGCTGCTCAGAGTCACAGGTCATATAGAAATGGCTTACCTGGAAGGAGCGATGTGACCTTCCAGGTCGTGAAAAGGAATATGGGGGACACCATGCGCACAACCTCAGGTTAACTTGACCTGGATCCTCCAAGGCCCTCAATTTTGGGCATCACCCAAATCCTAGTGAAGAAAATTTCAGATTAGCCTTTTTTTATTTCTCTGAAAAGAAAAGACAATGTCAGGTCTGTCCAAAGCTGAGTCCGCTCACTGTCTAGCTCTATCATGGGACACAGTGTCACCCACATTTTCTCAACCCAAGAGCTGGCTTCAGAGTTTGTTCAAGATAGGCTCCTTTGTGTCCAAGGCTGGTCTTGCACTTGCTCGCGTCATCAGAGATGACCTTGAACTCCTGCTCCTCCTCTCTCTACTCCTGAACGCTAGGATCATAGATGTGAGCCACCACATCAGGTTTAGGTGGTGCTGGGGATGAAAGCCAAGGCCTCAAGAATGCTAGGCAAGCACTCTACCAGCTGAGCCACATCCAGAGCCTCAGTTTCAAAACGATGACCGTGCGCTTGTACAATCAGGAGAGTAACATTTAAGGCCTGGGCAATTGAGTAAGGAAAACAAGAATCCCAATAGGACCGAGGGAGAATGTTGTAAAGACAGAAGGGGTCTGACAGGTGTCTCAGTGGTTAGGAGCCTCCTTTTATAGAGGACCCAAGTGGAGTTCTTAGCATCTGTGTGACAGTTCACGCCCACCTATGACTCCAGTTCTAGGGGATGCAGCACCTTCTCCTTCTTCTTGCTTCTCTGGGCTCCTGCGTGCACATGGTGCACATAAACTCATGCAGGCATACACATACACACACAAAAACAGTAAGCAGAGCAATGCATCTTTCAAGGCAGAAGGAGGAAGGTGGAACAGATCTCAAGCCCAAAGCAGCTGATAACACACAGTACTGAGGTGATGACAATTAGAAAAAGCTTCTCTTCTTCCCTGGGTTCCCTGGGGACTTGGCAGAGTTGATGCAAACATAGATGCTTACTGGAGCAACTCAGCCTGAGTGTACAGCAACAGGGAGTAGTGGGGACTGGGGCTAATTGAGAATGAGCCTAAAGAAGTTCAAACTCCCGTTTTAAGACCAGCATTGGCCAAATGGGAGGTGTTTGCAAGCTTTATTTGGTTTTAAGGCTTTAAACTAGAAATTCTGCCAGTTGGATAGGTATGTGTGTGTCTGACTTAAACATTATCTACTAGAGATGGGGGCTAGGCTCAGTGGTAGAGAAGTTGCCTAGCATTGAGAGGCTCTGGATCTGACAATTGTGCATACCCATACACACAATACATACACATACACACTCATGTACATACACATACAACACACACACATATACACAGATACACACAATACACACATACTCACACAACATACACATATACATTATACACACATACACACATAATACACAGACACAGTATACCCATACACACATGTATAAACACACACACACACACACACACACTCTGCTGGTTAATCATAAAAATGAAGAACCACCTAAGGGCTGGGGATGTATCTTAGCAGTAGAGCATTTCCTAACTTGTGCAAGGCCCTGGGCTCACTTCTCAGTTCTTCAAGTAAAGGGAAGCTTTACCTAAATATTCATAGGTTAATGTGGGACACAGCTCCACGTCCCATCTGGTCTGTCTCACCTGCTCTCTGGACATCATTCCAAACAAACAATTCTAACTTCAAGAATGGTATTGATGTGGCTGGAGAGATGGATGGCTCAGTGTTTAAGAGCACCAGCTGCTCTTCCAGAGGACCTGGGTTCAGTGCTCCAGCGCCCAATGGCAGCTCATAACCATCTGCAACTCTAGTTCCAGAGGACCCAATACTCTCCTCTGGCTTCAACCTGTCATGGTGACACAGTCTTGTAATCCTGGCATGCTGGAGACTGAGGCAGGAAGACTTCCAGGCAGGGAAGAAAATCAAAAGAGATGGCTCAGTGCCTTTAATCCCAGCACTTGGGAGGCAGAGGCAGGCGGATTTCTGAGTTCAAAGCCTGCCTGGTCTACAAAGTGAGTTCTAGGACAGCCAGAGCTATACAGAGGAACCCTGTCTCCAAAAGCCAAAAGCCAAAAACCAAAAAAAAAAAAAAAAAAAAAAAAAAAGAGGTGGCTCATCAGTTAGGAGTGGGCACTGCTTTTGGAGAAGATTGGCGTTCAATTCCAGCACCCTGTTAAGTGGCTCACAACTGCTGGTTCCAGAGGACTTAATTCTGGCCTTCCTGACACCGGTACTCACATGCGTGTAGCTACTACATTCAGACAAACACACATACAAAATGTAAAAATAATAAAAATAAATAATTTTTTAAAATGGTGAGTGTAGTAGTCAGGTCTGTAATCCAAACACTTGAGAAAAGGTAGAATCGAGGAGATTCAGTTAACCTAGGCTACATACTGAGTTCAGTTCATGGCCAGCCTGGGCTACACGTGGCCATGAAGTGGGGTGTGTGTGGAGAAAGTCGGAGAAGAAGGAGTTAACAATGTAAACAAACAAGAATGATTGCAGAGTATGAGACAAGACAGTTCCAGGTGAGATCAAACCCCGCCTTTGAAAACCTGGGGCATCTTGAGAATAGAGAGGTTTGCAAGGCAGATTGGTAGCACAGCATATAAAGAGGAAGCTTCACAACGGAGCAGGGAGCTGGGACACAGAGTGAGGGACTGGCAGGGCCCCAAGTAGGACTGAGTTGTGCAATGGAGAACCCTGGGGAGGGTTTCACTTCTTGGTCCACACCCTCAAACTCTTTGAGAAAAATCGCATTTCATGCGCAAGCTTTAAATGCTGTTCAGTGCTGCACAGAGCCCCCGCCCCTGCCCCCTCCTCCTGAGCTGAGCGTCTGGTTTTGGCTCCAACGATGCTGCAGAGAGGGACAGGATGGGTGGAAAAGTGAGCAGCTGCTGCTGCAGCCTAAGGAAATGAGCTTGCTCTCAAAGTGTCTCTGAGGTGGATCCAGGTGGTTTCAGAAAGTATCAGGGAAGAGCATGGGGTGCTGGAGGGCCCCCTTCGCACTGGAGGACTGTGATCCCACAGGGGAAGCCGCTGAGGAGTGGGCTGGGCCTCATGCTTCCTAATCCTCAAAAGGAGCTGTTGGTTATAAACAGGGCAATTACCCACAGGAGGTCGATGACTCAGCTCAATGGACTGTAAAATGCTCAGAAAAATAGCTCCCCAGAAATGCAAAAATATTACTAGGAGCACTTTCCCCCTAAAAAACATCTTCCATCCTCCTGGGGCGCTGCCTATAAGGGCTGGCTGGACTGATTTGCGCCCTAAGATGAAGCTCACGTGGCCTGCGGAGCAGGTGTTCTGGTCCCGCCTTGGACCTTTGGAGAAAGCAGCCAGCCACCACATCATCTCACCTCTCCCAGAGGACCAACAGTTAGAAGTCCACAGATGAAGGTTCCTGCAGCTCGTAACGAATGGTAGCCTAACCTTCTATGAGCCCAGGATGAGTCCAAGACTTGGCGTAATCATCTTTTGGAGGTCCAGAAGCCCTAAGTAACTTAAGGCAACTTACAGGTCAGTTTACACGAAGCCCCATCATCGGGGCACGGAGCAGGTGCCTGGGATCCCCCATAACTCTGGACTTACACACTGTATCCTATTTTTCTTGTGCATATACAATTAAGATAAAGTTTAATTATACATTAAATAAAAGTAACAGTAAGAAATTGGAAATAATAACTAATGATAAATTAGAATGATGAAATAATAGACTATAATAACAGCTATTTCTAATTTATGAATTGCTTATCACATGAATTGTCCATTGATTATTTTCTAGCTATGACTGACTGTACTAAAAACATAAACGCAGATCCATGGAAAAGGGGGAGCCCCTGTACTCGGTTGGAAGTGAGAAAAGCTCTGTGGCATTCTCACGCCTTTGTTATACTTTAGATAGAGCCCAGCTAGTCCAGGAAGAGACAAATGAACTGCATACAACTGCCTAGTGTGGGACATAGGACACAGCTGGGTGAGAGTAGCTGCCCTCAGATCTACCTGTAAGGTCTTGGCAATTGCCAGGATCCCAAAGGTTCAGAGACTCCTCCTCCTCCTCTTCTTCCTCCTCCTCCTCCTCCTCCTCCTTTTCCTCCTCCTCCTTTTCTTCCTCTTCTTCCCCTCTCTCCGCATTGCCCTCCACCTGGTCCTCCCAGACCTAGAACACACATAAAGCCTGACATAGCAGGGTGCATCTGTAATCCCAGCCCAGCTATGATAGGATAGGAAGTAGAGACAGAATTCCCAGCAGCTCTGAGCTAGCTTGCCTAGGATATATACCAATGAATAACAAGAGACTCTGATTCAAGGAAGATGCAGGAAAGACAAGGACTAGCCTGGAGATTGTCCTCTGACTTCCACACGAGTACCATGGCATACAGGAATTGACAGGAGCACACATAAGTAAACACACACACACAGTACATACACACACACACACACTGAATACATATACACAAACAGAGTAGAAAACATACTCAAACAATTATTTGAGACATACACATATCTATGTGTGTAGTTATGTACATATATATTATGTATATATATCAAATATATATATTTATATATCAAAGAGCTTCACCCTTTATAACCATCTCATCATTTATAAAGATGAAAACAGATTAGCACATTGATGAGATGGATTACATGATTAGATTCTAGTAGTAGCACTTATCTTTGATCCCAGCACCTGAGAGGCAGAGGCAGGTGGATCTCTGATTTCAAGGCCAGCCTGTTTACAGAACAAGTTCCAGGACAGCCAGGCTACAAAGAGAAACCTTGTCTCTAAAACCAAACAAACAAAAGAATTAAATCTGATTCTATAGGACACCAATCATTATTAACATTTTTTTCAGAGTTGATCAACATTTGATTTTGTAGGAGTCAGAGTTGAGTATACAGATCACTGAAATATATCATACAAAAATGGCCATTTCAGAAACTGTGGGCAATTCTGCCCTAGTCCCAAGCCAAAATTCATGGAACAATTTTTAATGAACTTAAATCAGAATCCAAGCAGCAATTAAAAAATATTATGTCTGTCTGTGTGTCTGTGTACACATGTGTGTGGAGGTCAGAGAAGAGAATCACCTCTCTCCTTCCACCTAGTAGGGCCTGAGGATCGAACTCAGGCCCTCAAGCTTGGCAGCAAGCACCTTTACTCATTGAGCCATCTCGCCAGCCCTTAAGCACTGATTTATATAAACAAACATTCTAGCCCAGTACAATTTAAAGATCTACTAATTGGATACCTACACACTTAATAATGGTGACAGTTTTTGTTTCCCACAATGAAATGAGCAGTGTGTGTTGGTGTTGTGTGGCATGACAACATGTTCCACTCAAGGAACATGGACTCTGTGCTCAGAATTCTTTAGAACCAACAGCTCGGTGAAGTCACGTGACACCACATGGATGAGTAAGGCCCTAAATACCTCGGGTTCATTATGCATTCAGTTTGAGTTAAAGTTAGGTAGTTGTGCATTCAAAATTCCTTTGCTGCTGTCAATTTTTTTTTTTTGTGGCCTCCACCGTAAGCCATACCAGTTGATCCAGGGTCACACCCCATTGTTTCAAAGCTGGATTCCCAAAAACCAAGTATAGCCTTGTCAGGACCCCTCAGACTTGGAGCCTACCAACGCGTGGCCCTGCAAAGCACTCCCTCATCTACCCGCTGCATCCAGTGCTTCCCTCCAGGTCCCTAAGGAAACATCCCCTATCCATCCAAAGAGCAAGGTCAGCTCAGCATTGGATCCACAGTCCTGCAGTTTGACAGATCCATGTTGATCACCCTGAGACAATAGCTGGGGTCTCTGCTGAGGAGAGGGGTGGAGCAGCAACATGGTGCTCGTTGCTTTGATGCTTGGACCTATGTTCCAGCAGCAAGCATTTCTTCTGGGCACTTTGCTTTGTCCTTCTGGCTGTTTGACTTTGACTTTGAGCCTGGACCTTGGACTTGGCTTAGACTTCTGGCACTGGTGGCCCCAGGTACTTGCTGTAACCTCAGACTCTCAGGTCCTCCCCACCCCCACCCCATCCATGTTCAAAGGTCAGGCTCCTCCCCTATGCTACAGCTTTTTGCTCCATTATTTAGCCTTCTGTTTTGTAACTATTTGTTTTCATAACTGGGCCCCTCCCAGTGTTGTGAGCAATTTAAAGGTAGAGAGTGGGTGTCAGACATATTTCATAAGTGGATGCCTGAATAAATTACAATGTGCCTGGTTTCATGATTATAATCACTTGTGATGTGGCTTTGAGTGGCACAGAGGGATATTGTTGTCATCCCTAACTTTCATGCCAAGTATCCCAAGAGAGAAGAAGAGGGGCCTCTGTGTCACTGGCCTCACCTTGAACCCAAAAGCACTTCAGTTCTCCATTGTTGTGTGTGTGTGTGTGTGTGTGTGTCAGAGAGAGACAGAGAGGTGCACATGCATGTAGATAGAATATGACATCAGGTGTCTTCTCTTACTCCCCCCTTATTTGCTTATTTTTATAAAGAGTATTTACATATTTTTAATAAATATTTTCATAGAGAATTTTATAAAGGGAAGAGTGTGAGCATAGACCACATTTCCACAAATTATGCAGTTGAGTTTTCTGCCTTTGGAGAAGTCACAAGGACCAGCGTATCCCAAGTACAATGATTAAGCCTCACCCTGGGAAACCACCTCCATGGCCGTACCTCGCCGCCAAGTTTGTATCCAAACTTACTTTTTGAGACAGACTCATTCTTTTTTTTTTTTTTTTTTTCATATGATAAATTGGCTTTTATTTTTTTTTTAATTAGGTATTTTCCTCAATTACATTTCCAATGCTATCCAAAAAGTCCCCAATACACTCCCCCCCCAGTCCCCCACCCACCCACCCCCACCCCTTGGCCCTGGCATTCCCCTGTACTGGGGCATATAAAGTTGGCAAGTCCAATGGGCCTCTCTTTCCAGTGATGGCCGACTAGGCCATCTTTTGATACAAATGCAGCTAGAGACAAGAGCTCCGGGGTACTGGTTAGTTCATCATGTTGTTCCACCTATGGGGTTGCAGATCCCTTTAGCTCCTTGGGTACTTTCTCTAGCTCCTCCATTGGGGGCCCTGTGATCCATCCAGTAGCTGACTGTGAGCATCCACTTCTGTGTTTGCTAGGCCCCGAGGCTCATTCTTTCTTCTCTTTTTTCTTTCTTTTTAAAAAAGGATGTTTGCATTTTTGTTTTGTTTTGTTTTTAATGTTTATAACTGTTTTGTCTGCCTGTATGTATGAGTACCATGTGTGTGGTGTCTGCAAAAATGTTAGATCCTCTATGACTGGAGTTACAGATAGTTGTGAGGTGTTACATGGGCGCTGGAAAACAAACCTGGGTCCTCTGCAAGAGAAATGAGTGCTCTTAAATGTGAGCTATTTCCCAAGCCTCTTGGAGTGGTGTCTTTGATAGAACCTCGAGCTCACTGGTTAGGGTAGGCTAGCTGACCAATGAGTTCCAGGAGCCTCCTGCCTGTCACTCCAATGCTCAGGTTATAGATGCATGCTAAGACACAGGTTTTCTTTTTCTATTTTGTTTTGTTGTTGTTGTTTTGTTTTTTTGACAAACAAACAAACACCCAAACCTAGAATCTCACCATGTGTACATTGATGTTCAGAGTTTGCTATGTACACCAGGCTGGCCTCAAACTCAGAGATCCCCTGCCTTAGCCTCCTGAGTGCTAGGATTAAAGGTGTGTGCTAACATGGGTTCCATACTCTGCTTTGACTTTTTTGTGGGTGCTGTGTATCCAAACCCAGCCCCCCAGCTTCCACAGCAGACACCTCTCCCACAAGCAGTCTCCCCGAGGCCCCCAACCCCTTCTCAGCAGCCTGACCTGGAGGAATCTGGTGCTTGCTTATGCATTCTTGAACTTCATCTTAAAGTGGTCATGGCCCCTCAATACTGCACTGTAATCCTACCACTGTGTTTCATCTTTTATTACTTCTGTAGGTTGTGAGTTAAGGTAACAAGGTGAAGAAAAAGGTGGAGGAGGAGGAGGAGGGGGAGAGAAGAAGAAGAAGAAGAAGAAGAAGAAGAAGAAGAAGAAGAAGAAGAAGAAGAAGAAGAAGAAGAAGAAGAAGAAGAAGAAGAATCACTTCAAGCCATTTGCAGAGATGGGAAGCTGGAACAGTGGGTGCCACAGGAAGGAGAAATTGTTCCTTCACGCCTCCAGTCTTACCAGAGTGCCACAGCTTCTTGCCAAGATTTTAGGAAAATGATATTCTATTCCCGAAGAGCTATGCTGTATGTGTCTATAGGTGGGAAGTCTTTCAACAGGTATTTTTACTATAATACCTGGTGTGTGTTTTCTCTGGATTAAGTCTGCAATTTCAGCTCTATATTGTGAAATAATGACATAGGGCTGTAATCACTGTGTGTAGTTAAGGAGTCATTGGAAACACCGGCCAGTAAGTGAAGGTTTATAGCATATAGAATCCCATTGGTGAGCTGGGTGGTGGTGCACGCCTTTAATCCCAGCACTCAGGAAGTAGACATAGGAGGATCTCTTTGAGTTTGAGGCTGACCTGGTTTATATAATGAGTTCTAGACCAGCCACAGCTTCTTAGTAAACCCTGTAGAAAAAGGGGGTGGGGTGGACATAGCGCTGAAGAGATGGCTCAGAGTTCAGAACACTTACTGCTCTTGCAGAGGACCTGGGTTCAATTCCCAGAACCCACATGGTAGTTCAGAACAGTCTCTAATTTCAGTTCTGGGGAATCTAACATCCTCTTCTGACCCCCCCAAGCACAAGACACACATGCGATTCTCATGCATATGTTCAGACAAAACACTTAATGTACATAAAATAGATAAGTCTACTAACTATTGTAAAGCTAAGAATGACTCTCAACTCTGTTCTTATAGCTATTTACTCTTCGTGTTAAGGCTGGGTTGGTAGAGTACTTAACCAACAACCCTAGGATCTGTTATCAGCCCTACATAAACTGGGCACAGTGGTCACATCTCTAACCTCAGCATTTGGGAGGTAGAAGAAAGAAGATGTGAAGTTCAAAGACATCATCTGCTAAGTAGTGAGAATAAGGCCATCCTGGGCTACACTGAGACCCTATCGAAAAACCAAACCAAAACAACAACAATAATAATAATTGTTAAAAAACAAATGTAGTTAAATAAACTAGATTCCTTTGAAACTACTGCAATGATTTAATGCAGATAATTGAATTTATTTATAAGAATGGGGGGGGGTTGTTGTTGTTTGGTTTCGTTTTGTTTTTCTCATTTGGTTGAGGGGGTAGGTCTATCTGGAACAGATAAGTAAGACAAATTCTAAATTTGATTTTGCTGTTACTTGTCAACCAACTGATCACAAAGATTTTCATCCACTGTACACACAGGCCCATGACGAGAAATGTGTAGAGAAGGCTGAGGTAGTGTTTCTTCCTTCTATGAATCTAGAATCTACTCAGATGTCATCTGATCAGAATTCACCTACTAGTCACACAGCCCTGGGTTCAAATCCCAGTTGTAGAATTTGGTCACAAGATGGGACTTTGGTAAATCATGAACACTTCTGAGCTCCGTCCTCCTCGTCCTCCTCTGTCAAATGAAGATGCTAGCAGCCCCTACCTGTGGGATATCCATGGGAACAGGGCAGATAGTGGGCATATTTTTCAGGCCACATGAACAAACACTTCCCACTTTTTTGTTATATAATTTTTTATTAAATATTTTCTTCATTTTCATTTCAAATGCTATCCTGAAAGTCCCCTACACCCTCCCCCAACCCTGCTCCCTAACCCACCCACTCCTGCTTCTTGGCCCTGGTATTACCTGTACTGGGGCCTCTCCTCCCATTGATGGCCACCTAGACCATCCTCTGCTACATATGCAACTAGAGACAGCACTTCCCACTTGCCTCAGTCCTTAGCCTAAGGAAGACCTATGTATGTACCCCACCCATACATGTGCATCATATACATGCACACTAACAATACATATCTTTAAAACTAATCTTCATCCGGGCGGTGGTGGTGCACGCCTTTAATCCCAGCACTTGGGAGGCAGAGGCAGGCGGATTTCTGAGTTCGAGGCCAGCCTGGTCTACAAAGTGAGTTCCAGGACAGCCAGAGCTATACAGAGAAACCCTGTCTCGAAAAACAAATCCAAACCAAAACCAAACCAAACCAAAACAAAACAAAACAGCAAACTAATCTTCATTTTTCACATTTATCAATTGCTCAATTTTATGTGTGCATACATGGCATGGCATGTAAAAAAATCTCTTGGGCTGCGGAAAGAATTCACTGGGTACAAGTGTCTGCCCTGCAAGCTTGATAACCTGAATTCAGTTTCCCCAAACCTATTCAAAAGTCATAAAAGCCAGACACAATGACATAAGCGTCTGTAATTCCTGAAGGCCTCCCTCCCTCCCTAAGGCAGAAGTTCAAGGGTGTCTTTTGCTACACAGGGAGTTTGAGGCCAGCCTGTCTGAAATGTTAGAAAGGAAAAAGTTTCTTGATGAAGCAGTAAGCCAACACAGCATTATTCGTTTTACTAAACTGCTGACCCTTGAGAAAAGCATGTTTGAACCGATGCTAGCCTGTATAAAGAGATGGAAAGTCTGAAAAGACCGAATGCAGAAGAACAATGGCCATTCCGAGGAGAAGATCTTATGCAATAGTTTTGAGTTTCAAACCAAATTACCCTCTTTTTCCCCTGGAACATGGTTTTCTCCTTGGACAAACTCAAATTGATGAAAGTGGGTTGTGCTTCAGAGCTGAGAATTTGGCTGACAAAGTCTCCTAAACACAGTGAGCCGGTCCCCTAAAGGACACCACTGATGTCTGTGTTGCCTCTGATAAAACTCAAGCTTCAAATTGGAGACTGGACTTTTGAAAACTCACATTTGCCATGGGTCACTGGGCATCTTCCAATTCTTAGTGACCTTTGTCAGGAGATCAGTGGGCATAGCAACAGCAATAATATTTGATGTTGTATAATGAAATATGTTGGAGCTGGTGAGATGGCCCGTCAGGTAAAAGCACTTGCTGCCAAGCCTGATGACATGAGTTTGATCCCTGAGACCCACACAGTGGAAGGAGAGACCTAACTCCTGCAAGCAGGTCTTCTGACCGCCACATGGCACATACATTGTACACACATGTAATAAGTAAATAAAGGTAGAAATAGATAAATAAACATGTAGGTTAACAATTGGGAGAGCTACATAATTCACTGAACTGACATGTTCCAAATGACAAAGACCTAACTTTACAGCATACACAAGAAGAAACCGATGTATGTAAAGTACACCACAGGAAGAGTGTGGTGGCATATACCTGTACTCAGGAAATTGAGGCAAGAAGGTCACATGACCAGAGCAATTTGGGTTGACCTGGAACTCACAGAGATCTACCTGACTCTGCCTCCCGAGTGCTGGGATTAGAGTCATGTGCCACCAGGTTTGTCTCCTCAGCATTTGAAGAATCTGAAGGGATCTCTTTAACCAGGAACAATGGAAAGAGTTGCCCCCTGTTTCTGATAAGCCTACTTTCCCTGTCTCCTCTCTCTTTCCGTTCTCTGGGAGAGTTAACTGAGCACTTCTCAGCCCTTACAACAGGGAACGGCTTGCTTTAGAGGTTGGTTTTGGGTTCATCATTCTTAGCACAGAGACACAGAGAGGGATCTCAAGGCTTTTAAAACATGGCCTTCATTTTCTGTGTATAAAGAGAAAAGATGCTAGCACTCCATGGTTAAAGGGAAGACTTTTATTGTAGACAAGAGAGAAAGACAGAGACAGAGACAGAGGGGAGGGAGGGAGGGAGGGAGGGAGGGAGGGAGGGAGGGAGGGAGGGAGGGACAGAGGGAGGGAGAGGTGCTCACAGTGGAGGTGTCTGGAAGAGTGCGGAGCATAGAGAGAAAGAAATAAGTAGACAGCCAACTGGACATAGCCAGGGCTCTGTGAGAGAGGGGAGAATCTCAGGGGAGAGAGAATATGGAGAACATGGTGAGAGAAGCAGGACTATAGCTGTGGGGGAGAGAGCTGTGAGCTGGAGGGAGTATAGGGGCTGAGAAAGGATGAGAAGGGCTAGGATGCTAGCATGGATTTTGAAATGTATATTTCAACATGCACTTCGATATGCTGATAGGCATCACAGATATCCATAGGGCCCTTATGCCAGAGGGAAGGGAAATGGCTCCTTTTGGTAGAGGGGAACCAGTTTCTCAAGTTCCTGAAGGATGCTGGCTTTTATCTAATCTCGAGAAATCCTCTCATAGTCCAGGTTAAGCTCATTTCTGAATACTTGGACTACCTTTTGGGGTTTGGGAAACTGCTGTTTCCTTTGGACCTAACATTTTGCAAAGGTTTTTTTTGTTTTTTGTTTTTGTTTTTTTTTTTTTCGAGACAGGGTTTCTCTGTGTAGCCCTGGCTGTCCTGGAACTCACTCTGTAGACAAGGCTGTCCTCAAACTCAGAAATCCACCTGCCTATGTCTCCCAAGTGCTGGGATTAAAGGCATGTGCCATCACCGCCCAGCTCTGCAAATGTTTAAACAGATTTTTTATGTTGATATTATCTCTGTTGTCAAGGAATTTATGAACTAGTGGGAAGAGCCAAATAATTTTTCAAACATGGTAATTTAGAATTTATTTCTTTTGTAAGTTTTTAAAATTTATTTTGCATGTATGTGTGTGTGTATGTATGTATGTATGTATAAAAGTACCTTTATGCCGGGCGTGGTGGCGTACGCCTTTAATCCCAGCATTTGGGAGGCAGATAGATAGATAGATAGATAGATAGATAGATAGATAGATAGATACACACATACACACACACACATACATACATACATACATACATTAACTGAGAAAAAGCTTTACACTGTGGCTCAGTCATGCCTGACACTATGCAGCCTCCACTGGCCTTGATCATACAGCAATCTTCTACCCAGACTGGGAAGTACAGGGATACATGATATAGCTTAGGGGCACAAAATTTGATGCAGAACTCTGGAATTATAGGTATAGGCCACCTTACCCAGAAACTTTTCCCCTCCTTTTCTGGTTTTTTTTTTTTTTTTTTTTTTTTTTGAGATAAACAGATAAAAACAGCTTCCTAGGCTGGTTTCCTAGAACTTGCCATTCTCCTGCCTCTACTTCTCTAGTACTAGGATTACAAACATGAGCCACCAAGCCAGGCTTAGATCTATGATCTTGCATGCAGCTACAGGTGGGTGGTCTTGTTTCCTGCCATAGCTTCTGGGTAACAGGAGAAAGACAGGTAGCCACAGCCACTCAGGAAGACCGAAAGGCACACAAGAGCCTTAAGGACATGGCTTGTCCCTGATGCTTGTTTTGTTTTTTAAGATAGAGTCTCATTTATCCCAGGATACTCAAACTTGCTTTATAGGGGAGGATGGTCTTGAACTGCTGACCCACCTGATTCCACTTTCTGAGTGCTGGGATTTCAGGCATGCAATATTATGCCAGGTGTATGAGGTGTCGGGGATCACACCTAGGTTTCCCATGCTGGCTACTTGGGATCACAGTTTGGACCCTCGCCCTATATATGGGTTCACGATAGCACCCTGGTCAAGGTCAGACTGTGAGGCTATGGGAAAAGTCACCTGTGGTTTAGTTCCTTGTAAGTGTTTCTCAAACTTTGCTTTTTGTTTTCTTTCCCTTTGCCTAAATATGGTTCTAAATAGAAAGAAAGGCCATGCCTCAGTGAGTAAGATACTAGTTGTTAAAATCGTCCGCTCCCAGGAAATAGAAGAGGAACATTGAGCCGGGCGTGGTGGCGCACGCCTTTAATCCCAGCACTCGGGAGGCAGAGGCAGGCGGATTTCTGAGTTCGAGGCCAGCCTGGTCTACAAAGTGAGTTCCAGGACAGCCAGGGCTACTCAGAGAAACCCTGTCTCGAAAAACCAAAAAAAAAAAAAAAAAAAAAAAAAAAAAAAAATAGAAGAGGAACATCAACCATACAACCTAACCAGCAATCTTCCTGTAGATTGGAGACCCCAGGATATAGGGTGACTTTTCAGGTGTATCAAAGAAATGGACAGCTGCAGCACTGACGAGTGCTGCTCTTCATGGTTTGAAAATGCTTCTTCAGGTTTTCCCCCATAAGCGCTCTGCTTGTGATTGTTAACAGAGATGACTCTTGAGGTGGCAGCCTGGCCTTTTTCCAGTCAGCTAATATGTTATAATGAAGTTTTGTCTCTACCATCACCTTGTCTCTTGACTAATTAATTTACATTGAGTAAGTCTTCACTTGATAATGAGAGGCAGTGGAACCTTTGAGAAGTGGGGCATAAAGAAAGTTAGGTCACCCAAGGTGTACCCTTGAAGTGGATATTGGGACTTCTGTCCTTTCCTGTCTCTCTTTGCTCCCTGACCACCACATGTTGAGCAGGTTTCCTTCACCACTTGTCCCCATCACGCTGACTCTCCCAAGACCCCAAAGCAACAGGAGTCAACAGGCTCTAACTTGAAACCTCTGAGATCATGGACCTAAATAAACCTTGCTCTCTTATAGGTGGTTTAGCTCAGGAATTTAGTCACACTGATGGAAAGCTGGGTAGCATACTAGGAGAGAAAGATAATGAAGGACATATCCAGACAAACAGGCTATGACAGCAATGCAAAACCCCTGGAGCTGGGCATGGTGACACACGCCGTTAATCCCTATGCTAGGGTGAGGTCAGCCAAGGCTACAGTGAGACCCTGTCTGGAAACAAAACACACGAACAAATCCTCTCCTAAGGACACATCTCACTCTGAAGGAAGGAGTCGTAGAAGAAGCAACTTTTAGGGTAGATTTTTACTTTGAGGGACAATGGAGTCAGTTGGAAGAACAGGCCAAAAAAAGTGTGAAGAAGGCATGTTGTGTGACAAAATTTCCTGGAGAGGTGCAACACATGCCTACCCACCCCTAGGGATCCCACAACAAAACCCAACTTGGTGAACCCAGAGTTCTATTGGGGTTACTTATGGAAGCAAAAATGACCCAGAGACATCTGCATTACCAAAGCCACCCCAGCGTGGGTGAAAGCTCACAATCTGGGAACAAATAAATGGCATTGAAATGGAAGGTTTGATAGACATAGGAACAGCTTTAACAATAATTTCACCAAAATCTTGGCATCTAGATTGGCCTCTTCAGGAGGTAAATATTCAGCTGCTAGTCATTGGAACTTTATATCAGGTGAAACAAAGTACAAGATGGGTTGAGTGTAAAGGCCCCAAAAGAAAAGTAGGAAAATTAAAGCCATATATGGCTAATATAACCATGAATTAATGGGGACATGATTTGTTATAACAGAAAACATAGATTAACATTCCTTCGATCTCAGAAACAAATCATAAAATAAAGAATTCCTCTTAGAAAAATATTAAAAGGTATTATCAAGAACAGTCACAAACTGTCCAGATTGTCCATAATCAGGACACATGTGTTGGTTTTTCAAAAGTACCAAGTATCCTACCTTTGAAATAGCTGTTAAGCCTGCATGGGTGGATCAATGGTCTATGACAAAAGAAAAATTATAGGTACTAGAACAACTGGTTGGAATTCCCCTAATGTGGTGGTTTGTATATGTTTGACCCAGGGAATGGCACTATTAAAATGTATGGCCCTGTTGAAATGGATGTGGCCTTGTTGGAGTAGGTTTATCATTGTGGGTGTGGGCTTTAAGACCCTCATCCTAGCTACCTGGAAGTCAGTCTTCTGTTAGCAGCCTTCAGATGAAGATGTAGAACTCTCAGCTCTTCCTGCACCATGCCTGCCTGGACAACAGCACACTTGATGATAATGGTCTGAGCCTCTGAACATATAACTCAGTCCCAATTAAATGTTGTCCTTTATAAGACTTGCCTTGGTCATGGTGTCTGCTCACAGCAGTAAAACCCTAAGACACCTGTTTTTGTTATGAAAAAGAAAAAGAAAGAGAGAGAAAAAGAAAGAAAGAAAGAGAGAGAGAGAGAGAGAGAGAGAAAGAAAGAAAGAAAGAAAGAAAGAAAGAAAGAAAGAAAGAAAGAAAGAAAGAAAATGGAGGATGTTAACAGATTTAAGAGCCATAAATAAAATGATTCAGCCAATGGGCTCTTTACAGCCTGGAATCCCATTGCCTTCTTTATTACCTTAGTCAGGGTCTATGATAGTAATTGATTTAAAAGATTGCTTTTCCACAACCCCTTTGAATAAGCATGATATGGAAAGATTTCCTTTCTTAGTACCTATTTATAAAGAGCTTCATAAAAGCTTGGTTGTCCAATAAAGAGCTATCATTGGAAAGTCTTACCAAAAGACCTTCCTTGTGCCAGTATTTTGTACAACAGCTATTAGAAATAATTCATAAATAGTTTCCTCAACCTAAAATTTGCAATCATGTGGGTGATATCTTACTGGCTGACTCAGATGTAGATATCTTAGGAAAAAAACGTCTAAGTAAAGAGAATTTTGCCTTGATGAGGGTTACAAATTGCTCCTGAAAAAATAAAAAGAGAAGATTCCCTTTGTGTTATCTAGGTTATGAGATAGGTTAACAGAAAATTTGACCACAGAAAGTACAAACCAGAGAGATCAGTTACAAACTCTTAAATGATTTTCAAAAATTGCTGGAAGATGTTAACTGGCTATGTCACATAATTGGATTAACTACTCAAGATCTAAGTAATTTATTTCTAACCTTACAAGGTGATAAGGACCTAAGAGGTCCAAGAAAATTATCAGCTGAGGCCGAAAGAGAATTGGCTCTGGTAGAAGAGGAATTACAGGATGCACATCTGGCCCATTTGGATCCAAAGCTGGATTGTATTTTGGTTATTTTGCCCTCTACTCATTCTCTCTCAGGAATTCTTGTGCAGAGAGAAGATAATACTTAAAAGTGGATATTTTTAGCACACACCAAAGTAGAAAATGAAAGATCTATGCAGAAACAGTTTCTGGATTGATTCTGAAAAGAAAAATGAGACTCCATCAATTAGCAAGGATAGACTCAGCAGAGATTGTAGTACCCTTTACTAATGCTGGAATTGCTTCATTATGGGCAGAAAATGAACATTGGTGTCTCTTCTTCTATACAAGTGAGAATAGAATTAGTTATTTTTATAAACTGAAGTCTCTTGCTTTGGGGATATTTGTTGTTAATCTGTCCCCCCAAAAGTACTTCAAGCTCTTTGCCAGAGATAGATTACACTTTTGGGGTCCAGGAGTTCCCCACAAAATACATGAACACTAATCTCAGTCAGATGGAGATGGTTTATTGAACACACACTCTAAGACTGATCTATCAGGGCTGTAGTTCAGAATTTGGAGGCTGAGAATGCAACCTGAACAGTTTTCTATGTCAGCTTATAAAAGCTAAAACCACAACAACCAAAATGAGCTCATTCTCAAGTACTGTGAGTGCTGCTGGAGGTCAGCCCTGACGCAAGTCATTTTAGACACAACAATTCATATTGACCTTTAATTTGATGGGTTCTATAAGATTATAGTTGTGGAATTTCTTAAGATTAACACACCTCATAACATATAGTATATAACAGTGTATGTGGTCAGCATGACCCTGCTCTGAGTCAAGTTACTTTTCTGTGTCAACAACTGGCAGGCGTAGTACAGCAACAATATGAAATGGATGGTGGGCATGGAACAAAATGGCCACAGCTAGGCTAGGGGGAAAGGTTTCAACAGCACTGTTTTATTAAGTTTAAATTTTTAAATGCTAATGAGAAAGGAACAACAGCTGTGAAGAGACAATGGATAGTAGGAAAAAAAACCTGGTGAATTAAATAATCTTGAATATTTTCAAGATGTATTAAGCTCAGAATGGAAACCAGACTATGTGTTTCATTGGGGAAGAGGCTTTATCTTTGTTTCCACAGAAGAAAAAAAGCTGTTACCATCAAAATCAGTAGACTAGATGTGAACAGAAAAGACTTCCTGAATAAGGGGAGACCATAGTTCATCAGATAGCTAGGTCATTCAGTCCAAACTAACATAAAGACTAACAAATTCCTTTCATTTGATCAGGCATGAAAAAATAAAAATAAGAAATAGAGATTTTAAATGCTTTAAGTAAATTCAAAGGATTACTACAGTTCAAAGAGTTAAAGTGATTTAGAGCTAAGATAAATTATTTGATAAGGGCAGTTGTAGCTCCTGCCTTTCATCCCAGTAGAGAGGGGTGTATTTCTATCAGTTGGTTTCTAAATTCTAGAGTTATAGTGAACAAGGTGATGGTTGTTCACAACTTTAATCCCAGCATTTGGGAGGCACACAACTTTTGTCACAGTACTTGAGTGTCAGAGGCAGACATATAAGAATTACAATAATTTAATTTTAAAAGCTTCTTGCAGAAGGCAGGCTGAAGTTCAAAGTGAATGTCCTTTGTGATCTAAGAATAAATACACTTAAACCTTGAATGCATATATATTTTCAAAATCATTACTTTTTATTTCGATTGAAAGTAGTAATTTTTAATTGCCAAAAATTATTTTGCCTTAAGGAAGATATAACCTGCCAAAAAAGGGACCCTCTTCCCAGAGTTAGTGTTAAGGCAGGGATTTGTTTTTATCTTTTTAGGGGAATTAGAGGCACACCACTAAGTAATCTGGAGACCACTGGAAAAGTGAATCATTTGAAGAAAAGGGATAGATCATTGAGAGAAAAAGCCCCAAGAGGAAGAGTAAACTGGCCAAATGGTGTCACTGCTCTCTGCAGACATAAGTGGCAAATGGTCTTTATGTGGTCCCAATTCAATTAAAAATTAAAGCTGGCGTTGGTGTTGAAGCATGACTCTCTCTTTCTCTAAACTTAAGCATACTTGTTAAAGGAAAATCCAAAATGTCTGTCTCATATCAGAAGAGCCACCTGGTATGTGACAGAGGAAAATAAGAAATAAGGGACTGGGGCTGGAGAGATGGCTCAACGGTTAAGAGGACTGACTGCTCTTCTGAAGGTCCTGTGTTCAAATCCCAGCAACCACATGGTGGCTTACAACCATCCATAATGAGATCTGATGCCCTCTTCTGCGGTGTCTGAAGACAGCTACAGTGTACTTACATATAACAATAAATAAATCTTTAAAAAAAGGAAGAAAGGAAGGAAGAAAGAAGGAAAGAAAGAAAGAAAGAAAGAAAGAAAGAAAGAAAGAAAGAAAGAAAGAAAGAAAGAAAGAAAAGAAAAGAAAGAAAGAACTGACTAATGCGACTAATTTCATAATCTTTTGGCTTTCAGTTGACTCTAAAACTTTCCTTAAGGTATAAAGATTATCTCAAAATCTATAAGATTATTATGCTTTATATAAATTTTCTGTCATCACTCAAAGTACTAACTAACTCTAGAAGTAATCTTCCTCGGGTTTCCTGTGCATGTTTTCAGGTCTGCATCTGAAGCAAGTAACTAGGAACCAAGTTTGTGTGCCTCGGATGTAGTCTTTAAACCTTTCTGAGATCTGCTGAGTATGTCATTTAAAATGTTTAGGTTTTCTGCAATCAACTAGGACCATTCCTAACAGTAACCTTTTAGGTCTCCAAGAAGATGATGGGGCCCCACAACGACAAATCCTCCTGGAGTGTGGGAGCTAACCACTGGGGAGTAACTGCCCCATGCTTCTTTGACCATCAGGTTCTGTGCAACCAGACAACATCCGTGTGTTGACTGCTATGCTCTACCTAGCCAGGATTGCCGCTAAGCTGACAAATACCACCCAAAGATCAGCTTAGAACTACAAACTGCTCAGGACATTCAAATTGCTGAGTTCATATGAGACTGACACCAAAATTGTACAGAACTTTAACCTCAAAAATACTTAAGCCTAAAACTGCCAAATACAATCATGCTGGGCATCGTGGAAAGCTTGGAAGAAATAGCTTCATTATTATAATTAGTTTTTACTGTGTTAAAGTTAGTCTTTCCTTTTTATTTAGACAAAAAAGGGGGGAATATAGGAATAATATAGAAATAATAGGAAAAAAGGTAGATTGTTGAATTTACTCTTATAGCTCTTTGTATATTGATACAAAATTCAGGTTTTATTTAGTTATATTGGTGTAGATCTTTGTATATTGATGCAAAATTAAGGTTATATTTTGGTTATAATATATTATGTATCAACTCCTTTTAAGGTATTGTACCTATGTAATTCTTAAAAATGTAATGTGAAATTGTAGTCCTTTTGAAAGCTACTGTTACAAGTTGTTTAAGACCAACTAAGAACTACAAGTTAATATTCAATCAAACTTGTGGCTTTTTTTGGTACTAGTTTAATTAATCACAGGTGCTTTCTATGTTAATCATATAATAAATAGCTAAAGACAATCATTTGCCTATTCAAATATACTGAGATAGATAGGTAATCTCCAACAGGCTCAGAGATCTATAGACTATGGCAATTAAAGGCATTTTATTCATTTAAGACTTTTTGACAATGAAACATGTCAGTTCCTAGCTCCACCCCCATTCTACCTCAATGAAGGTGATGAGTATCACAAACCTCCTTATGGAGTTTGCTTCAAATGTTGCAAGCTGCCACTGGGCAAGAAACTGCCCTTGCCTCAACATCTGACAGTATGCTGTCTAAGACATGGTCAAACAGGACACAACAAAAGTCAACCGCCAAACTCTTCCAGGACAATGTAGAGAAGTCCTTCATAATTCCTGTTTCACAGAAAAATGTGTCAGATATTCTGGGTTAGTAGGCCAAAGAGATGGATGTTCCACCATCACAGAGGAATCTTGGGTGACTGTCCAGGCAGCCAGCAATCTTTGTCATTTCTCAAGGTTTCAAAGCTGCCTATTCTGCACTTCCTGTTTATTCAGGTAATATCTGTCTTCCTCAGGCCACTGATGGGAATGAAGACTAGCTAGTTATAGTCTTGCAGTTTACTTTAAGTTGTTTAGGATTTAAGAAAATGTTTGAAATTCTTAAAAGATTTTTTAGGCTGACAAATGCAAGTTATGACAGAAAGTGAGTTAGGTACAGAACTTTGGATTCACCAAGATGGGATAGTAGAGTACTTTCTCCAAGGCTGCCAAATACAAACGGACTGGACATTGTGAATGTAATCCTTACCTGGTCGTACATAGTTTGTGGATGTTAGAGGAAGAGTCTTTGAATGCAGTGATTATTCAGGGAGATACAACTAACACTAAAGGCCGTTTATAAAACCATATGTAGACTTATTACTGGAGAGGCTTCTTAAAACATATACATAAGGACAGAAATTGAAATGTTGCCACTTAGTAGTAGGAGAGAGAATGCTCCAACTAGTAATCTTTATGCTACCATGTAAAACCTTCAGTACCAGGCTGGAGAGATGGCTCAGTGGTTAAGAGAACTGACTGTTCTTCCAGAGGTCCTGAGTTCAATTCCCAGCAACCACATGGTGGCTCACAACCATCTGTAATGAGATCCGATGCCCTCTTCTGGTGTGTCTGAAGACAGTGACAGTGTACTCACATATATAAAATAAATAAATCGCTCTTCCGGTCAGAAAAGCACCGGGGCAGCTGGGGCGCAGGGTCGGCTGACACTCGCCAGCTACCCACAACACCCGCCACAGGATCTTAAGACTTCTGGAGAGTGGAACACAGCTTCTGCTCCAATCCAATTGCGCGTGGGACCTGAGACTGCATTAGTTAGGGAAGCAGAAACCGGCCTGAGTAGGGCCACAGGCCTCATCCGGCCGGATCAGCGCAGGGGTAGCTGGAGCACAGGGTTGCCTGACACCCGCCAGCTACCCACAACCCCCGCCACAGGATTTTGGGACTGCTGGTGAGTGGAACACAGCTTCTGCTCCAGTCCAATCACGCGGGACCTGAGACCGCTCTGGTTGGGGAGAGAGAAATCCGGCCTACATAGGGCCACAACCCTCTTCCGGTCAGAAAAGCACCGGGGCAGCTGGGGCGCAGGGTCGGCTGACACTCGCCAGCTACCCACAACACCCGCCACAGGATCTTAAGACTTCAGGTGAGTGGAGCACAGCTTCTGCTCCAATCAAATTGCGCGCGGGACCAGAGACTGCATTAGTTAGGGAAGCAGAAAACCGGCCTGAGTAGGACCACAGGCCTCTTCCGGCTGGACCAGCACCGGGGTACCGTCAGCTACCCACGACCCCCACCGAAGGATTTAGAGACTGCTGGTGAGTGGAACACAGCTTCTGCTCCAATCTTTAAACAGTGACAACGATAACAACTAACCCCAGAGATTACCAGATGGCGAAAGGTAAACGTAATAATCTTACTAACAGAAACCAAGACCACTCACCATCATCAGAACCCAGCACCCCCACTTCGCCCAGTCCAGGGCACCCCAACACACCGGAAAAGCTAGACACGGATCTAAAAGCATATCTCATGATGATGGTAGAGGACTTCAAGAAGGACTTTAATAACACACTTAAAGAAATACAGGAGAACACTGCTAAACAGGCAGAAGACACTAAAGAGGAAGCACAAAAATCCCTTAAAGAATTGCAGGAGAACACTGCTAAAGAGTTACAAATCCTTAAAGAAAAACAGGATAACATAATCAAACAGGTAGAAGTCCTTACAGAAAAACAGGAAAACACATCCAAACAGATGATGGAAATGAACAAAACCATACTAGACCTAAAAAGGGAAGTAGACACAATAAAGAAAACCCAAAATGAGGCAACACTGGAGATAGAAACCCTAGGAAAGAAATCTGGAACCATAGATACGAGCATCAGCAACAGAATACAAGAGATGGAAGAGAGAATCTCAGGTGCAGAAGATTCCATAGAGAACATCGGCACAACAATCAAGGAAAATGTAAAATGCAAAAAGATCCTAACTCAAAACATCCAAGAAATACAGGACACAATGAGAAGACCAAACCTACGGATAATAGGAGTGGATGAGAATGAAGATTTTCAACTCAAAGGACCAGCAAACATCTTCAACAAAATTATAGAAGAAAACTTCCCAAATCTAAAGAAAGAGATGCCCATGAACATACAAGAAGCCTACAGAACTCCAAATAGACTGGACCAGAAAAGAAATACCTCCCGACACATAATAATCAGAACAACAAATGCTCTAAATAAAGATAGAATACTAAAAGCAGTAAGAGAAAAAGGCCAAGTAACATATAAAGGCAAGCCTATCAGAATTACACCAGATTTTTCACCAGAGACTATGAAAGCCAGAAAATCCTGGACAGATGTTATACAGACACTAAAAGAACACAAATTCCAGCCCAGGCTACTATACCCAGCCAAACTCTCAATTAACATAGATGGAGAAACCAAAGTATTCCACAACAAAACCAAATTCACACATTATCTCTCCATGAATCCAGCCCTTCAAAGGATAATAACAGAAAAAAACCAATACAAGGACAGGAACCACGCCCTAGAAACAACAAGAAGGTAATCCCTCAACAAACCTAAAAGAAGACAGCCACAAGAACAAAATGCCAACTTTAACAACAAAAATAACAGGAAACAACAATTACTTTTCCTTAATATCTCTTAATATCAATGGACTCAACTCCCCGATAAAAAGACATAGACTAACAAACTGGCTACACAAACAAGACCCAACATTTTGCTGCTTACAGGAAACTCATCTCAGAGAAAAGGATAGACACTACCTCAGAATGAAAGGCTGGAAAACAATTTTCCAAGCAAATGGCATGAAGAAACAAGCTGGAGTAGCCATTCTAATATCTGATAAGATTGACTTCCAACCCAAAGTCATTAAAAAAGACAGGGAGGGACACTTCATACTCATCAAAGGTAAAATCCTCCAAGAGGAACTATCAGTCCTGAATATCTATGCTCCAAATACAAAGGCAGCCACATTCATTAAAGAAACTTTAGTAAATCTCAAAGCACACATTGCACCTCATACAATAATAGTGGGAGACTTCAACACACCACTTTCACAAATGGACAGATCATGGAAACAGAAACTAAACAGGGACACAGAGAAACTAAGAGAAATTATGAATCAAATGGATCTGGCAGATATCTACAGAACATTCTATCCTAAAACAAAAGGATATACCTTCTTCTCAGCACCTCATGGTACCTTCTCCAAAATTGACCACATAATTGGTCACAAAACAGGCCTCAACAGATACAAAAATATTGAAATTGTCCCATGAGTCCTATCAGATCACCATGGACTAAGGCTGATCTTCAATAACAAAATAAATAATAGAAAGCCAACCTTCACGTGGAAACTGAACAACACTCTTCTCAATGATACCTTGGTCAAGGAAGGAATAAAGAAAGAAATTAAGGACTTTTTAGAGTTCAATGAAAATGAAGCCACAACATACCCAAACTTATGGGACGCAATGAAAGCATTTCTAAGAGGAAAACTCATAGCTCTGAGTGCCTCCAAAAGGAAACTAGAGAGAGCACACACTAGCAGCTTGACAACACACCTAAAAGCACTAGAACAAAAGGAAGCAAATTCACCCAAGAGGAGTAGACGGCAGGAAATAATCAAACTCAGGGGTGAAATCAACCAAGTGGAAACAAGAAAAACTATTCAAAGAATCAACCAATCTAAGGAGCTGGTTCTTTGAGAAAATCAACAAGATAGATAAACCCTTAGCCAGACTCACTAGAGGGCACAGGGAAAGCATCCTAATTAACAAAATCAGAAATGAAAAAGGAGACATAACAACAGATCCTGAAGACATCCAAAACACCATCAGATCCTTCTACCAAAGGCTATACTCAACAAAACTGGAGAACCTGGATGAAATGGAGAAGTTCCTAGACAGATACCAGGTACCAAAGTTGAATCAAGATCAGGTTAATGATCTAAACAGCCCTATATCCCCCAAAGAAATAGAAGCAATCATTAATAGTCTCCCAACTAAAAAAAGCCCAGGACCAGATGGGTTTAGTGCAGAGTTCTATCAGACCTTCAAAGAAGATCTAATCCCAGTTCTTCACAAACTATTCCACAAAATAGAAACAGAAGGTACTCTACCCAACTCATTCTATGAAGCCACAATTACTCTGATACCTAAACCACAAAAAGACCCAACAAAGATAGAAAACTTCAGACCAATATCCCTTATGAATATTGATGCAAAAATCCTCAATAAAGTTCTTGCTAACCGAATCCAAGAACACATCAAAACAATCATCCATCCTGACCAAGTAGGTTTCATCCCAGGGATGCAGGGATGGTTCAATATACGGAAATCCATCAACGTAATCCAATATATAAACAAACTCAAAGACAAAAACCACATGGTCATCTCGTTAGATGCGGAAAAAGCATTTGACAAGATCCAACACCCATTCATGATAAAAGTCTTGGAAAGATCAGGAATTCAAGGCCCATACCTAAACATGATAAAAGCAATCTACAGCAAACCAGTAGCCAACATCAAAGTAAATGGTCAGAAGCTTGAAGCAATCCCTCTAAAATCAGGGACTAGACAAGGCTGTCCACTTTCTCCATACCTATTCAACATTGTACTTGAAGTCCTAGCCAGAGCAATTCGACAACAAAAGGAGATCAAAGGGATACAAATTGGAAAAGATGAAGTCAAAATATCACTTTTTGCAGATGATATGATAGTATATATAAGTGACCCTAAAAATTCCACCAGAGAACTCCTAAGCCTGATAAACAGCTTCGGTGAAGTAGCTGGATATAAAATTAACTCAAACAAATCAATGGCCTTTCTCTACACAAAGAATAAACAGGCTAAGAAAGAAATTAGGGAAACAACACCCTTCTCAATAGTCACAAATAATATAAAATATCTTGGCGTGACTCTAACTAAGGAAGTGAAAGATCTGTATAATAAAAACTTCAAGTCTCTGAAGAAAGAAATTATAGAAGATCTCAGAAGATGGAAAGATCTCCCATGCTCATGGATTGGCAGGATCAACATTGTAAAAATGGCTATCTTGCCAAAAGCAATCTACAGATTCAATGCAATCCCCATCAAAATTCCAAATCAATTCTTCAACGAATTAGAAAGTGCAATCTGCAAATTCATCTGGAATAACAAAAAACCTAGGATAGCAAAAACTCTTCTCAAGGATAAAAGAACCTCTGGTGGAATCACCATGCCGGACCTAAAGCTCTACTACAGAGCAATTGTGATAAAAACTGCATGGTACTGGTATAGTGACAGACAAATAGACCAATGGAATAGAATTGAAGACCCAGAAATGAACCCACACACCTATGGTCACTTGATCTTCGACAAGGGAGCTAAAAACATCCAGTGGAAGAAAGACAGCATTTTCAACAAATGGTGCTGGCACAACTGGTTGTTAACATGTAGAAGAATGCGAATCGATCCATTCCTATCTCCTTGTACTAAGGTCAAGTCTAAGTGGATCAAGGAACTTCACATAAAACCAGAGACACTGAAACTTATAGAGGAGAAAGTGGGGAAAAGCCTTGAAGATATGGGCACAGGGGAAAAATTCCTGAATAGAACAGTAATGGCTTGTGCTGTAAGATCGAGAATTGACAAGTGGGACCTCATGAAACTACAAAGCTTCTGCAAGGCTAAAGACACCATCAATAAGACAAAAAAACCACCAACAGATTGGGAAAGGATCTTCACCTATCCTAAATCAGATAAGGGACTAATATCCAATATATATAAAGAACTCAAGAAGGTGGACTCCAGAAAGTCAAATAACCCCATTAAAAAATGGGGCTCAGAACTGAACAAAGAATTCTCACCTGAGGAATACCGAATGGCAGAGAAACACCTGAAAAAATGTTCAACATCCTTAATCATCAGGGAAATGCAAATCAAAACAACCCTGAGATTCCACCTCACACCAGTCAGAATGGCTAAGATCAAAAATTCAGGTGACAGCAGATGCTGGCGAGGATGTGGAGAAAGAGAAACACTCCTCCATTGTTGGTGGGATTGCAAGCTTGTACAACCACTCTGGAAATCAGTCTGGCGGATCCTCAGAAAATTGGACATAGTACTACCGGAGGATCCAGCAATACCTCTCCTGGGCATATATCCAGAAGATGTCCCAACCGGTAAAAAGGACACATGCTCCACTATGTTCATAGCAGCCCTATTTATAATAGCCAGAAGCTGGAAAGAACCCAGATGTCCCTCAACAGAAGAATGGATACAGAAATTATGGTACATTTACACAATGGAGTACTACTCAGCTATTAAAAAGAATGAATTTATGAAATTCCTAGCCAAATGGATGGACCTGGAGGGCATCATCTTGAGTGAAGTAACACAATCACAAAAGAACTCACACAATATGTATTCATTGATAAGTGGATATTAGCCCAAAACTTAGGATACCCAAGATATAAGATACAATTTGATAAACCCATGAAACTCAAGAAGAATGAAGACCAAAGTGTGGACACTGTGCACCTTCTTAGAATTGGGAACAAAACACCCAGGGAAGGAGTTACAGAGACAAAGTTCATAGCTGTGATGAAAGGATGGTCCATTTAGAGACTGCCGTATCCAGGGATCCGTCCCATAATCAGCTTCTAAACGCTGACACCATTGCATACACTAGCAAGATTTTGCTGAAAGGACCCAAATATAGCTGTCTCTTGTGAGACTATGCCGGGGCCTAGCAAACACAGGAGTGGATGCTCACAGTCAGCTATTGGATGTATCACAGGGCTCCCAATGGAGAAGCTAGAGAAAGTGCCCAAGGAGCTAAAGGGATCTGCAACCCTATTGTTGGAACAACATGATGTACTAACCAGAACCCCGGAGCTCTTGTCTCTAGCTGCATATGTATCGAAAGATGGCCTAGTCGGCCATCAATGGAAAGAGAGGCCCATTGGACTTGCAAACTTTATATGCCCCAATATAGGGGAATGCCAGGGCCAAAAGAATGGGAATGGGTGGGTAGGGAAGTGGGGGGCGCTATGGGGGACTTTTGGGATAGCATTGGAAATGTAATTGAGGAAAATATGTAATAAAAATATTAAAAATCAAAAAAAATAAATAAATCTTGATGATAATAATAATAATAATAATAAAACCCTTCAATGCTTAAAATGGTTACATAGACCAAAGGCAGCCTGTGGAACCCCCCCAAACATCACAGGCCATTGTCAAGCTCTTGGTTACTCTCCATAACCAGACGGTAAGGCCCTATTGCTGAAGACAGTACTTCCATATGAAGTTGAGCTGGTGCCTAACTGGAAATCTTACTCCTGCTGGCTAGCATTCATAGGATTGGAAGGTGTTCTGCAGGCAACCAAGGAGAAAGGTAATACCCACCAGTCTTTCAAAGCTACAAACCCTGTGACCCACAGCAATGACCTGCCTGTGAGATAGTCTGATACAATAGAGGCACAAATGTGGGAGCAACCAACCGATTTCTCATTGGCTTTAAGGCTCACTCCATGAGATGGAGCCGGTACCTGACTCTGCTGAAGTGGCTAAGAACCTGAGACTAGATAGATCATGGGCCTAAGGGAAAACCTGCTACTATTACTCTGTTAAAAGAGCACAACACTAAAATGACTCCTAATGACATACTGCTACACCCATAAATTAGTGCCTCACTCGACATACATTAGACATGCTCCTTTTTGCAGTTAATGAGAACCTACACAGAGACCCACACCTGAACACCTGGTTGAGAGTGAGAGACTTTGGAGCACAGAGTTCTAAATGGGATATCTTTATCAAAGCCCTCTCCTCAAGGCTCAGGGAGGAGCTACATGGAAGAGAAGAAGGAAGGATTGTAAAAGCCAGAGGTGATGGATGACTCCAATGAAATAGTGTCTTTCCAACACAACAGGACTGATGCACATGTGGACTCACAGGGACTATGGGAGCAGGCACAAGACCTGCATAGGTTCAAGCCAGACAGGGTCCCAGCACTGAGAGGGGAGGGTGGACACAGATTCCCATCCTACACCAAGAAGCCATCTGCTATTGATACCCACTGGCAAAGGAAAAATCAGTTTTCTCTAATGGAGTCTCTCTGGATACATTACCCACACTTCAGTTCAGGCCCCGCACCCAGGAGTAGTTGGCCAACACAAGACCAGTTTTGTAGATATTTTTTTTTTGTCTCATTTTGCTTTGTGTAGACCTTATTTTTTTTTTTGCTTGTTTATTTTGATTCCCATTTTTGTGTTTTTATGGGAGGTTTTTGTATTTTTTTCTTTGTTTTGCTTTTATTTGAAAAAAATTTTTAGGACAGAGAGAAACAGAACATGAAGTTTCGTGGGGAGGGAGGTGGAATTTGGGAGGAATCAGGTGAGGTAAAAAACTTGATCAAAATACATTGTATGATTTTTTTTTCAGAGAGAGAGAGAGAGAGAGAGAGAGAGAGAGAGAGAGAGAGAGAGAGAGAGAGAGAGAGAATGAATCAAGTAATAAGGGACTATAGATTCTTTCCTGAAGGTCTACAGCCTGGAAGAGCCGTCAGCAGGTTGAGACTGCTCACTAAGGCACACTGGCAAAGCTATGTGGCAGCAACTCAAGCCATTTAATTTCACTAACACCCACACAATATTATAGAGGAAAATTTTAAAGCAATAAAGAAAAGCCTAGATAATTACCATGCATGTTTCTACAGACTTGAAACGGCAACAACTTGCCTGTAAACGCCTCCCTTGAAGAATCAGTTAATAAGCTATACAACACATAGCAAAAGAAACCATTAGCCCACAAAGTCTTTAAAGAGAGACCACTGCTTCTTGTGAACCTGTGACAAGTCCTGAAGATAGGGATGGGAGAAGTAACATTATTTTTAAATTTCTTTCACTTTGTGTGTTTATTTTCTTGATTCATTTGGAGTTCCGTAGATCAAACCCAGGGCTTCACAGATGCCAGGCAAGTGATCTGCCACTGAGATACACGTTCCCGATCCAAAGTGACAAAGTAGGGCAAAGTTAAATGTCTGTGAGATAGAAAGGCCCTCAGCCTTGGCTGTCTTATCTGCACAATGAAAACATTGTTATGGCATTGCTCTCTGTTTCCATCTTGACCTTTGCCCTCTCTGCTTTCAGTAGAACATCTCTGCTCTCATGGTTTACGTTGGGTGTCCATGGAAGACGCCACCTGAAGAGGGAAAATGGCAGGCGTAAAAGAGATTAAGAAAAAGAAAGCCTACTGGGTTTCCTACCAACCACCCCTCAGAACCCCAGAACTCTAGAAACCCATTTAACATAGGTCTGAGTTGTTTTCATTGTTTTTAAAAGAGATTGTCATATAAGGGAGGGTGGCCTCAGATTCACTAGGTAGCCAAGCTGCTCTTGAGCTCCTGATCCTCCTGCCTTCCTCTCCCAAGCGCTAGGGTAACGGGTCAGCACACCAGGCATGTACTGGGCTTGTAAAAACACTCGAGGATGCAAACCACATTTCCTACTCATATAAAATCCCCAGCATGAGATAAGCATGTTGTGTGCGAGGTGGGAGGAAGATGAGACTACACAGATAAAGGTCAATGCTAGCACAGTGGTGGATGGTCAGACATTTTGGAGAGATGACTTTGGAAGCTGTTTGGAGAAAATGACGTCACTTGGGAGGCAGAGGCTGGCGGATTTCTGAGTTCGAGGCCAGCCTGGTCTACAGAGTGAGTTCCAGGACAGCCAGGGCTACACAGAGAAACCCTGTCTTGAAAAAACAAAAAACAAAAAACAAAACACAAAACAAAAACAAACAAACAAACAAAAAACAGTAAGCATCGAGTGGAAAACAGGAGCTTCCTGCAGTGGAAGGAGGCTGAGGAAACACTGGGGCAGAAGGACTGGGGTGAGCATCCTTCTGCAGGCCTTCTGGGGAGCAGGGAGAACTGTGGTCCTGCATATGCACATACAGGGGAGTGACTACAGGAGGACAAGAAGGTTGCCGAGGGAGAGACATGCTGAGTAGACCAGAAGAGCGCCCTCCAAACCCCCAGCTCCTCTGAGCTCCTTGGGTTAATGTAAAAGTTTTCAAATATGTAACTAATGGAACAATGGCGTGTTTAATCATTGGCCAACATGCCTTCCTCCTATCATTTTGTAACTGAACAGGGTCAAGTGAAGGACAAATGTATTGATAAGACCCCAGGCAGGGCCTCACTGGAGCCTACAAATGCCAGTTAGGGCTCACTGGCTCTACCCAATTTGGAGGAGACTGGCCTAGGGCTCTTTTACTTGCTCAGGCCAAGCCAGGACTAGGACTCTCCTCTGGAGAACTGCTTTAGGCTGCCCACCCAGGCACCCTCCAGCAATAGGACTTTCTGCTGACCTCTGAGACTGGCTCCTCTGGGAGGAAGTCATCCTGTCTTGAAAAGTCAGAGTCAGTTTCCCTAAGACAACGAAGGGACATAGTAGGTCCGGAGTGGTAGATTCCTGGGCAAGCAGTGGCTCACACTGTCCCAGACTGAAAGTAGCCAAGAGATACTAGACCTCAAAATGAGTGTCAGAGAAGTATAAAGATTATCATGTCCTATTGGGATTGGAAGACCTGAGTATCTCAGCAAAGACCAAAAGAATCCATATGCTCAGAACTTCAGATTTAATTTTGAAAATTACACTTGTTTATTTATCGTGCCTATATGTACACATGTATATACGGTGACCACACGCTTGCATGGCACGTGGAGGTTAAAGGTTGACTGTAGGAGTTAGTAACTTCTTCTGCTATGCAGGTCCCAGGAATCAAACAGGTTGTCAGGCTTGGCAGCAAGAGACTACCCACTGAGCCATCTTGTTGGCCTATAGAACTTTTAACCTAGATTTCCTAAATGATCCCAGAAAGAAAAACACAGTATCAAGTCACTCTCCTGGAAAATGGATGCTGGACGTCAACCTAACTTGCCCTGGAGGGATAACAACTTGATATACTTTGTGTCTAAATGCTGCGGAACTAACAACGCTTGTTGCAATGATGACTTAAGAGTGGGTGTAAAACATGACCAGACCTGCATTTGGAAAAGACTGCTTTGGTTGTTGAATTGGGATGTGAGAGGAGAAACTGACTTGGGGGAGGCCAATCCAGAAGCCATTATGGTAATCTAGGAGGTGGGGAAGGACAGTGGATACCCAGACATGCAGTGGTCTGGGAGGCAGAATCAGCTGATCTCGGCAGACAATGAAAAACAACAGCTGGGTGTGTGGTACAGGCCAGCGGAATCTACTGAACAGATGGAGGCCGGAGGATTAACAGTTCAAGGCCAGCCTGGGCTGCAACTTTGTAGCTCTGCTGCCAGGCAAAGGCAGAGAAACGCCAAGGGCCCACACAGTTCTTGGTGAATTACCCAGCCCAATCACAGATCCAGGCATCCCAACATGAGTCCCCATGTTAGGGCCCACCATTGAAGTAGTGCCCAAAGATCTGACTGCCTGGACTCATCCCTCCCTGTATTTCTGTCAGAACTTTAGAGACAGACAATGGGAGATGACATTTTTCTTTTTTCTTTCTTTCTTTCTTTTTTTTTTTTTTAATTTCAAAATATAGGTAAGCCAGGTATAGTGGCATATGTCTTTAATCCCAGCACTCAAGAAGCAGAAGCAAGCAAGTCTCTGTGAGTTCGAGGACAGCCTGGTCTACAGAGAGAGTTCCAGGACTACACAGAGAAACCCTGTCTTGAAAAAGAGAAACAGACAAAGGCACAGGAGAGATGGCTCAGTGGTTAGGAGCCATTGTTGTTCTTGTAAAGGACCTGGGTTTGGTTCCCAGCTTTCATACAAGGTGGCTCAAAATGGGCTGAAACTCAGATGTCCTCTTCTGGCCTCTGTGGCCCCCCGCACACACATGGCACACATTATCCAGGCACATACACACATACATTACAAATATTAACAATTTTTTTTGAGGCAGGGTCTCTCTCTCTGTAGTCCTGGAACTTGCCATGTAGGCCAAGCTGCCCTTAAACTCACAGTGACCTGCCTGCCTCTGCCTCCTCAATACTGAGATTAAAAGAACATGCCACCACAGCCAGCTATATATTTTTTAAAAGGAAAAACAACAATAATAAATCACAGGCTCTGAGGATAGCTTGGTGGGAGAACACCTGGGTAGCCCCCACTGGGATCTAATCTCGTGTCCACACTACTGCTAATGACCTCAGTAAGCGTTCCGGGAGAACATGAAAGTATGGCATGAACGCAGGTTTGTATCGTCAAAGTCCACTAGAAGGATTTCACAGTCCACTGGGAGGCTGGTTTTTGTTTTGTTTTTGTTTTTAGCTGCTTCTCCCACCCTGCCACTGCCCAGGCCATATTTCTTGCCAGCCACATCTGGATTGCTGCCTGTGGTACCCAGCTTTGCATTTTTTGGGAAGGTAGCTGAGGTAGAGAGCCACTGCACTAACAGTTTACAGCGGGTAAACAGAGGGAGCAGGGTAGCATCAATAGCAATAGGGAACAAACAGTTCTTTGTGGTTAGGGTGTGAAGTCGGTGGAGAGGCTGGAGGAAGAGCAAGTTCAGGCAGAAACAAACAGTTCAGTTTGGAAAATGCTGACTGTTGTGTAAGGGTCTGATGTCCTAAAGCTGATGGCTGAGAGTAGAGCCCAGAGGGACTGAGAAGTGGGCATGGGGAGAGAGGCAGCTGCTCTTTGAGAGAGGAAATCTTTGGGACAGATGTCATGGGGAATGCGATGGTCAGTCTCTGCTTGTTGTGACACGATGTTGTTATCCACAATCTTTATACTTGGGTACTCCACAATCAAGTTAAAAAAAAAATTCTCATGATGACTTATGTAAGTAAGTTCATGGTTTTCTGCTGGGGGCACTCATAGCCGTCCCAGGCTTCGTTCAGACTGTGGGTTGGAGGTTGGATGAGCCTGGATCTAAGCATTATAGCAAAGAATTGATGTTCCAAGAGCTAGTGATGGAGGATTAGAGGAGAAAGCTCTGTATCCGCTATAATACAAACCCTGGATTTATATTTGGATTTGACTAGCAAATACTCATTTTAGTTGGTAGCATGCTATCACATACCAGTTTACAAAAGCAGATGGTGAAGTTTATAGGAATTTTGCCAGTAACAGTTTTTATTAAAATTAAATTATACAGGGCTGGCAAGATGGCTCAGCAAGGCAGACAACTTGAGCTCCACCCTGAGAACCCTCAGGGTGGAAAGAGAAAATCAAATCTAACAGGTTGTCTTCTGATCTCCACACACGTACTGTGACATGTATATGTACATAAATAAACGGTAAGAAAAAATTAATGTGTGTAAATTTAAATACGCTAAATACATTATATTTCAAACAAAGGTAATCAATACTCGTTTGTCATCTTGTCCCACTTGAGTGCTGGGCATGCCCAATAAATACCTCAGTCTACTTTCTTTTTTTCTGTGTTCTGGCTTTGCTGCCCAGACAATGTAGTAGACACCATCACTTCCAAGCTCCTGAGTTCCTATGTCCTGAACACAAACCACTCACTGTGAAACTAGTATTTCTCCGTGTGAGTTCAGAGTTTACAGGTTCAGCTTGCTCACATAGCCACTCTGGATTTGGCAAAAGGTGTTTTTGTTTGTTTGTTTGTTTGTTTGTTTGTTTTTATAGATACAGAGGAGAGGAGTCCTGAGAAGCAGAGCAAAGAAAAGAAAACAGAAGGCTGCATACCTTATTTTCATTGGTGCTCAGGGTTTACTCACTATTCTACCAAAGACATATATGGCTGGAAATGTAGCTTGGTTGATAGAGTGAATGTCTAGCATGCCCAAAGGCTTGGATTTGATCCTCATGGAAGCATAAATGGTGTGGTGGCTCACGCCTGTAATTTCTTGGAACATAAAGGCAGGAGGATTAGGAGTTCTAGGTTAACCCCAACTATGCAGGAAATTTGAAACCAGCTTAGGCTACATGAAACTCTGCCTCAAAATAATAGTGTTATTATGTGTGTTATATCATATGTGTGTGTGGGTATGCATGCAGCTGTCTCTTGAGACCAGTCTTCTAAAGCATTATGGGAGACCTGGGTGCTCTGACTTAGCGTACAACAAAACTGGTCTATGTGTCCTCTCTGCAGACAGATGAAAGGCTCTTGGGGGTGTCGGGCAAACAAACTACATTAGCCTAAGTGGTGATCTGTAGTTTGTAATGGCCTAGCTGCTTGTCGTGACAGGGTGGGATAGATCTAATCAAAGACTGTTTGCTGTGAATAACTGTGTCTCTCCTATCATTCTCCATGAATGTCTACAACTGATGCATCTCGGGCATCCTTAGGGCAGTTGGTTCAGGGTTTGGGTCACTTCTAAATTCACTAATTTCTCACTGGTCTGCCCAAGCTAAGAAGGAGAGGGAGCTCACGACACGTCTTGCGGAAGAGCTAGGCTGACTTTGGGACTATTGACTATTTTCTATTAGGAGCTGCAAACAATTAAGAGCAGCAGTGCTGTAGAGAATTCAGATTCCAGATGTTCTTGGCCATCCCATAGCTCTGACATCAAGCCTCATAGACTATCCTTGATGTGCTTCTAAATGGAAAATACTTTTTTAGTTCCTACCCTGTCTGAAACAGTGAAGCCCTCCTCAGCACCCACTCATGCCAACAGTAAGACTTTATACAGCATACGCTGTACCATGCTTAACACCTACCCAGGAAATGTTTTAAGGTTGATTTTACTCATTACATTTTATTTGTTTGTGTAGGTGTGCCTCTGTGTGTGAATGTCAGAAGACAGACAACTTGTGGAAGTTGGTGCTTTCCTTCCATCACGCGATCCCCAGGGATTGAATTCAAATGCCAGGTCTGGTGGCAAGCTCTTATTCCTACTAAGCTATCTTAATGGCCCAGGAAATACTTTCTAAGAACTTTCTTAGGTACAATGAAGGACTGTCAAAGGACTGTAAGACCTGTTCCAAGCTTAGGATTTAATTCCAGGGGGCTGGGGACTAGCTCTGTTTGATTTAAGCCATGGATATATTACTAATTTTAGGAAAATAAATGTTTGCTCTGAGGCCATTAAGGCCATAAGTGAACCTGTGATGAATCAGAAGGCTTATCTGAAGCTCCTTTCCTTTAGAAGATATTCATACCTGGTGCAGTAATAATGCACGTGTCATCCTTATATGGGGGAGGCTCAGACAGAAGGACATCATATTTTCCACCAGCTTAAACTTGTATCATATGGCCCTGTCCCCTAAAACCTAAACAAACAAACCAGATAAACAAATACAAATATCTCTCCCTACGTACAATAGGGTTAAGTCTTGAAAACCCTATCATAAGTTGAAAACATCATTCAAAAATACATTGCTGGCTGGGGGTGAAGGAGGGGGAATTGGAAAGATGACTCAGTAGTTAAGATCCCTGGCTCCTCTTCCAAAGGACATGGGTTCAATTCCCTGTACCCACATGGCAGCTCACAACTGTCTGTGGCTCCAGTTCCAAGGGATCTGATACTCTCAGACAGACATATATGCAGGCAAAACATCAATGCACATAAAGTAAAATAAAATAACATATTTAAGGGCATGGAAAAGTGGCTCAGAGGTTAAAAGTGTTTGCTGCTCTTCCAGAGAACCCATTTTCAGTCTCGAGCATCCTCCAGATGGGATGCCTTTCTTTGGCCTCTGTGGGCTCCTGCACGCAAGTGTACAATATCCATGACCAGGGCAGCTCTTATAAGGAACAACATTTAATTGGGGCTGGCTTACAGGTTTAGAGGTTCCGTCCAGTATCTTCATGGCAGGAAGCATGGCAGACACAGTGCTGGAGAAGGAGCCAAGAGTTCTACATCTTGATCCAAAGTCAGCCAGAAAAAGACTGACTTCCATGCAGCTAGGAGGAGGGTTTCAAAGCCCACCCCCACATTTATACACTTCCTCCCAAGAAGGTCACACCGACTCCAGCAAGGCCACACCTCTTAGTAGTGCCACTCCCTGGGCCGAGCATATTCAAACCACCACAGTCTTAAAAGAGTTGCTTTTAATACATCCAACCTGCCACGCATCATGCTTCGCCTTAGCCTACTAAAATATGCTCAGAACACGTTAGCCTCCAGCTGGGCAAATCATTTAACACAAGGCTTATTTTTAAATGAGCATGTCTTATTTCTTATTAATTACTGTTCTGAAAGTGAGAGATAACGAACAGGCTGGATGGGTACATTTTGAACCACTATAAATTTTTTTTAAAAAATTTAAATCAAACCACAAAAACCTGTGGGGAGGTGGGTGGCTCCACTAGCAAAGCCTCGCCTTGCAAGTTGAAAACCTGAGTTTGAGCCCTGGAACCTATGTAAAAATGCCAGGAGTGGTGTCAGGTCAGAGGTGAAAGTATCCCAGAGACTAGCTGGTCTGACAGTCAAACGTAATGAGATTCCTTGTCTCAAAGGTGATAGCATTTTGGGGAATGACAACTGAGGTTTTCCCTTTAGCTAACCACATTCATGCATACACATGTATATAGCCAGTATGCACACAAGCACACACACACACACACACATACACATATGCATACAATTTCTTCATTTCCTGAGCTAGCAGTCTGCAGTAATGTCTTGGGATGCTAGGCAATAGCAGTGAGCTGTAGCTCTTGAGTCAATCGTGCCATTACTAGGAGAAACACCCATGTGTGTGGCTAGACTCTTGGTGTTCAGCAGATTAGCACAGTAAATGTATGCCACTCTCAAGGAGCTTGCTAGCTTAATTCATTAACCTCTCTTTAAACAACACTTTTATGAATTCTTTGAGAACTATCTAGAATGCATCTTAAGCATATTCACCCCCAACCTCCTTTAACCACTCTCCACCCTCCCATCCCTTCCCATCCAAGTTTGAGATTACTCCCCTTCCCCACCCCTTCCTCTTCTTCCTCCTCCTCCCCCCTCTCCTCCTCCAGGTTTTGTTGCCTAGCCTGATTAGGGAGTGTGCCTTGGTGTGTATCAGACACAGGAGTCACATACTTAAAGAAAATTGACTCCTCCCCTTTCAGCAGCAATCAAATGCCAAGAGTTCCTGAGCTAGCAGTGGGCTTTCATAGCCACCTTCTCCCTCTAGGCTAGGATTTTGTCTGGCTTGAGTTGAATAAGTCTTTGGCATGTTATCACAATCACTGTGGGTTCATGTGTGCAACTTCCCCCATCATGTCTGGAAAACACTATCTCCTTAATGTTATTGACTGCCCCCTTGCTCTTAGACTCTTTCCAGCTCCTCTTCCACAAAGATCTCTGTACCTGGGAGGGAGGGGTGGGAATGTCCCATTTAGTGCTGAACACTCCACAGTCTCATTCTCTGCGTGTTGATCAGCCGAGGGTCTCGGTGTTGATTGTCATCTGTGGCAAGGAGAAGGTTTTCTGATGAGAGTTGAGAGATGCTCTGGTCTCTGGATTAAAACATGGTCTTACTCTATTGTACAGATCGGCCTTGAACTTGGGGTAGCTCCCTTGACTCTGACTCCAAAGTTCTGAGATTACAGATGTGAGCTACAACACCTGGCTAATCAGAGAAGGGAAGGACGAGGGGTGGGGAGGGGAGAGAGGGAATGGGCCTAGGAGATCTCAGTTCTAATATGAACTGTATGACTACCTAGAGAAGGAATTTGTCACCTAGATACTTAGGTGGGGTGCAGTCCCAGAAGACTCTAAAGAGAAGGCAACATATTTCATTGAGTTTAGATTAGCTGGGTATGGCTGAATATGCCTTTGATCCCCTGTACTCTGGAGGCAGAGACAGTCACATCTCTATGAGTTCAAGGCCAGCCTGGTCTACATTGGGAGTTCCAGGCCAGCCAGGGTGACAGTGAGACCTGACTAGAGTAGGGTTGGAAAGGGAAGCAGAGAAGCAGAGAGGGAAGAAGGGGCCAAAGGAGGGAGGGAAAGAGACATTGAGACATTGTGTGTGTGTGTGTGTGTGTGTGTGTGTGTGTGTGTGTGAGAGAGAGAGAGAGAGAGACAGAGACAGAGACAGAGAGACAGAGAGGACAATATGAATTTGAAAGGGAAAAGTACACAGAGAGGTGGGACAAGATGTTCTAGTGAAGGGGAGCAGGCTGCTGCTGGGGCTGGGACAGCAGAGCTCAGCCTCCCAGAACTGACAGTCCTCAAAGGTTCAGCAGGGCCTGGGGCTGTGGTTAAAGTGCTACTGTTCATACGTTTATTGATATTATTCCCAAGTGGGGACATTTTCTGTACAGCACAATTGACATCATCCCTAATACCTTCTCTCAGACTTCTCAGGGATTTCTGAGGTAGAGAGGTATTGTGCCTCTGGCTCACAGATGGGAGGTCAGAAGCATTGTCACGTGGCTCTGTGAGGCTGGAGGACACCCTTAGAGTTAGAGCCCTGCTCATAAGAACAGAGCCCAGCCCCACCCCACCCCCCACCCCCAGATAAGCTGCACCCAGGCCAGGGCTCAGGGTACAGCTTCTCTTTTTTTTTTAATATTTTTTAAATATTTTTTTTATTACGTATTTTCCTCAATTACATTTCCAATGCTATCCCAAAAGTCCCCCATACCCTCCCCCCCCACTCCCCTACCCACCCATTCCCACTTTTTGGCCCTGGCGTTCCCCTGTACTGGGGCATATAAAGTTTGCGTGTCCAATGGGCCTCTCTTTCCAGTGATGGCTGACTAGGCCATCTTTTGATACATATGCAGCTAGAGTCAGGGTACAGCTTCATACTTTGGGAACCAAAGGATGCTATTTTCTACTTGAAAGTTAGTAGGGCTATCAAGGTCCAGAACTTCTGCAGTCCTGCAGAGACCTGGTTAGCAACTGTGTGATCTTGGCCAGGCAGTTTCACCAGCAGTTTTCACCAGCAGGACGCCAGGATCTCACACCCCATGGAGGACAGAACTGGAGGCTAGCATGTTGTATTACTCCTGCAGCTACTGACCCTACCTACGTGATTCCTCCTAGTCCAGCAATTGTATTACATCAGGAGATCAGGCCATCTTCTCGAATGTACCTGTAATCACTTAGCCTGGACCAGCCAGCAGCCACCTCTTCCTAGGGACTTCGTAATCTATCAGGAGGCAGAACCAGGCTCCTTGCTGATCTGGGGTCCCTGAGGCCTTCCCCCCACCTTTTGCCTTCACTAAGATGCTCACTAAGTCTTCTGTAAACACTATCTGTACCTGTAAATAACTTCCTTTCCTCTTCTAACCCCTTAATTTTCCTCCCAACTTCTTGGCTTTGCTTGCTTCTACCTTCTGCACTGTCGCAGACTTCCCATGATTATAGTTCTGAGCTAACTGACTGTTTGAAGGAGAGGAATAGAGAGAAGCCGAAGGAGAGGGCAATCTACTAAAGTCTCAAAATACAGAATCCTGTTACACAAGTAAGCGGTGACCAAGGCTCTCAAAACTTAGAAATAGGAGAGGTGCAGAGGGGGGTGGACCTGAATCATGTGAGGAAACATGGATGCATACAGACTGGAGTGTGTATGGGAATCACAGGACAGAGTCTGCGGCAGCCCTGCAATGACCTGAATTCAATCCTGGGTTCATACAAATAAACATGTATGTAAACATAGGATAAGGAAAATGACTGGAAAACCCAAAGGACATGAGGCCCAATGCTGGACACAGTTCTTAACCATCACAGAATATTTAAGAATGAATTACTCTTGGGTACATGGCTTGCTTATGAATGACAAGTTGTAGAAATAAAACTTAAATTCAAGTTTCTTGACCCTGAGTTCAGGGTGCACCATCATACCCAGCTGGCTCTAGCTCAGGGTGCCCCCTCATCCCCAGCTGGCTCTAGCTCAGGGTGCCCCCTCATCCCCAGCTGGCTCTAGCTCAGGGTGCCCCCTCATCCCCAGCTGGCTCTACCACTCTTGGAGTGAGAGGTTTTGTGCTACCCCTCATGCGGTCTCTGATCAGCACTTTTGTCTTTCTTGGCCTTCTCAGCTAGAAACAATTCACAAAGCTTGGATTCCGACCATGAGGAAGCAGCTCCCGAAGCCCATCAGAGCAAGTGGTATCTCTGAAGCCCTTCAGTGGCCCAGCAATAGAGCGACAAGCTGAAAAGTACTATGTCTCGATATTCGGTTGACACTGTATTTTATAGTGCCATGCCCAAGGGTTGATCCGAGACAGGATCTCACTATATAGCCCTGGCTAGCTTGGAACTATCTATGTAGACCAAGCTGGCCTGGAATTCAATCAGGAGTCTGCTTCTGCCTCCTGAGCAATGGGATTAAAGAGATGGGTCAACACAGGAAGCTGAGGGTATTTGTTTACTTATTCTCTGATATATTACATCCTGTCAGCAGGTTCCCCTTCCTCCTCTCATCCCAGTGCCTCCCCATCCCCCCACTTCCCAATCTCCTCCTCCACTTCCCTTCAGAAAAGGGCAGGCCTCCCAGGGGTATCAACTAAACATGGCATATCAAGTTGCAATAAGACTAGGCACCTCCCTCAGATTAAGGCTGGATGAGACAACCAGAGGAAGAAAAGGGTCCCAAAAGCAGGCAAAAGACTCAGAGACAGCAGTCCTTGATCACCCTGTTAGGAGTCCCACAGAAGACTAATTTTTTTTCATTATGTATATCCGAGTCTGTGTGTTGGCATGTATGCAGGCATGCAGGTTCCTACACAGGCCAGAAGAGGGTATAGGATACCTTGGAAGTTTTGAGTTGTCTGATGTGGGTGCGGGGAATTGAACTTGGGGTCTCTGCAAGAGCAGCGCATACTCTTGACTGCTGAGCCATCTCTCCAGCCAACTTTTGGTTTTGTTTTTTACAATATTTGAAGACAATTATGTTGTACTGAGATGTACATATGTTACTTGTCATTATTCTTTAGGAAAATACAGTTTAACAGAGCGCTGTACATTGTGTTAGTATCATAGTTAGAGTATGGGAGGGCACACATAGGTGTAGATATGACATCGTGTATATGAGAGGAGTAAGAGTCCTGGAGTTTGGGTGTCTGTTGGGCTCTTAGAACAGCTTCACCATGAACACTGAGGGAAGACAGAACCCTTAGACTCAGTTGAGGTAACCTGAAATTGTTTCCCTCCTGTCCAATCACAAAGAGCCTTGGGATCATCTGCTGCCAGGTGGTGGGGCTGGGCATCTGCCTGGTGTCTTTTCTTCTGCTCATCTGCCTGGAGTCTTCTTTGTTGTTTTTGGTTGGTTGGTTGGTTTTTGTTCTTCCTGCATACTAACTTGACCCTCAAACTACTTGACTGGGACACTCTGTTCACATTCAGCAGCCTCTTCCTTTGAGGAACTGATCCGTGCTTTCGAAACCCCCAACTCCTGGCTTCAGTCTTGCTCTTAATAAGCTCATGGTTCAGAACAAAGGTGCTTCCAGCTTGTCTGCCCAAGAGTACTAGGTGTCCTTGGGAGGCTGTGTCTTGGTCTGCTGCCTGTGCCCTGGGGGGCTAGTCTGACAATGGGGTCATTTTCTCCAGCTCTATCCCCTTGGGCTCTTGGCCCTTCCCTCCTCATTAATCCATAAAGCTACAGGTACGCTTCAGCTAGGGCAACACAGGACAATCTGGCCTTTCCCTATCTAGACTTTAAGTTCATCTCTAAGAGAGTACAGACATAACTGATTATAATTTTGCATCCCATCATCATCACCCCATACCCAGCCCAGCCATTTCTTACTCTCTTGGTATTCTCTCATTCTTCATCAAGAAACAAATTTAAGAAATCCCTAGATAGCTGCTGGAGAGGAGGCTCGTCATGTAAAAGTTCTTGCTGCTCTTGCGGAAGACCCAGATTCCATTCCCAGCACCTACAAGGTATCTTGACACCATCTCCAACTCCAGTTCTAGGGGATCCAAAGTCTTTAGACCTCCGTAGGGAGCAGATGTGCTTATCTTGCTGGCAAAACATTCACACGCATAAATTAAAATAAAATAAAATAAAATAATCTAAAACCTAAAAAGAAGAAATTCTCAGATCAGGACTAATTTTTAAATTTTGATTTTTAAGGGTGTGTGTGCATGTGCGTGCTCTGGCGTTATTGCCTACACAGTCCAGAAAAAGGCACGATGCCAGGGAGTTACAGGTAGTTATGAGGCACCATGTAGATGCTAGGAACCCAATTTATGTTCTCTGTAAGAGCAGCATGCTCTTAAACACTGAACCATCTCCCTAGCCAGAACTGAGTATTTGAGATAAGGATATAGCTCAGTGAGAGACCATTCTCTTAGCCCTGGGCCCCATCTCAAGCACTGCCTGACAAAACAAAGCCAAAACCAAAACAAAACCTAAGAATTAGAGAGAACATCCAAACTTAAGAATAAAAAATTCCTTTGGGCATGGTGGTATACACCTGTAATCTCAAAACTTAGGAGGATTGGTAGTTTAAGTCATCCTTGGATACACAGTGAGATTAGAGCTAGCCTTGGATATACAAGATCCTGTCTAAAAAAATTAGTAAATAAAGGAAGGCTGGAATTATAGGTGTACATTGATATCTCTGGCTGTTATGCAATATTTTAAACACACAGATACACACATGTATATCTCTTTGAATCCAGCATCCAGCCTAGTGTACACACACACACACACACACACACACACTAGCTGGGCACATTCCTATATTTGGGAAGCTAAGAGGGACTGCCATGAATTTAAAGCCAGGCTATATAGTGAGTTCTAGGTCAGCCTGGGCTACAATGAAGACCTTTTCTCAAAAAAAGTTTAGAAAAAAATATAATTTATTATTTTATCTTATTACCGTGTGTGTATAGGAGTGCCCATGTTGTGTGGTGCATAAGTGGAAGTCAAAAGTCCCGGGGACCAATTCTTTTCTTCTGGATGTGCACATGCATGTTTGGGCGTGTCAAGGCCAGGTTGATGTCAGGCATCTTCTTCCACTGCTTTCCATATTCTCCTTATTTTTAAAGGATTTATTTATATTTTAAGTGCACACGTGTGCACCAGTATGAATTTTTGTGTATCATATCTTTGAGGTGGTTATGATCCTGTGTGTGTTCCAGAAACCAAATCCGTGTCTTCCACGAGAGCAGTATCCACTCATAACACTTTCTTTTCAGGCCCTTCCATCTTACTTTTTAAGGTAGGTTCTGCCACTTAACCCAGAGCTAACAGACTGAACTAGGCTAGCTTACCAGGGAGCTGCAGGGAACCCCTATTTCTACCCTCCTGACATTGGATTACAGTTATACACCATCTGGCTTTTTTGTGGGATTTGGGTTTAAACTCATGTGTTCACATTTGCACAGCAGGTGCTTTTCTAACTAAGCCATGTCCCCAAGACCCGGGGTTTATGTCTTTGCAGAATAAGTTTGTTGGAGATGACTGGGTATTGCACACCGTTAGTCCAAGCAGCTGGGAGGCAGAGGCAGGCAGACCTCTGAGCTCAAGGTCATCCTGGCCAACAGAGTGACTTCTAGGATAGCCAGGGCTTTTACATAGAAAATCCCTGTTTGGGGGAGCAGGGTGCGGCAGAGTGTTGTAGTAGATCATCCTAACCAATTAAAATTGTTGTCAACCATGTGCCAGGCTCTGGGTCCCATTTCCCAGCTGGGCAAAGCAAAGCTCCAAAGCACAAACAAAACAAAAAGCAGGAAAATTTCACACCTTCAGAAACAAAAGTCCAAGTTAATAATTTTACTAGTGCATAACATTTGACATCGAAAGCACCCGTAGAGAAATGCAGGATGAGTGACCTCCTAAGACTCTAACACACTCAACCTTCCCCAAATTTTTTTCCCAGAATGCCAGAGACCTCAGAACAACCATACCTTGGTAATCTTTAAAACCATTTAAGTGTTTACCCTTAGCTTTTGAACTCCTTAGAAATTTAGCTGGTCTGAGTTTAAAGAGTCGTGAGCACATTCCACACTCTTGTGTAAATAAGCCACAGTGATTACACAGTTACTTCTCTCCCAACCCCCTCCAACCCTTAGTGATTTTATCACAATTTTATCTTAGGGCCAAGCATCCTTACCTCCAAACTGTTCCTCACTGGAATGGGCTTTCAAGGGTTGGAGGTCAGATCCTGAGGGTGCTATAGAGCCATTAATGGCAGTTCGGGCAGGTCTAGTGGAGGGTGCTGGTTGAGCCTGGCATCACCTTAATCAAATATCAACTCTGCCTAGAGAAGAATGTTGTGGGAGGACAGAAAGGGGGTCTTTAGGCACAGTATTTGGCTTGCCATTGCAGACAGTGTAGACAATGACTCTGCAATTGGATCATCATCATCATCATCATCGGAGTATAAGAGACAGGATAGGGAGTACCTCCATAGCAGGAGCACCTCCACAGCAGGAGCACCTCCACAGCAGGAGCACCTCCACAGCAGGAGCACCTCCACAGCAGGAGCACCTCCACAGCAGGAGCACCTCCACAGCAGGAGCACCTCCACAGCAGGAGCACCTCCACAGCAGGAGCACCTCCATAGCAGGAGCACCTCCATAGCAGGAGCACCTCCACAGCAGGAGCACCTCCACAGCAGGAGCACCTCCATAGCAGGAGCACCTCCATAGCAGGAGCACCTCCCTAGCAGATGGGATTAGTACCCAGAATATATGAAGAACTACTAAAGTTATCCCCTAACCAAACTATCTAATCAAAAGTTGTTAAAAGAAGAAATGCAAATAGCTATTAAACATTTAAAAATAGTGTTCAGCACTCTTTTCCAATTCTGAGACTACCTCACTGGTGTTAGAGGAGCTACTGTAAAGTAACCAAGTGACCAATCGAGACCTCACACAATGGGTACAGCAACTGTGGGAGCCAGTGTTGCTGCTCCTAAAAAACCAAAACTACATCATGTTGTAGCCACCCTGCCCCCTGAGTCTATACTCCCGAAGGATTCTAAGCCTACCAAAGGTCTTTGCACACTCATGTTTACTACTGCACTATTCACAATAGCTAAGAAATGAAACCAGCCGAGATGCCCATCAGCAGAAGAACGGAGAAAGAAATTGTGGTGCATCATACACAATAGAATTTTATTTAGGCATAAAGAAAAAATGAAAACCATGGTATCTTATCTGTGGGAGAGGGATGGAACGGGAAATCATTCTCTTAAACAAAAACCAGAATGAAAACGGTGAATACGACATGTTTTCTCTCATATGGAGAGCCTAATTCCAGTGTGTGTGTGTGTGTGTGTATGGTTTGTCTGGGGTGGAGGGGTGTCTGGAGTGTGGGGCCACGGCTCAGTGGGTAAAAGCACTAGCTGTGAAAGCAAGAAGACCTGAGTTCAAAACCCCAGCACCCATGTAAAAGCTGACCATGGCCACAAAGGCTTGCAACTCGGCATTGGATGACAGAGACACTGGATCCCAGAGGCTTCCTGGCCAGCCAGTCCAGATGAAACAACGACATCAAGAGTCAGTGAGAGACTCTATCTCAGAAATAAGGTGGAGGGCTGTTGAGGTGGCTCACTGGGTAAAGAAAATTGCCACTAGATCTGGTGAGCTGAGTTCCATCCCTGAGATCCACAAGGTGAATAGAGAAAACCAATTCCCACAAGTTGTCCTCTGGCCTCCACACACACATATAAATAACTGTAATAAAATACAATATTTTAAATGAAATAAAAAATGATGAAATCCAATTCCTCCTTTGTCCTCTTAAATTGCTTAAATTCTACACATAGAATATACACACATACTCACTATACATTCATACATATACCAAACATATTTACAAATATACACACTACACATAGACACTACACATATACACACTACAGACACACACACTACACATATACACACATACTATACATATACACAGTGATGAGCAGAGTAAAAAAAATGTCTTTTAGACATGTAAAATTAGCTTAGTTAGGATCCCACTACACTCAAGGCTGCACCTGATAACCAGAATCCAGTGATAACTGATACATGACTAGAACTTTACAATGTCCACTTACATAAGCAGAGATGAAGAGCAATACACTATCTGCAGGTCTTCAGGATTTCTGAGGCCACTGGAGAGACATCATCTTGATCTTCCCTGGGACTGGAAAATCTTCTCTCAGATCCTGACCCTTGAATTGAAAACTACCATTAGAGACTGAATCTGACCTTCAGCTTAGATACATCACACAGGTGAGCAGCCTTGGGGACATAGGCTTAGGACCATAATGTGAAATTTAGACTGTGAACTTTGTGTGATAACCCTCAGCAAAATAAAATATAACTTTTGCTATACCAACTACATGTACCTATCTTTTTGCTCACAACACAGACATGCATACATATACACATACGTGTACACACACACACACACACACACACAGACTGTGCTGAGTGAGAGATTCAGATCATTTTACTCTTCTCCCTGCGGAAGTCCGTTTTCCAAGCACCACTTTTGAAGAGACTGTTTTTCATCTAAACTGTACTTTTGACACCTTTGCCAAAAACTAGGTGATTGTGGCTGTGCGGCTTCGTTTCCCAGTGCTGTAGTCTGTCAGGCTGTGTGTGTTGTTTTGGGCCAGGGCTTTGCTGTTTTTGTCACTATGGCTCTGTAGTATAGCGTGAAGCCAGCCCTTGCTCTTTTGGCTTAGGGTTAAGGGGAAGATTAGGGAAGGATTTTAGCTCTTTAGGTTTCTTTGTGCTTCCATGTGAACTTTAGGATTGTTTCACTAGTTATGAAAAATGTCGTTGGAGGTTTGGTGGGGATTGTGTTGAATCTGTATGTGGATTTCCAGAATATAGTGACTTCACAGAATTAATCTAACCATCTACGAGCATGGACAGTGTGGTGGCTATTCCTGGTCATCACCTTGACTACATCTGGAACAAACTACAGTGCAGAATTGAAGGGCTCACCTGTGATCCAGATCTTGAGGCTAGAAGACACAAGTTTCTGACCTGGGCCTTGACATGGAGATCTTGAGGTATAGTGGCCATGAAAAGCTTAGGCCTACGCAAGGTAGCACAAAACTTTAATTCCAGGAGACAGAGGCAAGCAGATCTCGGAGTTCAAGGTCAGCCTGGGACAAAGCAAGTCCCAGATCTAGGCATGGGGGTACACACCTTAATCTGGGCCATACTTTCTGCTGGACACCTATGTAAGGACACTGGAAGAAGGAAGATTCACTTTTCATCGACTGCTTGCACTTACTTACCAGCACGTCTGTTGGAACCTACTTCTACAGAAGACCAGTTTAAACAACTGGCATTGTGGGACTGAGCAACTACTAGATTCTTGGACGTCCCATCCACAGCTGACCATTGTTGGATTAGTTGGACTTCAGACTGTATGTCATTGAAATAAATACCCTTAATATATAGAGCCATTCCATGAGTTCTGTAACTCTAGAGAATCCTGACTAATACAGATGGTCTTTCCATCTTCTAGAGTCCTCCTCAAGTTCTTCCTTCAGTGTCTTCAAGTTTACATTGTAGTGTGTCTGTGTGTGTGTGTGTATCTGTATGTTTCTAGAGATCATATCAAAGGTATACTAGGTAAGTACTCTACTAATGAATGATAATCCATCCTTAGCCCTTATATTTTCTTTTCTGTTATTTTTTATTGATTTACTCAATTCTTTTGCTTTAACATCTATCTAATAGGTTCTTTGAATAAAAATCCTGCCACAGGCTTGGACTTCTGAGCAAAGGTGAATACACAAGAAGCACTGTGTTCCATCCAAGTGCCTGGAGGAGTGTTCACTGCTGGTCCACGTTATATTTTGAGTTGATCCTAATGTTACTTACCTTTAAGACCAATTTGAGTGACTTGTGACTTGTCCTATTTCACTCTGACCCCATGTAGAGCTAAGGTGTGGTCACAGTTACCCAGGACACAGGCCTGGGATGTGGGAAAGGCAGCTCCCAGAAGGCAACTAGGGGATGTCTTTGCAGGGGGACAGCAGTTCAGGAGAAGCAAGCACCAACATCCATCCCCACTTCCTCATAGCCTTCCTTTAGCTGGTTGGTCAGATTTTGCTGTTATTTGTTCATAGCTATGTTTATAGATAATGTTAACCCTTTATATGTATGTATGGTAGAGGCATCAGTAAGCTACCTGATGTGAGAGCTGAAAATCGAATTCAGGTCCTTTGTAAGAGCAGTAAGCACTCTCAATGGCTGGGCCTTCTCTGGAGACTCAGGAATCATGGAAGAGAGGACAGGAAGAATGTCAGAGCCAGAGGTTGGGGAAGACCTGAGTGACACTGTCTTCTGGATGTGACAGGACTGCTGTGTTCATGGACTCCAAGCAGCCATGGTTTCTGCCCATCTTCGTTATTGTTCTATTATGGGAAGAGACACCATGATCAATGCAAGTGACACCATGATCAATGCAAGTTAGAAAAGAAAGCATTGAGTTGGTGACTTGCTTGTAGTTTCAGAGGGTCAGCCCATGACCATCAGACTGGAGCTCACATCTGATCCACAAGGTGGAGGCAGAGAGAGAGAGATTGTATCTGGTGTGGGCTTTTGAAACCTCAAAGTCCCTCCCCCACGCCAGTGACCTATCTCCTCCCACAAGAGCATATTTCCTAATCTTCCCCACCCCTGAACAGTTCCACCATCTAGGGACTAAGAATTCAATACATGGCCGGGGCAGTGGTGACACATGCCTTTAATCCCAGCACTTGGGAAGCAGAGGCAGGTGGATTTCTGTGTTTGAGGCCAGCCTGGTCTACAGAGTGAGTTCCAGGACAGCCAGGACTATACAGAGAAACCCTGTCTCGAAAAACTAAAAAAAAAAAAAGAAAGAAAGAAAGAAAGAAAGAAAGAAAGAAAGAAAGAAAGAAAGAAAAAGAAAAGAATTCAATACTGAACCTATGCGGGCCATTCTCATTCAAATTATCACCCCCCCCCAATACATAATTTAAAAATACGTTTCATTAATTCAGAAATTCATACCTGTTTACCTCCCCCAGTTCTCCCTCTAACTCCTCCCAGGTCTACCCCTGAACCCCAGATCTCTTCCAACTTCAAGTTCTCTCACTCTTTCTTTTTTTTTTTTTTAAATAAACTTTGGAGTCAAGTTTGTGTGCCTATACACTCTTGGATGTGAGGTCACCCACTGAAGGATGATCAACCTATCAGGGCCACACCCCTGAAAGAAAACCAGCTCTCCCATCAATGGAAAGAGAGGCCCATTGGACTTGCAAACTTTATATGCCCCAATATAGGGGAATGCCAGGGCCAAAAGAATGGGAATGGGTGGGTAGGGAAGTGGGGGGCGCTATGGGGGACTTTTGGGATAGTATTGGAAATGTAATTGAGGAAAATATGTAATAAAAAAAAAAAAAGAAATGAAAAAAAAAAAAAAAAAGAAAACCAGCTCTCCCTTCCCCTATCAGCTGTCCACTGTCAGTAGCTCCTCAGCTGGGGTTGGGGCTCATGAACCCTTCCGCCAGGCTGGAGTGTGGATTGGTTCGCATCTTATGCAGGTCTTATGCTTGGCGTTCAAGAGTACTGTGTCCCTGTCGTACTTCACTCAGGCCTTCCCAAATCTCTGGCTATTACAATCTTTCTGTCTCTTCTTCCATGGTGATCCCTGAGCCTCAGGAGATGTGGGGTCTAATTGCTTTATAGCATCTTTCATTGTATACAACTTAAAATTTGTAGACTGGGGAATTGGCTCAGTAGCTAATGGTGCTTATCAGTTGTGGTTTGGATGAGAATGGCTCCCATAGTCTCATATATTTGAATGTTTAGTCACCAGCGAGTGGCCCTATTTGAGAGAATTAGAAGGACTCAGAGGTCTGGACTTGATGGAGGAAGTGTGTCACTGTAGGTAGGCTTTGAGGTTTCAAAAGCCCATGCCAAGCCCCAGAGCCATCTCCCACCCCACCCCCTACTCCTGCTCTCCGCCCATGGATCAGGACGTGGGTCTCAGCTGCTGCTCCAGCATCTGTTTGAATGCCATGATTCCTGCCATGATGATAATGAACTAAAGCACTGAAACAGTATGAAAGCTCCAATTAAATGCTTTCTTTTATGTAGTGGCTATTCCTGGTTGTCAGCTTGACTATATCTGGAATGAACTACAATCCAGAATTGGCAGGCTCACCAGTGATCCTAATCTGGAGGCTGGGAGATAGAAGTTTCTGACCTGCATCTTGGTATGGAGATCTTGAGGCATAGTGGCTATGAATTCCAGAAGATTAAGACAGTGAGATCTGGGATTAAAGGTGTGGTGGTACACACCTTTAATCTGGGCTATGCCTTCTGCTGGAGACCTACATAAGGACGTTGGAAGAAGGAAGTCTGTATCTCCTTCGCCTGCTTGCTGTGTGGGACTGAGCAGCTGCTAGATCCTTGGACTTCTATTCACAGCTGCTACTGACCATTGTTGGGAGTTGGACTGCAGTCTGTACGTCATCAGTAAATTCCTTTACTATATAGAGACTACCCATAAGTTCTGTGACTCTAGAGAAACCTGACTAATACAGAAGTTGGTACCAGGAGTGGGGTATTGCTGTGATAGGCCTGACCATGCTTTTATTTGAAAGAATGTGGATTTTGGGACTTTGGATTTGGAAAGCAGTGGAATGCTTAAAATGGGGCTTAATGTGTCATCCTAGTAGGAATATGGAAGACTTTGTTGCTGGGAGTAATTTGAACTGTTTTGACCTGGCCCAAGAGATTTCAAAGGAGAAGAATTTCAGAATGTGGCATAAAGACTGTTTTTGTGGTATTTGGGTGAAGAATGTAGCTACTTCTTGGCTTGTCTGAAAAATCCCCCTGAGGCTAAGGTGAAGAGATTCAGATTAATTGCATTGACAAAGGAAGTTTCAAAAAAGCCCAGCAGAGACTTTGTTCTCTGGTTAAGTCTTATGAAGAGAAGTTTGAACAGGTATAGCAAGCTTAGAAAGGAAAAATATAAAATATATGGTTCGAGTATTAAAGGTGTGCCAGGAAGTGAAATGGAGCAAAATTCTGTGTTCTGTGTTCTAGGAGATAACAGATTAAGGGAATGGGACTTTGGGGCAAGATCCTACTCAGCTAAATTTAGATCCAAGCACGGTGGTACACACCTTTAATCCCAGGAGACAGGCATGCTGATCTCTGCGTTCAAGGTCAATCTACAGAGCAAGATCCAGGATAGCCAAGCTTAGGCAGTGAAGGATTTGGAAAACATAAAGCCAGTGATAATGTAATAGTATAAGGGGGGGTCATGTTCTAGTTCCTGCAAGCAGTAGAATTCAGCAGCTTCAGCCATGTGGCTCGGCTCTGGGGTTATAAGACTGGCCTTGGTCATGGTGTCTGTTCACAGCCTAAAACCATAACTAAGACACTCTTATAAGAGTTGCTGTGGTCACAGCATCTCTTTAAAGCAGCAATAGAACAACGACTAAGACATGATTTTGCAGAGGACCTGAATTTGATATTCAGCTCTCACATCTGGCAACTCACAAACCTAAAACTCTTGTTCCAGGGAGATCCAATACCTCTGGACCCTGTGGGGACATGCATTCATGTTGTGCATACCCACACACAGACACACATAGTTAAAAAATAAAAATGAGTAACCATGTGTGATAGCACATGCCTTTCTTTAATCCTAGTATTGAGGTGGCAGAAGTAGATGAATCTCTGTCAGTTTGAGGCCAGTCTGCTCTACATCGTGAGTTCTAGAACAGCTAGGGCTACATAGTAAGACCCTGTCTCCAAACAATAACAACAAAGATAAAATAAAAATAAACCTAGTTTTTAAAAAAACAAAGACAAAACCAAAAAACCACCAATCTTAATGGATCTATAGTCTGATGAAACTTCTTTTGTTTTGTAGTGTGTTGATTTCTTTCCTGACTAGTAATGTTTTTTTTCTAAAAGGATTAATCATATGTGCCGCTATTTTGGTCAGAGTAAGGTTAGGGGTGTAGTAGTAAACAACAGTAACAGCCCCCCTAAAATCTCAGTAGCCTAACTCAAAGGTTTATTCCTGGCCTTGAGACGTAGTTGAGTGACAGCGTGTGCTGAGTATGTGAGATGCTCTGTGTCTGATCTCTAGCATCACAGGAATACATCAAAATGTAATTCTTGGCTCATACTAAATGATGGCTTAGCAGAATGTTCCGCTGGCACTCGGGTACCAAGCATAATAGAACCTAAGATGTGTTCTGTTATCACTAGGGCAGTGAGGGAAAGAGGACAAGGAGGCAGAGGATGAAGAAGAGGACGAGGACAAGGACAAGGAAATGAGTAAGTATCAGATCTTGAAGCCTTTGCCTCAAAGTGACACACAGAAGCTCACAGGTTATTGATCCAATTCACATAGTCAGGTTAATCTGAAATGGAATGGAAGACATACAGTCCTGACATTGTTAGGAGAGGAGACTCCACAGGTCTCTGAACAGACATTAGGACTGTGGGAGTCCCCGTTAACTGGCCACCAAATACCCTCTCCCTGACAAAATATTCTCACCCAGTCGTTTCAGAGAAAGACAACCCCAAAGTCTTATTCTGATCCAACCTTCATTCTCAGACACCTTAATCTACTGAGAGGTTTTTAATGTGGGAACATTGACAATACTGTTGGTTAGCTCATTATTTCATATTTGAGTGTTTTATTATTTTGACATTTTTTAAATCTACTTTAAACTGAGAAGCAGTTCTTCTCTTAATCCTGTTAGTCTTTGGATTTTGCTCTTCTTTCCTAGTCTCAAGGCAGCCAGTTCCCTTTATCTCATTTCTTGTTAAATTCAGCCAAGTGTTCAGTAATATTTTGTTACAGATTCTCTGCAAAGAGTCCCTGAGAGGCCATTGTGTGAAGCTCAGAAGGTAAAGCTTGTTTCAATGGAAACATGGAATGTTATGGGGTAGAAACTAAAGAAAGCTACAGGCAGAAGGGAGAATCCCAAGAAAGAGGTTAGATGTATTGCAGGTGGCAGGACCAGGGACTTGAGGCTGCCCAAATCCCCCATGGAGCCCACCTTCTGCTGTCATGAGCCCTGTGTGGAGCTGAGTGACCTGGCATTTGCCTTGCTGGGTTTCAGTCTTGCTTTAGGCTAATTGTTCTTGGCTATGCTCCATTCTCCCTAGAAAGGGAGTATCTTAGTTTGAGAGTTAGTGCTGTGAAGAGACACCATGACCACAGCAACTCTTATAAAGGAAAATATTTAACTGTAGCTGGCTTACAATTTCAGAGGTTTGATCTGTTAGCATCCTCTCCTCTCCTCTCCTCTCCTCTCCTCTCCTCTCCTCTCCTCTCCTCTCCTCTCCTCTCCTCTCCTCTCCTCTCCTCTCCCCTCCCCTCCCCTCCCCTCCCCTCCCCTCCCCTCCCCTCCCCTCCCCTCCCCTCCCCTCCCCTCCCCTCCCCTCTCCTCTCCCCTCTCTCTCTCTCTCTCTCTCTGCCTCTACTACCCTCTTAACTCCCCTCCCCACGCCCCAAATAAACTCTATTCTATACTATACTGTCATGTGGCTCATCCCTCAGGGGGAAGGGATGCCTCAGCATGGCCCACTGAGGCACCCCCTTACCCCATACCTCACCATACACCCCCATAGAACATATCTTATACTTCTTTATCTTTTTATAAACACATCATGGTCCATTATCATCCTGGCAGGAAACATGTCAGTTTGCAGGCAGACACGATACTAGAGAAGTCGCTGAGAGTACATCTTGATTTGAAGGCAGCAAAAGGAGACAGTGTCCCACACTGTGTTATTGGATTTTGGCTAATTTGTGGGTTTTTTCTTCCATCCTTTTCAACCCCTCTTCTTCCCTTTCAACCCCCTAACACTAGGTAGGAAAGAAAGAAGGGGAGAGGAGAGAGAAAGAGAAAGAGAAAGAGAAAGAGAAAGAGAAAGAGAAAGAGAAAGAGAAAGAGAAAGAGAAAGAGAGAAAGAGAGAGCCCCTGAATAAAGTCAGGGGTAGGAAAGGGTGCAAGAATAGCATTAGACTACTTTCTGCTGATTAGGGGCATCAGGTTCCTTGGAGCAAGTTTGATCTTTTCTGTCAGGATATCTAATTTCTTCTTGTTTCTTCTGTGCAGGGCTATTTGACAAACCACAATAAACCACATACAACCACCACCTGGCCAACCAGCCCCTTCTGTCAGGGCTCTAGCATTTACATAGCCTCTGAAAACAACCCAGAATTTCAAATGTCTCACAGCTGGCAAAATCACACCGCTGCTAGAGCATGAGGCAAATCATAGTCAGCTGCTGTGGAAAATCAGAAGTCGCCCCATATCCCAAACCTAGGATTAAAATGAAAACACATTCTTATAATACTTCTGTGTTTTTCAAAGAAACTAAAATTCTCACCACAATACTGGGAGTAGCTTGACCATAGGAGACCTCAAAGCCTGTTCCCACCATGACACACTTCCTCCAACAAGTCCATACCTACTCCAACAAGGCCACATTTAATACTGCCACTCCCCATGGGCCAAACATTCAAATACATGACTCTATGGGGGCCATATCTATTCAAGCCACCACAGGGAGTTTTTATTCTGTGCTATTGTGTTCTGGAGTATATAGCTTATTTTAAAAAGTTTTTTATTGGCACATTTTATATGTGATAAGTTTCATACATGTATATATTTTGATTGTATTCATCCCCCACCCATATTACCCTCTCTCGTCTCCCTTGTACTCCTGCTAATCTCCTCCTTCTTCCAAGCTAGTTCTGTTTCCCCTTTCTTTTAAAAATATTTTGTTTTCATGGTACATCGATGAAATTAGTTAGGGTTCTTTACAGGAACAGTGCTGAGCTGTTACTTACATACAGTAACATGGGCAACTTGCTGTGGCTATATCCCTGAAGAAAACATCTTTCCTTCTCCAAGGAACCATTAACTACCCATAGACCTTGGCTCACAAGGCCCCGTGCCCTTCATCCTTAATGGAATGTTATTGGGTCCAGTCTTGTGTAGGCCTCCTATAGGTAAGTATAGCTGCTATGAGGTCAAGAATGCATCAGGCTGGGTGGTGGCGGTACATGCTTTTAATCTTAGCACTTGGGAGGCAGAGGCAGATGGATTTCTGAATTCAAGGCCAGCCTGGTCTACAGAGTGAGTTCCAGGCCAGCCAGGGCTACACAGATAAACCCTGTCTTGAAAAATCAAAAGTAAATAAATAAATAAATAAATAAAAATAAAATAAAATAAAAAGCAGGGCATGGTGGCTCACGCCTTTAATCCCAGCACTTGGAAGGCAGAGGCAGGAGGATTTCTGAGTTCGAGGCCAGCCTGGTCTACAGAGTGAGTTCTAGGACAGCCAGGGCTACACAGAGAAACCCTGTCTCGAAAAACCAAAAATAAATAAATAAATAAATAAATAAAATAAAATAAAATAAAAAAATAAAAAAGAATGCATCAGACCTGTCCTGCCTGAAAGTGATGTTCCATAGTACTCTATTGCTTGCTTGGGCTCTATTCTTTCTTCCCCTTCTTCCACAGTGGGTGACTTGCTTTTTAATTTTGCAGGATATTACAGTGAGGAGATTGCTATGAATTTCAAATGAGAATCTGTGGTCAGATGTGACGGAGTGTGCCTTTTATTCCAGCATTTGAAAGGTAGAGGTAGATGGATCTTTGAGTTCCAGACCAGTTAGGGTTATGTGCACCTTACAGAGACAGACACATAGACAGAGACACACAGAGAGTTAGACAGAGAAACAGAGAGAGGAAGAGAGAGACAGAGAGCCAAGAGTCACTAATGGCTGCTTCCTGACTTTGATACATGTCACCAGGTGTCTCATGCTCCATCTGTTACAACTGTATTGGCCCTTGCTGCTATGACTTTCTAACCAGGATGGATCAATGTGGACCATACTCTGAAACTGGGACCCAGAGTAATTCTTGTTTCTGTAAAGTTGCTTCTCTTAGATAGTTTGCCATAACATCTAGAAAAACAAGTGATATAGGGAATCTGGAGAAAAAGGTGGAACATGATCTAGAGCCTTGTGAGAGATGTGGGCTGGATCTCAGAAACCACTAAGCGGGTTGTGGGGCAGGAAGCTGTGCTTGCCAGGTCTCTGTCCCTGTGCCCCTGTAGCTCAGCAAAGAGTGTGGAGCCAGCAAGTAGGCTTTGTTCATTGATCACAATGGTAGAGCAAGTCTCTTAGTGTGTCGGGGTGGGGGTGGTGCAGGGGTGTGTGGGTTGACTTCTCATCTACCCCCTCACCCCAAAACAGAAAGAAGACTTTGCTTCTGTGGGGAGGAATTGGATTTATCAGGTTTTTAATTTTAACTTCCTGGTGTTAAGACATTGGTGCATTGGGGCCTAGCAAACACAGGAGTGGATGCTCACAGTCAGCTATTGGATGTATCACAGGGCTCCCAATGGAGAAGCTAGAGCAAGTACCCAAGGAGCTAAAGGGATCTGCAACCCTATAGTTGGAACAACATGATGAACTAACCAGTACCCCGGAGCTCTTGTCTCTAGCTGCATATGTATCGAAAGATGGCCTAGTCGGCCATCAATGGAAAGAGAGGCCCATTGGACTTGCAAACTTTATATGCCCCAATATAGGGGAATGCCAGGGCCAAAAGAATGGGAATGGGTGGGTAGGGAAGTGGGGGGTGCTATTGGGGACTTTTGGGATAGCATTGGAAATGTAATTGAGGAAAATATGTAATAAATAATATTAAAAATTAAAAAAAAAAGAAAAAAAAAAGACTGGTGCACACCTGCAATCAGTATTCAGGACAGATTCTGGCTATATAGCTCAACTTGTCCTAGAACTCACTATGTAGCCCAGGCTGGCCTTGAACTATTGAAACCCTTCTTGCTTTGCCCTACCCCACCCCAAAGTGTTGGGATCATGTCTTTGTATTGCATACTCAGCTGTTAACAGAAAGCTTAGTGAGTATAGTGCAAGTTGTAGGATTACTAGCCTTTGCTATCTAGGTCATTTCCAAATACAGGGCTCAAGAAGACAGAAGCGCCTGGGGGTCAGGAAAGCCAGAGTCAGTCTGGACTCTGTCAGTCAGGTAGTCCTTCCGGTAGTCTGGAAGAGAGTGATGGTCGTGAAGACTGAACAAAATAGGCTGCCTTGGATATATTTTAATAGCTGGACTCATGGGTGCTCTGGACACTGGAAATAAAAAAGATAGGAGTAAGGATGCTTCCCTGTATTTCATTTTGAAAATACTGTATATATATATATGCTGGATAATAGTGAGACTTTTGGGGAAGGAGCAAGTCTGGCGATCAGGGATGATTGTGAGGTGGTGATGAGATGTGGAGTTGATACTAGGCAGCTAGCAACATTAGGGCTCAGCCTCTTTTTAATTAATTAATTAACTAACTTATCAATTAATTAAATTTGAGACAAGGCTTTACTTGTAGCCCTAACTGGCCTAGAACCTACTTTGTAGACCAGGCTGGCCTCAATCTCCCACGAGATCTGCCTGGAATGCTGGAATTAAAGGCCTGTACCACAACACACAGACTCTCTAAAGCAAAATTAATTAATTAATAATAATAAATTAAATTATTTCTTTTGGAATAGGATCTCCTGTAGCCCAGGCTTGCCTGGAACTGGAATCCTTGATCTTTTACCTCCCAACTACTAGGATTTTGTTCAGGTACCACAATTTCCATTTTTATGCAATGTCAGAAGTCAAACACAGGCCTTGTATGTTCGGCAGTTAGATAAACAGTCTACAAGCAGAGCTGAATCCCTAAGCCTGCCTGGATTCGAATTTGGTGATGCAATCTAAGCTGCAGATATTTGATAATCATTATATTATAGACCAAAAAGTCAAGAGTTGAATGATAGCTCTGGGTGGTTGAATAAAGATCACAGCTGAGTCTTAGAATCTCCTATCTTTCTCTTTCTTTCTTTCTTTCTTTCTTTCTTTCTTTCTTTCTTTCTTTCTTTCTTTCTTCCTCTCTCCCTTCCTTATTCTCTCTCTCCCTTCCTTCCCCTTCCTCCCTTTTTTCTTCCTTCCTTCCTTCCTTCCTTCCTTCCTTCCTTCCTTCCTTCCTTCCTTCCTTGTTCCCCTACCCCTACCCCAGGGTCTCTTTGTGTAGCCTTGTCTGTCTTAGAACAAGTTCTGTAGACCAGGCTGACCTCGAACTCACAGAGATCTACCTCGTCTATATAGCAAATTCTAGGGCTGAATAGTGAGACTCAGGAGAGAAAAAGGGTGGAGGGCGGAAAGGAGGGAGAGAGACAAGGAGAGAGAGGTAGGGGTGGGGGTGGGGAAGCTACCTAGTAAAGAGACAGGAATGGAATGCTGGGACAGTGGCAGTGATGTGGAGGAAAGTTCAAGAACTCTGTTTCCAGAGAAAGCAATCACATCAACTGTTAGCAGTTCCCTCTAGGCAATTGAGGTAAGCCCTGGGAACTGAGAGTGGGCTTTGAAAAGGTGTAGATGAGAGCTCAAGATAGGGCCCGCAGTGTAGCTGCCTCAGGATAGGTTGGGAGGTAATGCCACTGAAGAAATGGGAACAAGTACTTGTAGAAAAAGGAAGTCTTGTTTGTGAATTTATTCAGTGAAGAAAGCGGAGAAATAGAGTACCCATTGAAGGTAATTTTGGATTCAGAGGAAGTGTAAATTTAAGTAAGGAATTTTGGTTATGCTTATATGCTGATGAAAAAGATTCCTTGAAGAAAGGGGGTTGGAACTATAAAGATACTGGAGTAAAAAATGTGGGCATGTGGGAGTGAAATAATCCAGGTCACTGGTCAGGACCTGGCCTTGAATTCAGAGCAACCCAAATGTTAAGAGGATTTTCATAGTAAAAAGTTGATCAGTTAAAAAAGGCTGGGGTTTTGAAGGAAGGAAGCTTTTAGTAGATAGGAGTAGGTATGAAATAATCTTTTTTTAAGTCTAAATATCAATGTAGGTGAAGAAAACCCTTCTGGGATTAAGCTCACCTCCCCCTAATCCATTTTTCTCTTAATGAGCCTTTTAATCTCTATGCTGTTCATCACCATTAGTAATTATATCTTTACTAGTGCACAGATCTGTACCCCATGAGCGACAGGTCAGGGATCTTCTCTAATTTCTGACTACCCAGGGTGACGCGATGAATAAATGTCTTCAGAATTTGCCTTAGCTACTACTGTTAAATGCTGTTTAGGAGAGTCGCTTTTCCCCCTCAGAGCTTTTATTTCGGAAAAGATACCATGGGAATGATATATTTTTTTTCTTTTTTGGCCTAACTGCCTCATCATGAGGATCTGCATAAACCCAGAAACGCTTCGTCAAATTCTCCTTAGACGAAACTGACTAATTGGCTAATTGTGATCGACCGGCAGCCTGGTAGGGTACAGGTGCAGAACGCATCTTGCGGATGGGGGCGCGCCGTGGCTTCAGTCAACTGGGGCTTAGAGGGCAGCCCAAGGACGAGACTGAGGCCAACACCTCCCCAGATGTGGCCTCTTCCCTGGGCGCTCCTGGCCCGGTCGGTGTGGGGGCGGGGAGGCTGAGGGGGTAGTAACTGTCAAACTCCCGCTTGGCGCCATTATTTAAATAGTGCGTGTGGGTCTCGCAGCTGTGCGTGCCCGGGGCGGGGCAGCGAGCTCCTGGAGTGGGGCGGAGGCCAGGGGCGGAGCGGGAAGGCTGAGGGGCGGGGTGGAGGCGGAGTCAAGTCCGCTAGAGGGGAGGGTCCAGCGCGGCCCCCGGCGAGCTTCACTGCGCTTGCGCTGACAGACGCAAGATGGCGGACAGTGCGGAACTAAAGGTAAAGCGCAGCTCGAATTCACTTCTAATATTCGGCCGCGGAGACGGCGCCGCGGCTGCCGGGGGGATGGGTCGGACCCTGGGGGGCCCGCTCGGGCCGGGCTCCACCCGGGTCTGGAGTTGTAGGCGGGAGAGGCGCTCCGGGCCTCAGTGGAGGGGGCCTGGCTGCGGCGGGCCGTGGGCCCCGGGTGCCTCGGGGGCGCTGACGGGTCGTCCCCGGCGTGTTATTGTTGTGGGCGCCTCTGGCGGGGGTGGCGGGGCGAAGAGAGAGTGAGTCGGGACGTGGCGGCAGCGGCGGTCCCCGGGGCCCGGGTGCCTTACCTTGCAGCCCGCCTCCCCGCCCCCCCTCCACGGGCAGTCAGGGGGTGGGGGGGTGTAGGCTGCTCTGGGAAGAGGGGGATCGGGAAAACTGCCCCGCTGCCGCTTCCTCTTCCTCTTTCGCCGTCCCGGGCTCCTGTCAGGCGCAGCTCTCGGACCCCCGGGAACTTGGCTCCGGCCGCCCCGCCCCTCCGCGGCGCCCAGGCGCCCCCGCCCCGCTTGCCGCCGCTGCCCGCCCGCCTGTCAGTGGGTGCCGGGCCAGTGGGAATGCGCGATCCCGGGGCGATCGGCTAGGGAATACGAGGGAGAAGCTCTTGGAAAGTTTAGCGAGCCCGGAGCCGGCGTTGGGGGTTCGGCTAAAGGGTTGCAGGGGGAGTCTGCCCGGGCGGGACGTTACTGTTTCTCTCTTGATTTCGGACCACCGGGGAGGGTGTGTGTGTGATGGGGGGGAGCAACCCATTGAAAGAGTGTGCTTTTGGGAGCGGTGGTGGGGATGCAGCCACCTCTCTGCACTCTTGCTGTCTCTGGTGTGGCAGATGAGAGCAGCCTTGGGGGTCTCTAAACACACCATGATGGCGATGCTATAGCTGATGGAGGTGAATGGTTCGTGTTTATATCCCCCGTTGCCTTTTGTTTGTTAGGGACATCTTGCTGGCCATGTTGATTTAAACGAAATTCTCCTCCCACCCACCCACCCCCCATCCCACCCCAACCTCCAATAAATAGAACGTTCCATCGTTCCTCTCAACTGTACCAATTACTCATGCCTCGCGAAATTAGATGAAAGGGTGCCCCCTTTTCCCCCGCTTTTTCTCCCACCCCAATCTTTACCTGACGATGGCTCCTTTACTGAAGCACATATATCACAACACAAGCAGTTGGGGGAGGGCTGGTGGAACCCTTATGATTGGATTGTGACAAATGGGTCTCTGCTTGAATAATTCTGGTTTAGTAGCAGGCAGTCAGTTCTTAACTAACGCATATTATTTAGAGGCTCTGAACACGGTATTCCATTCTCTGGCTTCCTGTGTGCGAACCAAGCAGCTGGTTATAGCACATCTCTGTCAGAGTGGAGATTGGGCTATGCAATTGTAAATCCTCAGGGAGATTTAGAAATTCTTTTTATAATAAATGAAAATTATTATTTTCCCCATTATAATGAAATAACTTCTAAAACAAGCAGACAACTACCTTTGTTTCTGGACACTTTTCTTTCCGTGCACCTGTGTGTGTGTGTGTGTGTGTGTATAAAAGCCTCACTGGAAGATCTTTTTTTCCTTAGTAACTTTGGAGTGTTAACATATCAAGATTTTTGTACAAGATTTGGGTATTTGGGTTTTTTTTTAAGTTTACTTCTAATTACTAACTTGTTTAAGACAGAAAATGTTAATGGATAGCGCCCCCCTCCCCTTTTTTTTTTTTTTTTTAAAGACAAAGGTTCGCTAAGCTATGTTGCTGAGGTTGGCCTGGAACTCACTGTGTAGCCCGACCATACAGGCTTTGAACTTCAGGGATCTTCTAACCTCTGCTTCCTTAGTGCTAGGATTAAAGGGATTAAAGGCATTCACCACCATACCTGACTTGGATAGTTTCTTTTATCCCAATTTCAGACTATTGATTTCACCAAGAAAGCCTCTGAAATTTGACATTTTGGAGACAACCACCTTGCATAAAAACAAACGAACAAAAAACCCAGAGCTCAAGTATGTGTATTTTATGTAATTATTTTTCTGTCACTATGTTACTGTCACCTTTTGTTTTTGATTTTGTTTTGAGGCAGGGTTTCTCTCTGTATAGCCCTGGCTGTCCTGGAACTCACTCTATAGAACAGACTGGCCTCAAACTCAGAACTCAGAGATCTGCCTGCCTCCTGCTTCTCAAGTGCTGGGATTAAAAGCATGTGCCACCCCCATCTTCCTCAGAGTTGTTGCTGTCTTATCTTTGCTTCCTAATACTTTTTAGGAGTCAATTTGAAAAATAGCTGGCCAAGTTTTTTATACATGGACCATGTAGTAAGGCTTGAACACCTTATGGAAAAGTACCTGCAAAGAACAGAGTACCTTTGTTGTTTCTATTTTAAGAAAGTGCCTTTGGGGCCAGGCATAGTGGCCCCATACCTTTAATCCCAGCCCTTGGGAGGCAGAGGCAGGTGAATCTCTTTTTGAGGATCAGCTGATCTACAGAGTAAGTTCCAGGATAGGCAGAGCTACTTAGTAAGATCATGTCTTGAGCAAACAAATAAAGAAAAAGAAAAAAGAAAGGAGAGTGCTTGTGGGGATAGATGAGATTCCTGGTGTGAGTCTTGTTAGGTAAAGTTTACTGTTTACAGAAATGAGTCAGTATCACACAGACACTGAACACTTAATGGGAAATGGTATTTTTCTAAAACTGGTCTCCATTTTTTCACCCTCTCTAAAAGCTACTTAAGATTTCCAGAGGGTTTGTTTTCCACTCTTATGTTTCTGTTGTATAATTTTTCAAATTATAATAAGTGTTTTGACACATTGGTGTGTCATTGTGTGTGCCTGAGACTTAGAGGAGCTATGATAGATTACATAGCTGGTGATAGCTGTGGTAAAAGTTCTGTTAAGGCTCATTGTGGTATTACTGCCTTGGAGAGTAGGGGAGATGATAACAGGAATGCATATCTTTGTGTGTGTGTGTGTGTGTGTGTGTACAGTGAAGTTTGGAATATATTCCTTTCAGAAATATTTTCTTTAGGGTGTGCATGTGTTTGTGTGAGTCATGTGTGAAAGATATTGGTTATATATCCTAATAAAATAGGGAAAGTCTAAATAATTAGGGGGAACCCTAGATTTTTTTATTTTTAAGTTTTAAATGAAAATACAGAACTCTAATGGGAACTGCTGAGGCAACACTAATTTTTTTTTCCTTATCCCAATTCACAGCCCACATTTGACTGTGCTGTGGATTGTATTTATAATTATTTTCCTAATGGCCCTTTTAGTGAATCCTTTTAAATCTATAGTGATTCTGCTAAGATCAGATGGGAAAAACAGATCCAAAGCCCCTGTAGGGATAGTGCAAGCCTGAATATATTGCCAGTACAAAGTAGATTGAGTCATACATATCAAAATGAGTTCTCTGTGCACTTCTGCTTATGAAGAGTTCAAGTTTTCATTAGGGGAATACCCACAAATGATTTCTGGGAGGCTGTGAAGGTGAAGGCACTTCAAACGGGGAGGATGTGCAGCCCAAGTGATCTTGGTAGTGATAACCTGACAGTTTCATTGTAGTTACTCTGATTTGTTTTTTTTTTTAAAACAGTCTCTCTCTGTGGCTCTGGCTGGCCTGGAACTTGCTATGTAGACCAGGCTGACCTCCAACTCACAAAGATCTGCCTGCCTCTGCTTCTGCCTCTGCCGTGCTGTGATTAAAGGACTGTGTCACCATGCCTTTAAAAAAATATATTTTATTCATTTATTTATTTATTTTTAGACAGCTCCCTTGCCTTTAATCCTAGTAACTTAGAAGGTTAAGATTTGAGTAATGTGAGTTCTAGGCCACCCTAGCCTTACATGGCAAGACTGTCTAGAAAATAAACCAGGTTAAAACTAAAGAGGAAAAAAAAAAGACTCAGATGACCACAAAACACCCTAAAACAGTGGTTCTCAACCTTCCTAATGCTTTAATACAGTTCCTTATGTTGTGGTGACTCCAACCATAAAATTATTTCGTCGCTACTTCATAACTGTAATTTTGCTACTTATTATGAGTTGTAATTTAAATATTTGATGTTTGGCATATCTGAAAAGCCACTCCTGTGAAAGGGTCTTCTACCTCTAAAGGGGGTCAATACCAGGTTGAGAACCTCTGGTCTAAATGAAGAAAAAAACACAATGATAACAAAAATAAACATTTTTCTTTTAGAGTCAGGATTCACTCTGCAGTTCATGATGGCCTGGAGGTGACAGCCTTTTTGCCTCAGTCTCCAGAATGCTGGGATCTCAGCATGAGCCACCACACTCACCTTCCAAAGTTATTATTTTTTCTTAAATGTCTTTTGCATTAAAACTCAAGTTTTGGATGGCTCAGCAGTTAAGAGCACTGACTGTTCTTCCAGAGGTCCTGAGTTCAATTCCCAGCAACCACATGGTGGCTCACAACCATCTGTAATGGGATCTGATGCTCTCTTCTGCTGTGTCTGAAGACAGCTACAGTGTACTCATATACATTAAAGTAAATAAATCTTAAAAATAATCTTAAAAAAAAAAAACAAACAAAGGTGGCGCACGCCTTTAATCCCAGCACTTGGGAGGCAGAGGCAGGTGGATTTCTGAGTTCAAGGCCAGCCTGGTCTACAGAGTGAGTTCCAGGACAGCCAGGGCTATACAGAGAAACCCTGTCTCGAAAAACAAAACAAAACAAAACAAAAACTCAAGTTGTATTGCTGTTTAACTCATAGAAGGAGCAATGGGGAAGGATTCATCACTTTCAAGGAGTAAATAATGGAATCCAATGAGCAGGGAAGCCTACTTTTAAAGTATCTGCTGTGGAAGTGTATCCGTACATTTTGTTGTCATATCTGTCTCTTTATTTTCAACAAATAACCACTTAGTTTTGATCTCTGTGGTGTAATTTGTCTGCTTTTATTTCACATAGAAGCAAGTAAGTCTGACATTTTATTCATGGATTTGATTTTAATCTCTTTGACTTGCTTTTATGAAGTGCTGCATTTAGATGGCTTTTGTTTTATGTCACTTCTTGGGAACAGTATTTTAAAACAATTTGAAAAACACTTAAGTTTTTAAGTAGTTGATGTAATTGTTTTGAAATATTGCCGCCTTTTCCTTGCTGGTTTTCTCTGGGTGACTGCATTGTCTTTCTCTTCCAAGAGTGTCTCCTAATCCCCTTTGATTGCAGTAGCTGATTAACCTTGGGTTTCTCCTGGTGAACTCCATCAGCATGCTGTTCCAGGGTTCATGCTGAGGCTTTTGATTTCAGTGTAATTTGTACCCTTTCATGCTGGTAACTAGGGGTAAGAAAATAAAGTGGTTGTGTTTGTAGTGGGGTCTAGGAAGAAGTATCTGCCTTCAGAAAGTGGAATTTTTATAAGCTGTAGCATACTAAAAACTAAACAAGAGCTTGGTTCATTACTTCACAGAATTGATGGTACTGTTTTCTTAAGTGTTCAGCTCTGTCACTAAGCATTTCTTTTTTGTGTAGCTCTGACTGGCCCTAAACTCACCGTGTGGCTGCAGAAAACCTTGAGCTCCTTGTTGCATGTCTCTCCTAAGTGTTCGGATGATGGGCATAAGCCACTATACTCTACTGTTTCTTCTTTTTTAAAATTTACTTATTTATTTTATGAGTACAATGTCACATCCCATTACAGATGGTTGTGAGCCACCATGTGGTTGCTGGGATTTGAACTCAGAACCTCTGGAAGAGCAGTCAGTGCTCTTAACCACTGAGCCATCTCTCCAGCCCTCTACTCTCTTCTTTTACTGTTTGAAGAATACTTGATACCTTAGTTTTGTAGTGCTATTCAGTTTATAATGTATCACATAAGATTTGCTTTTCGCATAGTTCTTTGACATAGTAGGAGGGGAATGAGCAAGGTAAGGAAGCCTAGCCAGGGCAAGTGTTACCAGCCGGCCTCCCTAAGATGCCAAGGCAATCCTGGAGTTGTTTAAGATGCCTAGCTCACTAAGTATTGTAATGTTGCTAAGACATTTCCTTTAGTTCTATGCCTGGCTATTTTGTGGGGACTATGCATTTCCAATGTAGATATCTGGCTGGTCTGTATCTTACGATGTAGACCAAACTGGCCTTGAACTCATAAAAAGCTGCCCTCCTTTTACTCCAGAGGGCTGGGATTAAGATGAGTGCTAACGTGCCTGGTTTTGCAAATCTCTCTTTAAAAACATTTGGACTTTATTAGTTGGAATCCTACAAATTAATTTTCTTTCTTTTAATTTTTTTTTTGAGACAGGATCTTTTGTTTGTTTGTTTGTTTGTTTGTTTGTTTGTTTGTTTGTTTCAAGACAGGGTTTCTCTGTGTAGCCCTGGCTGTTCTGGAACTCACTCTGTAGACCAGGCTGGCCTCAAACTCAGAGCTTCCCCTGCCTCTGCCTCCTGAGTGCTGGGTTTAAAGACGTGCACCACCACTGCCCAGTCAGTTTTGTTTTTTTCTTCCTTTTTTTTTTCCTCTTTTAATTTTGAGGTTTTATTTTTATTTTATGCCTTTGAGTGTTTGCCTAAGTGTATATCTATGCATTATTTTCATGCAGTGCCCACAAAGGCCAGGAGAGGGCATCAAATCCCCTGGAATTAGAATTACAGAATGTTTCTCTGTTTTGTGGATGCTAGGGATCAAACCCTGGCTTCTGAAGAGCAGCCAGCTCTTACCTAGCCACTGAGTCATCTCCAAACCCTCACTGTTTGGGTTTTTAAAAAGAGACAGTCTCAGCCGGACATGATGGCACACGCCTTTAATCCCAGCTCTCGGGAGGCAGAGGCAGGTAGATTTCTGAGTTCGAGGCCAGACTGGTCTACAGAGTGAGTTCTAGGACAGCCAGGGCTACACAGAGAAACCCTGTCTCAAAAAAAACCAAAAAAACAAAACAAAGAAAAAGAAACACTACAGTTTAATATCTGGGGATCTATATGTAGACTTTCAGTGATTGTAGGTATATATATACACATACATACATGTATATATGTATGTATGTGTATATATATGTATATACACATATATGTGTGTATATATGTGTATATATATGTATACACACATATATGTGTGTATATATGTATATATATATGTATACACACATGTGTGTATATATGTATATCTATTCACAAGAAAGAATCACAGTATTAAAAATTGTATATATATATATATGTATATGTACATATATATGTAGACAGACACACACATGCCTAGTATACATACAGTATACATACACACGTATTAATATTGTCACCTATAGCTCAGGTTGTCTTTTAAGTTCCCTATTCAATGTAGGATGACCTTGAATTCCTGATCCTCCTCTCCACCTTCCATGTTGGGGTTATAGGCAAGCCTGATGTATGTCATGCTGGGAATTGAACTCAAGAGTATCATGAGCCGGGCGTGGTGGCGCACACCTTTAATCCCAGCACTCGGGAGGCAGAGGCAGGCGGATTTCTGAGTTCGAGGCCAGCCTGGTCTACAAAGCGAGTTCCAGGACAGTCAGGGCTACACAGAGAAACCCTGTCTCAAAAAAACCAAAAAAAAAAAAAAAAAAAAAAAAAGAGTATCATGAATGTTAAGCAAGCAGTTTATCATCTGAACTATATCCACAGCTGATACTTTTTGTAATCTGTTATTTTTGTGACAAGCCTTTCAAGTTTGTAGATACAGATCGAGGTTGCTTTCTATTTTATTCTTTTAGTAGCTCAACTTTATAAAGTTGGTTCTCTTTGGGGAGGGGCCTGGTAGTGAACCCTTCTTATGATGTTCATGCTTTGGCAGATAGCCTTGTATAGAGCTTTGCAAATGATTTTAACACCTCAGACCCTAGAGCTGTGTAGAGAACAGTGCAGCTCTTTCTGATTCAGGTGCCCTAAGTGGAGTGGATTAGTAGCTTTTAGCTTATTTCTTGTTTAACCTTCATTGTTGCTATTTCTTTTGTGTGGCAGGTGAGATTACATTGATAAAGAATGAACTCCATGATGATATAGCATATTTAATTGATTTCAAGTATGTTTGAGTTTGGAAATTATATTAAAGTAATCAAATATTGTGAGTTTTGTGGACTAGGTCCTTGTCAGTTTTAAATGGCATGCTGAAACTTTATTGAACGTTAATATAGAGAAAGTGGAAATGAGAACAACTTTTCATTTTTTAATGTGAAATCAGTGTTGCCATGGTTTTAAATTGGTAGGTAATGCTGTTTGGAGGAGCTAGTTATGGAAAGGTTACATAGGCTGTGAAAATATTTTTCTATTTTAAGAAGAAACCTTTTTGGGTTATAGTAATTAATAAGTGCACATGTAAGTTAAGAATGCTTTTTTCTTTTCAAGGCTCTGTCACTGTGTAGTCTGGGCTAGTCTCAAACTCAGGGTTTTCTTTTCTCATCTTCCCGAATGCCGAGGTTGCAGGTGTGTGCTACCATCCCTGGCGAGGGCACTGCTGTATCTGGAAAGTCGTGAACCATGGAAGGAACGAGTGATGAAGTTAAGCTGTGGGATAGATTGTGTTCTAAATTCGTTGTAAATTTGCTCATTAGTGTTCTTTCTGAGTAGGCGGCAGAAGTTTTTGAAGTACTTAGTTGTTTTGTCCTATAAGTGTGGATGACCCAGGATTTATGCTTTGGCTTTAGATAGTTACATAGTGACTCACAGACGACCCCTGGGGTGAGCCGAGGCACAGAGCAGTAGATTCTGTGTAGCTGACTCTAAGGGCAGCCACTACAGTGCACGGTGTGGCCTGCTTGAGGCTTTATCAGGGTATAGCTCCCTCCTGTGCACAGCGCTGGCAAGGTTGCCCTGTGCTTTGCTAATCCTACCTAGGCTTTCCTCCTGTGTTCTAAGCCCTCTGCTTTTGGTTTCAGTGGTCTCATGTGAAAAGGCAGGAAAAGCCTTTCCCTCAGACTTTGGTCAAGAAACCACCTTTTATTTTTTTCTTAAATCAAGAAAATGAAACAAGTGTGACTGTTTTAAATCGGAGCCAGTTCTGGATATTGATAGCACTGCTTGGTGCAAATGCTCATGTACTTGAAACCATCGCTTCCTTACCTTTTCTGCTGTTCTTGCTTTCAGTTTCTCTTTTTGGTTGTCATGTTAATTTCACACACACTGTTCCTTCACCCTGTGACTTCTGTCTATAAACACTCTTTGTGGAGCTAGGTCTGGTGGCGCACGCCTTTAATCCCAGCACTTGGGAGGCAGAGGCAGGTAGATCTCTTGAGTTTGAGGCCAGCCTGGTCTACAGAACAAGTTCCAGAACAGGCAGAGTTATGGAGAGAAACACTGTCTGACCCACCCCTTGCCCTCCCCACCTCCCAAAAAAATCCACAAAAAGTTAAGTGAACAAAACAAAAAATAAGAAACCTTCAGTAGCTTTGCCTTTAACAGTCAGTCTTAGCTGGTATGATACGCAGGGCTCTCTCCAGTTTGACTGCAGACCATTTTGTGTGTCTTGTACTTTCTTGGCTGTAGCAGAAAGGTCTATGACTTGAAGAGCAGTTACTCATTTGCTCTGTTGCTGACTGTGTTGCCTCCTAGTAGATGTTTACTATCTTTCAGCTTCACAAATGATGTTACTGTTTGTTCTCCTTGGGACCCAGGCTGATGCACATGTCTGCTGTGGCAGTCTAAATTGGAAGCATCTCTGAACAGTGTCATGTCTTTACTCTTTCCATGTTGGTTCTTAGATTAACTTGGATAGTTGGTCCAGGATAATGTTTTTGGATGTGGACCATGCGCGTACCTGTTGGGTATCTTGGAACTGGGGCAGTGGGTGGGTTGTTAAGCACCACGTATAACATTGAAGTTACTCATTGACTTTAGCCCTGACTGCTGCAGAAGGAAAACAAAAAGTTCTAAGTACTTGTTTTTAGAGTCTTGAAACTGGGTTATGCTGTGTATCCCAGGCTGCCCATGAACTGATAGTAATCTTGCCTCAGTTTTCCACTTGCTGGGACTACAAGACTGCATGGAGTGTTTGATACTTTGTTATGCTGCTGTTGAAAGTAATTACCACCCCTCCCTCCACCCCACCTCTTGGTTCTGAGAATCAAATCCAGGGTCTTGTGCATGGGTAAGCACATGGTCTACTATTGAGCTGTTTATTTAGCTGTACTACATTTAGTGTAACTAGTCCAGTATTAGTGTTGGGGTTGGATTTGAAGATAGATGTGACAGGGCCAGGCAGTGGAGGTGTGCACACCTTTGATTCTTCTGGAGGCAGAGACAGACAGGCAGATCTCTTGAGTTTAAGGCAACCTGATTGTACTGGCTAGTTTTGTGTCAACTTGACACAGCTGGAGTTATCACAGAGAAAGGAGCTTCAGTTGAGGAAATGCCTCCATGAGATCCAACTGTATTTTCTCAATTAGTGATCAAGGGGGAAAGGGCCCCTGGTGGGTGGGACCATCTCTGGGCTGGGAGTCTTGGGTTCTATAAGAGAGCAGGCTGAGCAAGCCAGGAAAGAACATCCCTCTATGGCCTCTGCATCAGCTCCTGCTTCCCGACCTGTTTGAGTTCCAGTCCTGACTTCCTTGGTGATAAACAGCAGTATGGAATTGTAAGCCAAATAAACCCTTTCCTCCCCAACTTGCTTCTTGGTCATGATGTTTATGCAGGAATAGAAACCCTGACTAAGACACTGATCTACAGAGAGAGTTCCAGCATGACAAGAGTTATACACAGAGAAATCCTGTCTTGAAAAACAAAACAACAAAAAAGTAGATGTGATGAATGTAACAGGTAAGGGTGTTGGCTTAAGGAAAAATGGACTGTGGCCTTATGAGGTTCTGGTAGTGCACAACAAAGCACTTCTGCATTTAAGTTTCTGAATGTGAGCAAGTTTGTTTCTAGTTACATGACACAGTGCTTAAAATAGAACTTAGCTAACTTGTACTTATATGGTGAATTTAAGGTGTTTTCCTAAAAAATTGTCACATGGGTCTTATTCTTAAGGATCAGAAAAGTTTCAGAGTAACTAGGTAGTTTTGTTTTTAAAATTTTAAAGTATCTCTCCAAAGGTTATTTATTTTTTTCTGTTTTTAAGGTGCTTTATTTATATCATAATATCTTTTTAATTGACATGTACTTGCACATATGAATGAGGTAAATGCTTTCCCAGTACTTTAAAATCACTGTGGCTGGGATGGTGGCTCCTTTGATCACCAGCACTCAGGTGACTGGGGCAGCTGGAGGCCAGTCTGGTTTACATATGTAGTGACTTCCAGATCAGCTAGGAGTACATAATGAGACCCTGTCTTGAAATTAAATAGATAGATGCAGAGACAGAGACAGAGACAGAGACAGAGAGAGATTGTGATTGTTGTAGATTCCAGGCTTCTACAAGTTACCCAAAAAAGGAATGAGGAGGAGTTGTCAGGGTTCTTGACACTTGACCGAGCAACCCGAGGAGGGGAAAGGAGGGTTACTGTGGCTCCTGATTTCTGAGGTTTCAGCCCAGGTTTGTTCCATTACTGCAGGCCTGTGGTAGAGCTAAACATCATGGTGGCAGGAGCTTAAGGAGAGCCACCAGAGAGGAGGGGGCCAGGGACAAGGCACCCTTCAAAAGCCACTCCCTGGTAACTGACGTCCTCTATCAGGGCCCCACTCTTAAGGTTTCTTCCACTAGTTTCTAAAATAGTACCTGCTGCTGGGGACCAAGTTCTGACCCACACGAGCCTGTGGGGACACTCATATTAAACCATAACATTCCATGCTTAGAACTTGGGTTATAGTGTAGTAGCTAGGATTTGTTTATTATTTACAAAGTGTCTCACATTCTTCCATTCATTTATGTGTTTTGAATGTGAGGTACTAGACTATTGGCTTGAGCGTATATATAATTACTTAAGCAGAAAATGTATGTGTTTTATGATTATAAGTGCAATGCATCAACTATTACTATCACAGGGGTTGTTTCTCAGACTCCTGGTGTTTCCTTGGGTATCTCTAGGTCAAAACCATTTTTCTAGTACCAGTAGGACATTGTTTGGTATGCTGACAATTATAACATCAGAGATGAATAAAGCCATTGTGATTTTCAAGATCCCTGCTGTGGTGTGACTGAATTATACCAGTGGTGTAGTCTCATCATCAGACTTTTGGAATTGAAATAGATATATGCTTTAAAAATAAAACAAACTGGTTATGTGCTTGGATAGTAGAATGTTTGCCTAGTTTGCCTAGTTTGCCTGAGGTCCTCAATATGATTCTCAACACACACACACACACATACACACACATACACATGCTTTCTCTTCCTCTCTCTTTCTATTTCTTTCTCTCTCTCTCTCAAGCAAGTAAAAGTGTACACACATGGTGTGGGAACGCAGGAAGACTGACTGGTTACATTTAATGCCCTTGATGAAGGAATAAAAGTTAGTGATTTGTCATTGAGCCCGTCTTAGCTTACCTTTTAGAGCATGTTGTTTGAAGTGCTTCTCCTGATAGCAGGCCTGATGATTAGTTCAGAAAAGAGCTTTGTGCAGTTGTTGAGCAGCAAACTAAACTAGCTGCCTTTCTAAGTAGAACACTATTTTTACTTGAAATAATTGCTTGGCAAAGTGTGGTTATACAGAGCAGGGTGGTATTTGGCATACATTTTCTTGAAAATAAAGTAAGCCTGTCACTACAAGGAAAACAACTGACAGTATTCATTGCTAATGATAAAATTTAAGCTTTCAAGGGGAAATTGAATTTTGGAAAACTACTGCACTTGCCACTATGAGTTTGACAGATTGCACACTTTACTCCTTTGATGCAATTGGTGTGATATGAGTAAGTGAGCTGTGCTTTAGACAGTAGTGAGCTGCATCACTGTTTGAAGAAGTGTGGAACTTGGCAAAGTCTCCATGTTTTGACATGAGATTTCATGTAGCCTAGGCTGGTTTTGGACTGTGGATGTAGCTCAGCATGACCCTCCTGCCTCTTTCAAGTGCTAGGATTTTAGGTGTGGAACCACCATGCTCAGTTGAACTCAACATTTTTTTTTTTTAAATAACCAGTGCATGGTTTTATAAAGTCATGTATGAGAAAAGATCAATTGGAATGGAGATTAGACCAATGAATTTTTGTTTGTTGAGATAGGATTTCATGTAGTCCTAGCTGGTTTTAAATTTGTTTTTGTTGTTGTTTTGAGAAAGGGTCTCAGGGATCCCAGGCTAGCCTCAAGTTCTCTATGTACCTAAGATGACCTTGAACTTGTGATCTTTCTGTGTTCACTTTTAAAGTGTTAGGATTATAGACATGTACCACATTGTTTGTTTTTTGTAGTGCTAGAAATTGAACTCAGGGCTTCTCAGAGTTTCCTGCTAGATAAACACTCTACTAAATGGAACTATAGTCCAGGCACTGACCTTCAACCTCCTTTTCTCCTCTTTGCACCTACCAAATGCTGGTAGGTGTACCACCAAGCTTTTGAAATGACTTTTGGTTTTTTGAGACAGAGTTTCTTTGTATAGCCCTGTCTAACAATGAACATTTGTTATTTATTAAAAGTCATTTTGAAAGTCAGGTGTGGTAGTGCACACCTTTAATCCCCAGCACATGCCTTTTGAGTTTCTGTGCTGACTTCCCTCAGTGATGGACTTTTAACGTAGGATATACTACAATTAAATAAGAAACCCCTTCCTGGAGTTGCTTTTCAGTCATGGTGTTTATCACAGCAATAGAAACCCTAATTAAGACAAAATCCAATGTTTTCTATTTTGATTTGTAATACAGTAGATTTTTCTTTTTCTTTGTAGTCCTGGGGTTCAAACCAGGGCCTCTTCTATGATAGGCAAAGAGTTCTTCCATTGAGCTTCAGCTCCAATCCTAGTAACTTAGTTTTGATAGATTCAACACAAAGGGAAAGGGCTATCCTTCTTTCTTTCTTTCTTTCTTTCTTTCTTTCTTTCTTTCTTTCTTTCTTTCTCTCTCCCTCCCTCCCTCCCTCCCTCCCTCCCTCCCTCCCTTCTTTTTTTATAAAATAGAGTTTATTCAGGGCATAGGGAGGGAAGTTAAGAGGGTAGTAGAGACAGAGAAAGGCAGAAAGAGGGAGAGAGTAGAGAAGTTGAAGCCAGCCATGAACAGGTGGGGGGGGGGGGGGGAAGGGAATAGGGAAGGGAGCGGGGAAGGGAAGAGCCCAAGTGGGCAAGAGAGAAACAAGAGAACAAGAGAGGCAAGAGCCTCCATTTTCAAGAATATAAAAACTGTGATAATGTAAATATTTTTTGAAAAAATATGAAGAGTTCTACTACAGGAGTTTCTAGTTTCAAATGAGACTGTCCCTTTTACTCCATTTCTGACATTTTTTATAGTTTAAAAGACAAAAAAGCGTTTGCTTATAGAGAAAGTATCCACTAACAAGTTGGCCGACCCATAGCTTTTAGTGGTGTCCTGTGTCTCTGCAGCCAGTGTGCTGGACGAATGTGCTGGGAGTGCTTTCCTTCTTTCACAGTATGAGGGATATTTAGTTCTGTTGTTGGTTATTTGATTTGTTGGTTTTTTTGAGGTTATGTCTCAACCCTGCATTGTCATGAATGAGAAGTGTATGGACAAATGAACAGTCTGTGAGATGTGCTCTAACCCAATTGTAGCTAATAATTTCCTCTCTAGCAGAGCTTAGCTCTTGCAAATATATCTGTGATTGATTTATAATTTACATGTTTGTTTTCTGTCTCTCCCTTTTGGGATGAAAGCCAAACAGCTATACAACTGGGTCCTTTTATATTTTTGTCTACACTTTTTTCCCCATTCTTTGACAACTTCGTATATGCATATAATACATTCAGGTCACCCTACCCCTGCACTTCTTAGGGTTCTGGTCACCCCATCCTCTGTCTGGTCATCCCAGCCCATCTGTACTTCTCAGGATGGGGTCTGGAAAACTGGCTTCTCCTTTCCTCCAGTGTCTTTGTAGAATTTTAAGACCGGAAGAAAATCAGATGAGGTGCATGTCTGTAACCCTATCACTTGAGTGGTTGAGGCAGAAGGATTGCTGTAAGTTTGAGGTCAACCTAAGTTCCATAGGGAGTCTAAGGCTAGCCTAGGAAAGACTGGAAAAGAAACACTGGTCTAGAAGTCCTTCTAATGAGATTTCACAATATTGTAGCCTCTTAAAGGTAAAAGACCTCTTTAAGAGTTGTGCAATGGCTGGAGTGATGATTCAGCTGTTAAGAACGCTGGCTGCTCTTGCAGAGGGTCCAGGTTTGATCCCCAGGGGATCTGATAATGTCTTCTGGCCTTCATAGGCACACAAGTAGTGCACAGACACATGTGCAGACAAAATAACTACATATAAAAATTATTTTAAGGGCTGGAGAGATGGCTCAGTGGTTAAGAGCACTGACTGCTCTTCCAGAGATCCTGAGTTCAATTCCCAGCAACCACATGGTGGCTGACATCCATCTATAACAAGATCTGCCCTCTTCTGATATGTCTGAAGACAGCAACAGTGTATTCATACATATAAATAAATAAATCTTTTTTAAAATTTAATTTTAAAAAGGGGAGGTTAGAGGCACTTGGAGAGATGGTTTGGTGCTAAAAGTGCTTGTTATGCAAGCATTAGGGCCTGAGTTCAAGTCCCTAAAACCCAGGTTAAAAGCTGGATGCAGCCATGGACCTGTGACTCCTGTACTGTGTAGAGTAGTGGTATAAATAAAACAGCTTCTTCAAGATTGAAATATTCCATCCTGTAGGAAAGCTCTTTAATCAGGAAGGTAAACAACTTAAACAACTTCAGGAAGTCCCTGAAACTCATATTCACTAGGGCCATACCTGTCAGACAGAGGAAAGGCTGAGATTCCTTCTGAGGCTAGCTGAACAGAGCTGCAAAGAAACTCAGACAAGCTGAGCTGCAAAGAAGACTCTGAGACCAGAACAACTGCCTGGGAGAAACAAAACCCAGTTGAGATGCCTAGAAGTTGTTTAGACCAAAGTCACCTGGAAAAGACACACACCTACTTATTGAGCTTCCTGAAGGCTGTGCTATGTACTGCAGATTTCCCAGTTTTTGTGAGCTGTCAATCATGTGGGGCTGGTCTTGGTGATGCAGCTGTTTTTGAGTCATTTCTGCTCTTGTAGGTACAACCACTCACCCATACTTTACCATTCCAGTAAAACTTAGGATTTACCAAGTTGGACTATCCGCACTTTGGTCTGTCCTGGGGTCCCTATCTAGAATGAATAGACACGTGTGTTGTGTTTCCCCAAGGAAAGGTTTGTCATACAACAGCTGGAGACTAGAGGATTGCTAGGCCTTAATGGTTGGCATCCTAGCTCTAGATTCAGTGATAGACCCTGTCTGGAGGGAATAAGACAGATCAGTAGAGCAGGGGACTCAGCAGCAGCATCTGGCCCCTGTGAGTACTGGTTATGTACATGATACACATGTACATATGCATATACCTCCCACATATCACACACACAACACACACTACATAATGTTTTGCATTTAACTATAATTAGAGAAAAGAACATGAAGTTAGTGTAATTAAAACCTGAATTAATTTTTTTCCATTTGTACACATTCATTATACGAAATGCTGGTTGGATGATGACATTTTCATGCATATATAGCATCATGCATGTATAGCATGTCCTTTGTTTATATACCCCTCCCTGTCATGCCTTAGTTCTACTCCTGCTGCTCCCCTTCCTCTTCTTAGATACTCCCTTATACACAAAGTGCATGTGTGTGTGCACACTCTGGATTCCACATACAAAAGAAAAGGCATTTGATTTTGTTTTGTTTTGAGTTTGACTTAACATGGTGCTTCCCAGTTCCATCCATTTCTTGCTCATGCCATCATTTCTTCTTGTTTATGAGAGAATAAAAGTTCATTGTGTGTATATACAACATTTTCTTTACCCCTTCAACTGTTGATGGACATCTAGGTGATCCAGTGTTGGCTGTTGTGACTAATGTCATAAACATGGCTGTCACATACATACATCTCTGCTTTATGCTGACTTAGTTTCTTTGGGTAGATGGACCCAGGAGTGGTTTAGTTGGATGACATGGTAATCTTGTTTTTAGGTTTTTTTTCTTTTGTTACTCCTGAACTTGGTCTCAGGAATAATGCAGACTAATGGGAGCAATGATAATTAATAACCCTTGATTCCAGACTCTTTTTAGAAAGCTAATTCTTGCTGTATGTAGCAACTTTTATATAAAAGTTTGTCTTGACTCTCTTCTGCACCATTGTAAGGAAAAATGAGATCTGTCTTTACTTAGCAGGATCACGTGCATATAAGCACTGTTGGGGGGAGGCCTGGGCAGTGCTTTTGGGTTAAACTGGTGCATGGTCAGTGGTCAGTTCTTGTTCAGTACATTTTTTTATAAGTAACCCCTCATCCTGAATTGGTCAGTGTCTTCCAGAGTCGATGGAAAGGAACAAGTACAGAGGGCAGTGCTGAGCATTTGGGTACAGAGGTCTAGAATCAGATAGGCTTCCCTTTCTCCCTGTAGTGAAATAGCTTCCTTTTTATTCATACATTTTTTTGCATATCTGAAGGAATGAGGTTGTCTGTGTGAGCCAGTGGTGAAGACTCAGTGCTGGGAGGTTTAGGCCAAGTGCTTTGATTCTGGGATTCCTCTTCTCTCCTAGCCTCTTGCCTCCCTCCTCAATGGTTGTGGTAGTGGTTGTTTTTTAAATGTCATTTATTTTTAAACTAGTGTTTGCTAAGGTAAATTAACTACAATCTATTAATAGCAAGAGAAACTTAAATAATGTTGCCTTTCTTTCAGTTGTATGTTGTAAGGCAGAATGTCATTGTGTCATCCAGACTGGCCTCTTGATTTTCCTTGCTCTGCTGAGATTAGGGACATGTGGTATTGTGTTATATACTTGGCTGACCATTGAGCTAACATGTACAAGTGTAGGGGGGGAGGGATCGTGTGAGTGTGTGTGTGTGTGTTAGTATCATGAATGGAAGTGGGTAGGTGTGTTTGCCTATGTGGAGGCTAGCAGTTGGTGCTTGTTAGTCTCGCTGAAGCTGGAGCTTGCTGTTTCAGCAGTATCAGCATGTTGGCTGGGTGGATCTTGAGCTCCTGATTTCAAAGCCTTCCCAGCCTCTCTACATTGTAGCAGGTTCAGTGTAGGACTTGGGATCTGACTTTGGAGTCTGGGTTCACACCCTTCTAACTCTGTAAACTCAAGTAAATTCTCTTGGTACTCTGAAGTAGCTCTGATACAGGCTCTTCAGGCTTTTCCTACTTCTGGGATCCAGAATTTGAGAAACCTTGTATAATTATAGAATATGTTCATTCCTTTTCTCTCTCTCTCTCCCCTCCCCTCCCCTCCCCTCCCCTCCCCTCCCCTCCCCTCCCCTCCCCTCCCCTCCCTCTCCCCTCCCTTCCCCTCCCCTCCCTTCCTCTTCCCTCCTCTGTGTGTGTTTGTGTGTGTGTGTGTATGTCAAAAGTTCATCTCCATTTAGGCTTCTTAATATGTCTCCATGTATGTTTGTGCACTTCATGTTTGCCTGGTGCCCTTGGAGTCCAGAGGAGGGCATCAGATCCCCTGGAACTGTAGTCACTGACAGCTGGGAGCCACCATGTGGGTGCTTACATGGCGAATTGACCCCAGGTCCTCTGGAAAAACAGCCATTGCTCTTAACCACTGAGCCATCTCTTCAGCCTCTGACAGTACTGATTTTTCAAAGACCTATCTATAGCCTGAACACAGAACACATCTCCTAAGTTTCTCTTAGACTTCCCACTTCCTTCGTCGCACTTCCTTCTTACCTTTCACACAGATAAACAGCTCCTGCTGGTGAGTCTGACTTTAGCTAGAAACCTTGTTGTTTAAGCTTACCCTACTAAAGGTTACTTCATTAAGGTCCCAAGCCCTACTTTTATAACATTTCATGGACATCCATGTTCTTATCCCACTGCCTCCTTACTTTGTTGTCTCATTTCTGTAGCTCCCCTTTAGCATTCCCTCCTACCATTCCTGAGTCTGTCCTGGGTGACACTGTCCTCTGTCCTGGCTAATCTTTGTGCTAAGTAAGACCCTGGTGTTGCTTAGTGATGAAGCGCTCTGGACTCAGGAGGCTTGGGGTCAGGCAACAGCATTTTACAATCAGACCTCAATTTTGTAAGACTTATTTATTTAATATATATGAGTCCACTGTAGCTGTACAGATGGCTGTGAGCCACCATGTAGTTGCTAGAAATTGATCTCAGGACCTCTGCTCACTCCAGCCCTGTGCACTCTGGCCTAAAGATTTATTTATTATTATACGTAAGTACACTGTAGCTGTCTTCAGACACGACACACCAGAAGAGGGCATCAGATCTCATTACGGATGGTTGTGAGCCACCATGTGGTTGCTGGGATTTGAACTCAGATCTTCGGAAGAGCAGTCAATGCATTTACCCACTAAGCCCCAGACCTCAAATTTAGTGTCAGTTTTCTTATACATAGGGTAGGAATTACTAAGAGTTTGTGTTGTGGGTTCAAATTTGTGCAAAGAAAAGAAATCATGTTTACTAGTACATATGTTGCAGGCACATTTAGACATTTAACATACATATATATTATTATTTTAAAGATTTATTAACTTTTATGTGTATTGATGCTCTGTTTACATGTCTGTGTGAAGGTCTCAGATCCTCTTGAACTGAAGTTATATACAGTTGCGAACTCTATTTTGGGGTTGGGAATTGAACTTGGGTTCTCTGGAAGAGCAGCCAGTGTTCCCAACCACTGAGCCACCTCTCCAGCACCACATTTTATTATTTTGATTCACCTGAGTCAGTGACAAAACTGTAATTGAAAATGTTTCTAAGATTACAAGACTGTACTGATTGTATGAACTGTTTCCCAAGAGCATAATTCATTTAATAGTTAGAACAGTATAGAATTTTGCATTTAAGGAATCATTGAACATGTATAATATTCCCCCCCCCCTTCCTTCCTTGTTAGTTTGTTTTCTTCAAAAAATGATTTTGAGACAGTCTTGCTTTGTGGTCTAGCCTAGTTTTAAACTAGCAATCCTGTCCTAGTCTCCCAAATGCTAGAATTTTTGTGCCACTACTCCTGGCAATCCTCTGTGTGTGTGTGTGTGTGTGTGTGTGTGTGTGTGTGTGTGTGAGAGAGAGAGAGAGAGAGAGAGAGAGAGAGAGAATGTGTGTGAGTATGTATGTGTTTGTGTGTATATACTTGCCCCATAGCCAGTGTGTGGAGGTTAGAGGACAACTATAGATGTTGGTTTTCTTCTACTTAGTGAGTTCCAAAGATTAAACAGGTACTGAGGCTTGGCAGCAAGGGCTTTTACCCACTGAGTCATCTCAGCAGCACCCATAATCCCCCCCCTTTTAAAAGTGGAAGTATACCTCCCAAATTATAATTTGATAAATTAGCATCTAACCAGTACAAATCTTATGCATAGTATTACCATCCTGGCATGCAGTGGTGTTGGACTAGCGTAGTTTATCCTCCTGCTCATCTCTTGCTCCTTCCTAAGCTCCCTCTGTGTGTGGAGTAGGTAGGTGCCTGACCATCCGTGGAAGAAGCGTTTCTAGCACATCTACATGCAGAGCAGCCTTTTCCTTAAATAAGAACCATATTTTCTTGTCTCTGCACATGAAGTTGGTCAATGTGTTAGTGTTTTAAATTCTAGAATTTTAAATTAAATTAAACTAAACTTAATACTGTGTCCAAATTTTTAAAACAGTCTGAGTTAGATTTATTATTTTTAGTATTCATGTTAACAAGAAGGAGCTTTTTGAAGCCTATAGCCATATGTTTCACGGAATGTGGTAGGACATAGATGGGGATGACGTGTAAATCATCTATCAAAAAGGGAAACCATGGTAACCCTTTCACAATGTTAAGTTTGTACATTGCTTGAAGGAAAATGGCATCTCTGTTTACATATAATCACAATATTTTGTCATCTTTTGAGAGCATAGTGTAATCAGTATGATGGACTGGAGGCTGAGAGATGAAGGTGCTAGCTGGAGGGCTGGTGCTGCAGATCACTTTCCAGTTGTCTTGTGTTGAGAAATAAATAACAGATGAGATACTGGAAGGGAGATGATCATGGAGAGGGATGCCCCCAACCTGATTTACTACTTTGACTAGAAACTGTCTGACTAGGTTTTCTGGTTGAACTAGGTGTTGTTGACAAATTGCTAATCTCCCAGTTGGTTACTGTTTTGTGATTTTATTTCTAGCTTTATTCTCCTCTCCTCTCCTCTCCTCTCCTCTCCTCTCCTCTCCTCTCCTCTCCTCTCCTCTCCTCTCCTCTCCTCTCCTCGTTTGTTTGTTTGTTGGTTGTTTGTTTTGAAAGACTATGCCTTTTTGTAGCCAAGGCTACTCTGGAACTCACTATGTAGTAGCCTAGTCTGGCCTCACAGCAGTTATCCTGCCTCAGGTTCTAGGCTTATAGACCCAGCTTATGAACTATTTCTAATGGGAATGATCAGAAATGGTCCAGAATTAAGAATTCTAGTTTCATTGAATAATATGACTTTTAAAATAATGAATAAAATATTTTAATTTTACTATTCTTTTATTAATGTGTCTAATTTCTTGGGTAGAAGAAGAGAAGACCAGAACTCTCACTTCGCATCTTAGCCGGCCTGCACCTTACTTTGTAGACCAGACTGGGCTGGAACTTACTTTGTGGATAACAGACCTCCATCAGTCCCCTTACCTTTCCCTAATGCTAGATTAAAGGCACGAGTCACCATGCCTAGCTTAAATGTAGAACTTTAGGTTTATAGAAAATAATGTTATAGCTAAAATAAGACATCATTAACTGCTTATTTTGTCTGTTAAGAATTCACTCTAGTTTATACTTGGTTATATAGTGATAGTAGATAAGACTCCCAATGCAGAGTCTGCTTTCTGACTGACCTGAAACCACCACAGCAGGAAGTGAATGGGAGAGATTGTGTTTAGCTGCAGGGACCTATTCTTGCTCACAATGTGGATACTACTTTGTTTGTGTTAAGATTTACTTATAGCCGGGTGTGGTGGCGCACGCCTTTAATCCCAGCACTCGGGAGGCAGAGGCAGGCGGATTTCTGAGTTCGAGGCCAGCCTGGTCTACAAAGCGAGTTCCAGGACAGCCAGAGCTACACAGAGAAACCCTGTCTCGAAAAACTAAAAAAAAAAAAAAAAGTAAAAAAAAAAAAAAAAAAAAGATTTACTTATTTAAATGAGTACATTGTAGCAAGCAGTCTTCAGACACACCAGAAGAGGGCATCAGATCTCATTGAGATGGTTGTGAGCTACCTTATAGTTGCTGGGAATTGAACTCTGGACCTCTGGAAAAGTACTCAGTGTTCTTAACCACTGAGCCATCTTTCTAGCCCCCAACACAAGTTTTAATAAGGAAGATCATAGCTAGTGAGAATGAAAAACTGGTATTTTCTATTTAATTGCCAAATGTACTTTTTTCCCTTGTGTAGTTGGGAATAGGTGTGTGTGTGTGTGTGTATAAGTTTTATGTATCTACAAAGGAGGTTGAGGGTCTTTGGAATGACAGACATTCCATTCCTCACTATAATTCCCTGAAGACACTTAATCTTTTTGGGGGGTGAGGGGGAGCTTAGGATCTAAATGGCAGTCTGTGAGAAAGAGAACAAAAAACACAGAAGGAAGACTTGTTAGAAACCCTCCAGGACATGCATCTCTAAATGTAAACGCTTAACAGTTACTAGCCCAGGCAAAAACACGCTAAAAATTCATTGCCAAGGCATGATGCTGTAACATTTGAGAACACCTAAAGAGAAAATTCTGCAAGCTTCCACATGGGAGATATACAGGTAACCATGAAGGATTAGAGATGAATGTTACTGGGGCTGCTGTTTGAGATAATGTCTCCTGGAATACAGGCTGGCATCAAACACACAGTTTAGCTGAGGGTGACTTTGATCTTCTGATCCCTTTGCCTCTAACTCCCCACGTGCTAGGAGGTAGATAGCATAGCATCTAAGTTTTTTTTTTTAATGTTTTTAAAAGATGTATTATATATTATGTATTTATGTGTTCTGTCTCCATTATGTGTACCATGCATGCCTCCTGCCCTCCGAGATCAGAAGAGGTAGTCAGAGCCCTAGAACTGGAGTTAAAGATGGTGGGGAACCACCATGTAAATGCTGGGAACTGAGCCTGGGCACTCTACAAGAGCAGCAAATCCTTTGAACTGCTGAGCCTTCTCTTTAGTTCTCTTTAGTTTAGTTATTGAACCAGACTTGAGGATTGAATGTGAGGAAGTGTTGATTGTATAATGCAAGGAATATAAAAGACGCCGGGCGTGGTGGCGCACGCATTTAATCCCAGCACTTGGGAGGCAGAGGCTGGCGGATTTCTGAGTTCAAGGCTAGCCTGGTCTACAAAGTGAGTTAGTTCCAGGACAGCCACAGCTATACAGAGAAACCCAATCTTAAAAAACCAAAAAAAGAAAAAAAAAAAAAAAAAAAGACACCTCCCATGCCCCTCTTTCTCAGAAATCTACTGGAGAAAAGAACCCATTAAGAGAAGCCAAGATAGGAGGAACAGAGACAAGGAAACGGCTTAGTGTGGGATACAGATGGGAGATCCTGGGAAACATCAAAGGGGAATTCTGTGACCATAACTGTGCACTGGGTTCAGATCTAACTGTCCACATTGGAGCCTTGGAGCTGGCTACCAGGCTATAGTTTTAGGAAGAAAGAGTTCTCTAATTCTAGCACTCATGGATTTGAGGTGTAAGAAGATAATGAATTTGAAGCTAGTCTTAGCTATATAGCAAGTTCTCAGGCTAGTTTAAGCTATAAGGGGAAAATCCTGTCTCAAAAACAAAACAAGACAATTCAAAAGAAAGCCAAATCAACACTTGGGAGGCAGAGGCAGGCGGATTTCTGAGTTCAAGGCCAGCCTGGTCTACAAAGTGAGTTCCAGGACAGCCCGGCTACACAGAGAAACTCTGTCTCGAAAACACAAAACAAACAAAAAAAAAAAAAAGTGCACGTGGGGCTGGAGGGAGCACAGTGGCTTAAGAACTTGCTGTTCTTCCTGAGAACCTGTGTTTGGTTCCCAGCATCCACATCAGATGGCTTTTAACTGTTTATAACTCCAATTCCAGGGCTTCTGATCACCTCCCCCTCTGGCCTCCTTGGGCATCCACATGCAGGTGTACATCACATAAATAAAAACAACATTTTTAAATAGAATTTTAAGATTATGTATGTATCTGTCTGACTAAAAATAAAACACTTTAGAAAGATCACAGAGTACTCTTCTGTGCAGAGTGTACACATTTCAACCATTGAATCCCCTAGGATCTGAGAACTCTTATCATCCAACGATTGTCATCAGCAGAATGCTGAGATCTCCTAGGAGGTGGAGATTCTAACAGCCATTGTGCTTGATATTATCCTCAGTTCTAAGGGTTCATTTTGCTGTAGTTTTAACAAATGAAGAATTTTAAGCACATTGCAGATTAAAATATATATCAGTTCAGCATCTCAGAAATACTTAAATGATTTGTTTTCCTGTGTGTTGTCAAGACTTCTGAATGGTGAATTAATTCTCTGCAGCTTTTCACTTGAGTGATGCCTAAGATGGGTGGACCTTTTCTGACCCCTTCTTCAAGTCTTTGAAATACTGTGCCTATTACTGTCTCCTAAGAGTATGCAAAAACTGTTCCCGTAATAGCAAGAAACACCACCTTGCCTTTCACTGTGTAAGGTTATCAGGTGCAATTAATGGTAAATTGAGCCCACACACATCTTAGCCATAACTTTTTTTTTTTTTAGTTCAAATGATGAAGCTTGAACAGGAAACTGAAGTAAAGTATGTTCATTTTTTAATTGATTCCCACCTCCTCAAAATGTTTCTATTATATTTGAAGTAGAATTAGTTATGGGCATTCAACAGATTGTTTCCTGTGTGAAAAATGATGATGCCCGTCTCGACAACCTAACTATGATAATAAATCAAATCCTCTTCTTTTTAAAAGCTCAAACTAGGAGCCTTGACTTGTCGCTAGCAACTGTCTTGAGTGTGTATATGTAAGTATTATTTTAGTGGTTGCTATTGTTTGCTTTGCCTTTTTTGAGGCAGACAAAATGTAATTGACAGCTGTCAGGTTTATTTTGTCACTTAACTTTTTTTTGATCCTTCAAGCAAGAGATTTTATTTTATGTAAACTGTCAGTGACAATGCATAGAAATACAATAATACAGCTGTGCTACATTTAGTCTTATATTCACAATTAAGGACAGACGTTACCATCATTGAAATTTGTGGTAATTATTGAATTGCTGTTTTTGTTTGTGGCTTAGAGAATAGAATTGAATTAAAAGAAGTTATTTCTCTCTAAAATTTCATGCTGTTTTCCCCTACCTACCCGTTTTAGAACAAATACATTTTGCCTTTGTGATAACTGCTGGCTAGTGTTAGTTGACAGAATCTAGAATCACCTGGAGATGGGCCTCTGGCCATCCCTGTGAGGGAGTATCTTGGTTTTGTTAGTGTGGGAAGACCTGCCCACTGTGGGCAATACCACTCCCTGGCTGTTACTAGCAATTGTGAGTTCTGGATTTTATAAATGGAGAAAAGGGGCTGAGTAGCATGAATGAATTCGTTGCTCTGTTTTCAGTTTAGAATGTGATGTGGTCAGCTTCTTTATGCTCCTCTCAAAGTCACTTCCCCACCACGATGAACTTTGCCCTTAAATTTTGAGCCAAACAGTCCCCTTCCCCTTAAGTTGCTTTTGTCCGAGTATTTTATCACGAGGCTGGGGGTAGAGGAAGAACAGTAAGACAGTGTGTTGTTTGAACGAGACTATCCCCTATAGGCTCTGATGGTTCAATACTTGGTCACCAGTTGGTGGCACTGTTTGGACAGGTTTAGGACATGTGGCCTTGCTGGAAGGGCCTTATCACTGGAGGTGGGCTTTGAGAGTTTAAAGCCTCATCCATCCCATTCCGAGTTTGCTCTCTCTGCTTCCTGTTTGCTGTTTGAGTTGTGAGCGCTCATCTGTTCTTGCTGCCTACAGTCAGAAGTCCCTACCATGATGCATCCATAGGGAACCATAAGTTTAAATACACCTAAGTTGTCTTGGTCATGGTTTATCACAGCAACACAAAAGTAAGACCAACCAATTCCCAATTTGTTTTTAATTACTAATCCTTGATGTTTGATTTTGTTTCTTGAAATAAGGATCATTCCTATTGAATCTCAAGTAAGCCTTAAACTGGAGTTCCTTCTTTTTCAGCCTCCCAAATACTAGCACAGATGTCCAGCTTAAGTAAATATAAATGTATAAATATAATACATTTCTGGGAGTGGAGAGTTGGTTTGTGGTTAAGAGCACTTGCTGCAGCTTTTCCAGAGGATCCAAGTTCTGTTCTCAGTGCCCTTTTGGGGCATCTCACACTACTTATAATTCTTTCTTTGGGTTCCAGTATCCTCTTCTGACCTCTGCAGGCTCCTGCACACATGTAGATACACTGATACAGACACACAGACACACAGACGTGCAGACACTCATATATTAGGAGAGTGATATGAGTATCCTAAGGAAAACTTGTAGGAAGTAGTTTATCCATTATGTGGATGCTGAGGACTGACAAGTACCTGTAACCACTCAGCCATGCTGTCTCTATTCTAGTCTCCCTTCTCCTTCCCTTCCTCTCTTGACAGGGTCTTACTGTATAGCCCTGGCTAGCCTGGAACTTTTCTATGTGTAGACCAGGTTGTCTCAAAGAGATCTGCCTTCTAAGTGGTGGGATTACAGATTGTTCCATCATGCCTGACAGTTCTCTTTTCCCAATTATTTTATACCTTTCTTGGATGTTTTAGTGAGTAGGGAAAAGATACCATTGTTGTCCTATTTACAGCCTTTGTTAGTATTCAAAAAGAAAATACCTATATCAAGCTGGCTTAGAACTTAGATCCCCCTCTCTGTCTCCCACTTGATGCTGTTTCAGTTGTTGGCCATTGTGCTCAGCAGTTTGTTCCCAGCGTCTGGGTTACAACTTTGTATGCCTCTGTAAAGCATAAGCATTTGGGCATTGATTTCAATGATTTACCACTGTGCACTCCACCTCCGTTCATTCCTTCACTGTCCAGATAGTTGATAACAAGCTCTGGTTCTAGATGCAGAAAATAAAATGGTCGCAGGCCCTAGTTCTAGAACAGTTATCAGCCCTGGAAAACCTTTGTCTAGGCAAGGAATTGCCATATGGCTAGAAAAGCCAGTGCAGCAGAATAATTATGTACGTAAATATCTGAGAAATGGCCAGAAGAGAGAGAGACAGTAAAACAGTTTCAATCTGCTAGGACGAGCTGGTGAAGCTGGACCTGAAGGCAGGAACAGTGGAAGGACTGTTTATCTTTGACTGGCCATCTGTGTTGCATCATAGTACTTCACTCGTTGGTCACTTTTGGGGGCTGTTCTGCTACCTGAAAGGACCCTCTAGTGCAGTGATTCTCATTCTGTGGGTTGTGGCCCCTTTGGGAGGGAAGGTTAGTCAAATAAATCCTGTGCAAAGGTCATCTAAGACCATTGGAAAACACAGATATTTACGCTACAGTTCATAACAGTAGCAAAATTACAGTTATGAAGTAGCAAAGTGATTTTATGGTGTGTGTGTATGTGGGTCACTACAACATGAGGAACTCTGAAAGGGTCACAACCAGTGAGAACCACTGGTCTAATGTGTTAGCCGAGAAAGAGGGTATTTATAATGAGTGGTATGGGAAGGTAGGGGAGGCAGTGCAGCCACTGTGTGGTGTTATTTGATATGAGGCCAGAGCATCCAACAGTTAAGGAATAGAGGATTTAATGAATTTAAGCTTGCAGGTGTGTGTCCATCCTGGCATTTCCTGTCAGAGACAGGACTTCCATAAGTAGCAGTGTGGTTTTTGGTTCCCCTTTCTGTTACTTTAAAATGGGAGGTTCAGATTAGATCTCCATGTTCTTAGAAGGTGGGGGAAAGTAGATGAAATAAATTGTGAACACAGGATTAATGAAGGTAAGTAGATTTCTGTTGTGTGGCTTCACCTAGTATGGTTGTACAGATGGAATTCCTGATGGCTTAAATGAGAAGTGCAAGCTTTAGCATCTGATGAGACTGCCAGCTAGCTGTATAGAAGGAAAGACTCAGAGGTAAGCCACAGGAAGAGAGCAACTGTCCTTGAATTCCAGAGTTAGTAGAGAGCAGTACTTGATGATGTGACTGGTTTTGAGGTGGGGTGTCTGTCTGGCTTTAATATAATTAATGGGTTTTCCCCAGAAGGTGGGAATACTCCTGTGGGCACGTTACTCTCTTTGCCATCCACAGTCTGTGCTTCTATTATTATTGAGAATTATTAAGTGCTTATTGATATTGCTCTTTTATAATCAATGTCACATGGAAATCCATAAACTTATACATACCACTTTTAAAGTTTCTTTGCTATTAATTAGTTAAACTTTGTTTAAAATAGGATGGTAAATGGGCTGGCATTTAAGCAAACCATATGAAGAGGCTAAATACAAATTTTAAAATTGTAGATTATGGTTTCAGATACTAATATTTTACATTTTACTTTTTTTCTCTAAGCAAATGGTTATGAGCCTTAGAGTTTCTGAACTCCAAGTACTGTTGGGCTACGCTGGGAGGAACAAGCACGGACGCAAACACGAACTGCTTACAAAAGCCCTGCATTTGTTAAAGGCTGGCTGTAGTCCTGCTGTACAAATGAAAATTAAAGAACTCTACAGGAGGCGGTTCCCTCAGAAAATTATGACGCCTGCGGACTTGTCTATCCCCAACGTGCATTCAAGTCCTATGCCTCCGACTCTTTCTCCATCCACCATTCCACAGCTCACTTATGATGGTCACCCTGCATCATCCCCACTACTCCCTGTTTCTCTTCTGGGACCTAAACATGAACTGGAACTCCCACATCTCACATCAGCGCTGCACCCAGTTCATCCGGACATAAAGCTGCAAAAGCTACCATTCTATGACCTGTTGGACGAACTGATCAAACCCACCAGTCTAGGTAAGAGTGATGTGGAACTGTTTGGTCATGCTGTGCTTAGCGTTTTTCTTAGACTTTAAGCTTGACTCTGTTTATGTTTGGTAGTAGTGTCAGGATGTTAACGAGAATCTTTTGAGTTTAGATTAAGTCAAATATATAAGAGCTGTTATTTAGACAAAAGTAAAGAGGTGGGGTGGTTACCAAAGGGCTCAGACACAATAAATACAAAGTTTGAAACAAAGTTTCACTGTATAAACTCTGGCTATGCTCCTGTATCTTTCAGTATATACCAGGCTGTCCTTTAACCCACAAAGATCCTCCTGCCTCTGCCTTCTGAGCTATTTGTCCCACCATACCTGGCTCCTAATTAATGTACAGTAACCCTTATAAAAACAAATTACCAACAGTCTCTAAATTCTGCTCTTAATTTTCAGTGGTAAAACAGACTGACTAGTGTGGATTACTTGAATGTGTAAATAGTTTTAATTATCATGAGAGGGAATTTAAGCTTTGGTGTTGTGGTTAGCTTTCAGCTGCTGTTTTTAAGTGGAGACATGTGTTTTAAGCATACACATGTGATATAACACGAATTCATATTCATAGATAATATGAGTGCTAGAAGTTCTGTTACTAGGTTAGGATCCTTTCCTGATATTTCCTTATCAAGATATGGAGTTTAACATATTAACCATTTTTAATTGCTATGATGTCACCTTGCTTTACTAATGTGAAATAAAACTGACTTTGTTGTGATTTTTGATGCCTTTGGTATAATATGCTTTAACAGCAGACTTTTTTGGTTGCTGCTTGTTAGAAATCGGTGTTTGGGCAGGCTGTGGTGGCTCACCCCTTTAGTCCCAGCACTTGGGAGGCAGAGGCAGGTGGATTTCTGAGTTCCAGGACAGCCAGGGCTACACAGAGAAACCCTGTCTCAAAAAACCAAAAAAAGAAAAAGAAAGAAAGAAAGCAAGGGAGGGAGAGAGAGAAAGAAAGAAAAGAAAAGAAAAGAGAAAAGAAAAAGAAAGAAATTGGTGTTTGGCAAATTGTGGCTGCCAATCTATCTCCAGTGGTTTATTTTTGTGCGATATTTATGTAAGAACTTTTGTTGGTGTTTGAGAGAGGGTCTCCCTGCTTTTCCTTCCTTGGTGCTAAGATTACATGTCGGAGCTACTGCCTCCAGCTCAGATTTTTTTTTTATTCTTAAAATGTAAACAAAGCTAGTGAATATATAAATAACAGACCATGTGTGCCCCAGAGCCTAAAGTATTTCCTGTCTGCTTCTTATAGAAATGTTTCTTGATTCTTGTCATTAATATTAAACATTTCGGTTTGAGGAATTGCTAAGTATTAAGGAAAAGTTTTGAGTACTTTTAGAGAAAGTGGGGTGTTGTTTAGGTTGGGGTCTAATACATCCCAGGTTGGCCTGGCATTCCATATGAAGCAGAGCATGACCTTGAATTCTTTTTTTTTTTTTAAAGATTTGTTTTATTTATATGAGTACATTTTAGCTGTCTTCACATATATCATAGATATCATTACAGATGGTTGTGAGCCACCACATGGTTGCTGGGAATTGAATTCAGGACCTCTGGAAGAATAATTAATGCTCTTAACCACTGAGCCTTCTCTCCAGCCTAACCTCGAGTTCTTGATCCTTCTGTTGCTACCTCTCCCAGAATTAGGGGCATATGCCATCAGTCTTTTGGAGATTTTTTTGTTAGATTTTTTAGTTTATTCTTTGAGAAATTCGTATGTGTATACAATATATTGGGTCACATCTACCCTCTTCTCCTTCAGCTCTCCTTGGACCCTCCTTAGTATGCCCCTCCTAACTTCAGGTTCTTTTTGTCAGTTTGTTTGTTTATAATCCACTAAGTTTAATTAGTGTTTGTGCATGGTGTGGGGCCATATTTTGAGAGTATTACTGAAATTCTATCACTGATAGAGGAAGTATTTGGTTTTAGTTACTTTCACAGAATTTCCCAGAATAAATGAAGATACAGAAGGTATTTTCATATATGAATTTTATTATTATATTTGTGTGTGTGTCCACTTCTGCATACACATGTGACAGCTTATTTACGAGGTTAGAGAGTTGGTTTTCTCTACCATGCACATTCTCATGATCAAATTAGGCTCGAAGGCAAATGCCCTTACATGCTGAGTCATCTTTCCAGCCTGACAAACAGCGTGAACTTTATAATACACCATTCTATTGTTTTTTTAAAAATTGGCTTTAGAGCTGGGTAGTGATGACACACCCCTTTAATCCCAGCACTTAGGAGGCAGAGGCAGACGGGTCTCTTGAGTTCAACACCAGCCTAGTTTATGACCATGTTCCAGGATAGCCAGGGCTACACAGAGAAATCCTCTGTCCAGCAAAAATTAAGCAAACAAAAAATATTTTTAGATTTATTTTATTGTATGTGTTTGTTTTGCCTGTTCATGGGTGCCTAGTATTGTGGGGGTCAGAAGAAGCCATTAGATCCCCATTAGGAACTGGAGTTACTGGTTATGAGGTACCTTGTGGGTGCTGAGAATTGAATCCAGGTCCTCTGTAAAAGCAGCCAGTGCTCTTAACTGCTGAACCATCTCTACAACTCCATTTTATTATTTTTTTAAATTTATTTAATTTTATTTTGTATGCATTAATGAGAGGGTGTCAGATCTCCTGGAACTGGAGTTACAGACTATTGTGAGCTGCCATGTGGTTGCTGGAAATTGAACTCAGGTTCTCTGGAAGACCAGCCAGTGCTCTTAAGTGCTAAGCCACCTCTCCAGCCCCTGACTCCCCATTATCCTTAAAATGACTGAAACAAGAAAGAATCTACCTAATGCATATAAAGCTTATGTATGTTCATTGGAAAATACATTTTGTATCTAGGGAGCCACATGGACAGGGGGAACATTGACTCCCAAGAGTTGTCCTTTGACCACCACCACCCCCACACATGTATGTGCTACCTGCATCCCATAAAGAATTAAATATCAACAGTGAATCTATAACAGAGCATGTGTGCCTGCATAGCCTAAAGTATTTGCTGTCTGGCTGTTTTAGGAGAAGGTTTGTAGATTCTTGTCATAAATCACTGGGTATTTTGGTTTTGTTGGTTGGTGAAACTTGAGAACACATTTTGAGAATTTTTGGACTTTTTCTTTTTTAAAAAAACAAAACACAAAAAAACAAAAGTAAAACCAAAAAAAAGGTCTCATGCATCCCAGACTTGAAACTCCTTGTACATAGTCCTTGTACATGCCTCAGCTTCTTATTCCATCACTACTGGCGTGCAGCACCACAGTCTGAAGTTACTTAGGGACTCTGGGGGGCCTTTCCCTTTCCCTTTCCCTTTTTTCCTTCTCCTTTCCTTTTCTTTGAGACAGAGTTTATACATCCTGGCTGACCTGCAGCGCACTGTGTAGCCAGGCTCCCACCGGCGTTGTCCTCCCAATGCTGGATTAAAGGTGTGAAGCACCACATGTGGCTTTAGAGCATTTTAAGTTTATTCTTTGACGGTTTAGTACATGTAAACAATATGTCTTGATCATATTAATTTCTCCCTCTGACCACTACTTCCATAAGGACATTTTAATGTGTACTAGTGATGGATACGCATATTTGATTTTCCCCCAGAGAGATATTAAGCAGATAGCTACAAATTCAGCTTATTATGCTGATGACCTTGAACTCTGGATTTTCCTGATTCTACCTCTCCAGTGTCACCAAGCTTTGTTCTTTTATTTGTTTTTACTGTTTTAAGTGGCCCTCCATATAACACCCAGAAATGTTGTCTAGTGGTCTGAGTGTGAGAAGTATTCATGTAAGGTGTGATGTAACTGGCTCCCACCTTTGATCCTAGCCCTTGGGTGGCAGAGACAAGTACCAGAACAGACAGGGAGGAGCCTGTCTCCAAAAACAACAAGTGTGTAAGATACAAGTGTTAGAGAGCTTTGCTCAGGCAAAGCTCAGCGGGATTGTCAGCTATGAGTTATGGTTGATGAATTTCCAGAGAGAAACACATAGTACACAAAACATTAGCACAGCTTTTATGCTCATTAGTTGATATAAAATTTGAGAGCAGAGAGCTAACCCCTTCCACTAGTACTAGACTAGTTCATTGCTTGAGTGACTTTACAGAGGAAAACTGCTGCAAATAACCATATTTGACTACATGTATAATTTGATTCAGATACCAATGACCGACTCCATTGTGTGTGTTTTCACATAAAAATACAAAACTAGTGTGTTGCTATGTTTTCGATTTCTCATTTCTACCAGAGAATTAAAGGCAAACATTTTGATTCTGAATCAAAAGTAGTCCGTGGAAACTATTCAGTAAACATTTGTTGTATGCGACTGCTTTAATTCATCTGAAAAGGATTTGTTGAGGGAGATTCTGAGTAACCATGAAAATTTTAGGATGAACAAAGTTGTAGGGCTGTGTTTTTCTAAATTCTTTAGTGTTAATAAAAAACAGTGTCTCACTTTGTAGCCCTGGTAGACCTTGAACTTGCTATGTAGTCCATACTGGTCTCGAACTCATAAAAATCCACCGGGGATTAAAGGCATGTGCTATTTTGCCTGGCAAAGACAATTTGTTTTGATTAAATTAAATGGCTCTATTCATACCGAATTTGCTTTCCTAAATGATTTTTTTCCAGAAAAGCTCATTTGTTTTGATCTTAGAAAATCATGTATTTTGAGAAATTAAGTAGTTTGTTTATTTAATGCAAACATTAAAATTAAGCCCTTAAACAGCTTATAGTTGGTTAGCTTATTACAGCTGTCACTTGAGTTCAGAATGTGACAGTAAATTCAGTTATTCTTTCCTCCTTGTATTTGGCCATAAGCATTGATCTGAGTACAATTTAAGAATACCCAGTCTGGATGTTGTGACATGTGTTTATAATTCTAAACCTCCACAAACACATTACATAAAAACATACCTAAAAATATTTGGCTTATGCTTTAGTTACGGTTTCCATTGCAGTGAAGAGACACCTTGACCAATGCAACTCTTGTAAAGAACAATATTTAATTGGGACTGGCTTACAGGTTCAGAGGTTCAGTCCATTATCATCATAGCAGGAAGCATGGCAACATCCAGGCATACACAGTTCTGGTGAAGGAGCTAAGAGTTCTATATCTTCTTCTGAAGGGAACCAGGAGAAGACTGTCTTCCAGGAAGCTAGGAGGAAGGTCTCAAAGTCCACTTGCCACATTGACAGTGCTTCCTCCAACAATGGCATATGCACTCCATCAAGGCAACACCTCTTAATAGTGCCACTCCCTGGGCCAGGCGTATTCAAACCACCACAGTCTACAACTGGAATTAATCCCTTGACAGAGTCTCCTTATGTAGTCCACACTTCTTGAAATTAGGCTCCTCCTTCTGCCTTGTAAGTTCTGAAATCTCGGATTTATGTCAGCAGGCTTGAGTTTCCTGCTACAGGAGTTCTGAAGATCCTAGCCAATGGGATGGCTGATAAGACAGTTATTAAGCTGTGATTGTATTGACACCAGTTCTTATATAGCACAGTCTAGCCTCTCAAATTCCCTATGCGATAGAGGTTAGCCTTGAGCTCCTGATCCTCTTGCTTCCTTGGATTATAAGCATGCATTACTATGCTCTGTTTTATACATAACCCCAACCTTTATGCATTCTAGGCAAATACTCTGTCAACTGAGCTACATCCGCCCCATTGTGGGCTTAAAGTCTTATTTAGAAGCTAGATTAGTGTCCCCCTTTAAATTTTTCATTATTTCTGGGTAGTGGTGGTGGTGCATACCTTTAATCTTAGCACTCGGGAGGCAGAGTCAAGGAGATCTCTGAGTTTGAGCCCAGCCGGGTCTATAGAGTGAGTTCTAAGATAACCAAAGCTATACTCAGAGAAGCCTCTCAAAAAACCAAAATAATAATAATAATATACATAAATAAATTAAATAAATATTAAATTATTATTATTATTGAGAGCTTTGGGACCCCCCGGGACTGGAATAACAGGTGGTTGTGAGCCACCATGTGAGTGCTGGGAATCAAACCTGGGGGCCTCTGCAAGAGCAGCCAGTGCTCTTGACTGCTTGAGCCAGTGCAAGCCCCCTCTTTTCTTTTCCCCCTCTTTATGTGGTATTAAGCTCAGGGCCCTCATGCATGTGAGGAAGGTGACTGCCAGTGAATTGGGTCTGCAGCAGACTTTTTCTTTTATTTAAAAGGAGTATTTTCATAGAGATATTTGCAACTGTTTCAGACTTTTGAAGGTATATGAATCAGTCATATAAAATCTTCTGGGGGAAGAAAAAAAAAAAGAATATTAGCCAGGCCTTGCAGTACATGCCTTTAATCCCAGAACTTGGGAGGCAGAGGCAGGCAGATCTCTGAGTTTGAGGCCAGCCTGATCTACAGAGTGAGTTCCAGGCAGCCAGACTTACACAGAGAAACCCTGTCTCAAACAAACAAACAAAATTTCTTTGTGTAGGTTGTATAAAAGCATACATTCATATATACACTTGGAGTTTGCTTTAGGGAAATGAAGGCAACAAATGCTCGCCATTGCCTCAGGAGCTAAGGTGAGCCATCCTATTGGGATTTGTGCCAGGCAGGTGAGCGAGCGAGCGAGGCTCCTGCTGTATCTTATGATATCAGCTACTGGTGTTTCTGCCAAGGAGGGCTGACATCGGATTGTATTTGACAGTTTCCTTCTCATTTTGAATACTTGAGTTTTCCTTTTTCTACATGCCTAATAGCCAGCGCCTAGGGATCAAGCAGTAGTGTAATTGTGGACATAGGCTCTGAGCAGCGATGGAAAGACATTTTGGGGGTGAGGGTGGGGTGTGGTGAACCCTCAGGCTCTGCCCAAGCTATGCTAGAAGATGAGGGAGTGGAGAGTACTGTTATCTCTCTAGGTTGGTTTCCTCACTAGAATCTTTGCTTCCTTGTTTGGTAGCATTGATCTTCAGGATAGAACTCCAGAGCTTACCTTGCACACCCATGCTTTGTCATCTGCTGCTTCTGACTTCATGTTTAGTGGTATTTATACAGTTGTCTTGAAGCCTGAAGCTGAGGCACTCAGTGTGCTTTAGTGACTGAATATCTGTGTGTTTGGGTGTAATCTTGGGAACTATAGTAGACTTTCTTGGTTAGAAAGGAATTTTGACAGGCAATAAAGAACTCCCTTATATAGTTGTAAGTATGAAATAAAGCCTGTTAAAATTGAGAGATCAGAGCTGAGGAGATGGCTCAGCAGTTAGAGCACTGGCTACTCTTTCAGAGGAGTAGGGTTTGATTTCTGGTACCCATATGGCATCTCATAGTTGTGTTTAACTTTAGACCCTGGAGATTCAGTAGTCTCTTCTGGTCTTCACAGGCACCAGGTATACACAGACATACATGCAGCCAAAACACTCTTATATATAAAGTGCAAATAAAAAATCCCAACATATCTAGAGCTTCATGCTGTACATGATAGTGCAAACCTGTAATTCTGATATTCGGGAGGCACAGGAGAATAAAGAATCTAAGGATATTCTCAGGTATATAGTGAAATTAAATCAGTCTGGGCTATATGAGACCCTGGCTTATTAAACAAACAAAAATAAAAAAGAATCAGACTGAATATATTAATCATAATACTGAACTATTCTTGCATTCATGGAGGAGGAACCCTCAATTGTGGTATAAAATCTTTTTCATCTTATTAAATTGAAGTGTGCACATTATTTCTTATGGAAAGCGTTTTGGTTGATTGGTGGATTGATTTTGGCTTTTCAGCCCAAGTTAGTCTGGAACTCAACTCAACCTAATTTGATCCTAAACTCATAGCAATCCTTCTGCTATAGCACCCTGAATACAAAGGTGTTAGGCATGAGTCACCTCATTGAGTTGGATAACATCATTTCACAGTGTAGCCAAGGGCAGCCTTGGACTCTTTCTTACACCTCCTTCTCTGTACTTCTGAGTGCCAGGATTACAGGTGTATCCCTAAAACCTGGCCTACAATTTATTCTTTTCCACTGATCTCTTTTGAGGCGTCATGTTGTGCTATGTAGTTGTGTTTTGCTTTCTTTAGCCAGTATCTATTGTAGACCCATCAGGCTTTTATGTTGTTATGTATTTGAGACTATTCTTGATGCTTCTGAGTGCTGAGAATGAGAGAGTGCTGGAGCAGCTGACTTTCACTAACATGGGATCATTATATGTAGTTTTTGTTATTAAAAATATTTGAAGCCAGGCAGTGGTGGCGCACACCTTTAATCCCAGCACTTGGGAGGCAGAGGCAGGTGGATTTCTGAATTCTAGGCCAGCCTGGTCTACAGAGTGAGTTCCAGGACAGCCAGGGCTACACAGAGAAACCCTGTCTCGAAAAAAAAAAACAAAACAAAAAACAAAAAAAAATTGATAATATACTTCTTTGGTACAAAAGCTGACTTTTTAAAGTATCATGGTTTATATTACAGTGTTTCATACACATTTTTCTGTTCAATTTTGATCCTCCAAAATCTAAAAGGAGTGACAAGGAAGGTTCTCCAGACCCTGATCTCCACCACCTGTGACGCTTTCAGTTCCTTATGTATCTTCTCAGAGTTCCTTATGCCTCCCGAGTGCTGGGATTAAAGGTGTGCGCCACCACGCCCAGCTTGATATTTTTTGTTGTCTGACTTTTCACTAGTTTCTTGCAATTTAAGACAATGTTACAGAGACTGTTCTATGTGACCCACCTCTGGATAAATAACCATAAACATAGCCAATATTTTTATAAGACAATTCCGAGAAATCGACTATCTATTTAAAATCTTGGTAGAAGTGTCTAAGTTTCCTCTTAGAGAAAGGTTTGTGTGAATGTTAATCCCATTAATTATGTCACAATTTTTCTCCTAGGCTCTCAGTGATATCCTAGGATAAAACCTGTTGCTCATTCCTATTTATAACTACAAATCTATAACTCTTGTAGCTTTAACATGAATAGGTTATCATAAAGATGGAGTTCACAAATACGCTATTGTTATTGCTAAGTGCTATTTTTTGGTGTGAATGTATCACATTACTTCTTGAGGCTAATTTGTGTCTAGCTTTTGGAAATCGCAGATGGTAGCTAGTGTTAATATGGATGCATGTTTATTTCCAGATACACACCCACAAGTGCAACTTCTGGGTCATGTGTGTATGTATGTTTACACTTTGAGAAAATACTAGGCCGTTTTCTATAGTGGCAGTGTTTTTCCTAAAATACTCTGGCAGACTGGAAACTAAGAGTAATGACAATCTTGTGCTGTTGTGGGTGCCTCTGGGTCTTTCCCCTGCTTGTCACTGAGATTTTTCAGTTAATAACCCTATGTCTTCTGGGATAAGCATTGTCCTTCCATGCGTATACCTGTGTTCAAATAGGTTTTGTTTTGTTTTTCTAGAAATTGTATCTTAAGCTAACTTATAAAACTGTTTAAACTTTAACCCCCATTATTTCCCTCTATCCTTGCCAGCATACTTAATTATTGTCATTTTTAAATTGAACATGTTTGGGCTGGTGAGATGGCTCAGTGGGTAAGAGCACCCGACTGCTCTTCCAAAGGTCCAGAGTTCTAATCCCAGCAACCACATGGTGGCTCACAACCATCCGTAACGAGATCTGGCGCCCTCTTCTGGAGTGTCTGAAGACAGCTACAGTGTACTTACATGTAATAAATAAATAAATAAATAAATAAATCTTTAAAAAAAAAAATTGAACATGTTTAAACAGATGTGATGTTTAATATCTTTCCATCTGTGTCCTTTGGGAAATGTCCATGTACATCTTTCATATTTTTAATTGGATTTTTTTTCACTCTTGACTTTTGAGAACTTTATGTTTTTAAATGTGCATGCGCATGAGTACATGCATGCCTCTGTGTGTGCATGTATGTGTGTGTGTGTGTACTGTTTGGACTTTTTGCTTTGTGATGTGTTGGGTCTCACTGTATAGTCCAGGCTTTCTATTCCCTTTCCTTGCAGCTATCTCAGTCTCTGCTGTTATAGAGGTCGTTGCAACCATACCTGGGTGTGCATTCCTTTATATCCCAGTCCTTATAAAAAGAATTTTCAAATATTTACTTCCAATCTATAACTCATTTCCCTTACTCCCAAATGATGTTTATATACAGGTGGGGAGATAACAGGATGTATTTCATTAGTCAGCTTTCAGGAGTTGATTCTCTCCTCTTGTGGTCTCCAGTGATGAACTCTGGTCATAAGACTTGCTCAGTGTTTTAGTTCTAGTTACTACTGCTGTGATGAAACAACTATGACCAGGTTAACTTAAAACAGAAAGTATTTAATTGGGAGCTTACTTACAGTTTTAGAGTGTTAGTCTGTGAACATTATGGCAAGATGCATGGTGGCAGGTGGGCAGGCAGGCAGGCAGGCAGGTGGATATTGTGCTGGAGCCGTGGCTGATAGCTCACACATGATCCCACAAGTTGCAGGTATGACTATATAGAGATCAGGTGTGGCTTAGACTTTTGAAACCTCAACATCCCCCCCTTCTCCCGTGACATACCTTATCCAACAAGGCCATTCTCATTCAAACTCACATGGTCAACAACTTTCCCTGCTGAACTATCTCGGTGATCCTCCCCTCTTTGTATCTGTAAGCAGTCTCTAAAAGGGTCTTGATTTCTAGCCAGGCTGGCTCTGAACTTAGGGTTTCTCCTACTTTAACTTCTAGGATTATAGGCATGTGCTGCCATGTTTAGCTCTTGCTTTACTTTTTTAGTATGTGAAAGCGCCTGCGTGTGTGTGTATATGTGCATGTGTGTGTGTGTGTGTGTTAGTTACAACTTCATTTTTTTCCCTTATGGTTATATGATACTCTATTGTATGAATTTGTTCCCATATTTTAGCTAATATGAATATTCATGTACATGTTTTGGCCTGAATATTGTCTTTGTTAATTTTTTTAAATTTTGTTTGTTTGTTTGTTTTGTTTTCAAGACAGGGTTTCTCTGTATAGCCCTGGCTGTCCTGGAAGTCACTTTGTAGACCAGGCTGGCCTCGAACTCAGAAATCCACCTGCCTCTGCCTCCCGAGTGCTGGGATTAAAGGCATGCGCCACCATGCCTGGTGGCTGTCTTTGTTAATTTTAATTTTATATTATTATGATAAGATACCACGATCAAGTCAACTTATAGGAAACAAAAACAGTTTATTGGAGCTATGGTTTCAGAAGGTTAGTTGATGGCCAGCAGGCAGACATGGTATCAGAGCAGTAGCTGCAAGCATACATTTTGGTTCACAGGCATGAGGCAGAAATAGAGCTACCTGGAAATTGTATAAGCCACACCTCCCAGACCTTTCTAAACAGTTTCAGCAACTGGGAGTGAGCACTCGCCTGTGAGATTATGGGGCTATTCTCATTGAATCTAGCACATACACATTTTCACTTCCCTTATGTATGTTTCTAGGAATCAAATTGCTGCTTTATATGGAAACTCTGAATGACATTTGAAGAACTGTTAAGTATTTTCCAGAGCAGCTATACCATTTCACACTTCCACCGAAACTGCATGCATGTCCACATTACCTTACATCTCTGCCAACACTTATTAGTGTGCTTTTTTTTTTTTTAAACTGTCTTAGTGGACAGAGCCACACATTTCTTTATTATAAATAGAAGATTGTAGTCTCTGAAAGTTTGCTTTTAAAACATAATCCAATCAGCTTCTAAACGCTGACACCATTGCATACACTAGCAAGATTTTGCTGAAAGGACCCAAATATAGCTGTCTCTTGTGAGACGATGCCGGGGCCTAGCAAACACAGGAGTGGATGTTCACAGTCAGCTATTGGATGTATCACAGGGCTCCCAATGGAGAAGCTAGAGAAAGTACCCAAGGAGCTAAAGGGATCTGCAACCCTATTGTTGGAACAACATGATGTACTAACCAGAACCCTGGAGCTCTTGTCTCTAGCTGCATATGTATCGAAAGATGGCCTAGTCGGCCATCAATGGAAAGAGAGGCCCATTGGACTTGCAAACTTTATATGCCCCAATATAGGGGAATGCCAGGGCCAAAAGAATGGGAATGGGTGGGTAGGGAAGTGGGGGGCGCTATGGGGGACTTTTGGGATAGCATTGGAAATGTAATTGAGGAAAATATGTAATAAAAATATTAAAAATCAAAAAAAAAGAGTGTGTATATGTAATGTGGTCAAATATTGTCAAATATAAAGAAACAGAATAATTCTAAAAAAAGAAAAGAAAAGAAAAGAAAAAAGAATTTTTTGGCAAGTAAAATATCAATAAAAAAAAAACATAATCCACTTTTATGTTAACTAGTATATTTGGTTTGTGTTTGTTACCTTTTTAGGACTTTTTCCTCATTTCTATGACATCAATTATTCTTTCTTTGCTTCTCTTTGATCTTCCTAGTACTTTGAAACTATTTAATAGTTCTGTTTGTTCAATTTTTGAGACAATTTTGTCAGGTAGCACCATTTAGCCTCAAGCTATTGATCTTAGCCTCCTCAGTAAGGCACTGCCGGTGTGTGCTAACACGCCCTGGTAGTGTTTATATTGTCAGTTGTATATGTGGTGTGTGCTAACACACCCTGGTAGTGTTTATATTGTCAGTTGTATATTTGTGCATAGTTCTCTTAGCCGGTATAGATACAGAGCCCTGAAAACATTATTGCAACTCAGAGTTATTCTGATTATGTGTAATTACTTCTCAGGTAATTTGTCACCTTACGGTCTAGATGTATATGGCAGGAGAATGTTTAGAGAGAATATTTATTTAGCTCAATGCTTCTAGAACACTAACTGGGCTTCTGACTGCTGCATGGCCAGCCATGTTGGTCATTCTTGAGCGTGACTTTTTCCTCTACTGCTGGTTTAGGATTTTGCCCCAATTTTAATATAAGCACTAAAATGTGTGCAGCTTCATTCTGTGCAAAGCCTGCCCCGTGCTGATCATTGTGCTTTACTAGGCTCTTGGCCCTGTGTGACTCAGGCTTGCTGTGTAGACTCAGAAGGTAAACCATTGCTTTGGTTCTAAGCAGTAGGTAGGTAGGTAGATTGGTAGATAGACAGGAAGAGAATTTTCTCTTTACTTGGGTGCAAAACTGGCCCAGACTAGATTTCAGGAGCTAGTTTCCTTGGCATCTCTCGGGTTGACTTGGTTGGGCATCTCTTTCCTGTTGCCCCCTCCCTGGCTTAGTATCCTCATTTTTTTTTTACTGCCATTCCTCCTGGGTCTGAAGACAGTAGCTCTTGTAAATGCTAAGAATGCCTCCCACTTTCCTCCTGTTATTACCTATCAAATAGAAAAACAACACAAAACATCTGATCTGTATAGTGAGTCAAATTCCATAGTTGCCATCGTGTCCCGTATGTAAGTAGATATAGCAGGCTAAGGTCCTCTCCAGAATTAGGGAAGACTGCTCTTGCTGTGGATATATGTGAAGCTGGCTGGTGCCTGGAGCCGCACTATGTGAAACTTGTGAGTGGATGGTGAAAGACTGGAGAAGGCATGGACAGGAAGGACAGCAAGGAAGCCATGCTCCCTTCTCTAGCCTGCTTTTTTTTTTCTTTTTTTTTAATCTCAACAGTTCAATTTTACCAAAGAAGACTTGGGAGTCAGATGCTGAGCTGAAGGCCTGTTAACTCAGAGAGGCCCAGAAAGCACCCAGTTGAGCTTCCTCCACAGTTGACATCCCAAAATGAACTTCTTTCTCCACACCGTCTCAGACCCCCTCAAACTGAATGTCCCTCCCTTCTACTTCCTGTGCATCTCTCTGTCTCCTCTTGACTCCCTTTTACTCTCTGCTTTTTTCTGTGTTCACTCCATGCCAACTGGTTACTTGCTCCTTCCCTTGAACAGTAGTTGACTTTATTTAATCCTGTTTACAATAAGCAGAAAGCTCTTGGATTAAAGGTGTATGCTAAGGTTGAACCACATCACAACTAGAAACAGGTTTTTCCAGTAAATAACACAATCTTGGACTTCACAGTGTGATCAGATATCCTGTAACACTGCTTCTCTTTGACGAGCAGAGGTCAGCAGTGCTTTTGCTTCTTTGGTACCACATAGGAAAGTCAATTAAAGATAGGCTTTTCATGCTAAGGAACCCCACCTTTGCTCTAGCCTCTCTCTGGGCCAGCTCCAGTAAATAACCTTTCTGATTACATCTCTTCTGTGGAATGTGCTGGGTTCCTGCTTGAGATAGGATTGTAGCAGAGGAGCTGCTTTTCCTGTGATTTTGGGCCCTATCTGGGTTGTCCATTCACTTCTGGTTGTTTTCCTTTGGTCATTGCTTATACTGTTATACATGGATGTCCTAGTTTGGGTTTTATTGCTGTGAAGAGACACCATGACCACAGAAACTCTTATCATGGAAGACATTTAATTGAGGCTGGGTTACAGTTTCAGAGGTTTAGTCCATTATCATTGTGGTGGGAAGCAGGGCAGTATCAAGACAGACATGGTACTAAAAAGGATCTGAGAATTCTACATCTTGATTTGCAAGCAGCAAAAGCAGATTAGATTGTGTTCCACACTAGACATAGCTTGAGCATGTAAGACTTCAAGGCCTGTCTCCATAGTGACACACTTCCTCCAGCAAGGCCAATATACTCCAACAAGGCCACACCGACCACTAGTGCCACTCCCTATGGTCCAAGCATTCACATACATGAGGCCATAACTATTCAAACCACCACAGTGGGCATGAACTTGCTCACACTAGTTCTCAGTTAATTCTCTTAGTCCTCAGAGAGAACTCCATTGAAAGATTATATTTTCCTAAGATACAGATTTCAGAATTATAAACCAATATTTAACCAATAGCCAGAATCATCAGTTGTGAATAGAAAGTCAGTACTAGGCAAATGTTAAATGTGTCACATTTACATTTAGTATTCAGTATTGAAAGCACTTTGTTGGCTCATGAATTTAGGGTCCTTAGACAGTGTTTTCTCCTTTGGCCTTGTTTAAGATGGAAGGATAGTATAAAATAGATATAATTTTTAAAAACTTTTTTAGTTTAGTGTGTGTTTGCCCATACATACGTGAAGGTTAAAGAACAACTTTGTGGAGTTGGTTTTCTCATTCTATCTTTACATAGGTTCCAGGGTCAGGTTGCTGGAATTATTCAGCAAGCACCTTTAGTTGCAGAACCACCTAACTGGCAGAGGCAGGTGGATCTCTTGATCGAGGCCAGCCTGGTCAACAGAGTGAGTTCTGCTACACAGTGAAACCCTGTCTCCCAAAACAAACAAACCAACAAACCCATGTTCTTAATTAGAGAAACATGCTTAAGGAAAGCAACAATAAGCCTAAAGCCAGGCGTGGCACATAGCTGTAATCCCAGATGTTCAGGAAGCTGAGGTTGGAAGAATGGAAGTTGAGGCTAGCCTGAGCAAGACCCTGTCTCAAAATAAAGTAGCATGGCGGCCTGGCCAGATAGCTCAGTGATAGAACCCTGTTTTAACAAACTTGAAGCCCTCAGCTCAGTGCCTAATACCACAGAAAAATAAAACCAAGTAAAAAGGTGACATTGCAGTCTGCGGTACTAGCGGTGTTCTTTGCGGGCAGGTGCTGTACTACTGACTTGCAATCCCAAACCCTTCTCCTGTCTACTTTTCCAACTTAAAAAACAAGCGTTTTTTGTTGTTGGTGGTGGTGTTTTGTTGTTGTTGTTGTTTCATTTGGTACAGGGTCTTTCTTTGTAACCCTGACTAATGTGACACTCCCTTTGTAGTCCTAGGTTGGCCTCCTGTTTAAGATAGTCTTCCTATCTTGTTCCCCAAATGCTGGGATTTCACGTGTGCACCTGCACCAGGCCCCACCAGCTGCTGTATTCTTGCTTTAAACTTTTTATTTATTTTTTTATATGTGAGTGTTTTGCCTGTGTGTATATGTCTATACACTGTTGTACATGCAGTGCCCATAGAGGCCAGGAGATGACATCAGATCCTCTGGGACTGTAGTTAGGGGCAGTTGTGAGCCGCCACGTGTCTAGAAAATGAACCAAGTCATCTGTGCTTTTAGCCACGTAAGTGCTCTTGACCACTAAACCATCTTTCCAGCCCCTGTATCCTTGCTTGTGAAGCTTTTTTTAAAAAAATGGTTTTTATTTTATGTGTATCAACATTTACTTCCTTGTAGAAATGTGCACCATATGTATGCAGGCTATATGCACAGGCCAAAGAGAGTTCTCTGATCCCCTGGAACTGGAGTCACGGGCAGTTGTGAGCTGTTGTTTGGGTGCTGGTAATCAAAGCCCAGGGTCTTTGTAAGAACAGTAAATGCTCTTAACCACTGAGTCATCTTTTCATCCCCCAACTACTATATTTTTATACAAGTCTTTTATAGAAGAAATGTATTAGATACCAGGCACAATGACTCTCACCTGTAATCCCAACACTTGGGAAGTAGCGGGAAGTGGGCAGCAGTTGAAAGACATCTTGTACTACTATGTAGGGAGTTTGAGGCTGTTGGGCAATATGAGGTCCTGTCTCAACAAAAAAAAGGAAAATAAAAACACAAAAAACAAAAACAAGAAATAAAAACAACTACTAGAAAATAATAGTTCAAAACTACTGGAACTAGTTAAAGTCTACCTTTGCTACCTTTGCATGGGAATAGAAGCTAATTCTGAAATTTACATAACCGAAGGACAAAGGACTTGAGCAGAGAAGGCTCAGGCCCACAGGCCCTTCTTTCTTTGCCCCCCAGGTCTCTGTCTGCTTCTGCCTGTCTCACTGCTTTCCTCACTGTGGCAGCACTGCTCAGCCTCACAGTTCACTGTCTGCAGTTCTTACCCAGCCTCTACAGGGCCACTCATTCCCGTGTTTGTCCCAGTCGCTCCTTTGCAGTGGTCCTTAACCAGGGCTGGGAGTCCAGACTTCAGCCTGTCCTCCTGCCGCAGCTCACTGCTTACCATTCATGTTGACGCTATCCCTGTGGCTTTCCTCATAGCTTTTGCTGGACTCCAAGACACACATACTCTATTCTTCTCCCTCCTCCTTAGTCATTTCTCCCTTCCCTCTTTCTGTTTATATTTTGTGATTTCATCTAATCTCAAAGCTTTAAATGATAATTAAACATGAGCTCTAGAGTTTCTTTCAAGTACTTAATTTATATCATGATTCAGTTGTGCGTCTCAAATTTAACGTGTCTGAAACTGAAAGAGCAGAAGTAACCCTTTCCCTTCCCTTCTTATCATTCCCTTCTTCCCTTCTCACCCTCCCTCCTTCCCTTTATATGAATTCTAACCCATCTTTTTCTCTCTCATTTAAAGACATCTTCATTGTTTGTAGTTTTTGGCTTTGAGTAAACCCACCCAGATCTTGGTGTGCTATATATGTATACAGTCTCTAAGGTCTATGACCAGTCTCCTTCATTGGTTCAAAAATTATTATTGTATTTGATTCTTTAGTCAGGTCCCAACTTTATTAGTTAGGCAAGCCTCTTGGCTATATGAGAGTTCTATCTAGACTCTTAGCACATCTCAGGACCTTCGCTGCTACTACCCTGATCTGAACCTCCAGTCTCTTTCCTGGATCATTCATCTTTTAGCTGCTTTGCAATGCTCTCAAATTTACAATGAGAGTAATTCTTTTAAAATGGGCTAATTGTAGTATTCTTCTGTTTCTGCGCTTGTGGTTAGCCTTGAATCTATTTGATCAGCCCACTCAAGGCTTTATGAGCTGCATCTTGAGTTTGTTTGATTTGTTCAGGAGAATGGGTCTCCCTGTGCAGCCCAGTTGGTCTTGAACTCTTGATCTTCCTGCTTCAACTCTTCCAAGTAGCTAGAGCTGCAGAGCTTATTTGTGTTACAATCAATGACAATTATTCCTTCTAGAACTTGGCTTTAATCACATTGGTGGTCTGGCTAAGAGCTGGCCATGGGTGTTTCCAAATTTGGAGTGTTCTTCCCATAGATATTTACACAACTGCCTCCTTCATCTACTTGAGATATTAATACTTAATTAAAAATATTTATACTGAATACACACACAACAATGGCCATCTTTTAACATCTCTGTCAATGTGTAGGTAAAGGCTATGGGGCAGTGGTTTTGCTTTGTTTACTTGTCACTGATGTATCCCAGTACCTAGCATGATATGTTATATGTAGTAGATGCTCAGTGTTTGCTGAGTGAATATTTGTGCAATCTTTTGTGATATCTCTTCTCTGCCTTTCTTTCTTGGGTGTTGATACCATTTTTAGGCTCTGTGTGGTTCCCAGAGCATCTGGAATCCTTACAGATTCAAATCCAGCAAAAAAAAGGAAAATTCATATGTCCCAACATTTGCAGCAGAAATCCTGAGTTTACTATTGAATTGAGTTAACTACCAAGTCCAGTCCTTGACCGGCCATGGGCAAGAGAATGCAGTACACTTTCTGGCCGAGCCTTTGATCATGTATTTTAATTCGGAGTCTGGAGACAAAGCCACAAACAAAATGTCTGTTGCAATAACAGGCTGCTGACAAGTTCCAAGAAATGTCTGCTAGCATATGTACCAATGTATAAAACGTTTGGGATGCTGACCCCAGTGTGTGACTTGGGTGCTAGTAGGAGCTCTTGAGTCTGCCCACTGGTTTAGAAACTGAAATGTGATTATTTCATTATCATTTCATTGTGATAATGTATGTACTCCATGCATCTCCAACGACTGATTTCTCTCTCCAGCCCAAGGTTATCTTTTAAATAAAAATAAAAAAAATCAGCATTAAAGTATACATGAATGGTAATCAACTAAGAGAGAAACTGATAGTTAATACAATAGAATAGAACAATTGCTAAGCTATATCCTTAACTAAGCAAAAGGAATGTAACTCTCAGTTCTGAGGTCATTCAGATCACAGGAGAAAGCCTGCACAATGTTATTGACAGAAGTAAAGTCAGGTGGGAATAAGTACATATGTGGGGGCCTGCAGGTCACTCCCGCTGATAAAGCCTTTTGTAGCCAAGCCTGCCAGAGTTTAATCACTAGAAGCCACATGATAGAAGACAGAATTAAACCCCATAAGTTGTCCTCTGACTTAGACATACACACTAGGTTAGTTAAATGTAAAATACACACACACACACACACACACAGGAAGAGATGGGATTTTGATTAGTTCCATTTTCTCTCTCACTGAATGGCACATGAGCAGCTGGGATGGGATGACGTGCATGAGGTCATCTAGAAACCGGTGGGTGGCAAGCGGAGCCATGCCTTGTAATAGCTCTGGCCAAGACTCCTCCGCCCATGTGCTGTTTCCAGTTGTCCTTCATATGAAATGCTGACAATGAGGAATGGAGTCATTTGTTACAAAAATCTCTCCTTGGTTTATTTACTAAGTATAATAGCAATTTTTAAAAAAAGTCTCCATAAAATTTTTAGTCCATCACAAAATCTGAATGATTTCTTCGTGAGTATAATTTTTTTTCTTGAAATAGGTATACATCTGGAAATATTTTTTCTTTTAATTTTTAAAAGAGATTTATTTATTTTATGTGAGTACACTGTAACTGTATAGATGGTTGTGAGCGTTCATGTGGTTGTTGGGAATTGAATTTTAGGACCTCTGCTCGTTCTGGTCAATCCCGCTTGCTCTGGACAATTCTGCTCATTCAGTCCCTGCTCGCTCCGGTCCAAAAGATTTATTTATTATTACACAAGTACAGTGTACTTATTATTATGTAAGTACTTATTACAACCAGTGTTCTTAACTGCTAAGCCCATCTTTCCAGTCTCTAAAATCAGTGTATTTCTGATAGCAGTTTGGCAATCTGTATAAAAGCTTTACACATATACATATCTTGGGATTTACAATTTTATTATTTGTATGTAATGTATATATGTGAGGACAGGAGTGTGTCACTGTATGTGTGTAGAGATCAGAGGACAACATCTGAAGTTGGTGGAACTCAGGCTATAAGTGATTTTACCTGATGAGTCATCTTATCAACCTTGAAGAAAGAAACAGTTTCTCATGTAGCCCAGACTGACCTCAAATTTGCTGTGTAGCTGAGCATGACCTTGAACTGATCTTGTATCCTCCTTTTTGCTGGCTTGGCACTGTGTTCTTTGCTTTTCTGTGGCTTTTGTATTAACAACAAGTTAATTAAGTAACTTTCTACAAAAGTGAGAAAGTTTACACTTAGTTGCAGTCTATTTCCCTTCTCTGTTTTCTTCAAATCTTATCATTTAGCTTGGTTCCTAGCTGCCTGGTTTAGCTTGATAGCCAGGTGTGAGAGTACATAGGCCAGATAAGGATCTTTTTATATGTTTAGCACCAGGGTTGCCGTGGAGCCTAGAGAATCTATTTGGTGTATCTGCTCGAGGGCCAGCTACTAACTCTCAGGCCTAATCTGAGAAATAAGATCAAGGGTAAATAAATGGAGCAGGCAGAGCTGTGTTCTGGAGGAAAATGATGAAAAGTGTAAGCTCTGTGCTCTGGAGGAAAATGATGAAAAGTGTAAGCTAACGGGGGTGGGGTGACAGGGACCTGCAGTTAGGATGGGAGTGAAATGGATGCCTTTTGTACATCATCAGTCTAGTAATGTCACACAATGCAGCCGCAGCCTATTCTATTACTGAGTTCTGTGGGGAAGAGAGAAAGGATGGAACTTTGTTCATGCGCCCAAGAATCGAGCTGCTTTTATTATCAAAGACCTTTACAGCATTAGCAGTATGATGCCAAGACTTTACAGATAATATACACAACAACACGTTAGTGTTGGACAAGGCATACAAAATTATACAAGTAATCATATTCAACATGAAGTTTCAAATATAGAAGTTGTAAGAAATATGATTTTGATGCTTGCTTTGATCTTTTAATTCATGACAAGTATATTTGCTTCAATTTATATTGAATGTTTTGGGTATTTTTCACTTTTTTTTCCCCCTGAAACAGGGTTTTTTTGTGTAGCCTTGGCTATCCTAGAACTAGCTCTGTAGATTAGGCTGGCCTCCATCTGCCTCCTGAATTCTGGGATTAAAGGCATGCACCATCACTGACCTGGAAAACGTAAAAGTTTTAAACCTAATCATTTTTATTTATATAGATATTTTATGCATTTTAGTATTTTCCCTGCTTGTATGTCTGTGTACCTTGTGCGTGCCTCTGGACCATGTGCAGTGCCTGTGGAGGTCAGAAGAGGGAATCAGATCCCTTGGAACTGGAGTTCCAGGTGGTTGTAAACCACTATGTGGGTACTAGGAAACTAACCCAGGTCCCCTTGCAAGAGTAGCCTGTGCTTGTAATGGCTGAACAATCTCTAGCCTTTGTGTAATATTTTATGGCTCTGTTCACATGTCATTAAATATTATCTTATAGAAAATTTCCATTTTAAAGATAAATGTAGTATTGGGAATGTGATCCAGTTAGTAGAGTGTGCTTGTCTATAGTGCAAGAATCTCTCAATTCAATCCTAGTACTGCATAAAGCAGGCCTAGTGTTAGACACTTTTAATCCTAGCACTGAGGGTGTAAAGTCAGGAGGACCAAAAGTTCAGTCTTCTACTACATCGTGAGTTTATTAAAACCAGCTTGGGCTACCTGAGAACTTACCAAAAAAAAGATAAGCAGCAGTTGGTCAGAGCAATGCAAATTTGATAGTGGATCAGTATAGATCTTCTTTTTGGAGAAACATACATTCCTGTCATCTTCCACTACTGTTTTTTAAGACAGTATTGCTGTTTCGTCCTGGCTAACCTAGAACATGCAGGCTATGACCATTCAATTAATCCTCCTGCCTCAGCCTCCTGAGTGGAAAGATAGTTGGGAGCATGCTGAAGCTATAGTGTTGCAGTTGTTTTTAAAGATTGCATAGTTAATCAAATTTGGGATTGAGTAAACCAGAGTTCATTAAAGCCAGAGGGGTTGACATTTAGAGATAGGTACCTTAGTTCCACTTCCCCAAGACAGCAAGAAATACTCTATAACTGAAAGATGATTATTTTTAGCTTTCCGTTGGGCAGGGCAGTAAGGCAGAGTGGCAAAAGTGTAGCCATTAGCTGAGCTCTGTGTTCTGTATCAGGCCTCACAAGCCTTGCTTTTGTATGCCTAGGATTTGGCTTCCGGTGTTCTAAGCTTGTATACACAATGTGGTTCCTCTTTTTTTCTTTTTCATTTAGTTCATATTTTTTGGGAATACTTTGCAAAAACTTTAAAGAGTGAACTTTCTATAACCCCTTCTCTGTGTATTCTGTATGTCTAAGTCTTGTTTGTCTTTCCTAGAGATGGGCCTTTGGCAGCCTAAACTTATTAAGGAAGGGTGTTGAAAAGTCATCTCCCTTAAGGGCCATAAGTGCTCCCTGCAAACATCATCAGCCCTTAGTGATGCACACCACCAGACTATGAAACCATCAAGGTTTCAAAATGACACAGAAGATGTGTTGGGAATTTGCATGCCTTCTATTTACACTTGAGAGCTGAGAGCAAGTTATATAACATTACAGATCACTGAGTGGCTATTGCACTAACAGAGGGACAGTTCTCCTATACCCCACATAGCCAGTATTTGAATTCCTTTCTTAGCAAAGATTCAAAATATTGTGCATTATAGAACTTTAAGAATTCAGAATTGATGACAGTTACTTAAAACACTGGTGATTTAGCTTCATTCAGACTTTAATGTTACTTCCTGTTTCATTTAGGAAAGCAAAGATCTCCTATTCATGTATTGAAATCAATGCCTTTAATAAGTTATTGTTTCCCTAAACTTGTTGTAGTCTGGCTTCTATATCTATATGCTATTATAGACTGACAAGTTTAGGTATGATTTGTTAAATATATGAATAAATAAAAAGTTAAATAATGGGGTTTGTTGTGATATTCTCATACATACATGCCCAGGTTGTTAGTTTGATGCCAGATGCCTTTACTCACTGAGCCATTTTGGTACCGGCCACTTTTTGACCTTTCATTTTTGTTGTAGCACTATCTCGATTTTGATTTGCATTTTCGCAGTTAAGACTGTTGAACATCTTTTAACAGATTTTGAGCTACCTATGTCCTTGCCTTATTTAAGATCTTTTTTGCTCAGTAATTTTTAAAAGATAGCCTCATTTTATTTTATTTCACTTCATTTCGTTTTATTTTAAGAACCTAAGTTCTTAATTTTTTTAAAGTCCAATTCATTAGTGGTCATCTTGCCTCTTAAGTGCTCACTTTGATTTTGCCATTTTTAAGTGAAATACTTAAGTTCAACTCTGTGATATTACCAAATGGACTTTAATGTTATTTTCTATTTCATTTAGGAAAATAAAGATCTCCTATTTGTGTAAAGAAATCAATGTCTTTAATAAATCATTCTTTACCTAACCCTGTTACAGTCTGACTTGTGTATTTCCACAGCAGATCCCCTCAACAGTAACAGTATGGTAGTTCCTCCATACTGCTTTCTCCCTTGCTAGGCCTAGTCAACGTCTAGGTTACTTTGTATCTCTAAGAATTTGCCTAGTTTAGGCATCTTTTACAGGTAGAATCGTACACTATCTTTTTTTTTTTTTTTTTTTTTAAGCATAAAAATTTAATGTCTCCCCTTTGAGGCAGGTAAAGTCACCTTTGACAATGCCACAAAGGTTGTCTGGCACTTTTGTACACAAGGACATGGTCCAATATTGTATTGACTTAGGATACAAAAAGGCACATAGAGTTGAGGCTTAGACTCCCCTGGGCTGGAGTTGGGTAGAGCGGGAGTAGGGAGTGGTTTGGGAACATGAGAAGCATGGGGACTTGACTTCTTGTTGACAGAGGTAGTAGGTCATCGGTAGGCCTGAAGTGCAGAAGGCAGTGCAAGCCCTCAGGCAGGGTAGCAGCTGCTGTGGTGACCACCATCTGCCCAGTTCAACAGTTCGCTGCTCTGAAACCACAGCTCGATCTCCCTCTGGGCCCCATCCACAAAATCGCTAGCATGGATGACGTTCCTGCTGATGTGAACACTGAAGTCACCCCTGATTGTCCCGGGGGCTGCCTCTGTTGAGTCGGTGTGTCCTATCATGGCCCTTGAGATATGGACCACATTGTAGCCTTCCCAGACCATGGCCACCACAGGCCCAGAGCTCATGTAGCTGATAAGAGCTGGGTAGAATGGCTTCCTCTGTAGGTCCCGGTAGTGCTCAGCAAGGATGCTCTCTGGTGCCTGCAGCATCTTCATCCCCACCAGCTTGAAGCCCCGCCTCTCAAAGCGTTGTATCACAGTCCCCACTAGCCTCCTGTGTACCCCCATCTGGCTTCACAGCAACCAGCGTCCGCTCTTGGGGCCAGGGGGGCCCTCCGGAACTGGGGCGCACCAGCAGGCACTGAAAGCGTGGCCCGCACAACAGCGCCTGCAGCGCGGCGACGCGCCCGAAAAGGCTGCCCATGGTGTACACTATCTTTTTATATGATCTGTTTTTGTCCACATTATACAATCTATCAGAACTCCATTCTATTGCATCTTATGCAAAATAATATCCACATTACACTTTCTCCATTCTTCTTCTGTTCACTGACAGGTTATTTCACCTTTCATTTGTAGATACATTTTATGAGCATTTCTGTATATGCAAGTATCCTTTTGGTCCACACACCCAGAAGTAGGATTACTGGTCTCTATGGCAATTTTGTGTCACCAAACTGTTCCACAGTGGATATGCAGCAGCACTTACGTTACATTCCTACCACCAACGTACACAGATCCCAGCTTACTGGATAATTGGTGCTGGTGGTGGTGGTTGTTGAGGGTGGTGTTTCTTTAGGAGAGACTGGTTTGGTTTGGTTTAATATAGCTAATAGGTTAAAGGTTACCTCATTGAGATTTTGGTTGGCATTTCCTAAATGAATAACAACACTGAACATCTTTTTGTGTGTTCACTGGCCTTTTTGTATTACTTGGAGAAGTGTCTGTTTTAGGACAATGTCTGTTTTTTAATTTCTCTCTCCTCCTCCTCTTCCCCACCTCCTCCTCTTCTTCTTTCTCTCTCTCTCTCTCTCTCTCTCTCAATGGATGGAGGCTGTCAATCTCGGGAGTTGTTCCTTGTTACCATCATATACCTTCTTTTTTCAAATGGCTTTCAGTGCCTGGAGCTCTCCGGGGAGGCTAGACTGGCTCTCCCGAGAGCCTCAGGATGCTCCTGCAGCCACCTTCCAAGTGCTAGTTTTAAACCGAAACTCAGAAGCGTCCTTATCTTTGCATGACCAGCACTTTACTGACAGAGCCTACACCCTAGTCATTTAGTCATTTACATCGGGTTGTCATTGTGTAGCAGTTTGTTGATTTGTTTTTTCAGGACAAAGTCCTGTTGTGGAGTCCAGACTGACCTTGCCTTTACACTCTTCCACCTCAGCCTACCGAGTACTGTGGCAGTGGAGGCTGTTGTGCCCAGCTATGGAACTTTACATATGTTGGATATTTGCGCTTACCCAGTCAGTATGTCTTTACAAGAGTCTCACTGAGTCTGTAGGTTGTCTCTTTATTCCTTTGATAATGTACTTTGTTTAACATCTGAAAGGTTAATTTTTTAAACTAGAATTTCACTTTATTTTTCTTTTGCCTAAGTTTTTATGTCATTTAAGAAGCTATTGTCCAGTTCAAAGTCATGAGGATTAATTCCCTGTTTTCTTCTAAAGTTTTAATTTGTAAATTTAGTTTTCCACTTATTTTGAATTAAGTTTTATGGACAGTGCAGCTAAAGAACCATCTCCATCCCGTCACCATTGAATGCCCAACTGACCCCCACCCACCCCCATTGTTGAAAAGATCCTTTCCCTTAGGAAGCATCTTGCCATATTGTCAAACCATGGCCTTAGATGCCTGGTTTTATTTCTGGCTCCCAGTTTGCTTCCATTGATGTGTATGTCCCTGCAGTTTTTGTTTAGAACTGAGTATGTTGAGTATTATATAGCATGCTAAGACTGGGAAATCAGAATTTCTTCGGGAACTACCTTTGTTGCTTGTTACTGAGTACAGCTGTCCGATGTTACAGTGACATTTTCATAGTAGTTTTGCAGTTATACTGAGCTTGGTCTGTGAAGTTTACGGTCCGTTATGTCTGTATTTTGCCTATAGGCTGTCAAAGATTTCCTATAGGAATTTTTTTTTTAAAGATTTCTCTCTCTCTCTCTCTCTCTCTCTCTCTCTCTCTCTCTCCCTCCCCTCCCCTCCCCTCCCCTCCCCTCCCCTCCCCCCCCTCTCCCTCTCTCCTTTTTTTTTTAATTAGTTGGTTTGAGCCTTTTCAGCATACTATTTGGCTCAGAGTGGCCTTGAATTTGTAATCCTCCTGCTGAGGGCAGACTTTTCAGCAAGTGACGCTCCGTTCAACTTATCCTTTTTTTTTTAATTTGTGTTTTTGTTTATAAATTATAACTGCCTCTTTTTAAACTGTCTGATAATACCTGCGAGCTTTATAATATCCTTTAAATTGGCTTATCTGATGTTATTGATGTGTGACTTTTTTGTTTGATTTTTTTTTTTTTAAGATTTATTTATTGTTATATGTAAGTATACTGTAGCTGTCTTCAAACACACCAGAAGAGGGTATCAGATCTCATTACGGATGGTTGTGAGCCATCATATGGTTGCTAGGATTTGAACTCGGGACCCTCAGAAAAACAGTCGGTGCTCTTAATTGCTGAGCCATCTCTCCAGCCCCCTTGGTTTTGGTTTTGGTTTGTTTTTTTTTTTTTTTTTTTTTTTTTGGTTTGTTTTGTTTGGTTTGTTTTTAAGACAGGGTTTCTCTGTGTAGTTTTGGCTGTCCTGGAACTCACTCTGTAGAGCAAGCTGGCCTCAAACTCAGAGACCTGTCTGCCTCTGCCTCCTAAGTGCTACATAGCCCTGGCTGGTCTGGGACTTACTGTGTAGACTAGGCTAGCCTAATCTTACAGAACTCTGCCTGCCTCGCCTCCTGAGTACTGGGATTAAAGGTATTGCTACCACAGCTGGCCCAGTGTGGTTGTTTCTTAATCTACCCTCTTGGTGTTCATTTTTCTTTTGTTTTTTTATTGCTCTTTAGTTATTTATTGTTCTTCTCTTCCTCCTGTTTTCCCCGCTAAAACATGCTTTTTATGTCTCTTGCTCTTCCCGCCCCACCTCCACCCCCACCCTGCTAGTGGGATATATGATGTATTGCTTTGTCAGGTATTCTGAGCCTTGTCACATCATCACAGTCTATCCTTGAGAAGCATTGGCAGTGGGTGTGGCTTCCGTTCCTGCCCTTCTGGTCTTCATACTGTTCCTAAGCTCTGCTTCCCTGTAGCTTTGAAACTTTGCATTTTGCTGCTGTTTTAGAAAATGGTGATCTATTTACAGACACGGTGGTTCATTCTATTTCTCTGTTGTTTGCTTTTCTGGTACCCATTCTTTCTGGACATCCAGATAGTCTGGTATCATCTCTGCATACAGACTTCCTTTACTGTTTCATTAAGCATAAGGGTGGAGGTGAGTTCTTTTACCTCTTATGTATTTCTGGTTTGATTTGGGTTTTTGTTGTGTTTGTCTTACTGAGCTAAGAAGTCCCGGCTGATAGTTTTTGTTGTTATTTTGTGTTTGTTTGTTTGCTTATTTATTTATCCTTTAAAATGCTCACCATGCTCCATTCTGGATGACGTGCTGCCATCTGAGTGAACACTCCTTCCTATTGCCTTGCTGAGCCACCATGTCTTTCCTTGGCCTTCTTTTCTTTGATCACTTTTAAGGCTTTCTTGCTGTCCTTGTGTTTGCTCAGTTCTTTGGTGGCTGCTCCTCCAGCCCATTCTCTTCTGTCCTAATGAATATGGTTCATTGAACACAGTTTTGTTTTGTTTTTTAAATTGTGTCTCCTGCTTTTCATCTCATTTCTTGTTAATTCTTTTTATTTTTTTAAGATTTACTTATTTATTTATTATATGTAAGTACACTGTAGCTGTCTTCAGACACTCCAAAAGAGGAAGTCAGATCTCATTACGGATGATTGTGAGCCACCATGTGGTTGCTGGGATTTGAACTCCAGACCTTCAGAAGAGCAGTCGGGTGCTCTTACCCACTGAGCCATCTCACCAGCCCTCTTGTTATTTCTTAATTGATACCATTCCCAGAGTTGTTCTCTCCACTCACCAGAGATGCCAGTGCTCTCATCCACTCCTTTATCCACTGCCCAATTTCACCCAGGCCTCCTCCTAAGCTCCAGGTCAGTCCGTCAATCTTCCTTCCTTCCTCCCTCCCTTCCTGTTTTTCTTTATGATTTACTTTTATGGGGAATCTTGTAGAAGAATTGGGGGAAGGATTGAAAAAGCAAACTCCACAGGAAGACCAATAGAGTCAACTAACCGTAACCCTGGGGGGCTCCCAGAGACTGAGCCACCAACCAAAGAGCATACATGAGCTGAACTAAGGCCCCTTCCCCCATTATATGTAGCAGATGTGCAGCTTGCGTGTTCCTCAACAACTGGAGCAGGGGCTGTTCCTGACTTCACTACCTGCCTATGGATCCTGTTCCCCTAACCAGGCTGCCTTGTTTGGTATCAGTGGGAGAGCATATGCCTAATCTGGTAGTGACTTTATGTGCCAAGGTGGGTTGGTACCTTGGGAGTTGGGAGCTCCCCCTTCTCAGAGGAGAAGGGGAAAGGGGGGATGGGGGGAGGAGCTGTGTGAGGGTGGCTACGATTGGGGTATAAAATGAGTAAAATAAATGGAAAAAATTACTTTCGTTATAATTATGTGTGGATATATTTATCTGAAAGTGGGTCTATGCATATAAGTGTAAGTACCTGCAGGGGCAGCAGTGTGTGATGCTCTGGAGCTGGAGTCACAAACTGTATTGTAGTTGCATGATATGGAGGCTGGGAACCAAACTTAGCCCCTCTGGAAGAAGAACAAGTGTTAACTGCTGAGCCGTCTGTCCAGCCCCGAGATTTGGGTTTCTTTATAACTTTCTCTACCTAGGTAGGAAGAAACCATAGTGAACAACTGAGGAACGGGTTTTACCTGGAGGCAAAGCTCCTTAGAGGGCTGCAAGTAAGAGGATGAGCTCATACTAATCGGACTTGGTGTACCTCAGTGAATAAGAGCACAGACTATAAGCATGGTTTTGAATCCCCAGTGTTTGCAGAAAAAAGCCAGGTGTGGCTAGACCTGCCTCTAATCCAGCAGAGGGGCTGGGGACAAGTGGATCCCAGGAATTTCTCTGGCCAGCCAGCTTCGCTGAACTTGAGAGCAGAGCTTCAGGTACAGTGAAAGCCATGTCCCAAATGCAAGAAGACATCTAACATTGTCTTCTGGGGTCCACATAAACACACAGACACACAGACACACACACACACACACACACACCACAGCCTGGTATTCTGTCTAGATAACTGTGTCTTTGAGCCTTGTTCTGAAAAAAAAGAATGAATATGGAGAAACCTACTGATGAGGTGCTTAAGCAGAGAAAGCTCTAGGAATTAAAAGGAGCATTTTCACATCATGTTAAAAGAACAGTGGAAGCTGAGCACAGACATTTCTGTCTAAAACCCCAGCACTGGACAGACTGAAGGAAAAGGATCCAAGTTTGGGTGCAGACTGAGTCTGTCTTCCCTCCCAAAGCAACCAATGGAAAGACAGCTTTAAAAAACAACAACAAAGCATGGTGGCTCAAACCTTTAATCCCAGCACTTGAGAGGCAGAGGTGAGCAGATATCCTTGAGTTCCGGATCTGGTCTACATAGTGAGTTCTAGGATAGCCAGGGCTATGTAGAAAAAAACTGCCTCAAAAAAACAAAATAAAAAAAATGTAGTTTTTACAGGTTTGTATGCTAATATAAGGATCCTATGGCTGCTGGGAATCCAACCCAAAAGTCCTGCAAGCACCACACCCCTGCACTCTGACTGCAGTCCAAGAACAAACGTGTGTGTGTGTGTGTGTGTGTGTGTGTGTGTGTGTGTGTGTGTGTGTGTGTTTGGAGACTGGGTTTCTCTGTGTATCTCTGTCTGTCCTGGAGCTCCCTCTGTAGCAAGAACATACTTTTCACCATGAAATGATACAGCTCTGAATTGACCAGGAAGTGAGAGATATGTAGATCCGAGTTCCGGCTCTTGACTTGCTACAAACAAATATAAAACCTTTACAGCTTACTCCTCACTAGCTGGACCTTGTAGCTTTTCTTCGTGGTGGTCAGGTGGGTTGGAGACACTAGATGGTAATTGTTAGTGTTCTTGTCATGGTCCATCTGGAGTATCAAAGAGTGACAGATATCAGTGGGTAACATCAGGTTTGTTTCTCCATAAATTACCTACCGCCTTAGCTATGCCTCATGGTCTGTGCTCTGGGATGGACACGGTGAGGAAGAAATGATGGAACTAGAACAAATATGCTGTGAAAGAGTGTGGTATGATAGCCTTTGAAAGGTTATGATCGATTATGAAAGTTTATGACAGCCTTTTCAGTGTCACAGACTAGAGTGTGTCAAGAGAAGTGGCTGATGGAGAAGGTTAAGGCGTCCATGTTTTCTGATACTTGAAAAATGGCTGCTCTGGATAATGAGTGTTTTATGGTACCAGTGGGTGGACTCTCTAACTAACATTGCAGATTTTAGGCCTGTGCTTTATGGCACCAGTGGGTGGACTCTCTAGCGTTGCAGACTTTCAGTCATTATAGGACAGAAGTAGCCATGTTGTTTTAGCCAGCATCTTGTCATTCTAAATCTGTACCCATCTGAAGCTTCACAGCAGTCATATATTTGAAAATGAGTCTAAATTTTTGCCTAGTGAATAATACGAATTTTTGTGTGGCGGAGATTATTTTAGCACTGTTGTAGAGCAGAGCCAAAGATTTAAATTGGGCCAGGCCTGCTTGGGCAAACAATCCCCATACAAGATACTCTGAGAAAGAAGCTAGCTGCTAAGGTTGATGACAGAGGGCCGTATTTGCCTTCCCGCATGCTCCCTCCTTGTTTATTGGTAATTGCCAGATTGTTACTGCACTTACAATTGTGGTAACTTTTTCTGGTTAGCAACTGTTCCTTGGTGATAGATTCTTTAAGAAAAAGCCTCTCCCCACACATGAAGTAGAAATGCAAATCTAGCCTTTAAAAGATGTTGCTTCTGCACTGAGATGTAATTTTAGACCTGTGCTCTTTTCCACTGTTGGTTGTGCAGATTTTTCGATGAGGCATGCTGCAGTTGGGGTGGCTGATATGTTTCTTGCAAGTAGAACAAACCCAGTTAAGCAAGAGATTGAAATTAGCCAACAGTTAGCTTCTCTGCAGTCTTAGATAGCCCAGAGCCAAGAATTATATGATGACAACTCTTAGTGATTCTTTGGTATTAAATTATCTTGGAAAAGTGCAGTTTTAATTTTTTCCCCTGAAAGACAGGCCCTCATGTAGTCCAAGATAGTCTTAAACTCAGTATATAGCTGAGACTAACCTTGCCCTCCAGGGCTTCCAGCTTCTCCCTCTTGAGTACTGAGAGTACAGATGTGTGCCACCACACCCAGTGTATGGGATACAGGAGTTAACTAGGCAGCAACCTACCAACAGAGCCACATTCCCCAGCCTGAGATTTCTTAATTTACCTATTTATTCAATAAATAGTAGTTCAGAACTTGACACTCAGACGCCGTGTGTGTGTGTGTGTGTGTGTGTGTGTGTGTGTGTCTGTCTGTCTGTCTGTCTGTCTGTCTGTCTGTCTGTCTGTCTGTCTGTCTATGTGGACCCCAGAAGACAATGTTAGATGTCTTCTTGCATTTGCTCTCCATCTTGGGACATGGCTTTCACTGAACCTGAAGCTCTGCTCTCAAGTTCAGCAAAGCTGGCTGGCCAGAGAAATTCCTGCTCTCACGTGCCATGCCTATGTCTGTGCCTGAATGTCTTGGAATGTCTCTCAGAAAGCCAACGTATTTGTTGATCTCAGCATAGTTGGGGAATCCCTTGTGCCACAGTGACGCATGCTGCTTGTCTGCTTGCTGCCTTCCTTTTCCCTCCCCCTCCATCCTTTTTGTTCTTCATTCTTGTGTTTCACTTATATGTTGATCCTTTGAGAAGTGAACTCATCCAAGACTATGAAAAACTGTATATGATGTTGTATATAAAACATGTATGGTGCTCAGGTGTGGTGGCACACACCTATAATCACAGCTTTCAGGCTCAGGAGAATTGTGTTTGAGGTTGACCTTTGCTGCATAGCATTATGGTGAGGCCCTTTCTCAAAACAAACAAGTTATTTCTCAAAATAAACAGAAGGCAGTGAAAGATTAATTTACTTTCAAAAATAAATGCAGTTTCACCTGTGCAGATTCAAAGCAGGTACATTTGTTTCTTAGCTCAGAAACTCTGTATATGAAATTAGTATTGGTATGCTATTATAAGAGTATGTATATAATTAGACAACTTTTGGTTGGTCTTTGCTATGTGTTCTCTGAATTTGAGTTCTGAAGTGCTGTTTCTGGAATCAGGCCTCTCTGTGCCTTTGGTTTTGATATATCACAACTAGAAATTTGTTAATTCTCAGTGCTTTTGTTGTCTGGTCTCTAGGATATACAGTTAATTAATGATGTGGTTCTGGCTGTGTCTGTACTGATGGGCTTTAAGATTATTAAAATGTAACTCTCTTCTTCAGCTTCAGACAACAGCCAGCGCTTTCGGGAAACCTGTTTTGCATTTGCCTTGACACCACAACAGGTGCAGCAGATCAGCAGCTCCATGTAAGTCACCTTCAGTCTGACCTGCAGTTTGGTATAAGCCCAGAACCTACCCTAGTAACTGTGTTCAACTTTCAGCAGAGGTACCGTGCCCCCGCCCCCAGCTCTTTCCCTTCCTCCCTCCCACCTCCCTCTCCCCACCACCCCCACGTATGGGTACTGTTGACATTTCTGATACTTAGGAATAGAATGACATGTCTTCATGTATATATTTAAAAACAACTTTTATTCTTATTCTATTTTAGGGATATTTCTGGGACCAAATGTGACTTCACAGTGCAGGTCCAATTAAGGTACAGTGTTGACTATAATATATATTCAACTTTTATAATAGAGTGTTCCTTAAAAATTAATTTTTAAAATAATCTCCTCAACAAATGTATTGCAGATATTGAGTGAGCTACCTAGGAAGAGAAAGCACCCTGAGAGACTCTGCTTGTTGACCATTTGGGTCTTCTCCTTAGCGGTGCTCCTGGTAGTCCGGAAGCTGCATCTGATAGACACTTGAAGTATCAGCTTTTGGGCGGTTGTGGTCGCATGGGCCCTTGAGCTAGTGCAGGAGGATCTTTCTAAGTTCAGCTCTGCTTTCTCTAACAGAGGCAGAGAGGACAGCACAGCACAGCAGTCTGCAGTCTCACACACAAACACCAGATACTCCAGCCTACCCCATCCTGTTTCACTTGTAATTTAACATGCCCTAATTTAGAACCCACATGGAAGTTCTCCGAAATGTACAGAAGCATACCAACACACAGGCTTGCAGACACCACTTGTCAAGTTTTGTTTCTAGGCTCTTTCATTGCTTCTGAGGGCATCTAAGAAATTTTTTTCTTTTCTTTTTTTTATAAGGGTTTTTTTAATTTTTATTTTATGTGTATTGGTGTTTTGCCTTCTTGTGTCTGTGTGAGGGTGTCAGAAGCCCTAGAACTGAAGTTATAGACAGGTGAGCTGCATGTGGCAGGCCCTGGTCTGTTGCAATAGGAGCCAGTGTTCTTAACCACTGAGCTAACTGTCCAGCTCTCTACCTCAGTAAAGGTTAGTCAGTAGGATGAGAAGCCACAATTTTTGTAGAAATCCTTGATTTTTCCAAAAGAGTGTTCATTTAATGTAAAAATTAATGTTTTGTGAGTTTTTAAAATAGTGTTCTATTTTCTGCAAAAGTAGCACCAAGCTGTGGCTACTCAGCATCTTTGGTTCTTTAGTAGCGAGGTAAACCCTTGGCTCTTTTGACTGACTTGGTCTTGAAGGTGAGGTTTTGGCCCTGAGATCATGTTTTCAGTATATTCTACTGAGAACCAGCAAGATGTTTCAGGGGCCATATCAAAACTACTGTATGCTGTATCTTCCTCTCAGATTTGTAATGCATATGAGCCTGTATGCAACTCTGGAAAGATCTTTGATACAGATGCTTTAATTGTTTTGATTCAGGTTTTTAAAAGTTTAGTAAACTATGGAACCCTTTTGAAAGTTCATGAGACTTCTTCAATTCTAGACAAAAAACTCCAGGCAACTAAGGAATCTTGAGAAGAAGAACAGTCTTCTCCAGGGAGGAGCACACAGTTAGTTATCCAATACCAAGTGATCGGCCTCGAGGACATATGCATACAAGGGGCATTATATGGATTGAGCATGTTGTATTTATATATTTAGAAGCACACACACGATTGAAGAGAGAGGGGGGCCATATATTTAAAAGAGAGTAAGGAAAAGGGGGTGGTACCTAGGAGGGATTGGCAGGAGGAAAGGAGAACATGAAGTCATTATAATTTCATAAAATTAGGAGTTAAAAAAATCAGTTTTTAACACCTTCTAACTCTTCTTCAGAAGATAGTTAAATAAATTCTAAAATCATTGTGCACACTAGTACAGGTTGGTAGTCACAGCTTCTTATCCAGATACTTGATGGAGTTATTTACTGTTGGCCTTAAGCAACTAAGCTTAAGGAATAAGGAGGAATACTCCTTATACTTATAAGGAATAAGGAGGCAAACTCGCACCCCTTGTTGTAAATCCATATATAACCTTTTTGGTTGTTCAATCAAAAGAGGGTGTTGCTGCATAGCCCTGGCTGGCCTGGAACTCACAGAGCTTCCCCTGCTTCTACTCTCTGGGTGCTAGGATTGAAGGCGTGGCCACTAAACCCAGCCACATATAACTTTGGACTGTCCCCCAAACCTAACTATGAATGGCTGATTACTGATAACCTAGACAGCCAATTATCACATGTTGTATATGTGATATATTTGATGAAAATGAACAAGAACCACATGAGGACATTTTTACTGTGACTGTTTAGAGTTTTGAAGGACTACTCGAAGAGGTGCTTGAATCCGAGCAGTGGGGAGCTGGCAGTCACTGCACTGTAATCACTGCTGTAGAAACAGGGTGCAGGTTTGAAGTCCTTGTTCTCACTCTATTCAGTCTTACAGACACTGAAAAATAAGTGTTATTCTTGATTGTGTATTACTTCCTGTCCCCAGCACATGCTCAAGGTCTGTCTGATTGCACAGAAACAGGAAGCATCTGGAAAATCCCAGCAAGCTCTGTGGACCACAGTTCTGTGCACTTGTCACTTAAGATCTCAGCTTTGTGTTTGCTTTTCTGTGACTGGGAATGGCACCAGGTGTGGTGGTCTGTGTGCATGGAGTTTAATGGACTTTTTTTTTTTTTTTTTTTTTTTTTTTTTCGAGACAGGGTTTCTCTGTGTAGCCTTGGCTGTCCTGGAACTCACTTTGTAGACCAGGCTGGCCTCGAACTCAGAAATCCGCCTGCCTCTGCCTCCCGAGTGCTGGGATTAAAGGCATGCGCCACCACGCCCGGCTATGGAGTTTAATGGACTTCTAAGTAGTAGATTTATACATATTTTGTGGTAACTTAGAGTTACTATTATCTACATATATTTTATGCATTTATAAGCTATCTAAATTCTTAATGTTTTTCAACATCTAGACTAACTGGTTTTTCTTTCAGTTTGTTTAAGATATCACAAATTTATGCACATGTGTGCACCTTTGCATACACACACACACACATACACACACACACACACACACACACCTGTGCAATTCAGACCTCTGTTCAATGGTCAACTTTGTTTTAAAAGTCTGTTTACCTATGTTTATTCCTCATGTAAAATATTCTTTTTTATTGTTTGTTCTTTTTCTGTTTTAAAATTGATGATCTTTCAAGTTAACTATCAAGTTAAAATGTTAGAGGTTATCTTTTAATAAGAAATAAACTCAATCTTTGCCGTTTAGGTTTTGTTTATCAGAAACCAGTTGTCCACAAGAAGATCACTTCCCACCCAACCTTTGTGTAAAAGTGAATACAAAACCTTGCAGCCTTCCAGTAAGTTCTAAAAGTAATTTCTGAATTAGCATTTCCTAGGTGACTATTATATAAGTCATCTTAGATGTTTTTAATTATCATTTTGGGGACTAAGGATGCTTGGTCAATGATAGAGTGCTTGCTTAGTATTGGAAAGATGCTGAATTCAGCTCCAGTACCACAAGGAGACATTTTCTATGTGTGTCTGTATGTCATTATATGTGACTAGGTGAGGCTCGATAACATAGGTTAGCAGTTTTGATATGGAGAGAAAATTGTAGCATTTTGAGTTAGCCATAGTAGCATCTGTGTTACACTTTGTTTGGGGATGCATGTCATCAGTGTCTCGCAGCTGAACTCCTGTGACTGTGTGCCTGTGGGCGAGCAGGGTTTGAGATGCTGACCTGCCTTATATGGGGTGGGGTGGGAGCTGTGTTTGTTCCCCTCAGAAAAGTTTTTTGTATACTTCTTTAAGACATTATGAACTCACTCTGATTCTTAAATTAAGAGAGTTTGAATTTCTATCACTAGGGGAAGCGGGAGGGGATTTTTGGAGGGAAAACTAGGAAAGGGGATAACATTTGAAATGTAAATAAAGAAAATATCTAATAAAAAAATTTCTATCACTGGTATTTTTCTCAGTCTTAAACAAGGCTGGTAAGTTGTTTGGAGAGATTGGGTGACTAAGTGTTTGCTTCCTTACTTTTTAATGATATCATTTGTATTTTCTAGCCTGTACTTTGTACATTGTTTTGTTTAAGAAATGGGACCAATTGTGGAATAGCAGAACTTAATTTTATTTTTTCCTTAGGGTTACCTTCCACCTACTAAAAACGGTGTGGAACCAAAGCGACCTAGCCGACCAATTAATATCACCTCACTTGTCCGATTGTCCACGACAGTACCAAATACCATTGTTGTTTCTTGGACTGCAGAAATTGGAAGAGTAAGTAAGCTTTTGTTTGTAGCTATTTTCCTGTCATAAAGAAGGGTTAATCACTATGACTTGCCTGAGTTTATATGTGACTTATACTGTAAATGAGTTGAAAAGGATTTTTGTCCCATGGTGAATCTTTAAGCTATTTCTATTGAACCGTGTAGTATCATAAACTTCTTCCTATGTCATTATATATTCTTTTGCAGCTTTTTAAATGATTATATCATATGGTGATAAGAATATACCACTATTTAGCCTGTTCTCTGATGTTGAGTATAGTTTTGAATACTGTCCTGACAGCTGTAGCTTTCCATAGATGAATGATGATTTCCTTACAGTAAATTCTCAGAAGTAGAGTTTTGAGCCAAAGAGCAAGAAGGATTTTGAGAAATTTTGTGTGCATTGACAGATGGCTTTCCTCAAAGATGTACAAATGTGTTCTCTGATTTATAGTGTTTATTTGCATGTGAACACTATTATCTTTAAACAATTCTTCAGCATTAAGTAAATGTCAGCATGTCGTACCCCTTTTGTTTTTGAGAAGAGTAGGCATATTTGGTGTTTATAACTATTTACATTTTAAATTTGTACCTGTGTTCCTTTTTCTTTTGTACTTTTCTTAGTTTTCTTACTAGGCTTAATCTATTGAGAATTCATTCTTAGTTAAATCTTACAAATCTTTGTCTCCAGTTTGTGAGCTTTTTATAAAGGCGATTACTTATATGTAGATTTAAATTTTTATAGTACCAAATGCTAACCAGCTTTTTGCTTTGTAGTCTTCTCCCCTTCCCATAATGCTCAGCCTTTGCATGCTTCCCACGGCTGGTAATAGTAGGCTACTAGATAGGAAGAAGGTTCCTTGTGTGTCTTTAGATAGTTAGTGCATCTGGAATTCATGTTGTTTGAGATTATTTTTTCACTTGTTAGTGAACCCAGTTCTAATATCGCTAAGTAAATGAAGTAAATGGTAGTTATTGTTACGTAATTTTTTTATATTCTGCTCCTTTTTATGAGCTTTCTCTATACTGTTTCTTAGTCTAGCATTCATTTTCTAGAATAATCTTTTAAATTTTTATTTAAAAATTATTGTACCTTTTTAGTGTTAACCCTCCTATCCATAAATTAATATATATCAACTATGTGTTATATACTGCATAATACTATTGTAGGGAAAACAAATTTTTATTTTCCCGGGGCCTGAGATCTGGAGGCTTCATATGTACACACAAAGAAATGTCCATTTGTTTAAGTGCTATAAGATAGCAGTGGCTGGTGATCTTAGTGTATCTCCTCTTTCAAGTACTTGAAAGAGGAGAGAGAGAGGTCAGGGAAGGGATTCACCAAGGAAGCGGTGACTGAGAGTAAAACTGGGAGAAAGATAGGGAAACACTCAGAGGAAATACAGCATCCCAGAGACAGGGATCCTTGTCTTTCCCAAGCAACTGAAAGGGTTTCACTGTGACCGAAGTGTAGTAAGTGAAAACAGCATCAGGGACCTTTCTGGAGAGTAAGACGTGCCTCAACCATGAAAGGCTTTGTAGGGAATGTCAAAGGTAAGCATTTTCTCTTCATATGCAGAAAGTTTCCATGTTCCCATTTAAAGCGAGGTCACTCCTTAGAGGGGCTCAGTAGTGGGGATAGTTGCCAAGATCATACGGTCGTCACCTGATCAGAGCCAGTTATTACAGAAACATTCATAGGAGCACCAGTGATTAGGAACGATACCCAGTGTCAGTGTCTGCCTCCACATGCACATACAAATGAACTTACAGACACACATAACTGTTTGAATGGAGAGCTGACAGGTGACATTAGCAAGAAGTGTTCAGTTGTGATGGGCTTGGAGGTAAGCTAGAGGGTTGTGAATTACAAGCCTATCACTCAGAAGAAGATGAGATGAAGGGGCTGACTGTGAGATTGGCAGTTCTTTGTCTTAAAGGGAGAATCTGAAATGTGTCTGGATGGTGGCAGGACTCTTCTAGAAGAAGGATAGTCAGTAGTGAATTGCATCCTTGAAGGAGCTCATAGTAACTAGGACAGACAGCTTCCTCAGTAGGACAGTAAAATGATTGGAGGGGCTAGAGAGATAGATAAGTTCTGGTTTTGTGATTTCTCTCACATCTGTCAGGTAGGAACTGAGATAAGCTGAGAGAGAAGTTACAGAGAGGGACTTGGAGACAAGTGGTGAAGGAAGGTGTTAGCATGAGACACTGTAAAGCTCCCCTTCACAGTATTTCGCCACATATGAACTGTGGAATTTCTTAACCACACACCTTCCACACTTTGCTTCTAGGTCTTTCTCAGACTCAGTAAGATTTCTTGAGAGTCACAGATGAGTAGGGCAACTGGAGGATTTTAATAGTAATCTGTAGTGGTTTCAGTCCCAGGAGCCATAGTTGTCCATTTGCTCAGATTCTCCTCGACGCTGCTCAGTGAGTCCATAGGTGGGATAGCTGTCCTGCATCCGTAATTCCTCTGCTATTCTTTTATACATAAAATTTAAATAAATCTTTAAAAGGTAGAAACAAAATTATTTTTGTGAATCTCAGATGACTATAATTACATTATTTTAAAATCACTAGTTTAATTCAGCTTGTGAGGATACTCTGAAAAGTGTGTGCAGAATGTCTCACTCTGTTATACAGAGATACTTGATCACCTGGCCTGGGCTGCAGGGGTATAATTCCAGCTGCTTAGGAGGTTGAAGCAAGAGAATCTCAAAATTAAAACCAGCCCAATCAGTTCTAGGCTGGCCTATGTAACTTCGTGAGATTCTGCCTAAAAGTACAAAGTAGAAACAAGGCTGTAATTACCTAGTAGAAGGGTTGCCTTACTCACAGGAAGAAGCCTTGTGAAAGAAGTTTTGACCCCCTTGGAAGAGGAGGTGAAAAGGAGGAAGAGATATGTCTCTTCAAAGAAATTAAGTAGACTCCACACAGTTCTTGAAGGAGAGAAGCATATTGTAACTTCTTGTTCTACTCTGTGGCACTGTATTTAACATTTATTAAACTCTCACTGTGAATGGTGGAATTATTTGAACACTACTGTAAAAGGGGAACAGAGGACATTGTTTGGATTATGGAGAAAGTATCTTACAGACTTAAACAATTTTATAAATGTTGCAAAAGTACAGACAAAATGAACAATTAGAGATGACATACAAATAGTTGGGGCCTAGGTGGTACCTTAGGGCTGGCTGGCAGACACACTGACTAGCTGCTGTTGGTTTGGTGTCTTTGTGTGCAGTGTCTCCTGTGACACTGGTACAAGTGGGACTTCACTCCTGGCACTCCTGCAGCGTCTGGTTTCCTCTCTGGTTACATGTTTCAACTAGAGCACACGTACCGTTTCACTGAACTTGGTTTTGGAAGTTTTTTGTTTGTTTGTTTGTTTGTTTTTATCTCATCATAAATACTAATAGAAAGTCCTGGGTGTAATTCCAAGGTTGAAGGTTGAAGCTGTCAGTCCAGAATCTCACAATGTTGATTAGCATCTCTCCAGTTTCTGTTTGGAGTGATGGTGAACAAGGTTAGGGTTTCTTCCTAAAAAAAACTCTTTTCTTCTGAATTAGATTAGTAAATTGTGTGCTTTAAATGTAGGGACATTGTAAACTTGTACCTCCCTCATTACAATACTGTGGAATGTGCTCTAATGAAAGTAAGTTTGCTGTTTGCGACTCAGTTTGTTTCCCCACCCAGAAAACATATGAGAACTTGACAGGAAGTGTAGCTGTTGAGGGGTGCTGGAGGGTGTGTCCCTTTGTTACTAAGTGTAAAGACGTAGAACTAGTGCTGGGAAAAAAGCTCCATGGCACAGTGCCTTCTGAGTGGATGAGGCCCTTGCTTCAGACCCTAACTCTGGGGGGGTGGAGGGGGTGTGGATGAATGGATTGGAATGTTCGTGGGGTTAGGCTAGGATGTTCTAATAAACTCTGATGTGTTGAAGACTTAATGGAACTTGCTCACTCAGCACTGCCTTCTGGCATTCTTCCCCTTTCTTCCTAGTTTCTACTGCCTGGGCCATCCCAGCAGTCACATGATCATAAGCATAGTGTATAATCTGTGCCGCAGTTTCATCAGCCCTTCAGAATAGAGCAGTATCTTTTTCTCCCCTACAGACCATAGACTTAAGTTAAAAGGACATCTGTAGTATATATCAGGAGTGCATTGTAAACTGTTTGAAGACTGTTTTCTCACTTCTTTCAAGTGTCTTGATCTGCTTAATCCCATCACACCCTAACCAAAGAGATCCTTCAGACCTTCCCCTCTCCTCCCTCATAGTCTTGGCCTTTTTTTCTTCTTCCTCTTTTCCAGCCATGCACCCTTCACTCATCTTGGCTTGCTAGCTGCTTCTCACACCACCTTCTCAGGGAGTCCTTATAGGCATTGGGTGTCCTGCTCGTCTTCAAGCAGAGCTTCTCTGTGCAGCCTTCTTTACTGTTCCACTGCTTGACGTCTGCATGGCCCAAATCAAGTGTCTTTAAGATCTAGGAAGATGTAGGTGTAGTGAGGCACTAAGTGCGTAGACTGGAAGCCCACTCCATGGTGATGTCTAATAGCTACTACTTTTTAGAGTGTGTGTTACCTATTGAGTACAGTTTATGATACCTTCAACATCTTAAGGGCCCTAGTTTATATTTAGTTTTAATAGTGTTCTTTCATGTTAGAGCCTTAAATCTATTACCTTCAAGTACGTGGTGGAGTAAAGCAAAAGCACTGGGCTGGCATCCTCAGCTTGGCACTGGGGTGCCACAGTTAGGGTAGTTTCTTTACCTTTCTACCTTAGTCTTCTCAGCCACACACACAAACTTAGTTTCTAACCACCTCAGCAGCCTATAAATCAGGATTCACAGAAATACCTAGGATAGTGCTTGACACACAGTAGGTGCTACAAGAAGTGTTAGTTTTCCTTCCCTGTTGCTGTGGGTTAAATAGATATGCTGTTTACTTAAATATGTGATTGGTTTTCTACATCTTTTTTTTTTCCAGACCTATTCCATGGCAGTATATCTTGTAAAACAGTTGTCCTCAACAGTTCTTCTTCAGAGGTTACGAGCAAAGGGAATAAGGAATCCGGATCATTCTAGAGCTTTAAGTACGTATGATAAACTTAATTCATATATGTAGCTAAACTATCTTGTTAAGGTTAGAGTAGTGGTTTTTTTCTCAACTCAAATTCTAGTGTTTCTTTGGGTTTTGTTTTGTTTACCAGAGCCTGTTGTTATAGAGGATTACAAACTCCAAGAACCTAGTATTGTGAGCTTGTAAATTAAGATCTAAGGGCAGTTTTAATGTCTTTGCCATGAACTATATTTAATGATCTGTGTTTTACAGATCTTAATATTTACTTTGTAAGGTTACTTCTTGAACACAGTATTTTTTTTTACAGTGTCTTAAAATCAATGTTTAAGGAATTTTAGGAGATGGAAAGGAAATCTTGGCATGAATTCCAAGAATGTTATTACGGTTTTCAAGAATATTTTAGACCCAGGAAAAATACACAGAATTATATGATGACTGTCCCCTTGCTTTTACCAAAGTCAAAAGTCAGTCAAGTGGCAAACATGAATGTTACCTTGGGCATAGTTCTTCATTTCTTGGTGTCTTCTTATCCTTGTTTGTAATGATAGGTTTGTTACACGTGATTTTTAAAGAGTATTTTTTGAGAATTTGATCTGTGCAATCTCACACACACACACAGCTCCCCTTTGAATGTTTCATTTAATGTATTAAAATGAAAATGTAAGATCTAAAAGTGGACTTCCTGGCTTCAGGTTTTGAGCATCGGTGCTTTTCTAACGAGGTGGGCTAAGTTCTTCCTCCACTCCCTGCTCCAGAGGTGTGGGCTCCTTGGAGGAGAATTTGGAGGTAGAGGTTTGGTGCTTAGGAAGCAGCGCATTGCACTCAGGAACATGATGGCTGACCTTGATTCTGTACCTTAGGCCGGCTTCAAACTTGCTGTGATCCTCCTGCTTCATGTGCTGGGCTTACAGGCTAAACTGCCACACGCTGAACCTGCATGGGAAGCTCTTAAGATGACTTACTAATAGCAGCTCGTTCTCAGATTTGTTGTTAATCAGATTTGTTCCCACACTCTGGTGGGAAGAATTAAGATACTAAGGCCAGCTTCCTCATAGCTCCCCTGCAACACAGCTCCTGGCCTTTCTCCACCCTGTTTCTGTTGCAGAGTGTCCAAACTAGAAGATCTCACTATCCCTGGCAAACAGAACACCTGAGATAGTTCACTGGAGGTCTTTTTCAGTACTGAAAGGATCCTTTTTTGAAAATGCAAATAGCTGGGTATGGCGGTACACACCTGTATCCCTAGCTACTCGGTGGGCTGAGGCAGGAGGATCATTTGAACTAAGAGTCAAAATTGGAGCTAAAATGAAAGCATCATTTGTGGGTCTAAGGAAATGGAGGCATCATGAGTCGGAGACAAGAAAGAAAGGGTCCTGACAAGAGAAGACGGGGTAGACATCTGCCTGGAGGGAATGTGCAAGAGAGGCATCCTTCTTTTTTCAAAGCCTCGATGGAGTTATCCCTGACTGAGTCTTTATTCTTGCCGTGCATTACTAGATCGCAGCTAGTCAGAAAACCTGGAATTGTGTGGTAACTGTGGGGAAAAAGACAAATACACAGAAGAAGGCAGATGAAGCTTTTGGATTTAACAACAAAGTAGGCTGCTTGTATAGGCTTTTGATTCTTCTACACTTGCAGCTAGAGTGCTCTGAAGGTTCTATCAGGAGGGCCTGAATTGGAGTTTCTAGGAACCTGTCCAGCTACCATTACACAGCAAGACTGCCTAATTGCCAAGCTACTTACTTCGCATCTCTCTGCCCTGCTATCTGAGTGGGAGTTTTATGGAAGTTCTGCTTTCTCATCCTTACTGGCCAAGTGGATGAATAGAGTATTAGTTGGATTCTACCAGTATTAAATATATTTCAGGCTGGGTGTGGTGACAAACATCTTTAATGCCAACACTCAGGAAGCAGAGACAGGGGCAGGCAGATCTCTGTAAGTTTGAGGCCAGCCTGGACTACAGAACAAGTTCCAGGACAGCCAGGGTTACACAGAATAAATCCTGCCTTGAAAAAACAAAGCAAGCCGGGCGTGGTGGCGCACGCCTTTAATCCCAGCACTCGGGAGGCAGAGGCAGGCGGATTTCTGAGTTCGAGGCCAGCCTGGTCTACAAAGTGAGCTCCAGGACAGCCAGGGCTATACAGAGAAACCCTGTCTCGAAAAACCAAAAAAAAAAAAAAAAAGAGAAAAAAAAAAGAAAAAACAAAGCAAAAAGAAATATATTTCAGTTGACTATAAAGGCATTTGCCTCTATATCACCTGTAAAGAAATAGCTTTTCCAAAAATTATGTAATTAAAATACTATTTTAAAAGTTATGCAAAGGGGGCCTGGTGAAATGGCTCAGCGGTTAAGAGCACCGACTACTCTTCCGAAGGTCCGGAGTTCAAATCCCAGCAACCACATGGTGACTCACAACCATCAGTAACAAAAGATCTAAAGCCCTCTTCCGGAGTGTCTGAAGACAGCTACAGTGTACTCACATATAATAAATAAATAAATCTTAAAAAAAAAAAAAAAGAAAATAAGTAAGTTATGCAAAACTGAAACTTCTCAGGAATGTTTGAAGCATGAACTTTGCTTACAATTATGTTGATTATAAGTCATTCTTAACCTTGTAAGGAAGGTCTGCTGGCAGTTTTGTTAGTCAAGTCCATATGTGATAATGTTGTTTAAGTTTGTTAGTATTTAGAATTCAGACTTTTCATTGAGAAAATACATTCTGTGGGCTGGAGAGATGGTTCAGCCAGTAAAAGCTCACAACCAAGATGTCAAAAATGAAGTGAGTTCTGTATTTTCATTCAGGAAATGAAGAATCTGCTATGTTCTAGGAATACCAGGACAGCATTACACAAGACCACACCTTCTCCATACATCCCAAAAGTGTACAATCTGATGGGAAAGACAGACCTAAGTCACTAATGAGTTACAGTTTTGAAATGTGCTTTTAAGAAGGAAGACAGGGAACTCTGAAAAGACACCACAGGGATCTAGTTCTCTATCCTGCTCTGGGATACGGAGGACAGTAGTAGAAGTTGGGAGAAGAGGAAAAGCTGTTCTTAAGCCCCAGAATAGGAAGGGGATATATCGAGGGAAACGGCCAAAGAAACTAGAGTATATAAAAGGATGAGAAGAGCCAGGGTATGGTGGGGAGACTGTAAATTCATAGGTGCTGTAAGAGGTCCATGTAGTAGAAATCTATCAAAGGGTTCTTCCCCAGAGAACGACACTATCTTAACAGAGTTGGGCGGTCTGATCATCAGCTAGAGGAGGAGCAAGGAGGGGCAATTCCAATACCTGGAAGCAGTTAGGAACCTCTCACTTAAAGACAACCAGTTTGTTGTTATTGTGTGAGAGAGTGTATGTGTGTTAGTGTGTTGGGGTGGAAGTCAGAGAACAGCTATGGGGGTCCGTTCTCTCTTCCCACCTTTGCATGTGTTCCAGGGACTGAACACTCAGGTCAAACAGGGCTGTGCACCAACTACCTTAGCCTACTGAGTACCTCACTGGCCTGTGTTCTCAAGCACTGTATACTACGTCAGTGCTGTTTTCTGAAGAAATGGTATTTGAAAGGTGAGACTGTGAAGGAGCTGACTGCCCTCTCTGAAATGTGCTGTTTGAGATGTGAGTGCACAGGCGACAATGCTCAGACACTGCATGCACTGCAGGAGCTGGCCACCTCACTGTCTTCTACTCAAATTTCTAGTCCCTCTTGTCTCCTCAGCTATTAACTGACAGCTCTTGTGATAAGTCTTTCTCATACTTTAAAACTTTGCTTCTTGCTGGGCATGGTAGCAAGTGACCACAGTGCTGATGTCACTGCTCTGGCTAAGACATTTCTACCCCAGATGTTCAGCTGCATTTGATATCAACCTCTTTCTCCTTGAAATTGTCTCCTCCTTCTTCTGACCTCACCCACCTACCTTCTGTGGACTCTTAGAGAGAAGCTTCCTAATGTTGGGCATAGTAGCCTTTAATCCCAGTAGAGGGAGGCATAGGTAGACTGAGTTAAGAGGCCAGCCAGGGCTAAGGAGTGAGACCCTAGGAGCTCAGGTGGGAGTATATTGTAAATGTTCCTTGGAATTCCATGCTGTCCTGCCTTCACATCTACTGTTTCTGCTTAAACTTGTGCTAACCTCCAAATACAAATCTTCATTCAGGTCTCTCCTCTAGCTTCAGATTCCATAGGCTATCTTGACCTAAACATGGTTTTGCTTATCAGAGTCAAGAATTTAAGAATCCTCTAGATTTGCCAACTGACAACCTAAACATTTCTTAAATCTATCTTCTGCCATTGCCCTCATTTGAATCCTTACATTTTGTCTTTATCTTTAGAACCTCAGTCCTAAGTGACATATTTAAGTATTTCTTTTCTTTATTGGCTTTTCTTGTCTTTTTCCTAGTAGCAGCCTAACTTAGTGGCACACATCTAATCTTACCATCCTCTTTCATCCTCTGAACTCCTAACACCAATGGAATAAAACCTCCAGCTTCATTAGTGCGATGTATAACCCTGTCCATCGCAAAAGCACTCCATATTTTCTCCCTCCCTCCATCCCTTCCTCCCTCCCATTCCCCATCAGTGCTGGAGTGTTCTCTCTGCCTCAAACATTCTAGCTGCTTCTGCTGCCTTGCTCCAGGGGTCCTCTGTTTCCCAGACCCCCAGGGTCTCCAGACGCCCATCAGTGTGGGGACCTCATTAAGCACCTTTTGCTCCTGCTGGCTCATCTCAGTTCTCTTGGCGTCCTCACTGACACATTACCTTGACACATAATAAACTCTCACATTTAGTTGTTATTGTTGTAGTTTGTGACATCATATTTGTAATCTTCTGCCGCAACTTCCCACTTGTTAAGAGGGTAGATATGCTTCTATGCTCAGTGGTTGGTGTTAACTCATAAAAAGAAATGTACAGGGGGCTGGTGAGATGGCTCAGTGGGTAAGAGCACCCGACTGCTCTTCCGAAGGTCCAGCGTTCAAATCCCAGCAACCACATGGTGGCTCACAACCATCCGTAAGGAGATCTGACTCCCTCTTCTGGAGTGTCTGAAGACAGCTACAGTGTACTTACATATAATAAATAAATAAATCTTTAAAAAAAAAAAAGAAATGTACAGTGAAAACCAGGCTTCAAGCCTTTTGTTTTCTGGCTATAATAGAATGTTAAGCTTAGTATGCTTAGTTGTTTTCAGCTTTAAAATTCTAAAAGACTGAATTAAAGTATTCTGAAGTTCATGCGGGAGAGAAGTCAAACAGTTACAACCCAGAACAGTGCCATCAAGTACAGCAGTCTGAAGCAACTGTGCGGTTCTGTGGTGGTCACCAGCAGCTGTATGGCTCTTGAACATAAATGTGACTAGTGTAACTAAAGCCCTGAATTTCACATTCTCTGTTTCAGTTTATTTAGTATAGTCTCATGACTAACACTGGTAGCTCATAAGAACAGGGACTCAATAGCAAGATGACTTTTATATAGAGCTAGCTGTAACTGTGTTCATGGAGTAGGACTCTTAGCACCGCAGAACACAGCTCATAGGGCAGAGTTCTTAGTGGGGTGCAGAGCTTTGCTTGAGGTGGGAAAAGCCTCCTTGTTATCCAACTGTTTCAACAATGTTGCTTTAAAAGGAGTATTTTTTCCTTCATTTAATTTCTTTTGGCTTTTTATCAAAAGCTGATTGATCATAAGTATATAAACCTATTTCTGGACACTTCTGTTGGCCACATTTTCAATAACTACAGCTTCTTAGCAAGCTTTGAAAACAGTCTCCCTGCTTTTTTGGGAGGGTTTTTTGGTTTGTTTGGGTTTTTTTTGTTGGTGGTTTTTTTTTTGTTGTTGTTGTTGTTGTTTTTCGAGACAGGGTTTCTCTGTGTAGCCCTGGCTGTCCTGGAACTCACTCTGTAGACCAGGCTAGCCTATCTCCAAAGATGCAGAAGAGGCAGGTGGCTAAATTTCACATCTATTCCCGATAAAGAAACTCTCAGCAAAATATTAATGGAACAAGAAAGGAACTGCCTCAATATTACAAAACATTTACAAAAACAAGCTTTAGTTAATATCATAATTAGTGTTAACGGGGGCTGGTGAGATGGCTCAGTGGGTAAGAGCACCCGACTGCTCTTCCGAAGGTCCAGAGTTCAATTCCCAGCAACCACATGGTGGCTCACAACCATCTGTAACGAGATCTGGCGCCCTCTTCTGGAGTGTCTGAAGACAGCTACAGTGTACTTACATATAATAAATAAATAAATAAATAAATCTTTAAAAAAATAATAATAATTAGTGTTAAAAAACTTGAATCTTCTAAGACTGTGAATAAAGTTAGAATACCATGCCTAGCATTACCCTAGAGGTCCTAACCAGCACAACAAGGAAAAAAAAAGATAAAGATGAGGGATTCAGAAACTATTGTCTTTATTTGCAGATTATTTACACAGAAAAAAGTCCCAAGGACTAACTAAAGAAACTGCTAGAAAAAATACATGAGTCATGAGTTGGAAAATCTGTGATCAATTTATATAACTGAATTGTATTTGTTATTAATGCATTACTAACAGTGTTGTCATTCAGACAGTTATGCATCCTTAGAGAAGTGGCATAAAACATGTATAGAGTATAGATGCTGAAAACTATGAGAAACCCAGCAGAAGACCTGAGGTAGATTGAGAAGCCATGATGGAAGTAGAGCAGAAGACTCAGCATGACTGTATGCCAGTTCCCCAGGTTCATCTAGAGGTCTAGTCCAGTTAAGACCCTAGCAGAATTTGAAGGTATCTTTACCAGGGAATGACTGAGCGCAGAGCTCAATAGGAGAGCACTGGCTTGCTTAGCAGGCACAAGGTTCAGTCCCTAATTGCAAGATCTGCTTTATTACAAATTTACATTAAGAATATAGTAAAGTTAGTAGTTTTCTTCAGTTTAAAAAGAATCCCAGAGCCGGATGTGGTGGTGCACTTGGGAGGCAGAGGCAGGCAAATTTCTGAGTTCGAGGCCAGCCTGGTCTACAGAGTGAGTTCCAGGACAGCCAAGGCTACACAGAGAAACCCTGTCTCGAAAAACCAAAGGGGGGGGGGGGGCGGGTAATCCAGACTTTTTAACCCATGTTCTAAGTAGCTCAGTTGGTAACAAAACTGTTTCTCAGGAAATGTGTTCCCTTCTATCACTCCTTATAACAGCCTCTGGGAAGATTATTTCACTACCTCTGTAAGACTGGTTGTGTTAGCATTGGCCATAGTAACTTAATAAATGAGATTTCTGTGTGACAGATGCTATTACTGCACACACTGGTTCACACAACCTTTTTATCTGATATTCCAGTGCAGCAGATCAGCTAGCCATTTTCCTTCAGGAGCTGCCGGATGTTCCACCTGTTAACCATGGCCTTACCCTGCAACCCTTGGGAGTAAAGATAACTGATAGGTTATGGGATAGATTGAAACCCTCAGTCTGGAGTAACTGAGCTGCACTGGCTCACATGTAAAAAATATATTTTCATAAGAGTAGGATTTGGTCTATTATATATAGCAAAGGAGATTTCTGTCTGTCTGCTTGTTGTAATAGAAATCCACAAATGTAATTTAAAAATCCTTATCTCCAAGAGAGAGGGAGCATGCAAATTATTTTCAGTAAGAATTGCTAGCATTGATTAAATATAATATTAGGTAGTTTAATACATTCTTCATTGGGTTAAACTCATTTAATCCAGTGCTGTGAGATAACTGTTATTCTTATTTACCAAGTTATGAAAAAAGTTACTAAAGTGACTTTGTGACTCAGGGAACTGTTCTCTTACTGCCTGCCTACTCAGTGTGACCTCCTCTGTGACCATGGAGTTTAGATTTCAAGGCCGATATTATGCTGTTGCTGCATTAAGTACAAGTTTGCCCAAAGCTCAGACAGTTACTATTCCCATTACTGTGTAGGAGGTGCCCGCTGGGCCAGTAGGTAAAGGAGTGTAGAGTGGATGGTGTCTCACTCAGGATTCTCTAGAGCAAGTGAGAACCAGGAGGGTAAAAATGGAAAGACTGCGAGGGAAAAAATAATAGAGGAACTGCCTTACTTGATTTTGGAGGCCGAGAAGTTCCACAGTGCCATCTGCAAGCTGGGGAAAGCAGGAAAGCATGGCTGAGCACAAGTCTGAAGGCTCAGAGAAACCAGTGATGATGGCTGAGAGCCCTGGGGTGCTGAGGTGAATACTAAAACCAGAGGCTACGTTCCAGGATGTTTTCTGTTGTGTCCTCCTCACTTGCCAGCTCCCTTACATGTTGAGGACTGCTCTTCTGTCCCTAGTTCATGAACTCACATGCCAGTCTCTTCTCAGACATCCTCAGAGACACAGCTACTTGTTTTTACGGGGGAGGAGGGAGTTGGGTTTTGTTATTGTTAATTGGGATTTTGTTTTGTCTTGTGACGGGATCTTATACTGTAGCCCTGGCTATCCTGGAATTCACTCTATAGACCAGGGTGTTCTGGTCTTATAGCAATCCTCCTGGTACAATAATTAAGTTAATGTTCTTTCAAATTATTTTATAAGGAAGGATTAGCTAAGGTTGGATAAATAACTTCCTAATTTACATTTGTTGATATTATAGTGTCTTGATGACTTTATTTTCCAAACTAAAGTCCAGAGGTTTTATGGCTTTGGGGATATGAAAGTCAACCTAAGAATAAGAAATACATACAGACTTTGAAAACTTCAGATTTCCAGTCTACAAAATAATGTCTTAATCTGACATCAGAATCTGTGTGGATTTATTTATTTACAATGTTTGTTTACATGTATTCCTGTATACCAGAAGAGGGCACCAGATCTCATAGATGATTGTGAGCCACCATGTGGTTGTGGGTCCTGGAAGAGCAGCTGCTGCGCTTAACCACTGAGCTATTCTCCAGCCCCTATGTGGAGCTTTTTAAACCACCCATTCATGTCCCTCTTCCCCAGTCTAATGTGATCAGTTACAAAATAGAATGTTCCAGATGTAACTCAGATGTGCTTCTATGTTAAGATTCCCTAATGTGAGACAACCGTTCAGTAGACTGTCCAAAACTTGGGCCATCTAAAAATTCCAAACCACACGGTGTGATCACATATTTCGTAAAGCCTGGCTTCTTAGTTCTGTGAGTGGCAGTCAGCACAGACCTCTGCCTATCAGTTTGTGCTTCCCATGTTAGCATTGTGGTCATAATTATTGTGCAACATCTCTGAAACTGTGCTTGGTTATACTTACAACTGCTCTAAGGCCCCTGTTTCTAAGATTTTTAGACTATTTTCTCTGGATATTTCCTGACTCAGTGTTTATGTTGGTTCCTGTCATCAGAGGTAGCTGCTGCTGCAGGTTTACACGTTGTCTTAGTCAGGGATCTATTGCTGTGGAGAGACACCATGACTGAGGCGACTCTTATAAAAAGAAGCATTTAACTGGGGACTTAGGGTTTCAGAGGCTTACTCCATTGTCATCACGGCAGGGAGCATGAAGGGCACATGCTGGAGCATTACCAGAGAGCTAAATCCTGATCTGTAGGCAGAGAGAGAGCAAGCGAGAGACTGGGCCTTGGCTTGGGTTTTTGAAACCTCAAAGCCCACCCCCAGTGACACACCTCCTCCAACAAGGCCACACCTCCAAATCCTTCTCAAATAGTGCCAGTCCCAGGCAAGCAAGGGAGCATTCTTACTCAAATTGCCATACATGGGAAATATAAAGAATCTTTTATAGTAAACTGGAGGACAATAAAAGAATAGCCATGGAAAGTAAAAATATTAGTACCTCCTTTGAAGATTATAGGAAGTTGGAGCGAGTGTCTGGTGTGACTTCTAGATTTACTGTAAATAACATTAGCGGAAGAGGCAGACTGACTTGCTAAAGACCACAGAGTGAGTTTACAGGCAAATGGCGAGATTCAGTTACATGCTAAAGAAATACTTGGACTTTTTCTTTTATAATTTGAAAGGAGAGTTAGTATGGTTATAGTAAATGTTTTGTTCATTTTCTGTCTATGCAAACTTATTTTTTATCATGTTCTTTATTACTTTCCTTTAAAATAAAAGAATGCAAATTAATCATAATTTTAAAGAAAATCATTAGTATCTTAGAATACTAACTATAAAGGGCCAGCACGTAAGCTGGAACACAGAAGCTGCTGTAGGACCCACTTCCTGTGGGCCATGATGCAGTACCAGGGAGTTGCAGGAGCTTTAGCTAGCTACAGAGTTATGCCCTCCTTCTCTTGCTTACTGTGAAGGGCAGAAGTGGTTGACCTGCTCTTAGCTTTCCAGACAGGTGATTGGAAGATAATTGTTTAGGTTGTTTAGGTTTTAAGTTTTAAGCTTCTTTTTCAGTGTTATATTAGTAATTCCTTTAATAAAATTGTTCTACTTGTTTTCTCTCCAATGCATTTCAGTTAAAGAGAAGTTAACTGCAGATCCAGATAGTGAGATAGCTACTACCAGCCTACGGGTTTCGCTGCTGTGTCCAGTAAGTGTTTGCTAATGCTTGCCTTTGGGTATATACACTTCTTCTTACTGAGTGTGAGAAATTCTGCTTACTTTCAGAATCTCCCCATTCTACACTGTAAGAGTTTCAAAATGGAAAGACACTGGAGCAGAGGACTGTGAGCTGAATAATTGTAAAGTGTGCCTGATTCATAGTGTGTATTATCTAAGTACTGCCTTCAGTAAACATCTGTTTCTCAGGTTCCAGTTAGAAGAATAGAGTAGGGAGTGCTGTGGTGTTTCCATACGCCACTAATTCAAACAGGACTTTTCTGGATAAAAGTTGAGCACAGTTATCCACATCACAATTTAACTAATTTGTCAACAGTAGCTATAAGAATCCTCCATTTAAAACCTGTGCCAGGTTTTAAAGGTATGTGCCAGCTGGGCATGGCACATACCTTTAATGTGGGCAGAGACAAGTGAATCTGAGTTCAAGACAAGCCTGGTTTATGGAGCTCCAAGATAACTTTGTCTTCAGGAAAACTAAAAACAACAACAAACACAAAACAAAGAACGATGCCATTCCTAATACTATACACACACACACACACACAGCACCAGGCCTGGAGACCCATGCCTATAATTCTAACACTTGTGGGGAGAGGGCTGAGGCAGACAGATTACCATAAATTCAAGGCCAGCTAAGTTACCATAGCAACACCCTGTCTTAATTTAAAAAGAGGAGGAGGAGTAAGGAAATTCTGTTCTACCTGACTGAATTCCTTATGCCTATAGAATTAACTCAATACTTATAAGTCAGCAAGGGAGGGAACAGTCATTTAAATGAAACAATTATAAAGTCATCAGATTTGACCAAATGATTAAAACTATAAGCAAAAAAAATTGTGTTGAAATTCATTTCATACCTAATTTGTTGGTGGGCCCACCAAGATTAGGGATGACAGTTGAATATTGCTTTGATATGAGAGAAGGTGAAGATTAATAAAAACTGCTGACATTTTGGTTAATCAAATTAACTATATTCAAATGTATAAAAAACAAAAGGACACTGGTCTCCTGATTTGCCTGGATTGTTCCAGAAGGTGGTGTCATCGAAAGCTTTCAGCATCAAGAGCCTGCTAACCTAAGAGGGTGTCAGTTTCTTGTTCTTTTAAGAAGTGACAAGTTCTGTAAAATTTTAAATATTACTTATTCTTCATCTTAGCCTAGTATTGTTTGCTAAGCCTTAACTCAAAATATAAACTCATCAGTGTGTGATTAGTTTGTGATTCTGTCTTTTACGAGTTTCCTAAAGCTGGGCTCCCTCTGCTCTTTACACACCCTTATGACCATAGACGAAACAGTGCAGTTAGAAGCCACTGTGTCCTTTTGCCGTGGCTGTGCTGTCTGTTCTGTGAACGACTTTCCTTCTGAGACCTCTTTGTAGCCTGTCTTCCTTAAGAAAAGTATTGTTACTATTATTAAAAGTTCTTCAATAACCAGATAAATGTTAAAGAATCATAAAGTTGGTTCAAGATCAGGAAGGTAGAAGATAAGGAAAAAAAGCTTTAAACAAAATAATTTAAAATAACATATCTCAATCTTTTTCTCCAAATTTTGACTTAACCTACTCTTTTCATGGTTTCTTGATGTGTCATTTCATGGTAAAACCCCAGTTAAGAAGCTATGATAAATTTAGAAGATCACAGAAGCTTCATTTCCTACTTAAATCACTAGAGAAGTCTTGTTTCTCTGTATTCCCATCTTAAAATGTTTACAGCTGCACTAGTATGTAGTATTTAGAACATTTGAACAGTCACATGAAGACACAGCCCACTGTATATGGTAGCAGTTTTATTCACGTGCTCTTCTTTCTGTGGTTCAGGTGCTTTCCCCATGTTCCTGGGAGGTGGATCACATTTGCTTCTTACATGTCTTGATTTACTGAGCCAGCTTCTGATTTGATGTCCCCTGTGCTCCTCTCTCATTAGTTCCAACAGTTTCAGCAGTTCATTGTAAATTAGCATCTGCTTTCAAAATTCGGACTATAAAAAAGCTACTATATGTAATACATAATTACAATATGTCATGAGTTTCTATTTGGCTAAAGGGATAATTCCCCCTACAGTTATTCCAGAGTAGTAAGGCCATATATTTTTAGGTATGTTTTTGCTCAAAAATAAAATACAGTTGTGATAACTCATCTATATATCAAATTTATGGAATCATAAAAAGAGATTTGTTCTTTGAAATATGTAAATATGCTGTCTGACTGTGCATAGAAATCTCCCTTTTGTAATATGCAGAGCTCAGAATAAATGAGTTTCTGTTATTTGTGTGCCATTTAGCTAAAGGCAACAAAAATAATTAAAATGCTTTTTCTCTTTGAGGATTGTCAGTTCTAATTTATTAAGAACAGAAACGGAAATGTTGAAAGTCTGATGATGTGAGCTGTTCCACAGACCTGTAAACCCAAACATAGATAATTTAGAGTTGATAGAAGAGAGAAAATAAACTAGAAATTTATTTTATGAGTACTTATTAGTATGAAAAACTTAACAAGATTTTAAGTATCAATCAAACTTTCTTATTATATGAAGAAGCACATATTGTCATGACATTGTAGGCTCCTGCTGGTGTAAGCCAGCTTACAACTAGTTTTATTCTCATGCAGCATCATGAGCCTTAGCATGGCTGAGCAAAGCAGCCTCACTAGAAAACATGTTTATGTTTATCCATTGATAATGCAGACACCCATCTTATCTTTCAAAGGGAAAGAACTAACTTGGTAATCCAAAGAAGAAACTGCTCAGTGCTTGCCCCTTCTGATACCATGTTAGAAACAATAGATGCCGGTCCTCTGGTGGACACTTAGATCTAGTGATTGACGTTAAAGTGAGAGGTAGGGGGAGTCTTCACATAAGTGTTATTTTATGATTCTTTGAGATGACATTTGTGGTATAGCTACTAAAAGGCCATAGGTGTGAACATGAGCTCTGGTTTCCTAGGCCGTTCTTAACTGTCCTTCATGTACTGTTTACTTGTCAGTTTGCTTTTAGACTGTAGGTCACCTTGTCGGTGGAGCTCACTGCAGTGTCGTGGGATTGTTCTCTTGCCTCTGTGCACAAAGGACTAACTGAACAGCTTTATGACACTCTTTACTGAACTTGTATTCCATCCTTATTTGATTTCCGTAAACCTATGAAAAAAAGGCCAAAGAACAAATTAGTTCTGGCAATAGAGGATCCATTGCTTGTTTGCCATTAGCTAAGGCACTTATTAATCCATCAGCATTTCTAAGGTATGATCTAGTTGATGGTGCCAAATCAAATTTTTCTTTATCCTTTTATTACTATACACTTTTAGTGGCGGGCCATTTGTTTGTTTTTTGAAACCCAGAATCATATTGCCCACACTGGTCTCAGACTCACCATTCAGACTGGGAATGACCTTGAACAGCTTCCCTTCCCAAGTGCTGCGATTCCAGAACCAGACAAATATGGGAGTCACAGTGCTAGAACTCAGAGCTTCTTGCATGTTAGGCAAATGTTCTACTGATAACATCTCAGCTCCAAATTCAGTTTTTATATCTTAAATTAGACCTTAGCTGTGAAGTGCAAATTTCTACTGATGCTTAATATTCCATGAAGAAAGTATAGGTTGAGAGTCCGATGGGAGCTCAGTGCCAGCACATAAGCTCCCAGCTATAGAGCTATGGGGCTCTCCCTGATGCTTCATGTAGACAGGAAGTCAGGAAGGAGGAAGATGTCAATAAGGAGCAATAAGCCACGGACTTTATTTATGCTTTGAAAGAGACTTTCCTTTCACATTGCCTTTATTCCTATAATTTCCCCAGTGTCTTCACATCTTTCAGACATAAAGAATTTCTCCTAGGACTGCTAACATGCACAGCTGACAGTCTATCAGTATACGAGACTGTCGTCCTACAGTATAGTAAGCACTTTTCCAAAGCTGAGGGCAAGGACTTGGGTCTGACCTGTTTCCAGTAGGAGATGCACAAAGAAATAAAGCAGCATGATCTTGTTCAGGGTAGAGGCGCACAGAAAAGGTCACTCTGTTTCCTCCTGGTCCTCCTCTCTGTGCTTTGGACAAGATAAATGATGTTTCTCCTGGCTTACATTGTTAGTATGTTCAGAGTCCTTTTAAAATTCTTTATCACTTCCTGTGGCACACACCTTTAATCCCAGCACTCGGGAGGCAGAGGCAGGTGGATTTCTGAGTTCAAGGACAGCCAGGGCTACATAGAGAAACCCTGTCTCAAAAAAAGATGGCCTACTCGGCCATCATTGGGAAGAGAGGCCCCTTGGTCTTGCAAACTTTATATGCGCCAGGGCCAAGAAGTGGGAGGGGGTGGGTAGGGGAGCAGGGCGGGGTGGGGGGAGGGTATAGGGAACTTTCGGGATAGCATTTGAAATGTAAATAAAGAAAATATTTAATAAAAAAAATTGAAAAAAAATAAAGGCAAAGGGAAGGAAGAACAGAGTGGATGGGATGAGGGGTTTGTGGAGGGGTAACTGGGAAGGGGGATACCATTTGACATGTAAAAGAATAAACTGATTAATAAAAAAGTTGATTTCTAAAAGTCAAAAAAAAATTCTTTATCACTGCATCTGGTGGAAGTGGAGAGAAAATGGTGCTACTTTCTAGGTTGAAAAGGGGGCCCAGAAAGGTTAACTGTCTTCCCTAGAAGAACAGTAAATCATTGGAATCAGAACAGTAATTTAGGGCCCATGACAGTTGGTTTCCTTGGTAGACAAGGAAATTACACATTTCCCTGAAAGTTTTGCAAGCCAAGAACCTTTTCCTCTTTTAACTCACAAACATATGGAAAGTCTTTTTCATGAACTCACCAAATAATATCATTATAGGGAGTGAGTAGGTTACATGTTCTGTGGCTATTATGGACTTTGGAAACCCTGTGGTAGTGATGAAAATCATAATACCTTACTCCTTGTGCAGGTCCCCAGCAGTATTTCTACCTTGGGCCCAAGCAACAAGCAGTGTAAGATTAAAGATGACCTCCATATGTGGAGTAGAGTCAGCTGGTGTCAGCTCAGCCCACAATTATTGGGCAAGAAAAATGTCCCCAAATGTACTAGTGATGTCTGAGAGCCAGGGCTGTTGACTGTGTGGTGATGCCCAGTGAGGAGAGAGATTCAGAGTGCACATCTGTCTCTTCAGAGCTGCCCCAGCCATTATGCCTCACATCATAGAGGAAATGGGGGGTTTGGGCTTCACCCTGTGAACTGAGTACCTATTCAGAGATGAGGTTGGAGGCCATGCTGATCTCCAGGTCTTCTTTTGTCTAAATCGGTTCTTAACTTTTTTCAGGTTGAAGGCTGATGTTAAGAGAGTGTGTGAGGATTACAAATACAGCTCAGTGGTAAAGTGCTTGGCTAGCAAGCATGAGGCCCTAGGACAACACCCTTGTGTGCACGCACACACAATGTGAAAGCACAGTCAAAGAGATTCAGACATTCTCAACAAGAGTCTCACTGCTCTTATGGTAGACTATCCATGGTCACTGTGTTTGATATCCAAACATATTATGTAGAACATGGTTTTTATGAAAAACAAAACAAAAAAAAAAGCAAAAAAAAAAAAATGAAAATGTAAACATAACATTTTCCCATTTCCCTTTCCTTTTTCTAATCCCTCTGAAGTACCTCTTCCTTTGCTCACGCTCAAAATCACAGCCTCTTTTCTTTACATACAACACACACACACACACACACCAAATATATAAATACAACCTGCTCAGTCCATATGATGGACTGTTACTTGTATGTATATAATTTCAGAGCTGACCGTTTGATACCTGATAACCCATTAGGATCACCCCTGGGAAAGACTGTTTCTTCTAATCTCAGTATCCTTCAATTGTCTCTGTATAGTTCTTTGTCTAGGAGTGGTCCCTTGTCCAGGATTTTCCTGTAGCATGTCTGTTGGTATTATCCTTATTCAGGTCTTTTTAGGCAGCAGTATTGTTGGAGTATCAAAAGCTTCCCTATTGATCCTAGGAAATAGTCTAGGCAAGTTCCATGCTTCTCTGGCTCTTACACTCTTTCTTCCCCTCTTCCATGATATTAACTGAACCTTAGGTACAGTGGTTGTGGACACACCACGCTTTAAATCACAGTACATGCATATTGTATTTCGGGAAGTCATTATTACAGCCTGGGTTTTCAGCAGCACATACTAACATTGAACTTTCTCTTCCTTAAAGCTTGGGAAAATGCGACTGACAATCCCCTGTCGGGCACTTACCTGCTCCCACCTTCAGTGTTTTGATGCAACTCTTTACATTCAAATGAATGAGAAAAAACCAACATGGGTTTGTCCTGTCTGTGATAAGAAGGCCCCATATGAACACCTTATTATTGACGGGTATGTATATTTCTATCTCTTTTTGTTTTTCTGCTATTCAACACCTTATTATTGACGGGTATGTATATTTCTATCTCTTTTTGTTTTTCTGCTATTCAAGTTTGTTGCCGTCAGGTTTGAGATAAAACCTAGAGGTAATTTTTTCAAAGGTGTTTGTTTATGAAATTTTCATTATTCTAGAAATCAGTGAGTAACTAAAAGTGAGTAACTAGTATTGTAAATACTTTTCATCTTTTAGGATTTTAAAAAATTTATTTGGGAAGGTACATTGTAAACATTTAGCAGTTAGAAGACAGCATTGGAGAATTGGTTCTTTTCTTCTACCATCTATGTTTTGAGGATCAAACTTGGGCTGTTAGGCTTAGTGGCAGGAACCTTTCCACCATTTTGGTGTCTCTCCCCTCTTTAAAACATTTTTCTTTAAAGATTGATTGATTGATTGGTTTGTTGGTTGATTTTGTATGAGTACACTGTCACTCTCTTCAGACACACCAGAAGAGGGAGTCAGATCCCATTACAGATGGTTATAAGCCACCATGTGGTTGCTGGGAATTGAACTCAGAACCTCTGGAAGAGCAGTCAGTGCTCTTAACTGCTGAGCTATCTCTCCAGCCCTTTAAAATACTTTTTAGCATTGATTTTATTTATGGCTGTATGTATTCTGCTTGTTGTGAAAACACATGCTTTTTCCTCTTTTTTTTTTCAGCACCTTCTGTTTAGTATTTTAAAGCAGTAGTTCTAAGCAGACGATATATTGAGACGATATATTGACGATGTATTGAGTACATCTAAGACCTACAAAGTGCATGCATTAAGAGGATGCATGATCAAATTTTGAGATTCTAGCAATTCAAACTCATCAGATAAGTAAATAAATAAACAAATAAATAGCTTTGGTCCTAAACAAATGGCTTAGCAGTTAAGAGCTATACTGCTTTTATAGGTCACCCAAGTTCAGTTCCCAGCTCCAGTGTATCTGATACCCTTTTCTGGTTTCCATGTGCACATACACACACACACACACACACACACACACACACACACACACACACACACAAATAATTTAAGCAATTTGTAAATACTACAGGTTCTTTTCAAAGTTGGGCTTTTTAGTAGGATCTTGGCTTCTGTCCTGTCCACCAAGCCCTGCCACTTCTGTCCACTGTCAGGGCTCCCAGCCAAGGACAACCAGCTGATAGCAGTTCCTGTTGTTCTGCAGCTTCTGTTTCTAGCCTTGTCTTTCCCCTTTTGTGTTTTCGGTCTCTGTCCTCACCATTGCACACAGTGAGCAGAGGTTCTCCTTCTTAGCCATCTGTCTGTTGGTCTTGACCTGTGGATATTTGCCTGAGTCTGCCATTCCCCTTAAGTTTCTGGTTGCCTTTTTGCCACTGAACAAGAAACAAGGAAATGAATTGCAAGAAGGGAAAAATGCCTCCCTAATATTTCTAGTATTCTTCAGCAAAACACTCAAACAAGACAGATTATTTATAGTATATGAGAAAACATAAGAGCCTTGAAGACAATAATACAAGAATTGAATGTATTTGTCAATAGACTTACAACCCAGAGCTTTAAAAATGTCGAGTCTTGGGAGAATATGAAGAAGTAGTGTTTCCTGTTAGATTTTTCAGAAATGAAATGATAACTAACTTATAAATTTAGATTAATAGTAATATTTTACCAGCTCTGTATAGTATATATCTTAGTTCTTCCTTTTCTTATAATACAGATCTCTCTCGCTCTTTCAAAAACAGAAGAGGAAATAAAAGGCATTTTTAATAAAACTTCTGGTTTAGTTTTTACATAAATTTTGATTATATGCTACTAATAACTTTTAGTACCAGTATATTTTATTTGGATTTAACTGTTAGTTGGACATCTTTTAAAATTATTTATTTGTTTTATGTATATGAGTACACTGTAGCTTACTTCAGACACACCAGAAGAGGGCATCAGATCCCATTTCAGATGGTTGTGAGCCACCATGTGGTTTCCGGGAATTGAACCCAGGACCTCTGGAAAAACAGTGTTCTTAACCACTGAGCCATCTCTCTAGCCCTGGTTAGACATTTTTGTATATATCCCTTCAGTTTATCAAAGAAGATCTTATGAGCAATCTGCAAGTATAGAATGTAAAGTATAAAGAAAAAAATTGAATGAATATATATATATAATTTATATATATATATATTATATATATATAATACATATATATATATAATACATATATATATATATATATATATAAATTACCACTAGAGATAATTAGTGTGTGCTTTTATTCACACACAGAATCTTTTTTTGAGATATGTTTTTCCTTAACCACCTCAGTTTTTGTGAACATTTTTGTGTATCTTTAAAACTCTTGGGGATGAGATAAGGTGCTTGCTGCCAAGCCCAACAGCCTGAGTTTAAGACTTAGAACCCATGGGTGGAAGCAGAGAACCAACTCATACAAGTTGTCTTTAGACCTCCACATATGCACTGTGACACCTACCCACCCATATAGCACAAACTAAAGAAATATTTTTAAGTTGTCGTTTCTTTCCAGGTTCCATGGCATCTTTTTTTTTTTTTTAAGATTTATTTATTGGTTATATGTAAGTACACTGTAGCTGTCTTCAGACACTCCAGAAGAGGGAGTCAGATCTTGTTACGGATGGTTGTGAGCCACCATGTGGTTGCTGGGATTTGAACTCTGGACCTTCGGAAGAGCAGTCGGGTGCTCTTACCTGCTGAGCCATCTCACCAGCCCCCCATGGCATCTTTATGTAAACTGTTTCCTGTGTAGTGCATGTGTCAGAATGAATGTAGTTTGTCTGCTCTCCTTCCCTGTCTTCCATTTACTTCTCATAAAACACCTGCGATCTAAGTGTTCTGAATTATGGTTCTCATGTCTCTTCACTTAAAACATGTCCTATTGTCTGTCTAGGTTGTTTATGGAAATTCTAAAGTACTGCACAGACTGTGACGAGATACAGTTTAAGGAGGATGGCTCGTGGGCTCCAATGAGGTCAAAGAAGGAGGTTCAAGAAGTCACTGCCTCCTACAATGGAGTCGATGGTGAGTGGCTTTCCTTGGCCTGGGTGGTTGCTTGCTGTTGTGCTACATCATGGTTTTTAATGTAGAAATGCAGACTGTTGAAATTACTAAGCAGTGCAAATAGCTCAGTAATTCTTAGGTTATTGATTAAATGTCCACAAATAGCAGGATTCCTTTTAAATCAACTTTTTGCAAGCCTTAAGATTTTTATGGTACTAGATTTTCTTTTTTTCTTCTTTTTTTGTTTTCCTTTAGTTTTGTTTTGTTTTAGACTTTGGAGTCTCATATTTTGTATTCGCTTGGCTCTGCCTCCTGAATGCTAAGACCAAAGGTGTGCAGCACCATACTCAGCTACTTTAAATATTTTCGTATATGTGGGGATAGATTTGACTTTGGTGTTTTGTTAAGAGAGGACCAGTATTTTCTAGGTACTTTAGATGCTGTGTAGATAAACATATGTAACACACAATCCTGCTCTAAAACTACTTTTATTCTAAAGTAGATATAAAAGATGTATGTAGCCCTAGCTGTCCTGGAACTCACTATGTAAACCAGGCTGATCTTGAACTCATAGAGATCTTTTGCCTCTGCCTCCAGAATTATTGGAGTAATAAAGGCGTTAAGATATATTTTGATTATTCTAATTCAAAATTATTTTTCAAATAATTGATTAACAACCAATAAAAATGCCACCGTTTTGAAACCCAGTAAAGCAGAGCTACCTTACTTACATTGCTCTGCTACCCCGTGGTGTTGCTTTGCTAAGTGGATGTGCTCGGCTGCAGGGACACTGGGAGAAGAGGATTGACACGGGTCTTGTGTTTTAATCCTTCTTGCACAGGTTGCTTGAGCTCCACATTGGAGCATCAGGTAGCGTCCCACAACCAGTCCTCAAATAAAAACAAGAAAGTCGAGGTCATTGACCTAACCATTGACAGCTCATCAGATGAAGAGGAGGAAGAACCCCCTGCCAAGAGGACCTGTCCTTCCCTGTCTCCTACGTCACCACTAAGTAATAAAGGGTGAGTGCTGCTAGAACCTTTGCAAAACACTCATATATGAAAGTTCATCTGCAAAGTAGGGTCAAGGCTGCCAAGTAAACCATTGTGTGTGAATACAAAATGGAGATAGACTTCTCCTAGGGATGTGACGTTTTTGATGAAGTAAAGTACTGTTCTCCAAGAGTTTGTATTTAGGATTCATCATATCAAGAGATGTTTCTGGGCCTTGAGAGATGGCTCAGCAATTAAGAGTACTTGGTGTTCTACGCACAGTTCCTAGCACCCACATGGTGGCTCACAACCGCCTGTAATTTCTGCTCCAGGGGATCTGATGATGGATCTGATGACACCGTCTGGCTTCCAGGGGTTTTTAAAGAGATGACTCTGCTGCATTTAGCAGTTCTGATGCACATGAGGATCACCAAGAGGGTTTTGTTGGTTTGGTTTGGTTTGGTTTGGTTTGGGGGTTTGTTTGGGGTTTTTTTTTTTGTTTTTTGGTTTTTTGTTTTACATTTAACCAGGGTTGTTTTGTTTTGTTAAGACTTGTTTTATTTGTATGTATGTGCTTGTCAGAAACAACCTTCAGTAATTGGTTCTCTCCCTCTACCATGTGTCAAACTTTGATTGCCAGACTTAATAGCAAGTGCCTTTACCTACTGAGCAATCTCTCTAGCCCTCATTTAACCAATTTTTGATTAATACTGTAAATAAAATTACTCTTGCACCAGGTATGGTGGGATACACTTTTTAATCCCAGCACCTGGGAAGGGCCGAGGCAAATGGATCTCTGTGTGTTCCAGAACAGCCTGATAAATGTAATGAAACCCATTCTCAGGAAAGAAAGAAAGGGTGGGGGGAGGGAGGGAGAGGGAGAGAAAGAAGAAGGAGAAAGAGAAGAAGAAGAAGAAGAAAAGAAGAAGGGAAGGAAGGAAGGAAGAAGGAGGAAGAAAAGAAGAAGAGATGTCCTTTCCTCATATTTGAGGTGTTGCTCTCCTTTCAGAATCTGTTTACAGTCATTGTCCAGTTTTAGTCTGGTAGCAGCCATCTTGTTGAGAGTGTGTGCCGCATGAGCAGTTGAGCCACTAGCCTCCCCGCAGTGGACTTGTTCAGTGTAGACAGTACAGTTCTTCCTGTGAACTCTGATGCTCTGCCACTCTGCTGACCTTCATGCCCAGCCCAGACTTGGACAGCACAGTGCTCAGATACCTTAGTTAGCTCTTGGGAAATAGAGCAAGACTGATGTTCTCTGAATGTGAGGAGGCCCAATGAAGTGCCTTTCACAGCTCCTGTCTGGGTCAAAAACCACAAAGATTAGACTTCATTTTTGCTGCTTGTAGGTTTTAGAACACTAGCTTAAAAACTTGAACCTACTTGCTGTAAAATGAATTCCAGTTGAGCACTTACAGTAGAAAGCTGGATATACCAGGTCATTGAAGTTGGCTGCAGATGTGTGTGAGGTGCAGGAAAGAACTGCAGTGACTTGGGCTTTCCTGAAGTAGTCCTCTTTTGAAGACTTGTCTGTGTTTGCCAGGAGCCTCCCATCATGTTGTACCTTGGGGCTGGGATTTGTAGCACATGCTCATAACCCCATCACTCATAAGACTATTTGGGGCCAGCCTGAGCTAGAAGACATCCTGTCCAATAACAATAGCAGTCATAGGAGTGAAGACGACGTGGATGATGATGATGTCAACGTAGTAAGTGTTCTGAAGAACCTAGACACCCAGATGGAATGCTTAGGTGGCACATGAATCCTATGACAGACTCATGAGGGACAAAATGTGACCTTGGTGGATCTGGATATCTTCAGCCTCCCAAAGAAATCAGGAGACAACTGTATTGTTATTTTTTTTGTGTGCCATAATTGCAAAATTAAGATACGTTCTTTTGGGCTGGTGAGATGGCTCAGTGGGTAAGAGCACCCGACTGCTCTTCCGAAGGTCCAGAGTTCAAATCCCAGCAACCACATGGCGGCTCACAACCATCCGTAACAAGATCTGGCGCCCTCTTCTGGAGTGTCTGAAGACAGCTACAGTGTACTTACATATAATAAATAAATAAATCTTTTAAAAAAAAAAAAAAGATACGTTCTTTTGAAAAAAAAAAAATACAGCCGGGTGTGGTGGCGCACGCCTTTAATCCCAGCACTTGGGAGGCAGAGGCAGGCGGATTTCTGAGTTCGAGGCCAGCCTGGTCTACAAAGTGAGTTCCAGGACAGCCAGGGCTACACAGAGAAACCCTGTCTCGAAAAACCAAAAAAAAAAAGAAAAAGAAAAAAAATACTTTCTAAAAACAAGTATATAAATACTCTAGAGTTAATTTTACGGCTGTTAAAATAGTCATATGTGAACTATGCAGTATTTTTACTATCTGAGTATTTTTTTTTAAAGATTTATTTATTTATTATACATAAGCACACTATAGCTGTCTTCAGACACTCCAGAAGAGGGCGCCAGATCTCGTTACGGATGGTTGTGAGCCACCATGTGGTTGCTGGGATCTGAACTCTGGACCTTCGGAAGAGCAGTCGGGTGCTCTTACCCACTGAGCCATCTCACCAGCCCCTGAGTAATTTTTTTAATCAGGAAAACTTTGGAGTCTTTAGAAATCTAATATTTTTTCTTTGAATATTTATTATAGTTCTTTCCAAAATAGCCGTGTTTGTTATGTTTGGGAAATTATATTAGTTGCATTAACTACTCCCTGAATTTGCCCATGATAAATTGAGCCTAAATACAGCTCTGCAAAGGCCAGAGCCTTCTCTGTGGATATGTAGATAAAACCTGGATGTCTCCAGCATTTTAAAAGAATGGCTGCATCTGAGCACTATAAGTGTTCACAGTGACAACCAGCTGGTAGCTGTACCATGAAGCCCAGCAGGTCGTTTGCTACTGTGCATTATAACAAGGAAATGCTTGAGAGCACTCACAAATAGAAAGACAGGCAGCCATCCACAACTGGAAAGAATCAGGCCCTGTAGCACCTTGCTGAGTGTTCTATTCACCCAGAAGTTCCATACTGTTTGCTAGACTAGGGCGTTTGTGAAGACAAGCAGTCAGCTGCTTTCTCCTGTTAGAATCTCTTAAGCATAGACAAGGACACAGCTAAGGAAGATGGTGTTTTCTAGAGGTTTACATTCACATTGATTGAAACACTTCTGTGCAGCATCTGAGAGTGTCTTATGCTTACTATTCCATTCAGAAACGTATAGTGTATATTCATAATTAGGATTCTGTCCCTGGAAATTTAAGCTTTGTGTCATTTGAAGTACTCTGCCATTAAATTTGTACCTCTACCTACAAGTACCTGACATGGAGTTTTGGAAATAGAAGATCAGGGGATGTGGTTCACTGGATAAAGTACTGGCTATAAAAGCAGGATGATTCCCCAGATTCTGTGGAAGGCCAGATAAAGTAACATGCATATCTAAGTCAAGAAGGCAGACAGAGACAGGAGAAGGCCCTGAAACTCATAAGCCATCTGGCCCAGCATATCCACGAGTAGTGTAGGAATAGGCAAGGGGGAGCTGTTCTCTGCCCTCCTTGTATATGCATGCTGTAGCATGTGTGTACCACTCTAGTGCACAGACACACACTGCATTCGGAGTGAAGAGGCTGTAGTTCTCCCTTTCTCATTACTTTGTTAGGGTTGTGTGGATGGCGCACAACCCTTCTTAGGACTCTGTCCTAACTCTTTCAAAGTCAGTCCTTCCTTTATTTCTTCCTCCTCCTTTCTTTCCTTTTGTTTGGGGTGGTTTTGATTTTTGGTTTTGTTTTGGTTTTTTTGGTTTGGTTTGGTTTGGTTTTGGTCTCGTTTTAGCATTTCGAGACAGGGTTTCTCTGTGTAGCCCTGGCTGTCCTGGAACTCACTCTGTAGACCAGGCTGGCCTCAAACTCAGAGATCTACCTGCCTCTGCCTCCCAAGTGCTGGGATTAAAGGCTTGTGCCACCACAGCCTGGCTGTCCTTTTTCCTTAAGGGAAGGAAGGAGACAGGTTTGGCATCTGGCTGATAAAGCCTGCTGGTGCTTTTCTGGAGTTCCTTTTTCCCTTCAGTTCAACCCTTATTTCTTAATACCTCTCTCCCTCCTTTATACTTTGGGACACTTTGGTGTCTTGTCTGCTGCTTTGATTGGCTTCAACAGCCCTATTATTTGACTATACTGATGGCTAAGCTAGACACTGGGTGCACCAAAGTCACTCCAGAGTTCACCCTGAGCAAGCTTTAAGTCAGCTTTCTTCTCAGTACTCAGCTTGCTACATTGCCCTAGTTGTCTCTATTTTCCTTACCAGGGTATCTTAGGGTTTCTATTGCTGAGATGAAACAACATGACAAAAAAGCAAGTTGGCAGGGGAAGGGTTTGTTGGCTTACACTTTCACAGCACTGTTGATCATCTAAGGATTTTGGGGTAGAAACTCAAACAGAGCAGGAACCTGGAGGCAGGAGCTGATGCCCTCTGGAGAAGTGCTGCTTACTGGCTTACTCAGCCTGGTTTTTAACCAATCACTAGTTAAGAAAATGCTTTCCAGGCTCGCCCAGGACTGCAGAGGCACTTTCTCCTCTCAGATCGGATGAATGTGCCATGTGTCAAGTTGACAATAAACTTACCCAGCACAAAGAGTATCCCTAGATTGTCATCTGCACCCCATTCTGCACCTCCTTAGAAAGGACCACAGTTGCCTTTGTCAGAAGTGCCTTCCACCCGTGTCCAACATGGTAACTCCCCTGGGTGTTGCTCCTGCGTTCTCAGAGTGGAGGATGGCGATCTAAGGACTGTGTGGACTGCATGAATAGTCTTACCATAGCATCTCTGATTCTCCTTACAGTGTCTGCAAACACTACTACAAGCCATTGACTTTACTGTTTGTTTGATTGTTTGGGTTTTTTGTTATTGTTCTTAATTTTTTATCATAAAAAGTAGGACTTATTGTGGGATACAATTGCATTTGCCAAACTGTTAAAGTGACTATTAAATTTTCTGATCATTTCTTTCCCACAGCATTTTAAGTCTTCCTCATCAAGCCTCGCCTGTGTCCCGCACCCCAAGCCTTCCTGCTGTAGATACAAGCTACATCAACACCTCCCTCATCCAGGACTACAGGCACCCTTTCCACATGACGCCTATGCCTTATGACTTACAAGGTGAGTTCCTGCTCCTCTGCTGTGTCACACAGGCTGACAGAGTGTGCTGTGTCACACTCTGAGTGGCTGCAATCTGGGGATGGGAGCGAGCGTAGGGGAAAGTGAGTATAGGAAGAACATAGCTTTGTTCTTCCTATACTTCCTCAGTAGCCAGCGCTCACTGCTCTGGAAATACTGGGGCAGTGATCTTGAGGCAGTGTGAGTCCCTAGTACTCTATAGGCTGTTGGCATACTTCCTGTATGTGGCCTTCGGTTTGATGGAAACGAGTGTCGGTTTTGTTCTTTGATGATGGCTGCATGTAACAGATACTGTGTGTGTTACAAGAGATGCACTTACTGGATAGCCCTGGTTTGGGCCTAAAGCTCTCCATATAATAGACCAGACTGGCCTCAAACTTGCTGTCATTCTCCTGCCTCTGCCTTCTAAGAGCTAGGATATTAGGCATGCACTGCATTGTGGAGATGCTACATGCCATGGCACACATGGAGATCTGAGGACAGCCTGCAGGAATTCATTTTCCTTCTACCATGTGATCTTAGGGATCAGACTCAGGTGACAAGAACCTTCACCCACTGAGACATCTTGTCAGCACTGTTTTATTGTCTTATAAGTAGTGACAAATTGAGACATTTAACATTCTTTTGAACCTTACCTTTTTTTTTTTTTTGAGATAGTCTTTCTATGTAGTCCTGCTTGGCCTCAAACTCATAGATATATACCAGCCAGCATGTACTGTCATGCACAGACTCATCTTTTTTTTTTTTTTTTTTAAAGTTTGATATGTCAGTACCTTCATTTGTATCTCAAAAAGAGTTTCAACTATAGATGCATCTTTATAACTTAGTGGCTTATGGACTAATCATGTAACTTCCCAGAGGCAGGGTGCTCTGAGCAATTTTCTAGACAGCTCTACTTACCTATTTGCACACATGCATCACTGTCGCTACATCCTGGGAGTGGTTGCCAGCACATTGCATTGCTGGTGTACTCAAGGTTGGACGTCAGCATGAGGCCATTGGTTTTCTTGCTCTAATGTTACCATTATGTAAGTTAGGAAGGGTCTGCTTGCAGCCGGGAATTAGAGTCAGGCTTTTTGTGATGCCACCAGACACGTACTTTTAAAGACAGGGTCTCCTATCTCTCAGATTCGACTTCCCTCCTCCTCCTGAATATGAGGAGTAAGGGCGTGTGCCACTATGCCTAGCCAGACAGACACCCTTGGGCTTCAATCTGGACTAGAGGACAGGAAGTAAACACTTTGACAAGGAGAATTAAAAGCTTTGAAATAATCTGTGTGGCTCTTAAATTTTTACCTGTAAAGTCAAACCAAAAGTCATGAAAGACCCTAAGAGGCACTTGTGTGGAGTGTAACTGGGTGGAAAGGTTGCTTAAGGGCTAGGAGTGTAGCTCAGTGTATAGCACGGTTGCCAAGTGTACATGAGATGATGGGTTTGAGTCTCAGTACCAGATCAACTAAACATGGTAGGTAGGATGTGCCTGCAGTCCCAGCACTCAAGAGGTGAAGACTTGATTAAGAAGTTCCAAGTCGGGGCTGGCAAGATGGCTCAGTGGTTAAGAGCCCCGACTGTTCTTCTGAAGGTCCTGAGTTCAAATCCCAGCAACCACATGGTGGCTCACAACCATCTGTAATGAGATCTGATGCTCTCTTCTGGAGTGTCTGAAGACAGCTACAGTGTACTTACATAGAATAAGTAAATAAATCTTTAAAAAAAAAAAAAAAAAGAAGAAGTTTCAAGTCAGCCTGCTCTACAGGAGATTCCATCTAAGCAAACAGACAGGCAAAATAGATAGATGGTTACTTTTGGGATTAAATAAGAGCAAGGTATTGTTGCCAAAACTTGGGTTTTGTCCTTCATAGTCTACAGGTGGAAGTGCTGTAGAACCTTCAGCTCGACTTCTCATGGTTTTCAATTTGTTCTTTGGTTGGTTTGTTGGTTTGTTTTGGTAGGTTTTTTTTTGTTGTTGGTTGTTGTTGTTTGAGACAGTCTTCGATTTTGCCTTAGCAGGCCTGGAAGTTGCTGTGTAGACCAGGCCAGCATCTTTTTTTTTTTTTTTTTTTTTTTTTAAGATTTATTTATTTATTTATTTATTGCATGTAAGTACACTGTAGCTCTCTTCAGACACTCCAGAAAAGGGAGTCAGATCTTGTTACGGATGGTTGTGAGCCACCATGTGGTTGCTGGGATTTGAACTTTGGACCTTCGGAAGAGCAGTCGGGTGCTCTTACCCACTGAGCCATCTCATCAACCCCCAGGTCAGCATCTTAACTAAGAAATCTGTCTCCTTCTGCCTCCTTCAAGTGCTGAGATTAAAGGTGTGTGCCACCATGGACCGTCAGCCCTGTGGTTGAATAGGAATGCAGAGGCCTGGGCTGTGAGACTCAAGTGCAGGATATTTAGAAAGATTTGCTTTTCCTTTTTGTTGTTTTTTTCTCTGAGGTCATTTTTTTTTTCTTTCCACAGGATTAGATTTCTTTCCTTTCTTATCAGGAGACAATCAGGTATGTTATTGTGAAAGTAATCTTCTTCTTTAATTGCATATTAAAATGTCTGAAAGTATAATACACAGCTAGAAGAAAGAATGAATTTCCTTAGAAAATAGAGTGCATGTGCCCAGGGTTGCTCTGTCTGTAAGAATTTAAATAAAAGCATTATTCATCACCCACCATCCTCAGCAAAGGGTAAAGGCAGTGACTGCCTATTGATTTCTCAGTAATGTTGTATAAAGACAAACACAGGGCAGTGAGCCGTGGGACAATGTATGAGAATATCCTGGCGCCCAGGACAGCATAGCTGCTATAGCCTGTGTTGCTACTGCATTGCCAATTGTATGTTTGATACGTAGAGTCGTGTGCATTAGTAACAAAGATCTATTGACTTCATGTATACAGAATGCTGTGCTTCCTCATACTGTGTTTATTACAGCTCTGATTGCTTCATCTTCTCCCATGCTTGAGTCTAGCTCATACTGTTTGTTCATCTCAGTCCCTAAATGTACAAAATGAGTTGCTAAAAGGCCATATCTAATGACCTGGATACAAAGTTAAAAGTGATGAAGTATGGAAGGAAACAGTCAGTGATTCTTATCCACCAGTCAGGCTGTCCCATTGCACCAGAGCTACAGACTTGAAAAGCAAGAACAAAGTGGAAGAAGTCTCATCGGAAACAGTGAGACAAACACAGATTGAGAAAGACCTACTTCAGCCATAGAGAAGTGGCTAAGGACATGGACTAAGGACCAGACACAGAAGCTCCTCCCTCTCGGTACTGTAGTTGTCACTGCCAAAGCAGTGACCAGGCCGCTGTCCAGAATGCCCTCCTGGGTTTCATGCCAGCAAGCTAAAGCACTGACTGAAGAGTAGCAAACTTTGTAAGAAGATGTGCATTGGTGATGATGCGCGTGTGCATCCTCTTTCATGCCTGGGTCAGGGTGGCAGTCTTGTTCCAACCAATAAGTCAAGGAGGTTTTGGGTTTTTCTCTTTTTTTAGGGTTTCATACATGAGTATACTTTATTTACATTATTTCCATCCATCTCTTTCCCTCCTTCAGCTCCTCGCATGGTCCTGTATATACACTTTTAATTTTTTATTACTATTGCACACATGGTGTTGCTTGGTGTAACATAGCATGTATTTGGAAGTCAAAGGACAGCTGTGTGGAGTCAGCCCTCTCCACTTCTGTATGTGCTCCACCCATTGATCTCAGATAGTTGGGCTACACAGCAAGCACTTTACCTGCTGAGCCACCATGCTGACTGATCAAAGAGATTTAGTGGCCTTTGGGACCCACTGCCCAAGTAGGACCTTTGTCTAAGCTACACTGCCACAGGAACACTGAGGAGCCCACAGACATCAGCCCCTTCAAATGCTTGAGAGCACGAACATCAGCAAAGGGCATGTTTGGTGCTCTGTTCCCAAGTGCATCTCAGGGAAAGGGACAATCCAAGCAAGGCCCGCAGCACCCGCTCAGCATGAACTCTAGTAAGTCATCAGGGATCTGGAAGCAGGCATGGTCCCTGCCCTGAAAACCTTCCAGGAAACAAGATATAGCTAGTAGACTGATTCTAACCCCTGCCTGGCCTGTGTAGACCTGAGGGAGGGTGTGTGTGATGAATTTGTCCTTTTTAGAAAAATACATAACTATATCTCCTATATAGATAGGAAGAAAGGAATTTTTTGCATAGCCATATGGTGTATTCATGTTTTAAGTGTTTAATTATAAAGAATTAAGTAGTCAGAAGATTACGATTTGTAGGCAGTTAATGGTTAATGGGGGAGACATTTTCTTCAGTGATATAGCCACTGGTAAGTTGTCTGTGCTCTGTAAGCAACACTGAATAAACTTTGGGACACATACACATTTGAAGTGGACTGTTAGAAAAGGAAGGAGATCAGCTAGAGGAAGAAAGAACAAGAGAAAGTAGTAGAAGTGGTTATGATTAAAAGACATATACATGTGAAAATGTTAGAACTCATTGTGTTTAATTTGTATGTTATGAATGTTTTAAAACAAAGTAAAATTAAAGAAAGATAGCTTTGGGATTTTTTTTAAATAAATATAGAATGGCCTAAGCACAGAGTGCTGGCAAAGCCCACATAGTGCACAGATCTGTCCTCAGCCTTCACAGCCACTCCGCAGTGCTCCCTGACCCGGAGAGACTTGCAGCTCCACACACCCGACTCAGAGTACCCCACGCAGGTGGGACATTGCTTGTTTTTTACAGCAAGTTCTTCCTGCCCTTTCCAGCTCAGAGATGTTCATGTGCGCAAACCCTGTGCCCAGCACCTACAGTGCTGAGAGCAGAAGCAGGCTGCACCGAGCTGCAGCCCAGCCTGGGAGCAGCTGAGCAGCTGTGAGACAGTTCTCAAGCTGAACTTGCCATTGGAAATGTGGGATGTATCCTTCCTACTGCTTCTGAACACCTCAGAAATAGAGGGCTAAGAACTGCATGCAATACAAACTACATGCACACACAATCAAAAATGTCATTCCAGTTTCAGATACCATGCCAAAGTGCTCTCAGTAATAGTGACCAGTCGTTTACTACAGAATGTGTTGTCACTTGAGGAGCCTTGTTCTGCTGAGAAGAGTACGTACGCCGAGGTGCATCTGATTGTAACAGAGTGTTTTGTCTCTGGTCCCTCCTAGCATTACAACACCTCCCTGCTTGCCGCAGCAGCAGCGGCGGTCTCAGATGACCAGGACCTCCTGCACTCCTCCCGGTTTTTCCCGTATACCTCCTCGCAGATGTTTCTCGATCAGCTAAGTGCAGGAGGGAGCACATCTCTGCCAGCCACCAACGGAAGCAGTAGCGGCAGCAACAGCAGCCTTGTGTCTTCCAACAGTCTGAGGGAGAGCCATGGCCATGGTGTGGCCAGCAGGAGCAGCGCAGACACAGCGTCCATCTTTGGCATCATACCAGACATTATCTCATTGGACTGACGCTCTCACCCTGCTGCTCCCACCCCATCCCAGATTAAATGACTTGGCAGAAGAGAACTCTATGCTCTGTTTTACCTTATCCTGTTTAGAAAAGTATACAAGCGTGGTTTTTTTTTTCCTTTTTTTTAGGGAAAAAAAATTAAAAGAAATGTACAGAGAACAAAACTATATTTTCAGTTTTACTTTTGTATATAAATCTAAGACTGCCTGTCTGATAAAACACTTGTTTAAAAAAAAAGAAAAAGAAAAGAAAAAACAAGCACCCACAAACCTTCAGTTCATTTTTTCTGGATTCTGAAGACTTCACCATTTGTCCTGTGGTTTGGGTTTTATTTTACTTCAATGGCATTATCTTTCTTGCAATAACAGAAACAATTGCATGTATGAGGTTTAAATTGTGGGCTTTGTTGTGGGGAAGGGTTTGGGATAGCTTTGATTTCCATTTTTTAAAAGTGACAGACTTGGATTCTGTTTGTGTGTGCGTGGATTTTACCAGCCTTAAGTTATGAGCCTCGTCTATCTTACTGCATACCCTTTGTTTTCAGGACAGAGCTCGTGTGTGTGAGTGCGTGTGTGCGTGTGTGCGCAAGAGCGCCTGTGTACCTGTATGTACTGTTCTGTTGTCACTCGCCCCTCCTCCTCAGTTTGCATTTGGTTATTATCACTCTTGTGTGAGCATCTTTCTCAACTCTCCCTAGGTGCATGTTCTCCATCCCAGATCCTCTGTGATCTGCTGTCTACCCTCTACGAGTGTGTTTCCCAGAAGTGCTGGAGCAAACGCTGCCTGGATGCGCAGTCTATGGGCAGGCCCTCGAATGACAATACACTTCTGTTGATTCTAAGTCTGAATTGCCAGTATTCTGTATGTAAGCCAAGGCTGTGAGCACTTGCATTTTGGCAACAGGGTAACAAGTTTTCCTTGAGGATCTTCATAACAAAATGGGATGTGAAAGAACCCCCATAGCCCCGTGGGGTGTGGAGCTGGCAGAGGTCGTTCCGTTCCACCGAAAGAAAAGAAGGAAAGAAGGAAAGAAAGAATCGGTTATCCTAAAGTTAACAGTACAGCACAGCCCACATGTGGATCCATACCAAATCTATCTGATAAATAGTTGAAACTCAAAAATAACCTTAGTTATTTTGGTTTTCTGTCTCTGAGTATACTTCCTTTCTTAGCCGTGTTCTTTTTTCCTTCACCTTTAGTGACAAGCATGACATAGGAAGCCTTTTTTTTTTTTTTTTTTTTTTTTTTAATTCAAGAACCAATTGGTCTCACCTACTCTCGATAGCAGAATATGTAAATATATTAAAATTTGTTTCAGGAGGTGATTAAGGGTCAAAGGAAGGAAAAAATACTTCTCATACTTGAGAGTCCGCAGAGAAGAAAGCATGCTCTTACAGTGGGATATAGATGGCAGCTGATGGAGGATGCAGGTGTAACTGCAGAGAGCCAGGGCACACCATTACCAGCTCCTGCACTGGCTTTTATGTTCCACCTTCATGTTTTCAGAGTTGGGGAAGGACCATCTTTGTGTGTAGTAAACTTGTTTTCAAGCCTTGCATCCATAACAGAAGGACCGGTAGGTATTAATCCAGGTAGAAGTCAAGATGACTGTGTCTTCAGTTGTGTATAATAAAGGAAGTGGTTCACATGACAGTGTGGCATCTAAAAATAATATCTGTTTTATAGTCTCTCTGCTACTAAAATGTCGACTTGAATTTTTGAAAAAAGTTGGTGTTGATATGTATATGTGTGTGTGTGTGTGTGTATATATATATGTATTTATAAACAAGTGCGTGTGAGTAACATCATCGTCTTCCCCTACGCATGTGTGTTCCACACAGAAATGGCTGTGTTAGAGTCACAAAACAATTCGCAATAAAACAAGACATTTGTTGTCAGTTAAAACCAGAAATAGTTATGTTTTTAAATTCATCTGGTGTTATGAGTACATGTTCTACCATCTCTCATTACTGTATTAATTTAGACTCACTTCAGTTACCATAATTTGTATCTAAATTGGGATTACAGTGGAAATCACTGAAATTTTGAGGTGTTTCTATTAGCATAGCAATAGGAAACATTCTTTTAACTGAGATAAAATGAATAGTTTTCTTTGTTCTTGGTTTAGTTTGGGTGCTTTGGTTTGGTTTGGTTTGGTTTGGTTTTGATTACTGTTAGTAGTTTTAGTTAACTGATGCATAGTTTTTTTTGTCTGATGCTGAATTACAAACGTAAAATAATCCAGTTTAAACCAGCTCTCTGCATTCTTCATGCCAGGTATAGAGGGGTCACTTTCCTTCGGTGTCCTGCCTTGTACCAGCCTAAGGGGGAGAGTGGGTAACTGGAGGAATAGATGCCTTGTGGCTTTGGTCATATCCTCATGGGAGAACAAGCCGTTTGGTTGTCTGTGTGTTTTAGTTCCTTCCATTTACTGAGGAGTTCACTTCTTCAGTGTTGACGTTCTAAAATGTTGCATGTGGTCAAGTTCAGTCAGAGACTTTCACAACCCTGAATAATTATTAGAGCCACACACCACTTTATCTCCTGCATTAAAAGAAAAAGCGCATGGTCACTTTGTCCCGTTGTTGTTTTTCCTTAGGCCGACCTCACTCCCCAGCCCTGCCAACCTTGATTAATAGGCTGTGGACAAATAATATTCTCAGCATCTCTGATTCAGCAAGCTGCCAGGAGCTCCTTCCTTAGTCTCTCCCTCTGGCATGTGTTCTCTACAGAATCGTGTGTGTGCTCCCGTCTTTCTGTAAGCAGACATCATCAATAAAGTAGCCATTCAGCCAGGAGGGTAGAGGTGGCTTTAATTCACCATGTGGGCATTAGTGGACACACTTTTTAAATAAGAAACCTAACCATGCATACTTTAGTGACCTTCATTTTGAGTATTGAAGTTGTTCCATTGCTAATTTAGATGTTACACATCTACATTACTGACTTCAAGAATCACTAAAGGTTTGAAAAATGTGGGTTCTTTTGGTGGTGGTATATATTCTTTTTTGTTGTTGTTTTCTTTTTTTCAGCCAATTTTCCTTTTGAGACAAGTCTGTGAAACTGAATGAAAATATACCCTATTTGTAAATGAATAAATGTAGAAAGAACCTAGTTTTTAAAGCAGTTTCAATTTTAAATACATGAAACTTTCAGAATCTTCAGGACTCTTAAAGCACATTTGAATTTATTTTGGTAAGAATTTTGTTTTGTGGATACACATTGAATTCTGTTTGTTTTTTAATTAAATGCAAAGTGTAGATTTCAAAGAGGGAGGGAGAGTAGCTGGTGGTCCCAGAGCGTGCTGCTGCTGTTTTATTAACATAGGGGAAGATGTATATAAATAGATAAAGATTACCATAAATTCCATGAACTTAAATCTGTGATTCATTGCCTTAAGACTTTCTCTCTTAGAATTTCCATACCGCATGCCAAACCAGTAAAATGGCTTTTAAAAAATGTATAGTAGACCAATGTCCGTTTGTATAAAAGTACCAAGTGAGAATATTTATTACATGCATTGGAGAAAAGTTGTTTCCCTGTTGAATGTTACCTGTTTCTGTAGAGCTCTTTAGATGTAATAAAAAAAGAAGCCTTCAGTTCATCTGTGTTCTGTAAAATGCTGCTCCTGGGCCCACAAGGGAACAGTCCCCATGAGAAGAGGACTGGTGCTGTGTGCTCCCGGGGCCCTGTCACCCAGATATCCCAAAGCATGACAAGTAACTGCTACCTTCCCATCATGCTTTGAGACCTTTCCTTACTGGTTTACAGCTCACCTCAAATTCTAAAGGTACTAGTTTATCTGCTGTGCAAATACCATTCTTTATGGTGAGCAACTAGGCACTAGGGAAACTTGTTGGAATTTGAGGAATGCATAAGAGGCAGCCAAACCATCCCTGATACAGCTTTGTAAACCAGACTTGAGGAGTGTGAGCTCACTCTGTCACCCATGACTAGAGCAGTGGGCAGGGAAGAGCAGCCCAGGTCATGCAGACCACCTGCTAGCCATGTGCTCCTTTCAAGCTGTACTAGAGATTCCGCTTAGCCGAATAGGATTCATAAAATGTGCATTAAAACTACACAGGAGGCTGGACATCATGGCTCTCACCTTTAATCCCACCTTTGAGAGGCAGAGGCAGGTGGATATCTGAGATCAAGGCCAGTCTGGTCTGCAGAGCAAGTTCCAGAACAGCCAGGACTACACAGAGAAACCCTATCTCAGAAAAAGCCAAGGAAAACAACACAAAGCCTACACACTGGAAGGCTGGAGGTGTTTGGCAGAACGTTTGCCTGGCATGTGTGGAACATTGTCAGTCCCCAGTGTCAAGTAAAAGAGACACAGTATACACCTGTTGTCTCAGCACACAGGAGGTGGGGGCAGGGTCAGAAGCACAAGGGCATCCTCCACAAATTTGAGGTAAATTTGGGAATCATGAGATCCTGTCTTTAAAAAAAAAAAGTCACTGACAGACATCAGAACGGTAGGAAGTGCCTCTGGTGTAGGGCCCAGCCTCTTCCCACTCTGCCCCACACACAGCATCAGCATGGAACATCTGTCAGATCTCGAATTCTAGAGTGGTGAGCAGATGTGATTCTAAAGCTGTGGCTAGAGTCAGAGGTGCTGGGGTCTGGAACCTTCCCACTCAACAGAAATATATAACCGACTCTCTGGAGTATACGTCTAGTCTCCCCCAGGAGGACTTAGCATGGGAACTAGGAAGTTTTGCTGTATTTTGTCTGTACTTACTCTGGCTTCTTTCATGCTCCCTAAAACAGCCCAGAAATTCTACATTTTTATCTTTGCGTTTCCCAGGCAGGCTCTTGCATTGTATCTCATGTTAGCCTCAAACCAACATCCTCTTTGAAGGGATGTGCCAGTTATTTAGCTTTTTTGGGTTTGTTTTGTTGGTTGGTTGGTTTTGTTTGTGTTTATGTTTTTTGGGGTTTTTTGTCTTTTTTATTTTTGCATTGTTGGCTTGTTTGTTTTTTGGAGGTTTTTTGGTTTTTGTATTAAAGAAATTTGCCAGGTTGCTTATAATCAAGCTACTCAGGGGACACATAGTATCTATTCCCAGGAAAATGAGGCTCTCCCTTCAATTGTCTTCTGTTTGATCTGAGCCATCCAGCATATGTGAGGTAGCTGAACCCAGGTTGCCCATGTTTAGTTCCCTGGAGTGTTTCCACTCTTAGCCCTTAGTAAGATGTGTGTCTTGTCTGCTTCCCAAGAGACCCTTGTGTCATTCTACTTTCATATAAGGCACAAAGCCATGGGCAGTCCTGACACAAAGGAATGAAGGTCTTCATATTTAGAGCTCTGCACCCTACGTCTGCTGGAGTGTTGCGTGGGTTTCCTGGATATCCTAGCTAGGACACTGGTTCCCACTGTTGCCTTCAGGGCCTCTCAGATTCTGGCCATGACATGGCACATCTCTGTATTCTGTTAGTCCCAAGAGAACAGCTGAAAGTCATGATCACGGCAGGTCACTTGAGCAGACCATCCTAGTTCCTTTAACCTAACAGTGGCCCCGGGTCCAGCTTCCCCAAACTGCCAGGAGCATCAGAAAGACGTGCTTAACTCCACGAGGCCTCCCACTCCCTTTGGTGTGGGTGGGATTTAAAGCTGGATCTCCCACTGCTCAGCCAACCCTACACTCTTAATGTTTGTCTTGACTTTATACCTCTTTATGAAAAAGCTTCCTGCACTTGGTCTGGCCAGGGAGATGGAAATGAAGATTTATCAGTGGGATTGTAGAACTATAAGAAATGAGAACAAAAAAATGAAACTCCAGAAAGGAAATGGGTGTGTCCACATGCATGCGCTATGCTTCTTGTGTGTCGTGTGTGTGTCGTGTGTGTGTGTGTGTGTGTGTGCGCGCGCGCGCATGCGCGCGCGCGCTGTTTGTTGCTGTATGTCTGTGCTCTATACGTGTGCGCACGCACTCTGCTTGTTGCCTGTGCCCAGCCAACCTCGGCTTATCTTAGAGATGTCGAAGGTTGTTTGTGCACCCGAAAGCAGACTGGTCTTCTGGGCAGGCTGTTCTTTTAGAGAAACACTACCAGGGAAACACCGATTCCACATGCCCGGAAGTTGCCAACCATTTGTCTTCAGTCACAATCTTCATCCTTATGAGGTCCAAAGGCTTTGAGAAGTACAATGGGTGAGGGGATGATGTTGCAGAGGCAGCACTGGCACACAACCCCGACTACAGATCATAGGGCTAGACTGTGCTGCAAATGGCTAGACTAATGTTAGCACCGAAATCAAGACAGACCTTATTACAATCATCCAATGCCATGGCCACATCATTTATTGGTACTTATGCCGTGCAGTGGTTGTGTCATCTCTAGACTTCCCTTACAAAAAGGAATCAGTCTAGGTTTTCAGGCCCCAGAGGCTCTCATCTGCTCCCTTGATCTTGGCTCTCTCAGTAGTCTCGCACAGGGACGGTGATCCTCTGGATAAACGTGTCATATTTCACTTGGCCGTTTGGTTCAACGCCTGCTTCCTTGAAAAGATCATCCACTGCAATAAATCACATTACTGTTTCAATTTGGATCTGCTGATGTTAGAGGTCTCCAGAAGTCTTCCCTGAGAATCTGATAGACTGTTCCCCATGGACTGGGATACAAGCCAAAATGGGAGAATAATCTGCTTACAAGAACCCAGAACTTTTCCTTTCTGCAGGGCCTAGGATACAAGAACAGAGTACACTGGATTGGTCACTAAGGCTGCCTTGTACTTGATTTTAATTTTTTAAACATCTTTTGGAGGGGAGGCATTATGCATACCACACATGTGGAGGTCAGAGCACAGCTTGTGGGAGTCAGCTCTCTCCTTCCACCATGTGGGTTCCAGAGATCAGCAGGCTTGGCAGACCTCTGTCTGTCTTTCAAGAAACCTTTAGCATGGATGTTGTACCTGTGCAGCCCACCCTTGTAACCTCCCAGTCACACGGGCATCGTCCATGGCTCCAAACACAGCCACACTAATCTAGGCTCACACATGCACCTCTCCTCCACAAGAGCCCACCTCTCCCCTTGCTGCCCCCCACCAATGGAATACTGAGTGGCAAGAGGTCGGTTACTCTACAGTCTAGTCTACAAGAGGTCTGTTACTCTATAGTCTAGTCTGCAAGTGTCTGTTACTCTATTTCACTACAAAAGGGATGAGGTAAGGAGAGTACACGGCCAACGTGCACCTTGATTGGAATTGGATCCCTAATATTAATTTGAAAAATGCATCTTGTCAATGCACATGCAAAAAGTAGATCCAACTGCAACTGAAGTTCAAAGCATCAAACTACATTGTTCAGGGGCTGGAAAGATGGCTTAGCAGTTAAGAGTACAAACTACTCTTGAGAGAACCCTAATTCCATTCCCGGGTGATTTGTAGGTGGCTCACAACTGCCTCTAACCTGTTCCAGGGGATCTGATGCCCATTATTTGCCCTCTGTGGGCACCTGTACATATATGTGCAAACACAGAATCTTTTTTTTCCATGAGAATCTTTTTTGTTTGTTTTGAGAAGGTAGCACTGCCTAGAACATCCTTTGTAGACTAGGCTGGAAGCTGGAACTCAGCAGAGATGAGCCTGCCTCTGACTCCCAAGTGCTCAGATTAAAGGCCTATACCACCACACCTGCCAAATAAAATCTTGTTGAAAGTGGAATTGCTTTTTTAAAGATACTAATTCAGCTAGGTATGGTGGTGTGTACAGCTTTAGTCCCAAAACTCAGGAGGAGGAGACAAGTGGATCTCTAAGTTTAAGGCTAGCTTGGTCTAAATAGTGAGATCCTGTCAGATAGATAGATAGATAGATAGATACTAGATAGATTGGATATAGTTCTCTCTTTTTAAACCCAGAGGTGCTCTGAGCCAGGGGAAACAGGTGCATCTTATTTCATGGAACAGCTTCTAACCTGCAGCCAGTTAGTGAATAGCCAGCTACAGAGAACAGGCCAAGTATCTGCTCCAGACAGACCAAAAGGCAGCATGCCACAGCCCAATGCTGACCAGAGGGGGCAACACGCTACAGCTAGGTGATAGCTGTGCTGGGTACTATATGTGTCCACGATGCTTCAGAACAGAACATTTCTTCTGAATCCCCAGAAGAAATGGTATTCCACTCAAACCAGGAGGAGAACCGGTCTCAACCAGCCCCTTCCCAATTGCTGCTTAGCATGAGGGAAGTCTAGGGCCTGAATATCACTGCAGGCAGATCGCTAACCACCTGAGAGCACTCCACCAGCAGTGCCATGGAGTCTGAGGCAAGGGCAGGCCTGTTTTCCCCTTCACATGAAAAGCAGTTGCAGTAAGTGCTTCCAGCTGAGAGACATTGAGAGCTGAATCTGCCTGCTCTGCACCATTTTTAAGAGCTTTGCCCGGGCGGGACCTTCCTGAGTGCAGATACGATCTGAGCAGGCTGGTCCATAGACTGCTAGTTCTTGGAGGACCCCAGGGATACCTGTGAGAACCCCATTTACAGCAAGGGGAAGAAGCGCATCCCAAGGGCTCCCTAAAGGAAGGGCCCAGATTCAAACTCTATTCAAACCGCAACCTGAAAACTCTGCCTTCGTTAGTTGTAATCTGGCCAGAAGTTAATAATCAATGGGTATTGGGCCTTTTTCACCCCTCTGTGCCTAAACTGAACCTCCATCTGACCCCACAAGCTCCCCACACAACCTGAAAACCCTGGCTTTGGATACAAGTGATGCTGACCAGGGGCAGGCCAAAGTCTACAGTTGTATCAGGGCTGGGGCTGCCAACCGTGTTAGTGGGCTAGGAAGAAAGACACCTCAAATGGCCCAAGCCTGCTACAGCTTCCTCACAAGGCCCAGGCCCTCATCCTGTTCTGAAGCAAAATGTGTTGTAGGCAAGACCACCTCATACTCGTGACCACAACAGGTTTCTCTAGCCACCCCTGAAAAGCTCCCACAGCCCCAGTTCTTAGGGCTGCTAGGGACAGGGGCACAATGGCTTCTCAATTTGGAAACACCACAGGTGACTGTAACCAAGCCAGCTGTCATGAGAAGATGGCCCTGGACAGGAGAGGCTCCTACACCCTGCACTCTGCCTCAGCTCTACTCAAGAGCCACTCAACTGGCCCCTTTTGTCAGCTGAGCCAGTGTGTCCTGTGTCGTAGCTTTTAGTGTGTATGGCTTGTGTGCACATGTGTATCCCAGTTCATGTGTGTGGAGGCTCATGTGCAGGTGCACTGGCACCTGTGTATGGAAACCCAAGGTTGCCATCTGCTGTCTTCCTCTCTGGCTGTCTACTTTTGTTTGAGGCAGAGGCTCTCCGAACCTAGAGCCTACAGTTCAGATTTAGTCTAGCCAGCTTGCCCTAGCATTCTGTCTCTGCTCCCCCACCCCCAAGTGAGTGCAGGAATTAGAGGCAGCTACACACACCAGCTTAAAAAAACAAAAACAAAAAACAAACAACAACAACAAAAAAAAAAAAACCATGGGTTCCAGGATCCAAACTCTGATCTTCATGCTTGTGGGGCAAACTCTACCCAAGAAGTCATCTCTCCAGCCCCTATCTTGGGGCTATGTCTTTGACTTTGTGACACAACATTATCACCTACAAAGCTGACATTTGATAACCACACCAGTAAAGTTCTAAAACCAAAAGTGGCTGCATTACTAACCACTCTGGGCCACACTGGGATCCTCGGTGAGAGCTTGGGCGAAGTGAATCCCAGCAGATGCCAGGACTGTCTCAGAGCTGACCCTCTCCCCTGGCCCACGTCCGCCTCTCCCCTCTGGTTCAGCCTGGCTTGACTTCTGCTCTGGAGCTTCTGGGCCATTCATCATCTTGCCGTCTACACAGCCCACAGCCTTGGGTGAGCTACAGAACACTGCCCTCCCCAGGGTTCCCTCGTCCTTCCCAGACGGCTCAGAGCCCGCCAGGCTAGTACCTTCCTTGTGAGTGAGCTTCTCTCCCAGTTTCATGAGTTTCGACCGCAGCTCAGACGCCATGATGTAACCTTTCTTCTCCTTGTCTGCCATCAGCATGGCCAGAAGGATTTCTTTCTTTGGGTCCTCTTGCTTGATTTGCATATGCATGATGGTCAGGAAGGTGGAGAAGTCCAGCTCTCCGTTCTTGTCTAGGAAACCCCACAAAATAGTGAGCGGGCTGGAAGGTTCTTAGGGAAGTCAGCTCCAGGGCTACCTAGTTCTCAAGGCAGTATCATGGTAAGGGGTCAGGGTTCCTCACCACCCCCCACCCCCCACCCCTGAGCCATTCACAGCATAGAAAGTCTCCATGTCATCCTCACATCGATCCTCCTGAACCATGTGGGATTTGGTCTTAACAGAATCTAGAACCTTGGTGAAAGGTCTGTGGGGCACACCCATGGGGATTCATTCACCTTGGCTATGTTAATTGATGTAAAAGGCACATCCATTTTGGGTGACATTGATAGGCTATTGCTCGGCCACTGCCTGTGAATTGAGCCAATTTAAGCCAGACTAGATGATGTAAAAGGCAGGTTTGTTGGGAAGCTGCTCTCAGGTGAGTTCACTGACCCCCAAGGATTGAAGCCAGGGGAGTCGCCATGGGGAGAGTCAGGGGAGGGGGAAGAGAAAGAGAGAAAGGGTGCCCCTGCAGAGAGGGACAAGAAGAGTGAGGGAAAGACCAAAATGCCTGGATTCTATAGGGAAAAGCCTCTGGGGGAAGGGCAGCCCAGCCCCTGAGCTGGAAAGTTCAGGGTTGGGGCAGGGTATGCCAGGTAGGGACTGAGGGATGCTGGGAGAACCTGGAGGCCAGGTCTGCTTTGGTGTGTAAAATATGCACCTCAGTCCTTTGTCCTGGACTCCAAAACCAAACAGGCTCCATCCCCTAGGGTAGGTGATTCTCAACTTTGTCAGAGTGGAGAGCCCTGGCATTCAGCTAACAAACATGGCATGCATTCATTGTTGCCACCTTCTGGCCATGTGATCAGGTGCTTCAAGCTGGGATGGACTGAAATAAAACCTTCTCTTCTTAAGTTGCTTTAGTCGTGGTATTTTATCATAGCAACGGGGGTGGGGGGTGGGGGCAGCAGCAGGGGGAGGGCACAACTAAGACATCATGATTATTAATCCCTCCCCCTATCTTGCTTGCTAAGGAGACAGTAATCCAGAGTATTGAATGATGGCACAGGACCAAACGGAGCCTCCTCCTCTGCTCTCTCCCATGCTTCCAAAATGGAGGGAACCTGGCCCAAGTCAGTGTATCCAGTCTCCTCTTAGTGGGCACCAGAGCCACCTCAAGCCCTGGGCTCTGCCTTCCCACTCACTCCACTACCTTCCCATGGCCTTCAGACCGTGACAAGGACCTCACACCACTTTGCACCGCAAATGGGATGCCCCTGACTGCTTTGTCCTTTCTAAGGAAGAGAATAGAGTGTAGCCCCTGCCCCTTCAGGGCACGGAACAGAGAGCTCAGGTTTCTGCCCCCTGGGCTCTGGCCTGTAGAAGGAGATGCTCACTAGCCTCCAGTAATAACCCTAGCAGATGGGAGATCCATCTGAGAGATGAGGATGCTGAGGTCCAGGTGCTGAGGGCTGGACTCAGGCTTCAGATCAAGTGCTCTTTCCAAAGCCACCCCTTTCTCTGGGCTTGTTTCCCCCCACCTCACCCCCCCCCCAGAGTCCAGTCCCCAATGTATACACCTTGGTAGACATTACTCCCTGAGTTTTTAACTCCTAAAAGTAAAAAAACACAATTTGGTTTTGATTATAAAGTCCCATATGTTCCAGTCAAAAAAGAAAGTCTCAGGGGCTAGAGAGATGGCTCAGCAGTTAAGAGCACTGACTGTCCTGAGTTCAAATCCCAGCAACCACATGGTGGCTAACAACCATCCTTAATGAGATCTGACACACTCTTCTGGTGTGTCTGAAAACAGCAACAGTGTATTCACATTAAATAAATAAATTATCTTTAAGAAAAAAAAAAAAAAGCCGGGTGGCGCACACCTTTAATCCCAGCACTTGGGAGGCAGAGGCAGGCAGATTTCTGAGTTTGAGGCCAGCCTGATCTACAGAGTGAGTTCCAGGAGAGCCAGGGATACACAGAGAAATCCTGTCTCGAAAAAAAAAAAGACAAAAAAAAAAAAAAAGAAAGAAAGAAAAAAGAAAGTCTCCCTTAATGAGAGAGGGCTGCTTGGTACTGCTTGGGTTGCGTTCCCTTCCAGTTTGGCAGCCTTGTTACAGTTTCTAGGTCAGCCAAAGAAATCAGAAGAATTGAGCCCTGATCTTGAGTCCTCCATTGGCTCCAGAGCCCAGGCACCTTACTGGTTCTGGGATGTGTCTTTGATTAGGACATAGTTGGATAGAGCACACACAACTGGGCCGTTTTCACTAAGCACATCCCAAACCCCCTGCAGAAGGCTGTTTCTCCATAAATATAGGAACAGAGTATGGCGATACACATCTCTGAGCCCAGCATTCCGGAGGTGGAGGCAGGAGGATCAAGAACTCAGTGTCACCCTGGGCTAGCATAAGGTGAGTTCAAGACCTTTCTGGGCTACATGAGACTCTATCTCAAATAAAATCAGAGAGAAAAAAAAAAAAAAACCACTGAGACCAGTGTTAGCATACTTTCTTGGGCTGTGACAGACTTGGTGGGACATGAGACCAAGGTCCCCTGTGGGATGAAACACAGTATATATACATGGCCAACTAGCTACCTCTACCGTTCAGACTGGGGAGGCACATCAGTACCTCTGGCTTCTGAGCTTTCTCCACGGCCACCACCTGCTCCTCCCAGCTAGGCCCTCCACAAGCCCACCCAGACCACCCACTCACCTATCCCATAAGTCTGCAGGTGCCGCTGCACTTCCCCGGGCGTGGGGCTGGCCCCTAGGCACCTCATGGACACCAGAAGATCTGTGGCCTTGATCTTCCCTCTTTGCTGCTTGTCGTACAGGGAGAAGCACTCCTTGTACTCTGCGCACAGTTGGGAAAGGAAGTCAGTAGCATGCGGTCACCCCACCCCTGCCCTCCTCCTCCTCTTCCATCCCTTCCCCCTCCCCCCACTCCATGCTGGGGATGCACAGGTTGTGCAGGCACCCAACATTGAGCTTCCCGGCATCCCTAGTCTCTTTCCCTTCTTTTGCCCCACCTGAACTCCAAAACCCCATAGAGACAGAGTGTGATGGCGTGTGCTTGTAATCCCAGCACTTGGGAGGGGAAGGCAGGAGGCTCAGGATTCCAAGGTTAGCCTCCACTATGTAGTAGTTCAAGGTTAGCCTAGACTATCCGAGACACTGTCTCAAAAAAACAAAGCTAACAAAAAGGGCCAGCAAGGTGGCTCAGTGGGTGAAGGTGCTTGCCACCAAGTCTGAATTTGATCCCCAGGACCCACACGGTGTTAGAAAAAGCAACTCCTGCAAGTTGTCTTATGACATTCACAGTACGTGTACACACACACACTACATAAATACAGGAATGTCATACGATATAAAACCAACAAGTCAAATAGAATTCAGAGAAAGATGAGCTAATTGTTGAAGATTTATTTGAGGTAAACTTTGGTAGGAGTTTATCATTGTCAGAGCTGAGTGTGGCTACTTTTTCTCACTTGTCTAGGACCTGGCTCCTGAACTCTCAAGTTGTCTTCAGGCAGGTCCTGGTCCCCACGTGGAACTGCCGGGAAGGGTGCCTAGGGCTCCACAGAGCTGGCCCATGGCTCTTTTTGCAGTCCTTTCTTCCCTGCTGCTGCCGCTGCTGCTGCACACCTGGCAAAGCTGTCCAGTCTCTGTCCTGCCTCTTCCCTCTGGGGCCCCTGGAGGCAAAGCCAAGCCACCTGGGAGCTTGGGTAAGATCCCAGCTCTGCAGATGGAGATGCCGTGGGGGTGAGCTGCCCTAATCCCCTAATCCCTTCCATCTTCCAAGGAAGGAGCTGAAGCCTGGGGGTGGGGGTGGGGAGCAGGATCCGCTGGCTGTTCAGACAAGCACACTGCATTCCCCTATATTGGTAACCCGGGCCTAGGGCAAAGATTAAACAGAGGCCAGCCTCTGAGCAAACTGACATATGTGTTCTCTTCCAGCATTGACAGACCCACCTTTTCTTTCTTTTCTTAATTTTTTAAAGATTTCTTTATTTAATTCATATATGTGGGCACACTATCGCTGTCTTCATACACACCAGAAGAAGGCATCAGATCCCATTACAGATGGTTCAATTCCCATATGGTTGCTGGGAATTGAACTCAGGACCTCTGGAAGAACAGTCAGTGCTCTTAACCTCTGAGCTATCTCTCCAGCCCCTCTTTCTTCTCTTTTTTTTTTTTTTTTTGGTTTTTCGAGACAGGGTTTCTCTATATAGCCCTGGCTGTCCTGGAACTCACTTTGTAGACCAGGCTGGCCTCGAACTCAGAAATCCGCGTGCCTCTGCCTCCCGAGTGCTGGGATTAAAGGCATGCGCCACCACGCCCGGCCTCTTTCTTCTCTTAAGAATTTTAATACATTTTATTTTAGTTGAAGATTTATCTTAAGTATATGAGTACACTGTAGCTGAGCCATCTCTCCAGATCACTTTGTTTTTTTGGTTTTTTGGGTTTTTTAGTGTATATATGTGTGGGAGTCAGAGAGTGTCTTGTGAGGGAGATGGTTCTTTCCACCATGTGCTGGGCTGGGGGGAACCCCAGGCTTGGGGGCAGGTGCCTTTATCTCTCCGGCCCCCATCCATCTTTTCAAACCTGCAGAGCCAGATTCCCTGGAGCTGGAATTCCAGGTGGTGTTGAGTCACCCAGCGTGACTGCTGGGAATCTATCTCCCTATCTCAGGTGCTCTTAACTGCTGAGCCATCTCTCCAGCTGCCGCCTCCCACCCCCCATCCCCCCTCTGCCATCTGCCTTCTAGGCCAAGCTCTGGTCCTTTACAACTCTGGGATCCCTTCCCGGGTCACCAGAAGCCACCTCTGGAGCCTGCTGGACACTGTCCTGCATCACAGTGCTTGGTGGGCCCTCAGTACCTGCAGTCTTTTCTCCCTATGCTAGACCAAGATAACAAGATCCCCAGAATACCTGGCTCTCCTGAGGACCCCGATCCTCAGTCTCCTTCACACACACACACACACACACACACACACACCTCCAGTTCTCTCAGTGTGGCCCCACCCCTCTTTCACTGCTGTCCATTCTGTCTTTCACTCTCCTTGATTGTGACCCCAAGAATGGGGGGTACCTTCCGGCCCCCTGCTCAGTTTTTAACACCTGGGGTAGGGCTAGCACAGGGCAGGGTTGGCACAGAGAAAGGACTCTTGCTGAAGTAAAGTCTAAGTGAAGTAAACACATCAGAATGCATCATTGACCCTCTTCTCAGACAAGAAAACTGAGACTCAAAGGTGACTGGCCAGGGAGCTTCCAAAGCCCCGTTCCTCACCCAACCCTGTCCAGGCTTCCAACCCTAAACACTCACGGCCACCTTCTTGGTGTTAGACACTGGGATACAAAGAGAATTCGCCTTCTTCCTTTCTAGTTGTTTCAAAAGCCATGATAGTGAGGGACCAGTGAGTCCGTTGTCCAGACAGAGTAGGGGGACTGGTGAGGCTGACAGGTGGCCTCTAGCTTAGGTCCCCCTTCAAAGACTTTACTTTCCATTGTGTGCACATGCACGCATATAGGTGCCCCAGGATGCCAAAGGTTTCCTTTGCCCTGGGAGATGGAGTTACAGGTGGTGGTGAGCAGTCCTTGTATATGTACTGGGAGCCAAACTTAGGTCTTCTGCAAGAGCGGTACAGATTCTCCCACCGTGGATTGTCTCGCCAGCCCCTGGCCCCTAACTGTGGGCTGGGCTCTGTGTAGCAAAGTCTCCTCACTGTCCCCTCTGGTCTGGGCCTTGGTTTGGGGGATAGGGAGTTGAGGAATCTAAGAGTAGGACCAATAGGCACACATCCCTGTCACGCCCTCCTCTAGACCATACTCTAGTCATTTACATCTCGAGGATAGATCCTTGCTGGGGTAACCAGAAGCCACCCCTGTGGCCTGCTGGACAATGTCCTGCACCAGAGCTCCATGTCCCTGTGTACCTGCAGTTCAAGCTCACCGATAAGGTGTCATGTCAGCAGCAATGAGAAGGGGGTTACCAAGGCTGTTTCCCTCCTATGTTGGGGTAGGTGTAGGGGCTCAGCCTCAGGGAAAAGTGAGTTATCCCATAAAGGGCCTGTGCTGTGCTCTGGCCTCTCTGCCAGAAACTCAGCCACCAGATCCCTGGCCAGGTGTTTGCCAGGTCCTGTGTAACTTAATTCTGCCTTTCTGCTCTTGGGGAAACAGAACTCTGCTCTGTGGGAAGCCCAAGCACAAGGTGCCCACACTAAACTAGGCAGGAGGTGCCAGCTGAGCCCCTTATTTTACAGTCTAAGGTCCATAAAGAAATATCCTGCCCCAGCGTGTAACCCTGAGTTCTGTTGCCTGTCTACACTGACTACAAAGCCCCAGCCCCCGTCTCTGGTTCAGTTACTATGTTAGTGACCTTTCTCCATGACCAGCCTCCCACCCAGACCTGTTTCCAGGCTCTCTGGAGCACTAAGCAAGCTCACTTTTATGACCCAGCTTGACAGTCACACTGACATATAACAAGCCCTGGAAGTCAGTTAGTCGGTCTTCAGGGCCACCCCCAAAACAGATAACCAGCTGCCCCACTGCACCTGGCCCCAAGCCTGTGGGTGGGCCAGCTGTCCACCCCTCGGGGCCTTCCTTCCTTCCTACCAACAAAACCCAGCAAAGCAAATTGCCTAATGAGACACACATTTTGTGGCGAATTACTAATTAAAAAACAAACCCAACCTACCATTAATTTGGTCCTGGGAAAGGAACTTGGCCTGCAGCAGAGAAAGAACAGTCAAGAGGGGGCTTCAGCAGGGGCACCTTCCCACCTCCTTCCGGCACAGCCCCTCACTCACCATCCTCAGGCTCCCCTTGCTCCTGGAACTGAGTTTGGTTCTCTTTACTCCAGCTTGGAGTCGAAAGTCCAGCATGCTGGGCGGAGGCCTGGTAATAAATCCTCCGCTGCCACGGAGACCGGGCTCTATGCCACGAGAGTCAGATTCCGGCTGAGCAGTGGATGCCCCCACCGTCCTGAGAAGGGTGATTGTGAGGAAACCGTTTACAGACTCTCCTGGAGGCCCCTGCCCCTGGAGGCTGGGGCTCTGCAGCAACTGGACAATTTGGGTGTTCCTTCTTGGGAGCCTAACTTCTGAAAGGGGGCTCCGGGTGGGGCTGACTCTGGCCTGGTCTGAGTCTGTCTTAGGACGCTTTGCTCTCTCCCGAGGCTAAGCTAGGCTCCTTGGTGGAACCAGTTAGCGCGCGCGCGCGCGCACACACACACACACACACACACACACACACACACACGCACACACGCTCTCCAGAAGAAGCTATCCAAGGGAGCCGTGCTTAGAGACGCTTCATACACAGCTTTGCAGATGCACTACGTCTGGGGACACACTGAGGACGTTGTCCTCAGCCACGATCCAAATCGTCCGTCTCCTGTATGCCTCAGTTTCCTAACCAGCTACATTATGGGCTGCTGGGAGAATCCAAAGGCCAATACACAGCCAATTCTACTTCCTAGGGGCTGGGGATGGGGTTGGGTGCTGGAGCTGAGTCTTAAGCTAGTCGCTCAGGGAACTTGGAGTTTGACCAGACTTTCCCAGGCAGGAAGTTCCTCTCCCTTCCTCTTCTCGCCCTTTCCCGTATTATAATAAGCTGCTGACTCTGAATTTCTCAGCCCTCTATTCCTCTCCCCGTCCCCTGAGACAGGAAAAAGGGTGCCTCCCAGAACTGCTACTGGGCCCTGGGCATGACTAGGTTCTTAGGTTGTTGGTCTGAAAGTCGCCTTTCTCTCATCCACACTCCTTGACTGGTTTGCCTACAAAGTACTAAATCCAGCCTGGTCCAACTGTCAGTCACTGTGTGTGGTCACATAGCCTGTGTACTACACAGGAAGCAAATGAGGGCTGCCAAAGGCTGCAGGTGCCAGAGGAAGAGAGGTAAGGTCTCCTGCTAACCCATCTGAGGGGTCCTGACACCTCCATGTGGAATGTTTTTTTTTTCTCCTGAGCCACCTACCTCTTCTTACCTGCTTTAGACGTGAGAATCTTGAGGTTCTGACTCCACTTTGTGGGGGGTAGGTATGATTTGGAGGGTAGGTATGGTTGGGGGGGGCAAGATATGGTGGGGCCTAGGTATGGAGGGGTAGGTATAGTTGGGGGCCTAGGTTTGGTGGGGGATGGGTATGGTGGGAGTGGGGAAGGCTGGGGGACACAGCTTAGTGGTCATAGGAGAGCAAGGGAGGCAGGCAGTACTTTTTGACAGGTGGGTACAGAACTGAGGTTCCCAAATACCCTACCTCTGTGATGGGCTCAGAGGCAGGTGAGGCATCTTCTTGGGTTTTAGTAACTGGGTACTGGGGTCAGCCATATGCCCCTAAGGGCATCCTGACACCTGTCAACTCTCCCTTCTTTTGTTGTTTGGTTTTGTTTCCATTGGTGTGTGGGTGTGTGTGTGTGCACGCACTCGCATTTGTGACTGTCCTAAATCATTTACTAGTATAGATTTTATGAACATTATTTATATCATCACTAATGGAGCTGGAGAGTTCTCCAGTCTCTCCAAGTGTGTGGTGAGAACCACTCAAAGCATGTCAGAACTTGGTTTCCCTTCCAGAGACCACAGCTCCTGTGGCCAGCAGACAGCAGTCCAGGCATCTCTTGGTGCTTTATGCACTAGTTCGGTGATCCATTGAGTGTCAGGATTTGTTCTGGTAACTTATGAAGTAGTGGGTCTGTGAGGAGAACCTCAAAGAACCTGTATGAAGCCTTCAGCCCCGGAAGAATTCAGGATGCTCAGAATTCACAATGGAGTCCAGCTCTCTCCACACAATACTGAAGACCAGGCCATCTTTAGCTGGTTAACCCCATGATGGATGAGTTTACTCTAAGTTGCACTCTAAGGAATTGGGTGTTCGCAGCCTCCACTGTGAACATGAAGCCCTGCATCTGATGTAGTTTTGCTTAGCCTCGTGAAGCTGTCTGCTTTACCTGGCCAGGTAGAGCAAGGAGCCCTGTGGAACACAGGGAATTGGTGATACAGCTAGCAGTGGGCCCTGAAGAAAGTGCATCATGCCAGGATGTCAGATCTCTTCTTCTTCTATAACAGTGGCCCTCCCCTTTCCTAACCCTGCAACCCTCTATACAGTTCCTCATGTTATGGTGACCCACCCATAAAATTATCTTCATTGCTTCTTCATAACTGTAATTTTGCTACTGTGGTGGATCTGTAATCTAAATATCTGATATGCAGGATATCTGATCTCTGTGAAAGGCCCAAAGGGGTTACGACCCACGATTGAGAACCGCTGCTCTGTAGTCTGTACTTGTATGTATGTGCATACCAGGGCTTGCCTGATGGCTGCCACCAGACAGAAAAGGTTTTTGTTGTTGTTGTTGTTTTGGTGTTTGTTTGTTTGGTTTTTCAAGACAGGGTTTCTCTGTGTAGCCCTGAACTCACTCTGTAGACCAGGTTGTCCTTGAACTCAGAAATCCGCCTGCTTCTGCCTCCTGAGTGCTGGGATTAAAAGGCATGTGCCACCATGCCTGGCCAGAAAAGTATTTTTAAAAAATATACTGGGCTGGTGAAATGGCTCAGTGAGTAAGAGCACCCGACTGCTCTTCCGAAGGTCCGAAGTTCAAATCCCAGCAACCACATGGTGGCTCACAACCACCCATAATGAGATCTGATGCCCTCTTCTGGTGTGTCTAAAGACAGCTATAGTGTACTTACATATAATAAATAAATAAATCTTTAAAAAAATATATATACTTTTAGGGCTGGAGAGATGGCTCAGCGGCTAAGAGCACGGACTGTTCTTCTGAAGATCCTGAGTTCAAATCCCAGCAACCACATGGTTACTCACAACCACTCATAATGAGATCTGATGCCCTCTTCTGGTGTATCTGAAGACAGCTACAGTGTACTTATGTATAAATTCTTTAAAGTATATATATATATACACATACATATATATATACTTTATGTGTATTTAAAGTATATATAAATAAATCTTTAAAATATATATACTTTATGTGTATTTAAAGTGTATATAAGCCGGGCGTGGTGGCGCACGCCTTTAGTCCCAGCACTCGGGAGGCAGAGGCAGGCGGATTTCTGAGTTCGAGGCCAGCCTGGTCTACAAAGTGAGTGCCAGGACAGCCAGGGCTACACAGAGAAACCCTGTCTCAAAAAACCAAAAAAAAAAAAAAAAACAAAACAAAAACAAAAACAAAAACTAAAGTGTATATATATATATATATATACACACACACACACACACACACACACACACACACACACATACACTTTATTTATGTGTATATTTGCATGGCTGTGCATATGTTTGTATACAGATGCCCACAGTGACCATGAAAGGGTGTCAGATCCCCTGAAGGTGGAGTTGTAGGCAGTTGTGAGCCACCCCGTGTGGATGCTGGAAACCAAATTCAGGTCCTCTGCACACACAGTAAATGCTCAGAGTCCTCTCTCCAGCGCCAACAGTTTGTGTTGTGCTGAGACAGGATCCCAGTGGCTCAGGGAGCCCTCAAACTCACTGTATAATTGAAGATGGCTCTGAACTCTTGATCCTCCTGTCTCTACCTCCCAAGTACACATCAGATGCCTGCAGCCACACTCAGATCCCTCTATTTGTGGGTGACAAAGGGGTTGTCTTCTGCTGTTTCAGCTGGCTAAATACTGGCTCCAAGGCTGTGACTGCCAGTGGGCTCATGGTGTGGCCTACCAGGCTGCACAGTGCTCTGCATGTGGACTCTCCATGTGAACTGCAACAGGAAACTCCTCCGGCCCCACTTGGGGCTGAGTTTATTCACTTTATACCCGAAATTTGGCCCTCCTGGCGTGGGGCCAGCACCTCCCCCTGGACTTCACCGACTTTCGCTGGCTCCTCTTTACCACTCTCTGGACTACCATCCCTCCCCGTGGAAGGGGTTTTAGGCAAGGGGCCCTTCCTTTCCACCCAGGCTACTTTGTCTATAAGAGCCTCCAGGAATGTCTTAGGTTATATGGGGGTAGGGGCTCAGGATACAGTTCAGTTGGTAGAACATTTGCCTAGCATGCAAGCCCTGGATTTGACCCACAGTACCACATAACTCATATTGTGCAAGCCTGTAAGTCCAGTAAGAGAATAAAGGCAGGAGGATCAGAAGTTCAGAGTCAGCTTGGACTGCAGGACACTAAGTTCCTGGCCCCAGCCCTGTCTCCCTAAATCCTGCTCTCACCCAAAAGCCATGTTCTTCCCCTTGCTGCTTTCTTATGGAACTGTGTTCCTAGGTAAGCGCTCCTGCCTCTCAGAGTTGGAGTGTAATGGGGTGGTCCTTATTCTCCCCCACACCCAGGCAAGTGGGTCTTGGCAGCATCTGTGTACCTGCTGGGTAAAATGTGGAAGGGCAGGAAGTGGTCCTCGGACTTTGCTCTCCCCTGCCTCCATCCTATCTATCCTTTTGTTTCAGGGCTCTCCTGAGCTAACTAGTGTCCCTGGAATCCACGTCTACCTAGAGCCTAAGGGACTTCCTCTGAAGTAGGGTCCGTGGATGTAGATGAGGTGAAGTCATACAGAGCAGACAGGATAGGTGCTAGGCCAAGGAGAGCCACACCACAGAGGGATGGCCATGACTAATGGGCTCACAGCCCTGAACACCCACAATGACCTAGGACCCACCACAGGCTGGAAGAGGCAGCGAAGAGACATCCTCTAGAGCCCTTGAGAACACAGCCTTGTCAGTACCTCACCCCCAGAAATGAACAGATAGACATGGGCTGCTCGCAGCCATCACGTTCATGGCACCTTACAGCGGCCTTGAAAGTCATGTGGGGGGCTGGTGAGATGTCTCAGTGGGTAAGAGCACCCGACTGCTCTTCCAAAGGTCCGAGGTTCAAATCCCAGCAACCACATGGTGGCTCACAACCATCCGTAACGAGATCTGGCGCCCTCTTCTGGAGTGTCTGAAGACAGCTGCAGTGTACTTACATATAATAAAAATAAATAAATCTTAAAAAGAAAAAGTCATGTGGACTGCACACGTGCCTGAGCAGCAAGGAACTGGGACCCCAAGGATCCCACTAGGTACAGCCCAGAGAGGCGTCAAGATGCCCTGTTGCTCCGTTTCCAGAAGAAGCTGTAGCTGCAGTCTGGAGCCACACTGAGTAGCCAGGACCTGGAGTGGTGGTCCCCGAAGGAGCCCACCTGCAGAGTGGCCTGCAGGGCCCATCCCCACTTTCTGAGTACTCCTGGTCTCTCCTACAACCTGTTGGACTCTGGGAACCAATTCTCTAGAAGCTTGATGGTAGAACTCCTGGGAGATGAAGCCAGGCTCCACCCACCAGCTTTCCAGGGTGACATTCCTAGTCAACTGTCCAAGAGGCACACAGTGGCCCAAGGCTCCAGGAACTCTCTATTTCTAAATACTTGCTTTGGTGAGTATTTTAAAATGTTCTCTTAGGGATGAGATGGTTCAGTCACTAAAGTACTTGCCTTGCAAGCACAAGGACTCGAGTTCTAACCCCCAGTACCTACATAAAAAAAAACTTCTGGTGTGGTGGTCTGTTTATAATCCAGGCAAGCAGAAATGGAGACTGCTGGGTCCCTGAAGCCCGCTGGCCAAGGAAGCTAGTCTAATGGGCAGGTTCCAGGACAATTAAAGATCCTGTCTCAAAAATAAGGTGACTAGTTTTCCTAAAGGACACCTGAGGTTGTCCTCTGGCCTATGCTGCCCACACTCCATACTTCCCACTGTTTTCTTTCTTTCTTTTTTGTTTTTTGTTTTTTTTCTGAGACAGGGTTTCTCTGTGTAGCCCTGGCTGTCCTGGAACTCACTTTTGTAGACCAGGCTGGTCTCAAACTCAGAAATCCGCCTGTCTCTGCCTCCCAAGTGCTTGGATTAAAGGCGTGCGCCACCACCGCCCAGTCCCCACTGTTTTCTTAGTATAGGTTCCCCAAAATGTATAGTCTTCAGGCTCCACAAACTAGGCCTGTCCGTACCTAGGAGATAGCTGTGTAGACCTTCTGATGCTAGTCCTGAAATGGCAGTGTCCTGGAGACAGGCAGGACATGTTCTGGGTGGCTGAGGGGACAGACATGGCGGGAGCCCTGCTCCTCCCCACCCCCACCCTGTGCCTTCTGGCAATGTTACCCACATTCTTGTCTGGGGAGGTGTGGCCAGGCTACTTGCTGAAGGCTCTGGGCCACCTCCCCTGAACATGCTTTAGCGTCTCATTGTCTCCCAGCACTGGGACAACTTGTGGGACAAGCCCAGTGATGGGCCTGGAGGGTCTCCATTTCTCTTCACTGGCATAGACGCCTCTAAGGAACGTGGTATTGAGTCAAGGGGTAGAGGGGGTGCAGAATTCCCTCAGGTCTGCCATAAAAGAAAGCCTTACACCCTAGGACCCCATACCAACAAGTCTTTCCCTCAGTCCAGAACGCCCACTTGCCTCCCCACCACACTCCCAAAGCTAGAAACAGCCGCCGCCCAGGCTGGGCTTCAAAACAGCCTTTATTCAAGCCTCTCACCCCTGTCACCACCCCTACCCCAGCATGGGCTAGCCCACAGAAAGACCACAAGGGGAAGCTGAGGCACAGTCCCTGAGAGCAGCAGAAAAGAGGCAGGGTCATGCATGGAGTGTCCCCAAGACTCACAGCACAGGTCAGTCAGTGCTGGCTGCCAAATGAGGTGGTGGCGCCTTGTGCCAAGGAGACCTATATCTGAGGCCTGGGAGGAGGTGGGCTGGGGAGAGGCAGGAGCCACCATGCTGGGAACAAAGGCACCAGGCAGGTGGTGAGAGATTCAGGCTGAGATGTGCTGTCTCAAGAGTCTGACTTGTATTGTCTCAGACCCTTACAACAGGTTTTGGGGAATCTATAAAACAAGGGCTTGAGAACTCTGCCTTCCATGTAGCTCAGAACCCAGGCCAGCTTCGAGAGCTTAGCTGAGAGTGACTGGGAGTGGGGCCTCTGGCTCCCTGGAGACTGGGTTCTCAACAGTATATAAATGGGGTGTGAAGTTGGACAAGAGGCTGGGAGAAACACACCCCTGGGCTGAGGGTGGGGGTGGGGGCACGGTAAAAGAACCACTCTTCCTTGCTGCCGCTCCCTAACGGAATCAGTAACCACCAGTCCCCAGAGCCACAAACTATGGAGCCCACCAGAGCAAAAGAAGCCCAGAGATGGAACTGCTCTGTTTAAAGCACAAAAGAAGTTGGGACCCAGAAACCTAGGGCCCAGGGACAGGTAGCAGAGTCTCCTGCTTCTGCCCTGAGCAGCCCTCACCCGCTTGTCACCAGAAGATATCTCCATAAGGCCAGCCCAGTCCTGAGAGAGAGGGGTGTTATTCAGGCACCTCTAATAGTAATGAAATACAGGGGAGGGCAGGGGCCGGGATCTTGGCCTTCATATACTTCCCCAAACTAAATTCCATCTTAAGTCCAAAGGGGGGGAAAAGAAAAGATAAAACAAACTCAGAACCTGACCAGAACAGTTGAGTCTCTCAACAACACACTCTGCCCATCCCTGCCCCCAGTGCATAGTTCACATTACCACGGTGCATGCATGCACACATGTACAAACACCATGGCCTGGTGCCCCCAGTAAGCCTCACTGTTGACTGCTAATGTGGAGCGTGTAGAAGGCCCAGGGCTCAGGAACATAGATGACACCAGGGTACTTCTTTCTGAGAACAGGGTCATTCCACAGCCAAGCCACCCACAGAGCCACCAGTAAGAGGGTGAGCGCAAAGGAATACAAGAGGAAGAGGCCGTTGCTGTCCAGGAAGAGGCGCCTGCGCTTCTGGTGCAAGACGAGAGCCAGCATGGCGAAGAAGGTGAAGATGAAGAGGATGAAGATCTGGCCCTCGGTGACCAGGTACCTGGAGAAAGAGAACAGGGATGGAGGTGAAGTGGGTGCCATGGCAACACCATCTCTGGCATCCTCCTGGACCAAGTCCTAGGCTGCCCTCCCAGTCAATTGGAACATCTCACCTAGTGAGTGGACCGAGTGTGCCCAGAGGCATCATACTGCTCTGACTTTGAGTGGTTTAATCATACTCTGCTGGTTAGCTAGATGAGGGGGTGCACGACTTTAATCCCAACATTGGGGACTTCGAGGACAGCCTAATCTATAGAGTGAGTTCTAGGATAGTCAGACTTATATACAGAGCTGCAAATGTGTTTCATAACAACAATAAAGATAATAATAATACTCAGCTGGGCATGGTGGCTCATGGGTTTACACTGTGCCCAGGAGGCAGAGGCAGACAGGTAGGTCTCTGGCTGCTGCTACACAGCAAGTTCCAAGGCTATGTACTGAGAATCACAGGATATCTGGGCTTTGGGTTCTGGCTTCTCTTTCTTTTTCTTTTCTTTCTTTCTTTTTTTTTTTTTAAGATTTATTTATTTTATATATGTGAATACACTGTCACTGTCTTCAGACACACCAGAAGAGGGCATCAGATCCCATTACAGATAGTTGTGAGCCACCATGTGGTTGCTGGGACTTGAACTCAGGACCTCTGGAAGAGCAGTCAGTGCTCTTAACTGCTGAGCCATCTCTCTGGCTTTTCATACCACATTAGGACACTTCCACGTGATAAAAACTGGCTCTGGGGGCTGGAGAGATGGCTCAGCAGTTAAGAGCAGTGACTGCTCTTTCAAAGGTCTTGAGTTCAAATCCCAGCAACCACATGGTGGCTCACAACCATCCATAATGAGATCAGATGCCCTCTTCTGGTGTGTCTGAAGACAGCTACAATGTACTTATTTATAATAATAAGTAAATTCTTGGGCTGGTACAAGCAGGGACTGAGTGAGCAGGGCCAACCAGAGCAAGCAGAGGAACTAAATTCAATTCCCAGCAACCACATGAAGGCTCACAACCATCTATACAGCTACATAAATTACTCATATACATAAAAATAAATAAATAAATCTTAAAAAAAAAAAAACTGGCTCTGGAGGAACAAGAGAATGCACTCTTTACAGAGAACACCGTGCAACATATGGTCTCAGTTCTCATACTCCCTGGGGCCTCATCTCTTGCTAGCTTGGTTTCTAGAGACAATTGAGTTTGGGGATTCCATCCCAATACATGGAGACTATTGTCATTACTGTCCTCTTGAAGTCTGGACCCCGCGTATAGAACACTCAGAGGCACTTGGTGGCTTCTACAAGGTTACCTACCTGTCTGCCTCTAGGGCACCCCAATGCCGACCTGTTCACTTAAGGGACTCCAGCTTTACAACCAAGGTCTAGGACCTTGGGGACATCATGCAACAACTTTGAATGACAACTTCAAGGCTGTTTTCTCCCTTATGAGGGTAACAACATAAACATCCCCACCTCTCAAGGTGTCTAGCAATGGCGCTCTCTCTCTCTCTCTCTCTTTCTGGTTTTTTTCGAGACAGGGTTTCTCTGTGTAGCCCTGGCTGTCCTTGAACTCACTCTGTAGACGAAGCTGGCCTCAAACTCAGAAATCCACCTGCCTCTGCCTCCCAATTTCTGGGATGAAAGGCGTGCGCCACCACGCCCGGCTTCTATGTGTGGGTTTTTACTGTGGTAGCTCAGTTAGTGCCTGTGCCCTTTGTCCACCCCATGTGCCAATGTCTACTCACCAGTAGTACAGACCACTGGGCACCACCAGGAGCAGGGCAGGTCCTGGCATGTGGCTCTCAGCCTTGCAGGTGGTGAAACAGCCACTGAAGTACATGAAGAGGATGAGGAAGAAGGGGATGTACCTGTGACAGAGAGGCAACAGCTTCACATGCCTGGCCAGGGGCCGTTTGGCCCCACCACCTTTCCACTGGTCCTAGTGTGTCACCGTGTTGGCATGTCATGCACACTGCTCTACATCCAGCCTTTTCTGCCCTAAAGTCAAGGTGGGAGGAACAGAAACTAAAAGGTAACTCTCATGCAAAGGCTCCTGTGTTAAACCTGAGGGGAAGGAGTGGGCGCCATGGTAACCACCTCCTGCCTGCCTTCCCTCTCTGGACTTGGTGCTGGCCCTGTCCTTCATTCCACATGGAGATGAGGGGATGAGAGGCTCTGTCCCATCCATGTCCCTCAAATACCAGCAAGTCCAGTGCCACACTAGCCTGGAAACTGAGCTACCCAGCAGGGCTGAGGTCTGAGAAAACACAGTGCTGGGGGAGCCAAGGAGAGTTGTGAAGGCCCTCACTCACCCTCAGCCCACAGTCTCTATCCCATCCAAGAGTATGGCTTCTCCCCCTCCACACGGGGGCTCCCTTTCAATTCCAACACACACACACACACAAACACACGCACACAAGCATGCATGCACACACACAAGCATGCATGCACACACTAATGCACGCAAGCACACACGCACACTTGCTCATAACTCCTGCTCACATGCAACCCTTTTCTGTCAAGTGACACCCTGACCCTCAATCCTCAGTCCACTCCCCCAACCTCTCCTGAGTTCTCAGCTTGTTCCTCCTCTCCCTACTTCCAAAGGGAAGAGTCATCTGTCAAGGTCAGGAAGAGCTGGCAAGAGAAGCCTTTCTGAACCAAGAGGATGAAGATCTATAACCTCAGACAGACCCAGAGACACCAGTGCTGGGCATGTGTGGAGGGAAGCGCCTCGCAGTGCTAGCCCATCACCTCCTAGCTAACAACTGCTCTCACCTCTTTCCTCTGGCTCTAGTTCATCTTGTGTAGGATGAAGGGAGGAAGAAGAAACCTTTACTTGAGCCCTAGATTCCCCTGGGAGAATGTTCTAAGATGGGGAATACAATCTGTGGCACCCAGACCTGGCCCTGCTGGACCTTCTCAGCTTTCTACGCCCACAACTGTCTCCTGCACCAGACCCACAACTCTCTGTGTGTTTGTTTATCAGGGCTAGGCTCCACCCTCCCCAACCCCAGGCTCATGAGGACAAGCATCTGCTTGCTGCCCTCTAGTGGCCGCTGTGGGAACTTCACGTAGGAAGGAGGCACTAGGAGGCCCCCTTAAGGCCAAAGGAAAGTAGCTGGGTCTTCCTAGCATGCTGAGCAGGGGTCCCACTCATAAACCCTTCACCGAGCAGAGAATACCATCCCAGATGCTCCACTCAGTAGCTGGAGACCTGGGATCCAGGGAGCCTTGTCGCCTGGACCCTGGATAGAACCTAGAGCAGTCAGCCCGCCACTCACCACATGCAGTGGCCCAGGTACTCGTCATAGTAGTACAACAGCTCAAAGGAGTCGATCTGAGAAGGCACAGGGGTGGCAGAGTGAGGGGGGCTGGGACCCATGGGACCCACCCCTGCCCCCTCTCTACCCTCCACCCACACACACCATTCTCATTCCCTCCCTAGGGTACCAGATCGGTCATGAGGAGCCAGTCACTGGGTCCTGCTATATAAACCAGGCCGGTCTTGAACTTGTAGCAATCCCTTTCTCTTTGTCTCCTGAGTGCTGGGGTAATAGACGTGCACCCCACAGCCACTCAGACACCGTGTCCCTTTGCAATTAGGAGCATACTAGTTTGGGTGGCGGTAGACAACAGTGCCTTCCCTCACTTAGGTGCATGCTTGTAATTTGGAGGCAGACAGGAGAATCAGGAGTTCAAGGTCACCCTTGCCGACTTATACAATCTGTGGTCAGCCTGGGCTACAGGAGTCATGAGGGCTGGCAGGGGAGGCAGCCTCACCAGAGTCTCCGGCTTGAGGTTCTTGATAATAGGGTTCTCTCTGACGGACAGGTGGTGCTGGTACCCACTGAAGAGCAGGCGATGGTTGACTGAGTCTCCCACCAGGTGGATGCTGGCTCCCATGATGAAAGTGATGATGCTGACATAGACTATAGACCGAGGCAGCGTTCGGGGGGACCGCTCAATAAGCTGAGGTGAAGAATGAGGGCCATGGCATGCCCCTGCCTCAATTACTATGTGTGATAACCTCTGCCTCCCTTCCCTCAGAAAAAACGGGATAGAAAGTCCCTCTGGAAGTTGTGAGTTCCTTAGCAGGGCAGCCTAGCTCCTGATCTTGGGGGAGTGTAAACCCAGCAGGGTCTGATGAACACACACTTCCTCTCCAGGATCATGGGGTGGAAGAGTTAGAGGCGGGATCAGAGCTTCAAGGCAGGTGTCCTGACCAGGCCTGGCCCTTCCACTACCTCAGTGTGTCCTGTGTGCGCCTTAGGTGGGCTAGCATGATGCATAGAACTGAGTTTTGAGTGGCAGGCCCTAGCAAACAGAAAATGTCAGGGTGTATGAAATGAGTGTGGAAGTTCTAAGAACCACAGAAACTGAATCTTGAGGTCAAGCCTCCTACTGTTAGAGATTTGAAATGTCTTTCATTTTACATTTTTTGTAAGGGCTGGAGAGATGGCTCAGTGGTCAAGAGCACTGGCTGCTTGCTCTTCCAGAGGTCCTGAGTTCAATTCCCAGCATGGTGGCTCACAACCATCTGTAATGGGATCCGATGCCCTCTTCTGGTGTCTCTGAAGACAACTACAGTGTACTCATATAAATGAAATAAATAAATCTTTAAAAATTTTTTGTAAAAATTTACTTATTTTTTTTAAAGATTTATTTATTTATTATATGTAAGTACACTGTAGCTATCTTCAGACACACCAGAAGAGGGCATCAAATCTTGTTATGGATGGTTGTGAGCCACCATGTGGTTGCTGGGATTTGAACTCCGGACCTTTGTTGGAAGAGCAGTCGGGTACTCTTACCCACTGAGCCATCTCACCAGCCCAAAAATTTACTTATTTTATGTATATGAGTACACCATAGCTGTCTTCAGACACACCAGAAGAGGGCATCAGATCCCATTACAGATGGTTATGAGCCACCATGTGGTTGCTGGGAATTGAACTCAGGATCTCTGGAAGATCAGTCAGCGCTCTTAACAGATGAGCCATCTTTCCAGCCCTCATTTTTAAATTTTTAAAGAAGCATTTACTGATTTCTTTTTTTTTTTTTTTTAAAGATTTATTTATTATATGTAAGTACACTGTAGCTGTCTTCAGACACTCCAGAAGAGGGAGCCAGATCTCGTTGCGGATGGTTGTGAGCCACCATGTGGTTGCTGGGATTTGAACTCCTGACCTTCGGAAGAGCAGTCGGGTGCTCTTACCCACTGAGCCATCTCACCAGCCCATTTACTGATTTCTTGTGCGTATATGTGGGTACACATGTAAAGGTCAAAGGGCAATCTGTGGGCGTTGTTTCTCTTTTATGTCATGTGGGGAGGAAAGTCAGGCCATCAGGCTTGGCAGCAAGCCCCTGACCCACTGAACCTGCTTACAGCTCATGACACACGCGCGCATGCATGCGTGAGAGAGAGAGGGAGAGGGAGGGGGAGAAAGAGGGGGAGGCGGGGAAGAGGATGGGAGGGAGACAGGCCAGTCTGTACCTTTAGCAGCAGGAAGGGCGTGATGACGTTGTAGGTCATGTGAAAGTAGTCCCCAACACTCGGCTTGTTGAGAGGAAACCACTGGATCGGGAATACCAGCTGAGGAGAGAGCATCACTCACAGGGAGGCCTGCAGGCCACTGACACCGCCCCTCAGACACTGAGCACTTCGCTTCCTGTGTTCTCTTGGAACCCCTTTAGCAGTCCCAGACCTAAAGGACTCCCAGAGAGAAACTGAGTCCCCCAGTCAATAAGTGGACTCTCCCAGTCATATACGATACACGAATATCCAGGCCCCTCTACACGATAGCACTTTTTCCCCCCGATTTTTATTTTTTAAAGTTTTATGTTTTATTTAATCTTTCATCTAAGGACAAAACACATTTACAGTCCAAAATCCTTCATAATTTGGAAACCTTTCTTTTTCCTTCGGCCTTTTTTAAAACCAAAACTACACTATCATAGTCCCATCTGTTTTATTTCGCCAACTGCCTGGAGTGTCAAATGCCTGCTGAGCCTTCCGCTGTGCAGGTCCTTGCTTAGGTTTATTTCGAGGCAGTTTTTGTTTTGTTTTCCAGGCTACTGTAAATGGGACTGTCTTTCTGAGTTCTTTCGCAGTCTGTACCTGCCTGGGGTAGAAGGAGGTTACTGATTTGGGTATGTTCATTTTGTAACCTGCCCCTTTGCTGGAAGTGCCTAGCCGCTAGGTTCGTTTTGTCTTAAGACAGGGTCTCTCTGAAGGCCATGTACCAGACAGGCCATCAAAGTACATGTGTAGTGTGGAAGGTTAGGCTTCATTAACAGAAACAGCAATTTGCATATATTGTATAGAGATATATCCTAATGTAGAGCAATCAAGGTGCAGAATATAGGGTATAAAACAGTTTCCTTTGGTTAGGAAAAAAAAGAAATTTCTATATATGTTTACATAACCAGAGAAAGGAGTGGAAGGGTATGCCCCAGCCCCTCGGAGGCAGGACAGGGATCGGACCAGGAAGGTCTAACGCTTCCTTATTTTGAGACTTCTACTCTCACTACTTGGAAGTGACTTTTTTTTTTTTTTTTTTTTTTTTTTGGTTTTTCGAGACAGGGTGTCTCTGTATAGCCCTGGCTGTCCTGGAACTCACTTTGTAGACCAGGCTGGCCTCGAACTCAGAAATCTGCCTGCCTCTGCCTCCCGAGTGCTGGGATTAAAGGCGTGCGCCACCACGCCCAGCTGTGACTTTATTTTTTAATTACTACAAATTTGGTCAGTTATAATATGCAAAAACCAGCTAATGGGCTTCCCCTCCAGAGGACAATGAGGGAGGACAGATACGCTCTGTTCCCTTCCCCAAACCTTCCGTCTGGCTCAGTGATTTGGTTAAACCTGGTCTGACTACTCTTCAAGGTGGGCTACAGGGAACACAGGATGACAACTGGGCCCCACCCAGGCCCTCTCACTGGCATGGCTGGCCAGTCACACAGCCACAGAATAGAAAAGCCTCTGGCTTCGCTACAAGAACTGAAATCCATGAGGCCGCTCAGTGGGACCCGGCCTCACACTCACCATGGCAATGGGGCGGCCAAAGTCCAGAACCCAGTTCTGCAGTGTGAAGTAGAACCAGAGGTCAAAATGGAAGGGGGCTGTGCGGTCTTTGTCCTCGGCCTTCACAGAGCCATGCCTGGTGAAGAACGAGAGACCAGGGTCAGCCCCGCTTTCCTCCTGCTTTGCCATCAGCCCAAGGGAAAGACAGAGGTCTAGGCACTTGAAGACAGAACATGCATGCTTTCTAGATGGGAAACTGGATGTAGTCAAGAAGACAGTGGGTTTCAGTTGTCCCAAATCCCCTGTGGCTCAGGAAGAAGCTGACCCAGGGGGAAGTCACTGTCAAGCCTCCATTATAGAATGATGGCGGGAACAAAGCAAGATGTGGAAGACGAATAGGGTGGTCTGGAGAGATGGCTCAGCGGTTAAGAGCACTGACTGCTCTTTCGGAGGTCCTGAGTTCAATTCCCAGCAATGAGATGGTGGTTCCCCCAACTCTCCAACCTCCCCGATCTGTCTCTCTTACAGCAAGCTTACTATCCAGAGACAAAACACCAGTAGCTCCTAAGATAGGGACAGTCTTACTATCCTGTGTGTACAGCCAGAACAGGCATGCGTGACACAGATCCCTGACCTCCAGAGATCAGCTCTGTTCCTGGCTTAGGCTGACTTAAAACCCATCACTGTTGCCAGTTCCGTATCCCTCCCCTATGGGCACGTGGTCCTTTGTAGGTGTTGTTGTGACTGTCCTATATTTGCTGAACTCAGCTAATTAGCTCCCCCTAATCCCAAAGATAAATAGATGGACCAAGCCACCCAGGAGAAGGGAGGCAGGCCTCTGGGGAATCCGTGGTCCTGTACAAGGCAAAGCAGGTAGAGTAGGCTTTCCGCAATCAGCATAGCCTCGTGTCCCCTGACTTAGTTTCCCGCACCACAAACTGATCACCAACTGTACAAGATGCTATGACCTTTATAGGTGGCATCTCAGCTAACCCCAGGCAGTGGCATCAGAGGCAGGGCTGTTCCCTACTGCTTTTAGATGAAGATGCTGAGACTCAGGTCAGAGTCCAGCCACTGTCGCCTGCCTGTGTTGTAAGGAGCTGCTATGACTACTTTTATTATCTCTTTCCCAACTCTTGCTTCTTTCCCAAGAGGTAATGTTAGCCACGGGGAGGGCTTGGTGAATTGGGGGAAAAGCGCCTTCTTGTGCTGGCTCTCTAGAATGCAAGCCCCAAGGCGGCCTGCCATAAAGGTCCACCCTCCAAAGACAGCCAAGAGAAAGTGAAGTGGCCTCAAAGAAAGTGTGTGTGCGTGTGTCACATGGCAGGCTGCCTCAGGGCATACATGCTGGCACCTTTTGCTGGGGTTGTGGGGTGGGGTGGGCGGTGCTGAGTTCACACTAACTGCCACGGAAATGCAGGAGTTCTGGATAGCACAGAACTCAAGCCTGGGTCTCTGTGCTCTTAACAGCTTACTATTTCAATCACTATAATAAACCGGCTGGCATTTGAGTTCAATCTAGAAAAGGATCAGTGTAGCCAGGAACAATATGCAGAACCTGCAAAAAAGGAAAGACTGGCACTTTCAACCAGAAGAAGAGCTGCATGTGAGCTGCAGAAAAATGTCTGGGGGAGAAGGCATGCAGAAATCCCAGGCCTATCAGAGACTAAACGGTAAAGCTGGCCAGGCCTAAGACAGGGCTAGATATTCAGGTAAACAATGCAGACTGCTCAGAGTGCCGTGACAGCGCCCCAACAGAGTCCCTGTTTGTCCTTTCCTCTTTATGACTTTCAGAACAGGCCTCAAACAAGCTGTGAGTGGTGAAGAGTTGCAGGGAAGAGGGTGTCCTGTGTTTTTCATTCTGAAGCCCTCAACTCAGACTGAGCTGGGATGTTTGGTATAAAGAATTAAGGGGCCAGGAGGTGTTGCGTACTCCTAATCCCTGCACTTGGGAGGCAGAGGCAGGGGTGGGGTCTCTGAGTTCCTAGCAAGCCTGGTTTATAGATTGAGTTCTAGGATAGCCTGGACTACACAGAGAAACTCTGTCTCAGAAAAAAAAAAAAAAGAGAGAGAAAGAGAAAGAGCCGGGAGGTGGTGGCGCACGCCTTTAATCCCAGCACTTGGGAGGCAGAGGCAGGCGAATTTCTGAGTTTGAGGCCAGCCTGGTCTACAGAGTTGAGTTCCAGGACAGCCAGGGTTACTCAGAGAAACCCTGTCTCAAAAAAACAAAAAAAAAAAACAAAAATTAGAAAAGAGAAAGAATAAAGGGGTTTTGAAAGCAGACACATGGGGATGTGGGGGAAATGAGGCCACTTGGTGCACTGGCTCACACTAGAGGCTCCTTAACAATTCCTCCCTCTATCCCAGGAAGCACTTCAGTAAATGGGAACCCCTGACATTAGTGTGGCCTAGCTTAGGGGGGCAGGAGGGGGAAAGAGGTAGCAACAGGATGAGGGAAGAGCTGAGCTCGGGACTCCAGAGTCACACCCGTGGATGTTCAGAATCCCCCTCTGCACTGAGGGCTTTTCCTCAGCCTAATGACAGCTTTCCTTTACCAGCAATACACAGACAAAAGACAGGCAAACTTCTGAACCGTTTCCTTCTGCGGGGCTTTGACAGTGATGGCAGATCACACAGGGAAAGGTACCCCCTCAACACCGGAAGATGAGGCACCTCAAGCTTGTCCCAAGTTCCTGACTCTAAATTTCCCAGGCTGAGCCCCCCAGGCCGTGCTGGTCCTAGGCCCCCATCAGGAGCGACAGACTGAACGGAGGAGGATATTGGCTCGGCGAAAGGCAATGCCAGTCCGGGTAACCTGAGGCAAGCCCGGCCTTTGCTCCTGCTCCCCTCCTCGGCTTCCCAAGTCTACCACACAGGGGAAACTGACACCTCGACAGCTGGGAAGCCAGGACCAGGAGGCAGCATCTGCAAGCCTGGGGGGCAGAAAGGCAAAGGGTTTGTCTAGAGAGTTGTGTACGGGGAGTAGAGAGAAGGGCTCGGGACATTTCAACAAAAATGAAGACGTGCAGACAAACAACGAGGAAAAAAAGAAAAGGTCCCAGAGACAGCTGTGGTGGCGCTCACCTTACAGCACTCAGGAGGCAGAGGCAGGTAGATCTCCGAGTTCGAGGCCAGCCTGGTCTACAGATGGAGTTCCAGGACAGCCAGGACTATGTAATAGAATCCCTGTCTAAACACAAAAGCAAAGACAGCTTAAATAACGTAAACACTGTAGTGTCGATGGACAGATAACAGGTAGAACAACCGTGACAGCCACAAATATGGAAGATGATTTTGATCCCCTTAGTGCCGGGGGCAGCTTGTGGAATGTCTGCTGAACTTGTGGAAGGTTTTTGGGCGTTTTACAGCCTGAGCCTCAGTCTGATCAGGCACCTTACTGCACACTGGACCACTTCCTTATCAGTCAGAGACGATGACCTAATACTTAGAGTATAGGGACCCTCAAGTGACAAGAAGCTGCTCAATAATGTGCCTAAGGGCAAATCTGCCCTGATGATGTGTATATACAAACTAAGATGGCTACCCTGTGACTACGCCACGGAGAGCTCATAGGATGACCACCAGGTAGAAATGTTACCAGAGGCAGCACAGCGCATGCTCAGAGAATTGCTCCCCATCAGAACTATGAAAAGGTTGTCCTCAACCCAGTCTCCCAGAACTTCCCCCACCATCCCAAACCATGCCAGGGACTTCCTAAAATTCACCTGGTGCACATGAGTGCTCAAATCTCTCCACGGCTCTTTGGTACCTGTGGCATATGGAATATGCATTTTTACCAGGTCACTCGGGTGAGGAAGGTAAGGGGTCTCTCCTGCTCAAAGTGAACAGCCTCCCCACCTAGAGTAGGCACCTCATCCAACTTCAGACTCTAGGGCCTTCTCCGCCAACTCTGGGACATTCAGGGCACTTTAAAGTCGGTCCAGCCCCTGCCGTTGATTTTCTCTTACACTTGTGACATGTCCAACACCAGTACGTACACTCCTTGTCTTTCCTCACATTCTTCCACTGTCTACCATGTCCAGTTTCTGTGGACTGAACCACGACTTCCTCCATGCTATGCAGTCACTACCAACTGAACTACATCCCCCTAGAAACCTGCCTCTGCCTCCTGAGTGATGGGGTTAAAAGCATTGCCACCATGCCCGGCCTAATAGCCGTAAGTGTCTGTCCTCTGCAGAGTCTTGTACTGTTCAACTCCAGAAAGACCTCCAGGATTAGCTATCACCTGCTTTGGCTCCGACTTTGACTTTCCTGTTTGCCTTCTGGCACAACGCTAGGCACATGACAGGTGTTTAATCAATACATGTGACAGGCAGGGAATGCTTTGGTCAGTGGAGCGTATGGAGGAGGCAGACTGGAGGAAGAGATGAAAGGGCGGGTTTTGCGTCTCTGGCTCTGCCCTGTCGAGCCAGATAAACCCCAAACCTCTCCCCTCTGAGGGAAGGGGCCTCTCATTCAGGATGGGAGCGTGCCACGCTGTCCCCGGTTAACGGCCCATTTTCCCTGGGCCCCGAGCCACCGGATTCAGAGCAGAGTCACAGTCTTGCCCAGAGCAGGAGGTTCCTAAAAACTTGGAAGTGGCACAGGGACTCAGCCGAGCTGGCCGGGGTGGCCCCCAGTAGCCTATCCCAGCGGTTTCCTTAACCCTGGCGAGGTCTCTCAAACTCTGGGGCCCCTCGCGGCCTCCCAGTCCCCGCTCCGCGCGCACCTGGCCTGCACGAACGCGACACCGGGGCCGCCTGCTGCTCCGGGGAGCTGGCGCCTCCGCGTCGCCGCCTCCATGGCCGCCACGCTCGGCCTCGCCTTCCGAGAGGAGAGACGGCTGCGCGGGCCGCGCGGAGCCTCGGCGCGCAACGCGGGGAAGGCAGGGCGGGAGAGAGAGAAGCGAGCGCGGGGCCCCGGGGCGGGCGGGAGGGGAGGGGAGGAGCTGGAGGCTGGAGGGGAGGAGGGAGGGGAGAAGCCGGAGGAAAGAGCAGGGGGAGAACTGGTGAAGGGAGGAGGATGGGGAGGGGCTTGGGGCAAGTCCGGAGAGGAGGGTGGGGAGGATGGAGTGTGGGGAGGAGGGAGGAGGAATGAGAGAGCGGAGGTGGAGGGAGACAGCTGGAGGGCGTGTTTTGTTTGAGAAGGAGGGGCCTAACTTATGTCCCAGAGGTCTTGGGTCTTAGCTGAATCTGCACTCCAGTGGGGAAGCCTGGCGTCTGGGTGGTTGTTTTTATTTGTTTGTTTGCTTTTGTTTTTTCCTGGGTTCTCTGCATTTCTGCAGGAAGGAAGCCTTGCCTAGCCGGGCTTGAGGGTACTGGACGAAGATGAACCGGGGACCCGGAATGACCAAGCTGTGAGGTCATCAGAAGACCCGGGGTCTTTGAGCCCTCCTTCCTCAGATTAAAGACTGCTCGATAAACTATCCACTGTGCTTTGATAGGTGAAGAGTATAGTGAATTCTCTCCTAGTTGGAGGACAACGAGGTGGTCCAGAATCCAGTCCTGGCGTTAGGGAAACACACACACACACCCCTTCCTCATTCAATTGTGTTAAGAACTTCGTAAGTTCTGTGCAGGAACCTATGAGCCCTGTTCAGAAGCGCTTCTGTTCGTAGCTACTGGTAGTGGTGGAGGAAGTTCTGAGGTTTGTGTAGCCATAGAGGCAGTAAGGCCAAACAGGCGTCACAGGAAGGATAGCTGACAGAGAAGTATGAACTGGAGGCAGGAAAGAGGGAGCGGCCAGAATTCCCCATACACCTACCCCTCCTCCTCCCACACCCTGTCCAGAGACTAGCTGGTATGGAGGAATGGAAAGTTGTGTGAGAACCACGCTGCTCAGGGAAGTGAGAGACTGGCTGAGATGGGGGAGAGAGGGGTTTAGATTGGAGCCCCCAATCCCTGAGAACCTCAGGAAGGACCCTGGCAAGCGAATGGCATATGTGTACATTAAAGGCACAGCCCAGAGGCAGAACCAGAGATGGTGGAGGTGCAGCCTGTCGTGTACCAAGTTCTAATGAGGGTCCTGGACTGTATCAGTAAAGGGGGCTTGGGGGTGGGACATGCGCAGTGGTGTGGGAGCTATCTTCTTCGGGTGCATGGCTGTAAGGGGAGAGGAGTTTAGACGTGACCCGGCGCTGCATCTAAGTGGGTGGAGCAAGTACAGGTAAATGAGATGTCATCTTTGGACCCACAAAGCTTTGGTTGGGTCAGGATGCTGTTGGACCCATGGGTGTGAAGCTCAGACGCCATGTCGGTCAGTAGGAGCCTGGCAGATAGATTGAGCCACAGGAACATAGATGGCATCCAGAACCCAAGGAGACAATGTCCCAATGAGAAAAGAGAACAGAAGCCAAACATGAGAGGTATCTGCAAGGCACACTATCTGGGGACCAGTGTCGCAGAGGTCAGATAAATTGCTCAGCCCCTCCCAGACTCAGTTTACTCTTCTGTAACAAAGGGAGAGCTATTTCATCTATAGCTTTGAGAAATGCATGGGCCTCTTGCAGACTATCTGGCTGTGTTGGGCTGGTTTTGTTGGAGAGTGTGTATTCGTTCATGCACTTGTACATGTGTGTGTGTGGTGTGGTGTGGGTGTGATCTTGAATATTGTGCACATGTACAAGCAGGTGCATGTGGAAGCCAGAGGTCTTCACTGGGTGTCTGCCTTGGTTGTTTCTCTTATCTTTGCAGACAGGGATCTCACTGGGCCTGGAGCTTATCAGTTTGGCTAGACTGGCTGGTCAGTGTGCATCAGAGATCCACCTGTCTCTGTGGATTACAAATGTGCTGCATACACCTGGGGATCCAAACTGGGGTCTTCATGCTTGTACAGTACCACTCTACCAACTGAGCCTTGTTATGTATATCAGCCAACTCCCAGACTGGCTATGTATATCAGCCTGTTCTGAGGGCCCCTTTTATGGTACAGGGGCATTGAACTCTGAATTTTGTTTTTTTAATGAAAATTATTCTTCCTTGCTTTAGTCACACCTGCATGGACTGCTTGACCATGAGAAGCTGGGGCTCTCTGCCTCAAAATCATTCTCTTCAGCCCAGAGGCCACACCTAGATTGTTGCTGTGGTAACTACCAAATGCTACATTTGTTTCAATGCATTTTTAAAATTTTTTCTTTATCTTATTTCCTTCCTTTTTCTTTTTTTAAAAACAGCATCTATGTAAACCAGTATAGCCTCAAAGTTACTATATAGCTAAGGATGACCTTAAACTTTTTTAAAAAGATGTCTTTATTATGTATAGTATTCTGTCTGCATATATGCCTGCATGCCAGAAGAGGGCACCAGATTTTGTTACAGATGGTTGCTGGGAATTGAACTCGGGACCTCTGGGAGAGCAGTCAGTGCTCTCTCTCAACATCTGAGTCATCTCTCCAGCCCTGACCTTAAACTTTTGATGTCTTTGTCTCCCCCCACCACCACCCCTAAGTGCTATTGAACTTTGCCCAGTTTCAAGACTCTCAGAAGGCAGCCACCTCTATCCCAGCCCTCTTTCCATGACTTTTTTTTTCTTTTATCTCTTTTATCTTGCCTATGTCATAACCAGAACAGGTGATGTCCTGATTTGGGAACAAACAACACCAACATCCTGAGCTGAAGTAATATGTTCAAGGTCAGCTAGTGACAGCATCCAAACCAGGTCCTCAGCTTAATTCCCAGGAATCAGGTCTGCAGATTGGTGCTGCTGTGGCTTCCCCACTCTGACCCCAATCTCTTCCCCTTTCTGTGGCTTTGCAGTGCTGCTGGGCTGCAAAGGGAGGGGCTGAGGTACCCAGATGTGATCATGAAGTTACTAACCCTTGGGTGGGTGTATCGAACGGGGAGCCTGTGACCCATTTAATCCTCCAATTACTTAAATACCAACAAATCTGCCTTCTGCCTGCAGGACCAGCTGCTGCCAAGGGGAGAGGAGTCCAGGTTCCTGGATGAGCAGTACAGCCCCGCCCAAATCTGATGGGAGTCACAGGCCTGCTCATTTCCATCCTGCCAGCTCCCTTGAAGAACACCATCTCCTTTAGCTCTTAAATGTCATGGAAGTATGCTGTGGAGGGTAAACGAAGTGTCAACTTCTGGGCACAGAGGGGCATGCATTTCAGGACCTTGCTTGTGACTTTATGGGGACATGATTCCTGCACACGGAAAGAGCAAATGGCCTCATTTCTCAGAGTTTCCATTTCAGTGTCCAGCAATCAAATAATTTGTAGAAGAGCCCTAAAGGTTTAGCCAGGGCAGAGTTAGAGTTAGGCTTTTCTTTACTCTCTCTCTCTCTCTCTCCCTCCCTCCCTCTCTCTCTCTCTCTCTCTCTCTCTCTCTCTCTCTCTCTCTCCCTCCCTCCCTTTTTCTTTTTGTTTTGTTTTCCTATACCAGGTTTCTTTGTCTAGCTAGGCTGTCCTCAAAGTCAAGAACAGGCTCTTGTAGGTCACTCTGTAGACTAGGCTGGCCTCCAACTCACAGAGATCTATTTGCCTGCCTCTACCTCCTAAGTGCTGGGATTAAAGGTATGCACCACCTCTGCCCTGCTCAAGTTTTCAAGATTGCACAACTTGAGTTGGTTCAGGTATTTTGGAAAACAGTTAAACTTTTCTTAGAAAGTTAAATATGTGTTATCACACGATCCAGCCGTCCTGTCTCTAGGTGTTTATCCAGCATCTGTCCACAGGAAGACTTGAGCCTGACAGGTTCCTGGCAACCTTATTGTAATATTTCTAAACTAAAACTAAGAACGTGCACAGTTGCATGGATTAAACTCGTCGTGGAGCATCCTAGTAATGGAGACAACTCCCTCACAGGAGCAACTGAGCCCCTGGTACGGATAAGAGCATGGGTGACTCTCAAAAGTGTCACAAAGAGAAAAGAACCAACAGAAAAGCCTGAGCCATTCCATGAAATTTAGGAAAAGGTGAGACTAGTGGCAGTAGGCAGATGCTGTGATGTGGGACTGTAACGTACCACGAAGCGGAGGGAGGGGGATGGGGTGGGGTTCAAGGTCATCCTTGGCTACTGTATAGCAATGCTGAAGTCTGCAGCAAAACAAAGCAACCTAAAATAAATAAATAAATACTGGCTGCAGTTGACACAGGGCAGGACTAAGAAACTGCACTCAAATAAAAGGCTAGCTCAGCTGGGCATTGGTGACTCACGCCTTTAATCCCAGCACTCGGGAGGCAGAGGCAGGCAGATTTCTGAGTTCGAGGCCAGCCTGGACTACAGAGTGAGTTCCAGGACAGACAGGGCTACACAGAGAAACCCTGTCTCAAAAAAAAAAAAACAACAAAACAAAAAGCAAAAAGATTGATTGCTTCCAAGCTTAGGGTGGTTCAGTAAGAGACACATAGTAAGCTTGAGGCTACCCTATAGCATCATCAGCCTGCTAGAAAGCCAACCTCTTTGGTCTTGAGGTTCTTCGTGCCTGAAGTTTAAGAGAAAAGCTCTTAACAAGAGTTGTTTACTTCCATTCCTGTCTTCCATGCTCCTTTGCATCTCCTGGTCTTCCTGGAATGGGCTTCAGTGCCAACAGCAGAATCAGGTCAAACCAATCTATGCATAATGCATGGATGACCTAGGAATTAACTTTCCACCCAATGCAGGAAACCCTCCTGGTTAGACATTAAATTAACTATTCATTGGCTTGGATACAAGATCCCTCACCAAACAATAAGCAAGTCACAATTCTTAATGGGCCCTGCTGGCAAAACTGGTTCCTTCTTCCCAGCTAGACAATAAACCAGAGGCAGTTCTCAGGTAGCTGTCAGTCAATAAGCATCTCTTGAGCTGCATCAGAATGAGGCGCACAGGGACCAATATTTCCTCCCTTCCTTTCTTCCTTGTCTGTGTGCCAGTGCCTGCAGGTTCGCCTGCTTGTGTGCAGGAGACCTCCCTAGATCACTCTTTACATTTGCTGTGTGAGCCAGTGTCTCTTACTGAACCTGACTCTGGCTAGGCCGGCCTGCCAAGGAGCTTCAAGGATTCTCCCCATCCCCAGCGCTGAGTTTACAGGCCTGGATTTTACATGGGTTCTGGAGATCTGAATGCAACTCCCCAGGCTTATGTGAGGGGCACTTTACAGACTGAGCCATCTCCCAAAGACCCCCTCCCCTTCCTGCTTTGGTCACTATATAGCCTTGGCTGGCTTGAAGCTTACTACATTGACCAGGCTGGCCTCAAACTGATGGACATCTGCCTGCCTCTACCACCTGAGTGCTGGGAGTAGAGGTGTGAACCACCTCTTTTTTTTTTTTTTTTTTTTAAAGATTTACTTATTTATGGTATTATATATAAAAGTACACTGTAGCCGGGCGTGGTGGCGCACGCCTTTAGTCCCAGCACTCGGGAGGCAGAGGCAGGCGGATTTCTGAGTTCGAGGCCAGCCTGGTCTACAAAGTGAGTTCCAGGACAGCCAGGGCTATACAGAGAAACCCTGTCTCGAAAAACCAAAAAAAAAAAAAACAAAAGTACACTGTAGCTGTCTGTCTTCAGACACTCCAGAAGACTGTGCTGGGATTTGAACTCAGGACCTTTGGAAGAGCAGTCAGTGCTCTTACCCACTGATCCATCTCACCAGCCCAAACCACCTCTCTTTGAGTGTCTCCTCAGACTTTCTCTGTAGCCAAGGATGACCTTGAGTCCTGATCCTCCTGAGAGGATCCTCTGGAGTTCAGGGATTACAGATTTATAAAACCACACCCAGTTTCTCTGTTTTGTTTGTTTGTTTGTTTGTTTGTTTAAAGATAGACTCTTTCTGTGTAACACTGGCTGGCCTGGAACTCTCTATATTGGTCCTGAAATTTACTGAGATCCACCTGCCTCTGCCTCCTAAGCAATGGGATTAAAGGTGTGTGGCTATGGTAGTAATTCTTTTGTTTGTTTGTTTTGTTTTTCAAGACAGGGTTTCTTTGTATAGCCCTGGCTGTCCTGGAACTCACTCTGTAGACCAGGCTGTCTTCGAACTCAGAAATCCATCTGCCTCTGCCTCCCAAGTGCTGGCATGGTAGTATTTTGATTTTTTTTTTAATTTTTTTTTAAAGATTTATTTATTTATTATATGTAAGTACACTGTAGTTGTCTTCAGACACTCCAGAAGAGGGAGTCAGATCTCGTTACGGATGGTTGTGAGCCACCATGTGGTTGCTGGGATTTGAACTCCGGACCTTTGGAAGAACAGTCGGGTGCTCTTACCCACTGAGCCATCTCACCAGCCCAGTATTCTGATTTTAAGTTTTAAAACATTCAATATGAATTATTTTGCCTACATGTGTGTATAATGCTCATAGAAGTCAGAAGAGGGCACAAAATTCTCTGGAACGAGAGCTTAGAACAGCTGTGAGCCACCATGTGGGTACTAGAAACTCAACGCAGGTCATCCGCAAGAGCGGCAAGGATTCATTCTCAACCACTGAGCTATTTCCCAGCGCTTATGGGAGCATTTTAAAAGCAGTCCCACAATTCCTGCCCCCGTGCCCCCACATATGTGTGTGTATGTGTCTGTATGTGCATGTGCGTACGTGTGTGTGTGTGTGTGTGTGTGTGTGTGTCTCTGTGTGTGTCTATGTCTATGTGTGTGTGTGTGTGTGTGTATATTAGGGATGGAACCCAGGGCCTTATGAAGGCAGTGGTGGTGCACACCTTTGATCCCAGCACTTGGGAGGCAGAGGCAGGAGGATTTCTGAGTTCGAGGCCAGCCTGGTCTACAGAGTGAGTTCCAGGACAGCCAGGGCTATACAGAGAAACTCTGTCTCGAAGAAAAACAAACAAAAATCCCAAAACCAACCAACCAAACAAACAAACAAGAATGTTAACTAAGGGTTCTACCACTGATCTATACCCTAGCTATTATATCTTTAATACAATTTAAATGTAATGGATGAACAGAAGTTAGCAGTGAATATTTAATTAGAAATGTTTTGCATACTTTTTCAAAGTGTTGGGAGAGAACTCTAACGGCTCTGTTCTCTTGATGAGAACTGAAGTGGGATTTTCTTAGATTTTGAGTCTAGGTGAGAGTGGCCTGGAACTAACTCACTGTTCAGCCCACCCACCCGTGAATTCTGATATCTGCCAGCTCGGCCTCGCAAGTGCTGGGTTAAAGGCTTTTGCCACCATGCTTGGCTTCAAATTAATGGTCCTGCCATGGCACCTGGGCTGTGACCGCTTACTATGACATATATATATATATATATATATATAATCTCGGCCAGAGTTGTACTTTCTCTGGACAGGTCCACATAAGGGTCAGGGATATTTTTATACAACATACTTCAGGATTTATGGGTCACATCCCTGATGGGCTTCACATTTAAAGAACTGTTTGCATGTATGTAATGGGATATTTTGAAGATGGGATTCAAGTCGGAACATGCAAATCATTTGTGTTGCACACATTTATTTACATAAACTGAAGGTAATTGTGCATAGTATGCTGGCGCACCTGAATTTTGTTAGGACACCTGTCCGTGAGGTCAGGGTTGAATTTTCCATTAGTGCCATCACATCAGAGCTTAAAGGTTTTCCTGTTTTTACAGAGTTTCTGGATCCAGACAGTTCAGCTATAGTTTATTTTCTGAAAATCTGTAACTTACATTGGAAACTCAAAGACCTCTCTGATGTAGCCACAAATTTTTGAACTATTCTCTCTCTGTGTCTCTGTCTCTGTCTCTCTCTCACTCACATAAACTTCCTTCCTTCCTTCCCTCCCTCCCTCCTTCTTTCTTCTTTCTTTCTGAGAGGAAATTTAGTTGTGTAGCCCAGGTGCCCATGAGCTCACCATCCTCCTGCCTCAGACCCCCAAATACTTGGAACACTACTGTGTACAACTATGCCAGTTTGGACTGCTGATTTGACTCATCAGTAACATGCTTGTCACACAAGAATGAGGATCCGAGTTTGACACACTTGATCCAGGTTAAAACAAAACAAACCCAGCCGGGCGTGGTGGCGCACGCCTTTAATCCCAGCACTCGGGAGGCAGAGGCAGGCGGATTTCTGAGTTCGAGGCCAGCCTGGTCTACAAAGTGAGTTCCAGGACAGCCAGGGCTATACAGAGAAACCCTGTCTCGAAAAACAAACAAAAAAAAAAAACAAAAAAACAAACAAACAAACAAAAAAAAAACAAACCCAGGGGGAGGGGGGGAGCAAGGACAGGAGAATCTCTGGGGCTTGGCAGCCAGCCTCCATTCACATGAATAAGCTCTCCTGGGGCTGTGATAGAGGGATATACCCAAGTGTTGACCTCTGGCCTCTATAGTCACATGCACCAGCCCAGACCCGGGAGTGTACACACATGAAACCAACGCGCGTAAGAGTTAACTAGAGGAGGAGGGGGGAGAGTGTGGTTTTAGTGCAAGGCTCTGGGTGTGATCCACAGCACAGTAAGAGAAAACCAGTGTCCTAGGATTGTGAAGAACTGTGATTGTTCCTGTAACAACTGGACCCGGAGTGGAGACAATAAGGTTGTTTTACGTTGCTGTGGTAAGGATCCATGATTCGCCAAAGAATGACACCCCAGACTCAAATAGTATGTAAATGCAAAGAGGGTTTTATTCTGCAGAAGTTCAACATGCTGGGGTCTCCCCATTGCTAAGATAGACCCCTAAGTGAGCTTGCAGGCCTGATTTAAGGCACATGAGGTGACCTCACTGTTAATCTGTTGGGTCCATCTTTAAGGACATTCCATTACCGGGTGTGGGGGCTGGAAACTTGCTGGGGAGGTCTGGAAACTGTGCTGACTCATTGTCCTTGCCTCAGGCCGGGTGGCTTCTGAGGCCTGGAATTGCCCAGTTCTTGGAAACAGAGATTTAGATCTAGTCTCCTTCCTTTTGGGGTGGGGGTGGGGGGTGGGGTCGAGACAGGGTTTCTCTGTTCCTGGAACTCACTCTGTAGACAAAGCAGGCCTTGACCTCAGAAATCCGCCTGCCTCTGCCTCCCGAGTGTTAGGATTAAAGGCAGTGCGCCACAATTGCCCGGTTAGGCCTGGTCTCCTTGACTGCCAATTTGAAGCTTGTCATGGAATCAGCCTAGCCCTTTCACTGTGTGTGCTGAGGGGGGACTGAGTTGGAGGCCAGCCTGAGTTACAAAAAGTACATTACCCCTGGGCGGTGGTGGCGCACGGCTTTAATCCCAGCACTTGGGAGGCAAAGGGAGGCAGATTTTTGAGTTCAAGGCCAGCCTGGTCTACAGAGTGAGTTTCAGGTCAGCCAGGGCTACACAGAGAAACCCTGTCTCGAAAACAACAACAACAACAAAACCAAAACATTAACACTGCTGTACTGGCTAGTTTTGTGTCAACTTCAGTTGAGGAAATGCCTCCATGAGATCCAACTGTAAGGCATTTTCTCAACTAGTGATCAAGGGGGAAAGGCCCCTTGTGGGTGGGACCATCTCTGGGCTGGTAGTCTTGGCTCTATAAGAGAGCAGGCTGAGCAAGCCAGGGGAGGCAAGCCAGTAAGTAACATCCCTCCATGGCCTCTGCATCAGCTCCTGCTTTCTGACCTACTTGAGTTCCAGTCCAGACTTCTTTGGTGATGAACAGCAATGTGGAAATGTAAGCTGAATAATCCCTTTCCTCCCCAACTGCTTCTTGGTTTGTGCAGGAATAGAAACCCTAACTAAGACAACTGCTAAAATAAATAAATAAAATCAAGGATCTGAGAAAGGAGAGAAAAGGGATAGGCAATATTCACGCCAGTTCCTGCAGTGGCAGTGACCAAGTAGGGAAAAGGACTGTAGTTCCCATTCCTAAGTCTCGGTACAGAGAAGCCAGGAACTACATTTCCCAGAATCCTTGACCGCGTGAGGGTCAGTCCCAGGGGCACACAGGGAAGTTCTCCCGAGAAGCTCGTCACGTGAGTGGAAGGGAGGAACGGCTTGCGCAGAGGTGCTGCAGGCGCGTGCAGAGGCCGAAGGGCGTTCCCTGCAGTTTCCCGGCGCCTGCAGCTTCCCGGTGTGCTTCTGAGGGCTGCCTGCGGGGGCGCTGCAGCCCGAGCTCAGGCGTGGGAACCGCTCCAAAGCGCTTAGTCCTGTTGCCATGGTTTCAGGGCCGGACACTTGGGTGCCACACAGTGGAGCTGTGGTTGAAGCTGCCTTGTGCCCTCAGCCTTCCTGAAGATTGTGTACACCCCATATTCTCTGTACTCAGTACTGAAAGACCTTTCTTTCTTTCTTTCTTTCTTTTTTTGGCCTTTTAACTCCAAAACTCACTTTTCAGTATCTGTTCTGTGATTGATGACGGGCAAACTGATTGGGAACGTGACTCAGGTCACGTTTGACAGGGGGCCGCCCTGAAAGCATCTGGAGGAGGGAGTGGCTTCCTGTTGGCTCTGTTACCTTTAGAGATACTACTGTAGGACAGGAAAGGAAGATACAGCGACAGGTCACATACAAGTCCTTAAGTTGGGTCTCTGAGCGTTGGTTTGTTTTTTTGAGGCACGGTCACACCATGTTACTCCTGGCTGACCTAGTACTTGCTGTGTAGCCCAGGCTGGCCCAGAACCCACAGAGATTTTTACCCCTTTGCTTCAGGAGTGCTGGGAGTAAGGCGGCACGCTACCACTCCGTCTCCAAGTATTTATTTGCTGCTGGGTTTATTCTTTACATACATCAAATAATTATCAGCTTTTAAAAGGGGCCTGTAGTTTCTCTCTTTCGCCGCTATGTGGCAGTTTAGTGTGTTGGGTAAAGTAAATCCTGGTTAGGAAAGACTGCTGAAAATGGAAACGTATCTAAAATAGCACGAACTCTAGTAGAGTTCTATTTTCCTATAGGGACGTATAAAATAGGGTATTGTTTTTTAAACTTGTCGTGTGTGTGTGCGCGTGCACACATACACACTCGCGCGCAGGTTCACTCAGAGGTCCCTGATGAAGCCAGATCTAGGGGATTCAACACCCTTCACACACACACACACACACACACACACACACACACACAGGTGGGGAACCCCAGGCTTGGGGGCAGGTGCCTTTATCTCTCCAGCCCCCATCCATCTCTTCAAACCTGCAGAGCCAGATTCCCTGGAGCTGGAATTCCAGGTGATGTTGAGTCACCCAGCGTGACTGCTGGGAATCTATCTCCCTATCTCAGGTGCTCTTAACTGCTGAGCCATCTCTCCAGCTGCCGCCTCCCACCCCCCATCCACCCTCCGCCATCTGCCTTCTAGGCCAAGCTCTGGTCCTTTACAACTCTGGGATCCCTTCCCGGGTCACCAGAAGCCACCTCTGGAGCCTGCTGGACACTGTCCTGCATCACAGTGCTTGGTGGGCCCTCAGTATCTGCGGTCTTTTCTCACTGCTAGAACAAAATATCTGGAATACCAGGGAGCCTCTGGCTCACTTTAGGACCCTGCTCCTTCAGTCCCCTTCACACACACATAGACGCACGCGCGAGCACGAACACACACACACACACACACACACACGCGCGCGCGCGCGCGCACACACTGCCAAAGCGAGATGTAGGTGCTGGGAAATGAACTTGGGTTCTGATGTGGGTGCTGAGAACCTAAGGCCATCTGCAGGAGCAGCAAGGCCTCTTATTAGGAAGAGCTGGGCCGTCTTTTCAAGTCACCTTACTGGGCTCTTTATTTTTATTATTATTATTTTTTTTAATTGAACTAGGGAGGGAAGGAAGAAAAAAGGGAGGAACAGAGAGAGATCCTTTCCTATATGTGTGGCTTGTTTCTGGACTTCCTAGTCACTGTTCTACCACTGTGTTTATCCTTGTGCAAAACTCTCGGTTTTAAAGGCAGTGGCTTTCTAATCCGCCCTGAAGAACGTACTTTCCTTCCCGCCCCAACGCCCCCCCACCCCCCCTCCCCCCGTTCTAGTCCCATATAAACCCCACTGGGCTTCTACATTGCTACAGGAAGGCAGGAAAGGGGACTTCTGAGTAGGAATGCTTTGAATCAGCAGGGAGATGGGGGAGATTAACATCTTCGCAGCAGCGAGCCTTGCAGCTGGTGGCTGTAATAGGGTCCTCTAGAAGACTCTCCTCCCCTCTGGACCCCTTCCCCTCCTCTTTTGAGACAAGGTCTCATATATTCTAGGCTAGTCTCTGTGTTTTATAAAAAGATAAGAAAAAGAAGGAATATGTTTGTAGGAGGCATGATATGTGTGGGGGAAGGGGTGCCTCTGCGGGCCCATTGCTGAGCCATCCCTTCCCTCTAAGGGACCTGCCACACGACGGTATGGTATAGAATCTAGCTTACTCAGGGCATGGGGAGGGGAGTTGGGTGAGTGGCAGAGATAGAGAAAGGCACGGAGAGAGAGCAGAGAAGTAGAGACCCGCCATGAGCACGTGGGGAGGGGGAGGGGAATGAGGAGAGAGGGCAAGCTCCAGCAAGAGGACAGAGCAAGAGTGGGCAAGCAGCTGTTGCCAGGCAACTGTGGGGCGGAGCCTAGACTAAACGCTAACAGTCTCTATCTCAGTTTCTTTTCTGTGGCTGGGACAAACCCACCAAAACCAAGGCAGCTTATGGAAGGAAGGGTTTATTTGGCTTATGGTTCCAAAAGCACAAGAGTCTGTCCTGGTAGGGAGGCACCACAGCAGGCAAGCACAGCGACTGGAGCAGCAAGCAGAGAGCTCACACCTAACACAAAACACAAACAGGAAGTAGAGAGAGCAACTCAAATACAATTGCACGGGGAGTCTTTAATCTCGCGTGCCCTAACCCATGTGACACACCGCCTCCATCAAGGCCAGAGTTCCTAAACCTCCCCAAACACAGGGCTTTGTTCTTGTCCTTTCTGATGTGTTTTTAAAAAGATGTGTTCTATGGAGGTGTGATGAGGTAGGGGGGTGCCTCAGCGGGCCCATGTCAAGGCATCCCTTCCCCCTGAAGGACCAGCCACAAGACAGGATAGTTTAGAATAGAGTTTATTCAGGGCATGGGGAGTTAAGAGGGGAGTAAAGACAGACGAGAGAGAGAGAGAGAGAGAGAGAGAGAGAGAGAGAGAGAGAGAGAGAGAGAGAGAGGCAGGCCATGAGCACGCGGGGGGGGGGGGGGGGGAATCAGAAAAGAGCAAGAGAACAAGAGAAGACCAAGAGACCTAAAGATCAAAGAGGGGGCAAGCAACCCCTTTTATAGTGAGTCAGGCAGTCAGGCATACCTTGCTGTTGCCAGGTAACTGTGAGGCTGAGCCTAGACAGAATGCTAACAGTTCCAGAAAATTTTTCTCCATTAGCCATAACCCCATAATATTTAGGTTTTTAAAAATTTTATAGCTAGTTGGGCATTGGAAGCATAGGCCTTTAATCTTAGCACTCAGTAGGCAGAGGCGGCAGATCTCTGTGAGTTCAAAGCCAGCCTTATCTACACTGTGAGTTCCAGGACAGCCAGGGATAAGTAGAGAAACCCTGTTTCAAGGGGAAAAACTGTTTGTAGCTAACATTGTGTATGTTACATTATGCAATTTTCAGAGTAGACATCATGTGTGTTACAAACAGTATTTGATCTTCAGCTTTTTTTTAGTTTTGTTTTGTTACCAGTGGGGGGAAAAAGATGTAGCAAGCCTACTGTCTGGCATATTGCTTGGTCCCCCAAAGGGTGTTTGCTTCATGGTAGCCATCTTTACATCAAGCACCACCTACTTTAAGCACTAAAATAGGTGTTCAGATTTTGTTCAGTTAACATGTTTTCTTGGTGTTCTTAGGAAGACTTGCATAGGAGTCCTATAAACACTATCAACTTGTATGAGCTAAAAAAAGTAAATAAATAAAAAACCTACCACATTTTCACAAGCTTTTAACCAAAACACATCTTTTGCTTTAATTAAGAATGTCAGAAATAGGGGGGCTGGTGAGATGGCTCAGCGGGTAAGGGCACTGATGGCTCTTCCAAAGGTCCTGAGTTCAAATCCCAGCAACCATATGGTGACTCACAACCACCCATAATGAGATCTGATGCCCTCTTCTGGTGTGTCTGAAGTCAGCTACAGTGAACTTATGTATAATAATAAATAAATCTTAAAAAAAAAAGAATCCCAGCACTCGGAAGGCAGAGGCAGGTGGATTTCTGAGTTCGAGGCCAGCCAGGCCAGCCAGGGCTATACAGAGAAACCCTGTCTCAAAAAAAGCCAAAAAAAAAAAAAAAAGAATGTCAGAAATAAACCCACAATAACTTTGTCATCAGTAAAAATCTCAGGTATTTCCAATGCACGTGTTGTTAACAACTGGATTCACAGTTTATAGATGGCACCATCAGAAGAAAATAGATCTGAAATTTACCTTTGGTCAGCATTTTAATGCCTGCCTCTGCATCAGTGACCTGTGAGTTTGTGTTGTTAGCATAAACAAGCCTGCTGCAGTACAGTTTAAATGGTACAGTGTGCATCTAGGCATGGTGGTACATGCTATCATCCCAGCCCTGGAAGGCTTGAGGGAGGCAGCAAGATCACCAGCTGAAGGTTAACTCAGGATACCTCAAAGTCAGACTTTGTCTTAAAAGAAACACCACCACCACCAGATCTGGTGAAAGGGCTCAGTGGATAAAGGCATTTGCCACCAAGCTTGAGGCTTGAGTTTGATTCCTGGGTCCCACTCTTATAGGTGTCCTCTGAATTCCAAACATGTGTTGTGGCAGGCATGCATGCAGGTATTTGTGTGAATACACACACACACACACACACACACACACCATGCAATAAAAAATCTCTTTAAAAAGGAAAATAGGAGCTAGAGAGATGGTCCAGAGTTCAAATCCCAGCAACCACATGGTGGCTCACAACCACCTCTAATGAGATCTGATGCCCTCTTCTGGTGTGTCTGAAGACAGCTACAGTGTACTTATATATAATAGATAAATAAATAAATAAATAAATAAATAAATCTTTAAAAAAAATAAAAGGAAAATAAAAGCATGGCATAGAGCCGGGCATGGTGGCACACCCCTTTAATCCCAGCACTTGGGAGGCAGAGGCAGGCAGATTTCTGAGTTCAAGGCCAGCCTGGTCTACAGAGTGAGTTCCAGGACAGCCAGGGCTACACAGAGAAACCCTGTCTCAAAAAACCAAAAAACCAAAAAAAAAAAAAAAAAAAAAAAAAAAAAAGCAAGGCATGGTGGTACACGCCTTTAAGCCCACCACTTATGAGGCAAAGTTAGGTAAATCTCTGAGTTTGAGGATAGCCTGGTCTATACAGTAAGATCTATAATACTATGTAGTGAGTTCCTGACTCGAAATAAATTAATGAATAAAATAAAATAAAAACAAAAACTTAATATCAACACATACAATGACTTACCACATGCCCTCCTTGACTAGGCTAAGAAGCTATGTATGGTCTGTCAGTTGACTGCGCTACCCACCTACCCTTGCTTGAGTACATGCTCCTTTCTGCTTGTAAGTCTACTACTGTAAGCAGTGTGCAGCCCTGTATACAGAAACCACCTATGGCGCATGCACATTGTGCTGTACCCACAGTCACCTAGTGACACACCCCTCAAAACAAATCCCTGTCATGACGCCTGACTCTCAGAGCGCTTCTAGGGCTGGCCACTCTGCAGCCTCAGCCAGGGCTGGGAAGATGCTCAGGGTCTCCCTCGCCAGCTTCACAGACGATGCAGAAGGAAAGGAAGGTCTTGAACAAAGGTGAAAGGGAGCAAGAGCAGCCAGAGTTATCTGCTGTGGGTTTGTGCTGCTCCTGGTTTTCTGTTTGTTTGTTTGTTTTTTGTTGTTGTTTTTGGTTTTTCAAGACAGGGTTTCTCTGTGTAGCTCTGGCTGTCCTGGAACTCACTTTGTAGACCAGGCTGGCCTCGATCTCAGAAATCTGCCTGCCTCTGCCTCCCAAGTGCTAGGATGAAAAGCGTGCGCCACCATGGCCCGGCTGCTGCTCCTGATTTTCACAGGCAACATAGAACATCAGGTTACAGGAAAGCAGAGAGGAGTGACAAAATAGAAAAACTAAAGGCCCAGGTACCAGCACTGCTTTTTTAAAATATTATTTATTTAGTTAGTTTTGATACAGAGTTTCACTGTATAGCCCTGGCTGGCCTGGAACTCACTGTGAAGACCAGGCGTAGGTATCAGGACCTCCGAAACCTGTGACATCCCATATAGGCAATAACGTGACCCACACATCTGTTGCCAAGGAAACAGCCACCATAGTCCCAGAATCCACTTGGCTCACCTCCCACCTTTACCTGTGGCTAAGCCACTATCCATATATAAAAGAAAGGCCCCTCTGATCTCTCCCCACCCCCACCCCCTTCTCTTTCCACTGCCACCTTGCCCTTTTCTCTCTCAATAAACCTCACTGGAACTGTTTGGCCTGGTGTGGTCTTTCTGGAGCCCCACAGCAAGCACAATACCAGGCTTACTAGGACCTCACAGAGATCCACCTGTCTCTGCCTCTCCAGTGCTGGGATCAAAGCAGTGTGCCTTCACCTTTATTTAATATTTATAGCTGTGAGTCTAGCCTTTAACTGCTGAGGCACTCAGTTTTGATTGTGTGTATTAGGTGCCTCGGTGTTTGTGAATGTGAGTGCAGTGCCCATGGCAGCCAGAAGAGGGTGTTGAACCACTTGGAGCTGGAGTTACAAGTGGTTATGAGCTGCCTGGTGTGTGCTGGGAACAGAACCCAGGGCCTCTACAGGAGTAGTGTCTTAGGGTTTCTCTTGCTTTGACAAAGACCATGATCAAAAACAAATTGGAAGCCGGGCGTGGTGGCTCATGCCTTTAATCCCAGCACTCCGGAGGCAGAGGCAGGCAGATTTCTGAGTTCAAGGCCAGCCTGGTCTACAAAGTAAGATCCAGGACAGCCAGGACTACACAGAGAAACCCTGTCTTGAAAAAAACAACAAAACAACAAAACAAAACAAAACCCCAACTACAAAAAACAAATTGGAGAGGAAAGGGCCTAGGCTTTTCCAGTGGCAGTCCAAAGGCAGGAAGTGAGGCAGTGAAGGGAGGGACATGAGGAGGGAACTGACAGACCATAGAGGAACTCTGCTCACAGCTCTCTCCTCATGGCTGCTCAGCATTGTTTTCTTATACAGCCCAGGACCACCTGCCCAGGGAGAGCACCACCCAGGGTAGTTAGCCAAATGTTTTGTAGTTGCCTCATCTGGAACAAGAGCCATGCCGCTAACTCACCGTCTCAGAGGCTTAAAACAGAGAAGTGCTGTTGATAAAATTCTTTCACTGGAGGGGACACATAAGCAACATGGACCCTTGTCCCTAAGGACCCAAGGACGAATGAGATACCATTCCACCGAAGTACACTCTCGTGAGCCGATGTGTTTGGGAGGCTTCCTTAAGGGAGTCTGGGTGCCCCCCAAAAACCTGTACTGGAAACTATTTTACCCATCAAGGATGATAGCGTTCCTATAGCCAATGAGATGGAGAACCCTCCTCACCCCCGACACCCTGCTCCCCAGATCTCCACACCAAATCTTTCTAGCCTATATAATCTAGCCCATCCCAGAGGCTACATGCAATTAGGGAAGAATTACATATGACAGGCGGTATGGCCCAGCTGGGGTGATCCTTTGCAAGCCAGAACAGCTGAACTCCTGGAGATGGCAGTTGTTTGGCTTCAAGGATGTCAACAGGCATGTTCTCACCCTTTGTGGGCAGGAGACTGAGCATGTCTTTTGAGTAATAATCCATCTGTGAGTACATCAGTTCCCAACTCAGGCTCAGGGAATGTGTTCTAAGACAAGAACACAGCTTCAAACAGTACCGAGACCCAGAGAGTCTATAATTCATGTCTGTACATCCCTATGACAAAACTTAATTTAAAATTAGACACAATGGGCTGGAGTGGACCTGGTGGTTAGAGCACTTATTGCTTTTTCGGAGGACTGAGTTTGATTTTCAGCACCCACATGATGAGTCACAAGCATCCATCACTGCAGTTCCAGGGAATCTAATGCCTTCTTCTGACACCCTCACACAAAAGGCACATATGTGGTACACATATGTATATACATGCAGGCAAAGCATACGCATAAAATAAACAAATCTACACATTTTAAAAATTAGGTACAGTAAGAGATTGACAGTAACAATAAGGTTGAATAACTGTAATGATATACTGCAATCAAAAATATGGGTGTGAGCCAGGCGTGTTGGCAGAGGCAGGCGGATTTCTGAGTTCGAGGCCAGCCTGGTCTATAGAGTAGTTCCAGGACAGAGAAACCCTGTCTCGAAAAAACAAAAACAAAACAACAACAACAACAAAAACCTGTCAATAAAAATGATGTCCCTGGGGGCTGAAATGTGGCTCAGTTGGAGTGGGTATCTAGCTCAAACAGGTTCTGGGTTTGATCCCCACCATGTATACCTGACATCGGTGAGACAGTTTGTTAACCCCAGTACAGGAGAGACTGGAGAAGAACTCAGTTAGCCTGGTCTAGAACACTGTTTAAAAAAGAAAGAGCCGGGCGTGGTGGCACATGCCTTTCATCCCAGCACTTGGGAGGCAGAGGCAGGCGAATTTCTGAGTTCGAAGCCAGCCTGGTCTACAGAGTGATTTCCATGACAGCCAGAGCTATACAGAGAAACCTTGTCTCCTTGTCTCAAAAAAAAAAAAAAAAAAAAAAAAAAAAAGAAAGAAAGAAAGAAAAAAAAAGAAAAAGGAAAGAAAAGAAAAGAAAGAAAGGAAGAAAAGGGAACAAAATTCTTCTTGTATGTATCTTTTGAGTATGGTTTCCTTTCCTCCAGTGGTGGCTGAGGTGAAATTCCTTGACAAAGCTATTTAGAGGAGGAAGGATTTATTTTTAGCTTAAACTTCCAGGTTCCAGTACACCATTTCAGGGAAGTCACAGCAGGAGAAGCAGGTGATCACAGCTCCAGGAATCCGCAGAAAGAATGCTTGCAATGCCCCACCGGGTTCCCCACTGAAAATGTGCTGCTGATTCATGGTGGTGGGGGGTGAAGGGAGAGGGATGAGGGTAGGGGGATGGGAGGGTGGGTCTGCCCCAGAGACAAGCCTACAGGTCAACGTGATCCAGAAAGTTCCTCATGGAGACAGTCTTCCCTGGTGTCACATTGTGTCACCTTGACAAAACTAGCTGCTCTAGCTCCTGTGGGTTTTTTTTAGTGGGGGGTTTTGAGACAGGGTTTCTCTGTATAGCCTTGGCTGTCTTGGAACTTACTTTGTAGACCAGGCTGGCCTCGAACTCAGAAATCTGCCTGCCTCTACCTCCCAAGTGCTGGGATTAAAGGCGTGGGCCACCATGCCGGGTTGCTCCTGTGTAGTACCCGAGTTTAGAAAAAAGAAAATAAAAAGAGACTAGTTGGCAACTTACAGAAACTCTTCCTGCTTCTGGTAGATTTTAATACACGCTTGGAATTTACAAAAATATATATATAGCAGGGCAGTGGTGGCGCACACCTTTGATCCCAGCACTTGGGAGGCAGAGGCAGGTGGATTTCTGAGTTCGAGGCCAGCCTGGTCTACAAAGTGAGTTCCAGGACAGCCAGGGCTATACAGAGAAACCCTGTCTCGAAAAAAACCAATATATAGTCACTATATATATTGAACATTTTCTTCAGTATTTCTCAACGAGCACGTGCTGTTTTGTAAAAGAAAAGCAAAAACTTTTTTTTTCTTTCCCTAAAACATTTATCTCTCTGTGTGAGTGAGTGTGAGTGGTGGTTGTCACCAATGTGGAGGTAGGAGGAAACATTGTGGGAATCGGTTCTAGATCCTTCCACCACACAGATCCTGACTGAGATTGTTAGACCTGGCAACAGGGCCTTTGCCAGCTTTTCCACCTCACCAGCCTGAGAAGCAAAAGATCTTTAAAAAGCAATTGGAGATCACAGCTTATTGTTTTACAAAGCCTTTGCAGATTTTAACATGCAGTGTAATTAACATTCTCCCTTGTGGTTGGATTCCTGTTGAAATCAATGAGACTGGATGCCTGATAGCTGAATCAATTGGTCAAGGGAAGCCACACTCTTCAGGTTCAGTAGGCGGCTCCCTTTCCTTGCCTGGCTCTCCTCCAGCTGCCTTGCTGCCAGTTCAGCACCTGTGGGTCCTGGGCAGCCCTTACACAGGTTTGTTTTTGCTGCCTTAAACTCTGGCTCTGCCTGCCAGTTCCTCCTCCTGCTGATAAGAGTCTGTCTGGTCTTGTCTGCTGGATGAATCATGTCTCAGCAATGGAAGAAGCCTGGAGGCCAGAGCCGTTTCTGTTGATGAGCTGGGGCCCAGTTCCAAGGGTGACATTACTGTGCATGCTAAGGAGTTTGCTGTAGGTTACAGGCAGGTGTGGGGGCTGTTCCGGTTCTAGGCTGTGAGACCAAGGCCCATGAATGCTAAGCAACGTGGCCAAACACCAGTGAGCAAAAGCCTGCTTCTCCTCTGGGGAGACAGCAGGGGTCCTATCACTCTCCCACCCCAGAAGTCTCTATGCAGGCCTCCCCAGATACCACACTGGAGAAGTTTCCCAAGGCTGGATCCAGAATCCTATTAAAGCATGCATGAATCTTATGGTGCCCAGTGTACCCTTGTATGAGGACAAGATCTGGGGCCAAGTTGGACTTGGGTTTGGATCCCAGCTTGACTTCAGCTTGAGAGTGCTAGTTGGTGTTCCTGAGCCTGGGGCTCATTTATAAATGACAGTAAAAAGTCACTTATGCATGCTAGACCTAGGCCAAGAGCCATCTCTCCCTACTCTTATAGGGCTTGCCTGGTCCACAAAACCATAGGTGGCTATGGTGACCATCATCTCTGTCTTACAGATGTGGAAACTGAGGCATAGAGGGGATCGCAGGAAGTGTAGCACTCTCTCTCCCTCTCTCTCTCTCTCTCTCTCTCTCTCTCTCTCTCTCCCTCTCTCAGGTCTTGCTATGTTGCCCAAGCTAGTTCAAGCTCTCCACTCTCCCCCTCAGCCTCCCGAGTGCTGGGATTACAGGCATGTGTCACCATACCTAGTGAGCCAGCGTTTTTAATGATGGGTTTGGGGAGCCTTATTATAAGACACATAACAATATGGCCATGGTTTATTAGCTTGCTCAGTGGCAGGCACTATGCTATTTAGACGCTTCCTCATTTGCTCCTCCTCACTGCCTGGCCGAGGCAGGAACCATTGTTAGATGCTAACATAGATCTGGCAGGGCTGCCGACTACACACAGGGCCTTGTGTGAAGGGCTGGGTCTTTCGAGATCCTTATAGCATAAGGAGTGAAGACGTTTCCTTAAATAACTGATTCACAGCAGAGGCAGAAACATAGCTGGCTAGAGCTGGAAGGGAGCCTAGAGATCACGTGGTTTAAACTCATTTTCGAGGATGACAAGAACTGACTTGCCCCGGTTATTCCCACAGGGTTTGGGGGAAAGGCTCATTGAGATAATGAAGACAGCAGGGTTTACCTGGCTCTGCCAGAAGCTGCTGTCACTCTCATTTCACACACAGGGAGCCGTCACCGTGAAAAGTCCAGGCAGTAGTTTGCCCAGACATCACGCAGCTAGTAAGTGATGGGCCTGAGGTTTCAGCACAGTGGATCCAAGTGCGAGATTCTGTCCGTGCCAGCCCAGCTCTGAAGGGCAGTTAGGAAGGCTGAGATGAAGAAGTTGTACTAGGTGGGTGCATAAGTGCTCTCAAGATAGCAAGGTGAGGTGCAGACACAGCTTTAATTAGAAAGGGGTAAGGCGTTTAAGAAGGGGTGTGGCACTCGGGGACATTTTACAAAGATCTCTAGCAGAAGACAAGTGCTTGGGTCTAGGCCTGCATGTCTGGGGTGGGAATGAGGACAGTCTGGTGTGTGTGTGTGTGTGTGTGTGTGTGTGTGTGTGTGTGTATGTGGTTCGGGGGTTGAAGCTTCCTTGAGCCCTTCTCAGGTAGCATACAATTAGAGATAAACTAACTTGGCCAGGTGAAATGGTCCACACCACAGGAAGGCCCCAGGCACCTAAATTGAGAACTGGCTGGACTGAACAAGAAGAGCAGATAAAGGAAGATTAGGGAGGAACCAGAGTGAGATGGAAACTCTGACTTTCTATCACTTTCTAGTTAAGAGGTCACAGACAAGCTGCCCTCTAGTTTCTGCCTGAGTTCTCCTGTGCCAGGATGCAAATAATAGTGCACACTTGGGCAGCTTGTGTAAACTGAACTAGCCTGCGTAAAGTGGTTACTATGACCCCTGGCACAGAGCCGGAGCCACATTCAGTGAGAGCCTCCAATAGTCACTGTCGTCATCGTAATCCCGAACACCTGGCTGGAGGTAGGGAGGCTGATTACAGCAGCCTTCCTGCTCCAGTCTGGTTCCCTGAGTGGACTCTGGCAGGGCTGAACTGGTCTTCAAAGTAACAGACTGCTATCTCTCTGTGTGTGACCCATAATTAGATCTGGTTTTTAGGGAAAAACTAGGACTGGGAAACAGAGGAAGAAGAGGCTGATGGGGGTGGGTAGGGGCTGGAGAGATGTCCCAGCAGTTAAGAGCACCGACATCTCTTCTAGAGGTCCTGAGTTCAATTCCCAGCAACCACGTGGTGGCTCACAACCATCTGTAATGGGATCTGATGTGCTCTTCTGTGTGTCTGAATACAGCTACAGTGTACTCATATACATAAAATAGGGCTGTCCATTCTGTGAACCTGGCTAACACAGTCTACTCAGCAGCCATTTCTTGGTTGTTATTTTAATTGCTGATGTTTTCCTTCCGTAGCTTTGCTGGGATTTCTGAATGTCTCTCTTTCTCAACAGAGTCAGTTTGGACGAGACTCACACTCATGGCCTTTCTAAGTGCTGGGTTCATAGGCATAAGCTGCCATGCTTAACTCTGAGCCCTTCTGTCCACCCACTTCCAGCCCTGTATGTGGTTGGTGGCTTTATGCTTAGAGACAGACATACTCCTGCAGGGCAAATAGACACAGTGTGGACATTCCTCTAATGGCACAGTAGAAGGATGCATGCCAGGGTGAGAGAAGGGAAGAGCATACATACTGACGGATACCCTTCCATCGATTAGACCTGGTCAGGGAGCCTGCAAGTCTTCACCACACAGTCCTGACAGGACTGTACTCAATGTATTGCCTAAGTGAAACTTGCCTGGAGCCACATTCAGCTTGCAGATATGGGAATCCAAGGGAGATCTGGTCAACAGCAGAGTCAGCTCTTCTTTGATACCAAGAGAGGACTGTAGGATTAAAATGAGCATCTTTACTGGTGTTTGCAAATGATATAAGATCTCTCTACAAAAATCAGAGGGACCCTGTTGCTTCAGAGCTTTTGGGCTAGGACAACCTAGTATGGAAAGAGGACTGTCTTTCCACGGAAGACAGAGACATTCTGCTTACAGGCCACACTCTCTGGGAAGCAAAGGGCTGGGAAGGGCCAGCCACCCTGCCTTTTTGTCCAGGGAGAAAGCTTCAGCCCACCACCACCAGCAAACCCACAAGGATGAAACTGCTTGTATATTTTGTGCTTTTAGTTACTCGGTGGCTTTCTTGTCAAGGGAGAGGATAAGAGGGCTAAAGCACAAGGAACTGTTTCTGGACTCTGGCCTTTGGATATCCAGCCTTATCCTGTTTACTCATCCTCTCCAGATTTGCACAGCCTGACCACAGAAATGTTACCCTCCAAGGCCAGGTAAATAGAGGCAACCAAATAGTCCTTAGTAGTGGATGGCTATTGAGCAACCATTGGAGCCCAGAGCCCCGTACTAAGTACTGTTTAAGTGGTTCAGGACTCTTGACCCAAGGCTGCCAGAGTAGAGGCCATTTCCTGATAGGAGAGGAGACCATGAGGGGCAGCTCCTGAGAGCCCCTCTCTTGGATTACTCCGGGCCTTGTTTGTTACACTACCAAACTAAGTTGGGCAGGGGAAGAAGAGGAAGAAGGGAGTCTTACTCAGAGCACGGGGAATGAGACAGGTCTCTGGTAGAGAAAGGGGGTGGACTTTTACATTATTCTCTTCACCTAGTCAGGTGAGAAAAGAATGTTAGGATGTGGCAGGGTCAAAGGGCTGAGGAGGGGCCTTACTTAGAACATAGGCATACTTTCATAGCCACCAGCTTGTACCCAGGTTGTGAGTTTGAGTGAGGGATGGAGGGAGGGAGGAAGACAAGAGAAGAAGAGAGGACAATTTTTTTGCTCTAGAGTCACAGGAGGAAGTTCAGGGACACAGTGCTAAGGCCCCCTTTCTAGCGTGTTTCTCTGTTGCTGTAACCAAAAGCAACTTGAGTGGGAAAGGGTTCGTCTGGCTAAGGCTTCCAGGTCCATCCGTGATGGAAAGTAAAGCAAGATCTCAGGGAGGGAACTTGGAGGCAAGACCTGACTCTAGATCTGAAGGAATAGCACTGACTGGCTTGCTACCCAGGCCTCACTCAGCTTGCTTTTGTTTTGTTTTGTTTTGTTTTGTTTTGTTTTGTTTTGTTTTGTTTTGTTTTTTTTCGAGACAGGGTTTCTCTGTATAGCTCTGGCTGTCCTGGAACTCACTTTGTAGACCAGGCTGGCCTCGAACTCAGAAATCCACCTGCCCCTGCCTGCTGAGTGCTGGGATTAAAGGCATGCGCCACCATTCCCGGCCTTCAGCTTGCTTTTTTATACCATCCAGGACCACCTGCCCAGGGTTGGTACTGTCCCCAATGGGCTGAGCCCCCATCCCCACCCCCATCAAGAAAATGTCTTACACACTTCCCTACCGACAATCTGAGGGAGGTATTTTATTTCAGCTGACATTCTGCCTTCCCAGATAACTCTAGCTTCTGTCAAGTTGACAGGAAACAAACAAACAAACAAAAATAGAAGACAACAACAAAACAGCCTCCAAGCCTCCCAAAACAAAAACAAAACAAAAAAATCACTCCCCTTCAAAACCTTCACAACTAGCCAGCACAGCCTATCAAACATTTGATTTTCTTTCTTTTTTTTTTTTTTAAAGATTTATTTATTTATTACATGTAAGTACACTGTAGCTGTCCTCAGACACACCAGAAGAGGGAGTCAGATCTTGTTACGGATGGTTGTGAGCCACCATGTGGTTGCTGGGATTTGAACTAAGGACCTTTGGAAGAGCAGTAGGGTGCTCTTACCTGCTGAGCCATCTCACCAGCCCACATTTGATTTTCTTACAACCTGAAGTCCCAGTGCAAAACAGGCCAGCTTTCCCTCCTACTAGTTATGTCAGCGGAGTTAGGGATTTAAAAGATGGTTTAGTGGTTGCTCTTCCAGAGGATACAGAGGATTCAATTCTCTTCCACCACATGCTGGCCCACAACCAGTCTTTAATAGGACCTGATCATTTCTTTTGAAGGCATGGTGGCATTCATGCAGACACAGAACTCGAATACATAAATACAGAAATAAATATTAAAAAGGAAATCTTATCTTCAGTTCTTATTTCCAAGACTGTTTTTTTAAATAGTGTAAGCCCCTCCCCCCGACATTTGCATAGGGATCTGAAAATAGGTAACTGTGTCATAGGAGATAATCTGAGAAGTGGTCTCATCCTCCACTTAATCCCAGCCTCTCCTAACTGGCCTTTGAACTTCTAAACGCTTGCTTCCTGGGCTACTTTCTGCACACATTAGGCAGCATGCACGTGATCTTTAAAAAAGAAAAAAAACGCCATCTTGTCACTTTCCTATTTAAAACTCCCTAAATGCCATCCCAGAGTAAACCAAACCGTTTGCATAGGTCACTGGGCCACATGACTTGCATCCTGCTGACTTAATCCTTTAGAACTCTTCCTACAGTCAGCAGCCACACTGCTTCTGTTCTGAGCTCACCATCTGTCTTCTGCTCAGGATCTTTGAACTATTTCCATTGCCCAGCCTCTGTTTTGGGCACCTGTTACGGAGGACTTCTCTGACCACCTAGGCGAAGTCTCCTAGTCCACACCCATAGCCCTTGTTTCATAGTAATGAAATGGTAATGATATGAATCCAACAACTAACTCTACATTATTTATTTGTCTGCTTCCTCCACACAACCACACAAGCCCCAGGAGAGAAAGGCCTAGCCTAGATAAAGAAATCTCTGATGCTAACCAAAGCCTGGTACGTGAATGGCTTATAGCATTCTTTGGATAAATGCTCTTTTCAAATCCTAACAATTCTGTGACGTAAGTGAGACAGCGGAGGTTCTGCAGGGTCAGGACTAGAGACTGGTTCAATCTGGCTATGACTGCTGCCTCTTAGCTCTTTACTTACACACTTAATCCCCTTTGCTGGGAGGTCTGGTGGGGCTTTCAGTTGCTTTTCAGTGAAGCGGCTCTCGCCCTCCCAAATTTCGGAGGTTCATATAGCCCTTATTCAAAAGTGGATCTTTTGGGTCCTCTTACCCCTTTTCCTGTGCCCCCCACCCCGCTCCCCCGCGCGTGAATCACTGGCAGACAGTATCCCACAGTAGTAATCATAAAACTGAATGTGCTTTCTAGCCTGTAGATTCGGTAGCCTTCTCTCCGCCCCCAGCCTTGACTAAGCATCCTAGGGTCCTGTGGGGGCGAGATGGCTCCTTGCGTCAAGGGCACTAGGGACTTTCAAACCGCATCACAGCTCGGCTAACTGCGCACAGCGGAACCTTTCTTTAGGATAGCCTCGTTTGCCCGCCGGTCGGTTTAGGAAGCAATACCTACTTAAGCGTCCCTCCCACTCCCGCCTTCCCTCCCTCCCTTCGGCTTGGTCTGCGGCGGCTGCTTTCCTCCCGCCCTAAGTTCCGGTGCTGGTGCTGCCGGCGCGGTCCGCGAACACCCACGCGCGGCTCGCGGGAGCCCCGCTCGCCACCAGAACCTTTCGATCGCCGGTGGGCGAGTGCCCGCTGTTTTCCTGCGGCGAGGAGCTAGGCGGAGGCCGTTCCAGACCCTCCGGCCCAGCGCGGGCAGGCGTGCACATCGCTCGCCATCCGGGGCGCGCGCGGGCCTCTCGAGACCCCAGCGGCGACCCGTAGCTCGGGCGCGCGCCTGTCGCAGCCCGCAGGAAGGAGGCGGCCTGAGGCCCGGGGCGGCGGCCGCCATGGAGATCCCCTCGGCCCAGGGCCGGTGCCTGGGGCCTCGGGGGCGGCCCTGACCGTCCTTCTCCCCGCCCGGGCCGGGTCCCACTTGTGCCTCCGGCGGTGCTCGGCCACCTCTGCGTCTCCGCCCTCGCTGGGTCGCGCTGCTGCCTGGACACGGCGGCGGCGCCCTGTTGAATGGGCTGTGAGGGCCCGGGTCTGAAGTGCTGGTGGACGCGGCCTCCGGGGGCGCAAGGCAGCAGCAGCGGTGGCGACCAAACGGGTGTTGGAGTTGGCGGCGGCCATGGAGGGCCTGGCTGGCTATGTGTACAAGGCGGCCAGCGAGGGCAAGGTGCTCACTCTGGCTGCCTTGCTCCTTAACCGGTCAGAGAGCGATATCCGCTACCTGCTGGGCTATGTCAGTCAGCAGGGAGGACAGCGCTCCACACCCCTCATCATCGCAGCCCGCAATGGGCACGCCAAGGTGGTTCGCTTGCTGTTAGAACACTACCGTGTGCAGACCCAGCAGACCGGCACCGTCCGCTTCGACGGGTAGGTACATCCCAACTCCATCCTCCCTCCGACGCGCGCGGGCCTCCCAAGCCCTGGATCCTCTCATCCTTCATTAACCCTGTTTTCATGTGTGGACTCAGTTCTTTTTCATACCCCTTCACCCCCATTGATGCCCACCTCGTCTCCCAGAGCTATGCTTTGCTGCCTTTTCTTATCGACTCCTACCCTTTTCCCCCTGTAGGTGGTAGCCACACCCTGGGTCTTGAGATCTATAGTCTTCATTAGTCAGCGAACACGCACTGTTGGAGTGGTGGCTGCCCATCTAGGTTTTTGTATCTTTATATCAGCACTGGCGTAGTAACCTAGATCGGAAATTAACGAGATCAACAATTAAAATTGAGGACCTTTTGATGCTTCATTTAACCTCCCCATATCCCTTCTTCCCCCCCCACCCCCCACCCCCTGGTCGGATAGAGCCTCAAGCAGGTCGCTGGGGCTATTCTGTTAAAATAAGCCCCTAGAATCTTGTCATGCAGCCGGGCATCTCTAGCCACGGTTCTGACTCTCCCACAATGATGGCCAGTATTTTTGGCTGTACAGGTGGCTCTGGGCCTGGCGTAGAAGTTACGCCATTGCTAAATTACATGTTACAGGGTGATACAGTGGGAAGGTTTCACAAACACTTAACATTGTTCAAAAATTACTATTATTCTAATCATTTTTTTCATTTGAGGTTAATTGTACATATTTTTGGGGGGCGGAGGAAGATTACAGAGTCGTCACGTTTGATGTTACCTTTTTTTTTTTTTCCTGTGCTGAAAGATTGCGGAATGATTGGCATAATATAGATGTATTCAGTTTGCTTTGTTTACATTGGTTTTTGTTGACCTGTAAATGAATAAGCTATTACTAGTTTAGCATTTTCTTTTGCAGTAGATGGAATCTACTTATAGAAATGCAATTTAGTTTTGGTTAGTAAAAACTGCCTGACCAAAAAAGCCTGTTTGGAAGCATTCTTATATTCTCTACCCCTCCCTCCCTCCCTCCCTTACTCCCTCCCTCCCTTCCTCTCTACCTCCCTCCCTCCCTCTCTTCCTCCTTCTTTGCTACTTCTGTTTGGTCTTCAAAACCAGGTCTTTAAAGCATCTTTTTTTTTTTTTTAAAGATGAATGTTAAATTTTGTTTGTTTTTTTTCCTCCTTAAACCATAAAAGCTTTTGAGTCAGTTTTAAATGAGAGGGAAATGATTTGGACTGTTGTATTCTAATGAAATGCCAGCCTCTGGGTCCTAGCTTATATTTGGTGTTAGTGTAGATAGTAGGAAGATGAGCAAATATGGCAACCTGATTCATGCCTATTCTTTGGCTTTGTGTCCTAGAGATTTCCAGCATCTCACAGCCTTACCTACACCTGAAGCAGGATGGCCCCACTATGTAAACACTCACATCTCTTAAGTTAGGAATGAGTCCCTGTAGTAGCAGCTGTTGCTATGGAGCTTGTTGAGATCTGGGTTGATAAGAGAACCTGTCAGGAAGACATTAGTTTTCTCACAAATTTAGAAAGGCTCTGGTCATCGCTGTCTCAGATCATGGATGAGAAAGCTATTTTGAGGTGACAATGAAAAGAACCTGATGCCAGGTGTGGTGATGCAGGCCTGTAATCCCAACATTGGGAAGTAGGAAACGTATGTAAATTTGAGGTCAGCTTGGTATTATAAAGAAAGGTTCCAGGCCAACTAGTGCTGCATAGACCCTGTATCAGAACAAACAAGTACCCCTCCGCCTGATTCCTGGTGTGATTGGAAATGCAGTTTTGAGCCTGTGTACCTGAATATCTTGTTCACCATTCTGCACAAACTAGTGAGATTAAGAAATTCGAAAGCAGACAGTTGTCAGATATCCACTGTGTGCTAAGCTTTTGGTAGGGGTCTGTATTCAGAGACAAATGAGACTTCCATTGTAGAGGCTGACAGTTTGCTGAGAAGGGAGGGGAGAATCAAACATTAGTAATCACAGATAATCTGCCATTTAGGCTAATAAGAGTCCTTGAGGCTGCTGAGAGAGAAAAGAGGAAGAGGAAGCCCTCAGCTTTGTGGTGGTGGAGAATCAAGGCTTTACAGAGGAGGTAGTATTTGAGCTGGATCCATGTAGTTGATAAACCATCACGCTGTATTCTACCTAAAAGCTTTTATAACCTCTTAGGAAACCAAGTAGATTGGTTCTCAACCTGTAGTTTGTGACCCCTTTTGCAGGGGTCCCATACCAGGTATCCTGTTATGATTCATAACAGCAAAATTATAGTTAGGAAGTAGCAACAAAAATAATTTTATGGTTGGGGGTCACCACAACAGGAGGAACTAAACAAGTGGAACTAAATAAAGTGTTGCAACATCAGAAAGGTTGAGGACTACTGCTCTAGAGCAGAGACCACCACCTAGAATAAGCCTTGTCAATCATTTGAGTCCTTGCTCACTGTTTTTGGAATAATATTTGAGATTATTTTGCTTATGGCTCAGCATGTGAACAGCAGAGTTGACAGGTAAGTAGAGAAGATCTCCATGAGATGAAAAAAGAACTTTGAGCTTGTGATGGATGGGAAGCTACCAAAGATACTGCAGAAAGGGAGCAGAACCAAGGGAAGCCACCCTGCAGCTGTGGGATAATGGTGCTGACCTGGGAACTTAGGCCTGACTGCTTTGTGCTAGTTTGGGAACCACTTGTTGTTGAGCAGGTTTGCTGAGACATGGGTGAGGAGAGCTTGGTGGGAAAATACTGAAGTTTTTTGTTGGGCACTCTGATTTTCTTTTTTTTTCGAGACAGGGTTTCTCTGTATAGCTCTGGCTGTCCTGGAACTCACTTTGTAGATCAGGCTGGCCTCGAACTCAGAAATCCACCTGCCTCTGCCTCCCAAGTGCTGGGACTAAAGGCGTGCACTACCATGCTCGGCCATGAGCCCTCTGATTTTCTTTTTCTTTTTTTTAAAGATTTATTTATTTATTACATGTAAGTACACTGTAGCTGTCTTCAGACACTCCAGAAGAGGGCGCCAGATCTCGTTACGGATGGTTGTGAGCCACCATGTGGTTGCTGGGATTAGAACTCTGGACCTTCGGAAGAGCAGTCGGGTGCTCTTACCCACTGAGCCATCTCACCAGCCCCGAGCCCTCTGATTTTCAAAGCCAGTGTTAGGATGAGCACTTAATGAATGTCCTGTGAGAGGAGAGGCAGGAGGACCACATCCTCCATCTTTGCGTAGACAAACATTGGCAGTGTGTCAAGGAGCTCTGTTGGTCTTGAGAATGATATCCAGGACTTTAGCTAAGGCACTGATCGTGCACATCTAATGGGTTTTCATTTTCATTCCCAGTGCTTGAACTAGGTATTTCTATTTCAAGCAGAACCAGGAAATGAAAGCTAGAAACCCTTCAACTGCAAAAACTCCTTACCTCATGGATGCCTTTGTTCTTGAAGAGATTGACCAGATTATTCTTTACATATATATTACAGAATTTGCATTGCAAGTTTGGATTAAGGCTAGAAAGATCAGTTTTTAAAAGATGGATTTATTTATTTGTTTCCTATGAGTACACTATAGCTGTCTTCAGACACACCAGAAGAGGGCATCAGATCCCATTACAGATGGTTGTAAGTCACCACGTGGTTGCTGGGATTTGAACTCAGGACTTCTGGAAGAGCAGTCAGTGCTCTTAACCACTTGAGCCATCTCTGCAGCCCCCAAAATCCAACAGGTTTATGGTATTCATCTTGTTCTTGTGTGGGTCTCCTATCCTTTCTGTTATTGCTCTATGTGCAGGCGCCTGTTTCCACTCCCACTTTTGCTGTAGCAGTTCTAGGGCTGGGATTACACATGTGAGCCACTGAGTCTTGCTTTTTTAATTGTTAATTATTTAATAACTAAAGTTATTTTAAAATGTGGGTTCCAGGTCTTGAACTCAATTGAGAGAGGATTATCAAATGTTTTTACTGGCTGAGCCTTTTCACCAGCTCTGAGATCATTGTTCTACAGTGCTTCATACATGAGAGCTTAGTAAATGGTGCATTAATTTTATTACAGCTTTATATTCTGTTTTTAAAAATTGGAATTGCTGGGCTGTGGTGGTACAGTAGTTTAATCTCAGCACTTGGGAGACAGAGGCAGCCAGATCTCTGAATTCAAGGCCAGCCTGAATAGCCAGGGCTATACAGAGAAACTCTATCTTGAAAAAACCCCCCAAAACCAAAAATATCAAACAGAAAAAAACAAAACCAACCCAACCAATCCCTCCAAAATTGGTATTTTTGTTTTAAAGCTATGTAGATTATACACACATGTGCATACATGCTTGAGTGCACCTACCTCCCCATGTTTACACACACTTTTTTTGTGAGAAAATATCTGAGTTTTAGTTGCCTCTGTAAAAACATATATATACATACATGCACAACATACACACATGTACATACAAAGCAATAAACAAAAAAGTAGGTAATTGGAACTGTGCTATAGTTCCTATTATATTTCTGTATGAATAAAGGAGAAATGAAAAATACCAGACTATCTTGGGAAAGTGAACAAGTACTTTACATTGTAAAAAGTGAAGGGCTAGCTAGATGGATTAGTGGGTAAGGGTGCTTACCACCAGGCCTGAGGACTTGAGTTTAATCCTTGGAAAGCACAAGGTGGAAGGTGAGAATCAACTGCAAGCTGTCCTCTGATTCACAGTCACGTCATGACGTGTGGGTGTGCATATATACACTAAATAATTACAATTTAATAATAATGCTGCCCATGCTGGTCCACGCCTTCACCTGAGCACCCTGGAGATAGAGGCAGGAGCATCTCTGAGTTTGAGGCCAGTCTGGCGTACATGATGAGTTCTAGGACACCAGAGCTACTTAGTGAGACCCTCACAAAGTAAAACAAAAGATTTAAGTTTTGTTTTGTTTTTTGTTTGTTTTTTGTTTTGGTTTTTCGAGACAGGGTTTCTCTGTGTAGCCCTGGCTGTCCTGGAACTCACTCTGTAGACCAGGCTGGCCTCAAACTCAGAAATCCGCCTGCGTCTGCTTCCCGAGTGCTGGGATGAAAGGTGTGCGCCACCACGCCCAGCTAGATATTATTACTATTATTGTTTTTTTCAAGACAGTTTCTCTGTGTAGCCCTTGGAATTTGCTCTGTTGACCATGCTGGTTTTGAACTTACAGGATCCTCTTGCTTATGTTTCCCAAGAGCTGGGATTAAAGATATGCATCACTATCTTACTAATATATACAAAAATCATATGAAGTGAATGTGTACCTAAAATTTAAATTTTACCTTTTCATCATAGATTGTAGGAAATTTGAGGTCAGAAAGATATTCTTTTTTTTTTTTTTAAAGATTTATTTATTTATTATATGTAAGTACACTGTAGCTGTCTTCAGACACTCCAGAAGAGGGAGCCAGATCTCGTTACGGATGGTTGTGAGCCACCATGTGGTTGCTGGGATTTGAACTCTGGACCTTCGGAAGAGCAGTCGGGTGCTCTTACCCACTGAGCCATCTCACCAGCCCCAGAAAGATATTCTAATTGCTTTTTTGTTTCATTTTCTCACCTCATGCTTAAAAGATGGGGCTGGAGAGAAATAGCTCAGCTGTGAAGAGCTTATACTGTTCTACAGAACCTAGGTTGGGTCCCAGAATATCTATGAAGTGAGTTACAAGCCCATCCACTTGTCACTCAGCTCCAAGGGATCAGACATCCTCTTCTGGCCTTCTATGGATATCTGTACTAGTGCAGTACTTGAATACAGGAAACACACCTCTACAGCCCCATGCCTTCCCCACTTACAAGTAAATACAATGTAATAAAAAACAAATACATAGTTAAGAGATGTTGGTATTGGGGGCTGTAAGATGGCTCAGCCGGTAAGAGCACTGACTGCCCTTCTGAAGGTCCTAAGTTCAAATCCCCAGTAACCACATGATGGCTCACAACAACCTGTAATGAGACCTGATGCCCTCTTCTGGGTGTCTGAAGACAGTTACAGTGTACTTACATATAATAAATAAATAAATCTTAAAAAAAAAAAAAGACGTTGGTATTAACATGCTTAGTAACAATGTGTCCTTGAGCTGGCTTGGAACAGTTGCTTTTGTGTGTGTGTGTGTGTGTATGTGTGTGTATATGTGTGTGTGTATGAGGAATAAGAAGGTGTTGGTACTAGAGATAACTAGAGGGTCTTGCATATATTCTGCAAACAGTCCATAACTGATTAGGCCTTATGAATTGGTTTTAAAAGTATGAAATTGCCATATGCTAGGAATACAAATATAAGCTATTTAAACATCAAGAAGTGTTACATTAAAATATGTCCTTTACATACATTAGTTTTACACTAGCAATTAAAATACTACCTTTTCTCAGTATGTTCCAGGCTAGAGAGCAGCTACTTAGTGAGAACCTGTCTCAAAATGAAATAAAACAAACTAATTATTTTCACTTATTTATTTATTTGTTGGGAAGAAGGTTAATACTACTGGCTTACTATAGAGTAAAGGCTGGCCTCAACTTTAGGATTTTCCCGTCTCAGATTCCCATTAGGCAGGTGCTACCATACCCAGTTTAAAATATCACTTAAAAAAAAGATTTTATATATATATATGTGTGTGTGTGTGTGTAAATACACTGTAGCTGTCTTCAGATACCCCAGAAGAGGGTATCAAATCCCATTACAGATGGTTGCTGGGATTTGAACTCAGTCGGTGCTCTTAACCGCTGAGCTATCTCTCCAGCCCTTAAAATATCACTCTTGGGCTGGTGAGATGGCTCAGTGGGTAAGAGCACATGACTGCTCTTCTAAAGGTCTGGAGTTCAAATCCCAGCAACCACATGGTGGCTCACAACCATCCGTAATGAGATCTGGCGCCCTCTTCTGGAGTGTCTGAAGACAGCTACAGTGTACTTACATATAATAAAAATAAATAAATCTTTAAAAAAAAATCACTCTTGGTTTCATTTATTTGTTTGTAAACTAAGGAATTACTCAGGACCAGGCATGAGAGTGCATGCTTGTAGTCCCAGTACTTGAGAGGGTGAGGCAGGAGGATTGCCAATTTAAGGCCAGCCTGAACTATAAGATTTCTAGGCTAGCCTGTTGTAGAAAAATCACCCACCAAAAGAAAAAAGGAGTGGAGGGGTCAATGGAATGCTAGCTAAGCAGTAGCTTTGTGATTGCTAACTGTGCCTCTTCCCAACTGTCTGACCAAAATTCATTCTAGTTCAAACCAGTACATTTAAAATTTCACTTCATATGCAGAGTTCAATAAAAAAGTTTTTTCCTTGTCACAGTATACCATTTGCACTACTATTATAAAATAATTAGGCTCTAGTAGTAAACCAAAGGTATAATGTATAGGACTTCTGCACTGAAAATTACAAAGTGTCTTTTTGATAAACAGAACATAAAGAACTAAACAGAGAAAGACTTCAAGTTTATGGTTTAGACATCTCAATAGCCTTTGTGAATATTACAAAAGGATCTCTGTACATTTGATGTTATTCAAATCACACACCTAGCAGGCATGTGCACATATGTGAAAACTGCAGGCCAACTCTAAAAGTATGTAGGAATATAACTAAGGTAATTTTGAAGAGAAAATAAGAAACTACCATAATTAAATGTGACATTGGTGCAAGGATAAAATAATGTATCAAGAGAACATTCCAGAAATAAACTCACTGCTGGAGTTTCTGGCTAATGAGATAGGCTCCAGTGGGACTGGGAATGTAGTTCAGTGATAGAATGCCTGCCTAGGGAGCATGGCACCCTCAGTTCAAGTCCCCAGCACCATGGCAGGAAAAAAAAATTCCATGGAAATTCAGGTAGGAGGCACACTATTTAAATAAATAGTGCTGGAGCAAATGACCGGTATGAGAGAAAATCAGTCTCTATTCTTTTTTTTTTTTTTAAAGATTATTTATTTTATGTATATGAGTACACCATTGCTCTCTTCAGACACACCAGAAGAGGGCATCAGATCCCATTACAGATGGTTGTGAGCCACCATGTGGTTGTTGGGAATTGAACTCAGGACCTCTGGAAGAACAGTAGGTGCTCTTAACCACCGAGCCTTCTCTCCACCCCAGCCTTTATTCTTACCTCATATGATGCACAACATTTTGTTTGTTTGTTTGTTTGTTTTTTCAAGACAGGATTTCTCTATGTAGTCCTGGCTGTCCTGGAACTTACTCTGTAGACCAGGCTGGCCTCGAACTCAGAAATTTGCCTGCCTCTGCCTCCCAAGTGCTGGGATTAAAGGCGTGTGACACCACGCCCAGCTGATGTACAACATTTCAAACTATTAGGGCCTGGAAACTTAAACTACGAGGGCTCAGTAGTATTTACTACTCATCCAGAGGACCCAGGTGATTAGGGGCTAGAAAGGACTCCATACTGAGACTCTGTCTCAACCCTAACAATAAAAGACTATTTAGAATACCTTTATTCATAAAAGCCAATCCCTGGAAACAACCAAAATGTTCATTAAGAGGACAGTGGATAAGTAAACTGTAGAATACCCATACAACATAATACTACATAGCATTCAAAAAGAAACTGCTGATATACCCAGCTACATGGAAGAATTTCACAGTTGTGTCAAAAGTCAAATATGAAGGAGTATGCTGCAGGGTTCCAGTATTAGGAAATTTACATCCCAGGCAAATGATCTAAAGGGGAACTGACTGGGAAGAGGCTCAAGGAGAACATTTAGGATGATCAAAATGTTTTATACCTGGATCAGAAAAGGAGTCCATAGATGTATTCTCAAGATTCATAGCTGATGAGATGGCTCAGTCGATAAAGGCATCTGCTGCCAAGTTCAATTTGCAGAACTCACATAGTAGAAGAGAGAATTGACTCCCACAAATTGCCCTCTGACTTTCACCTGCATGCTATATATATATATATATATAATATATATATATATAATACATGTACATAAATTAAGGTAATACAATAAATAGAAATTTAAATTTAAAAAGATTTGTGCATTTTACTAGGTTTGTAATTCCAACTAAGCTGTAGACTTAAAGAGGTACAGCTGACTTTAAGGAAAAATATCTCGGGTATCAACTTGTTCATACAAAATCTTTCAATGTCTCTAGTACTGTATTAACTACTTCAAGTGCAGTATAACTCAATCTTCACAATAACCTGCCAGTAGCCCCATGTGGTAGATAAATAACTGTAACCATGTCTTTCATGCAGATATGTAACTAATAGATTTTCGTAGCACCAAACACACCATAAGATTTTTGAATATCTGTCTTAGTCAGGGTTTCTATTCCTGTACAAAAAAAACATCATGACCAAGAAGCAGGTTGGAGAGGAAAGGGTTTTTGTTCAGCTTACCCTTCCACATTGCTGCTCATCACCAAAGGAAGTCAGGACTGGAACTCAAGCAGGTCAGGAAGCAGGAGCTGATGCAGAGGCCATGGAGGGATGTTACTTACTGGCTTGCTTCCTCTGGCTTGCTCAGCTTGCTCTCTTATAGAACCCAATACTGTCAGCCCAGAGATGGCACCACCCACAATGGGCTCTCCCACCCTTGATCACTAATTGAGAAAATGCCTTACAGCTGGATCTCATGGAGGCATTTCCTCAAGGGAGGCTCCTTTCTCTGTGATAACTCCAGCTGTGTCAAGTTGACACAAAACTAGCCAGTGCAATATCATAAAAAGTAAAAGTATCACCTGCAAGGAAACAATACATCAATATTTGTTTCAATTTCAAAAACACTTTTCCGCTGTGGGAGTGGTGGCGCATGCCTTTAATCCCAGCACTTGGGAGGCAGAGGCAGGCAGATTTCTGAGTTTGAGGCCAGCCTGGTCTACAGAGTGAGTTCCAGGACAGCCAGAGCTATACAGAGAAACCCTGCCTCCAGACTGGAATTAACACATTGTGTTGAAAATAAATACAGGTCCAGTGGAATGGCTCAGTCGGTAAAAATCACTATGGCCAGACCTGATCATCCTAGGACCATATGGTCAAGTAGAGAACCAACTCCCTCAGCTTGTTCTCTCACTTCCAGATGTGCCCCTATATTTCTCCCTCCCCCCCCCCCTCTTTGGGACAAAGGTGTGCAACATTACTTCTGACTAATATTTTTTTTTTCAACAAGAAAGGGATAGAGGGTTTTTTTTGTGTGTGTGTGTGTGTGTGATGTTAACTGGGACTAATTTATGCTTTTCTAAAGTCTTAGTTCATTTTGTACTGCTGTAACAAAATATCTAAGACTGATTCTTTTTTTTTTTTTTTTTTTTTTTTTTTGGTTTTTCGAGACAGGGTTTTTCTGTATAGCCCTGGCTGTCCTGGAACTCACTTTGTAGACCAGGCTGGCCTCGAACTCAGAAATCCGCCTGCCTCTGCCTCCCTAGTGCTGGGATTAAAGGCGTGCACCACCACGCCCGGCAAGACTGATTCTTAGAGTGGAAATTTATTTCCCATATCTTGTAGGCTGGGACATTCAAGGTGAAGGGAAGTTTGGTTGTCTGACAAGGGCTGCATTCTGTAGTGAAGAATGCTGCCCTTCCGCATGGTAGAAGGCAGAAGAGCAGGTCAGCCTGCCACTGTCAAGAGCTGAGCCTCTTTCATAAGAGCTGTAATTTCAAAGTGTCAGGGAGGTACCCTATCTGCAGTGTTTACACCTGACTTTTGGAGAGGCATTATGGGAGTTGTACTCTCACTTTGTGGGGGGCTGTAATTTGACCTGTGTCACAAGTAAGGTTGTGTAGTGGAAGCTCATTAATAGGTTTTCGGTGTGTTTGATTGTCCTAGTAAATAGTTATTTGGTCATCACTCTGTCCTAATACTTGTCAGATGTACTTACTGGTTCTTGCATAGTAATTCTAAATATCTTTAGCAAAAAGTCTTCTTTTGGGGGGGGTTCCATGAAACCATTATCAGTAGAATTAAAATTAGGAAAAGGCGACTAGAGGAAAAAATGGGAAAGGATGGACTTGTCAGAGGAGTCTAGTTTTGTAGAGGTTGGAAACCCTGCCTGTAACAGTGGCTCAGTGAGTGGCTGGTAGCTGTAGCCTCAGTGTCCACAGTGTCCAGCCAGGGAGTTGCTTGGGTAGTTTCTCAAATGCTAGTTGTTTCCTGCTGTCCATGCAGTGTAATGATTTGCTTCAGGAATATATCCCGTCACACAGTATACAAACACATCATTTGGGGGGATACAGCATGCTAAAACACATTTTGTTTGTTTTTTTGCTTTTTAGAGACAGGGTTTCTCTGTATAGCTCTGGCTGTCCTGGAACTCACTCTGTAGACCAGGCTGGCCTCGAACTCAGAAATCCACCTGCCTATGTCTCACAAGTGCTGGGATTAAAGGTGCGTGCCACCATGCCAGGCTCTGGTTGTAATTCTTACTCTGTTTCCTGCCTCAATGTTGTGTAAGCATTACTCCACATTTATTTTCTGATTTGTTGATTAAAAAGCCGATCAGCCAATGATTGAACAGGGCAGAGAATAGGGCACTCAGCCAGGGGATGATGGGTACAGGAGAGAGAGGAAGTGGATTACCCATGGGGAGAGTCCAGGAGACACCATGAGAAAACAGCTCTGAACAGAGAAAGCCCTTAAATGCAGATATCTGGGGATTTTGGCTGGGAGGTAGGCAGATTAGTTGAGAGGATTAAAATCGAGTAACACTGCTCAGTTGTTGTGTCTTTAAAGCATCTTAAATATAATAGTCCAGTCTCAGTTAATTTAGAGCTAGTTGGGTAAGAGAAAACTTTAACACACTTCCTAAAAAGCCAGTAATAACATTGTATGACCAGTGATTGTTCATTCTTGTTGCTGTAGTTTTAAAGCAATGATCCTCAACCTTCCTAATGCTGCAATTCTTTAATTCAGTTCTTCATGTTGTGCTGATCTCCAACCATAAAATTACTTTAATCGCTACTTCATAACTGTAATCTTGCTGCTGTTATGAATTGTAATGTAAATAGTTTTGAAGGAAGGGGTTGCCAAAAAGGGTTATGACCCACAGGTTGAGAACTGTCATCTTAGGGCTGCTGTCACATGCTTTTTGTTTTTTTCTCCCTAAAGCAGCATCTTAACAGAAATAATGTAGGAACTGGAGCTGTTTCTCTAAATGGGAAAACTGAACTCTGGAGGTGTCCTTGGTCTACAGAGAGGCAGGTCATGATGTCCACTGAAGAGTCAGCATACCTTTCATACCTTTGGTAAAAAGGCCATATAGACCTCCAAACATTGCCTCTGCATTTTTGCTTGCTTTGCTTTTTCTGGTTTTAAAGCTGTGTGTACCTGGTATTGGTCCTCACCTTCCTCCTTGAGACAGGCTACTTTGTTTTTAGATGCTGAGCACATCTGACCCACTGCCCCATTAGCTTCAGGGATTCTCCTGTTTCCACCCCATAGTAGTAGTCTCCCATCCTACAGTAGTGACACTGAAAAAATAGACACTTGCCACTCTTGTCACTAAGTGTGTTCTGGAGATTTGAACTCAGACCCTCATGCTTGCATAGCAAGTACTTTCCCCACTGAGCCAATCTTCTCAGCCTTTCTTCTGTGTTTTCTGAAATGTAAAATGCTGAAATTACTTGTTGCTAGTAGAGAGTATTCTTCAGGTTAAAAAAAATGACTTTAGAAAAAACAGTAACAATTTTATTGATCCCACACTAGTAAAGTGCTTTGCTGAAATTACTTGTTTTTATTTCTACTCTAACTGATACTTTAGTAATGTTTGGGAAAGTGGAGTTTTGGTTGGTGCCTATGAATGCATGTCAGGGTCTGTTAGCCCACTGTCTGACTGACTGTACTTTCTGTGTGTAGGTATGTCATTGACGGTGCCACTGCTCTTTGGTGTGCTGCGGGAGCCGGACATTTTGAAGTTGTTAAACTTCTAGTCAGCCATGGAGCCAACGTGAACCACACCACAGTCACTAACTCAACTCCATTGCGGGCAGCATGCTTTGATGGCAGACTGGACATTGTGAAATATTTGGTTGAAAATAATGCCAATATCAGCATTGCCAACAAGTATGACAACACCTGCCTAATGATCGCAGCATATAAAGGGCACACTGATGTGGTCAGATACCTCTTAGAACAACGTGCTGATCCCAATGCTAAAGCACACTGTGGAGCCACAGCTTTGCACTTTGCAGCCGAAGCTGGTCACATTGACATTGTGAAAGAACTGATAAAATGGAGAGCTGCAATAGTGGTGAATGGCCATGGGATGACACCGTTGAAGGTGGCCGCTGAAAGCTGTAAAGCTGATGTCGTTGAACTGTTGCTTTCTCATGCTGATTGTGACCGCAGAAGTCGGATTGAAGCCTTGGAGCTCTTGGGTGCCTCCTTTGCAAATGACCGTGAGAACTATGACATCATGAAGACATACCACTATTTATATTTAGCTATGTTGGAGAGATTTCAGGATGGTGACAACATTCTTGAAAAAGAGGTTCTCCCACCCATCCATGCTTATGGGAACAGAACTGAGTGTAGGAACCCACAGGAATTGGAGGCTATTCGGCAAGACAGAGATGCTCTTCACATGGAGGGCCTTATAGTTCGGGAACGGATTTTAGGTGCTGACAACATTGATGTTTCCCACCCCATCATTTACAGAGGGGCTGTCTATGCTGATAACATGGAGTTCGAGCAGTGCATCAAATTGTGGCTCCACGCACTACACCTGAGGCAGAAAGGTAACAGGAATACCCACAAGGATCTGCTTCGGTTTGCTCAAGTCTTCTCTCAGATGATACACCTCAATGAAGCTGTGAAGGCCCCAGACATAGAGTGCGTTTTGAGATGCAGCGTCTTGGAAATAGAGCAGAGCATGAACAGAGTTAAAAATATCTCCGATGCCGACGTCCACAGTGCCATGGATAACTATGAGTGTAACCTCTATACCTTTCTGTACCTCGTGTGCATCTCCACCAAGACACAGTGCAGCGAAGAAGATCAGTGCAGAATTAACAAGCAGATCTACAACCTGATTCACCTGGACCCCAGAACACGGGAAGGTTTTTCCTTGCTACACCTGGCTGTCAACTCGAACACACCAGTTGATGATTTCCATACTAACGATGTCTGCAGCTTTCCCAACGCTCTGGTCACAAAGCTCCTGCTGGACTGTGGCGCTGAGGTAAATGCAGTGGACAATGAGGGGAACAGTGCCCTCCACATTATCGTCCAGTACAACAGGCCCATCAGTGATTTTCTGACCTTGCACTCCATCATCATCAGCCTTGTGGAGGCTGGAGCTCACACCGACATGACAAACAAGCAGAATAAAACTCCGCTAGACAAAAGTACAACTGGGGTGTCTGAAATACTACTTAAAACTCAGATGAAGATGAGCCTCAAGTGCCTGGCTGCCCGAGCAGTTCGGGCTAATGACATTAACTACCAAGACCAGATCCCCCGGACTCTTGAAGAGTTTGTTGGATTTCATTAAGTGACTGGATGTGTAAAATCGTTTAATGTGGTGCTAAAAAGTAAAGGACTTTAATCACAGACAATAGAATTCTGTGTTTGTAAATTCTTCTTTTCTTTCCACTATCCTTTCAGCCCATCGTCCTTGGTTCCGTGTGCCTCTTTTTCTCACATGGTATTGAGTTCAGCACACTAAACAGAGCAGCGCTGTTCAGGTGTAACTGGAAGGTGTATGGACATTTGTTTGTTTCTTTTTCTTTTTCTTTTTTTAAAAGAATGAATGTAAGCTTTTTGTGTAATGGGGCATTTGTGATTTAAAATTGATGATGTTTTAAACAGCTGCCTACAAAAGTATTTCTGTTAAGTTGATGTCAGCATGTCATCTGTGCAGCAGTTTTGAGGATTTCATGAAGAAAATGAACTAAAAAGGAACACTGGGAGCAATGGGAGATGCTCAAGCCCTGCATGGATGGTTCTCACTTCACTGTGTGTGTGCAGTGATACAGCACATTTTACATCAGGAGGACTTGAAACACTTAGCTACTGATTAATAATCTGAAAATTATGTGCAGTTATTGTTGGAAAGTTGAATTCCTGAAAATCATTGTGTTCTGTTAGTGTCTTCTAACTGGTGATCTTAGCCCAACCTTGCGGACATTGCTAGATTCCACCCTTAGGCTTGAATTCTTCTGGTCTCTGATGTAATGATGAATCTAAATTGCATTTATGCATTTGATTTGGCTCACAGACCTAAGTAAGGAGCACACTGTATTATGAAACATTGTCACAGTATAGCTAGACATTGTACTTCGTCCTTTTCTAGCCCTGTCCTTGTGTGTTGTATCTTTAAAAATTGGAAACTGCCTTTCCATAGGGCATTTGTGTCTCCCTAATTAGGTATAAGATGAAAAGGAATGAGGACACACGTGTGATGTTTTTACTTAGTCCATTGTAAGATGTAGGAAAACCAGGAGTAAGGTATAGGAAATGAAGTATTTGATGAGGAAAATGATTCTCAGTGCCACACAAAAGGTGTATCTCAGAGCTGTAGACTTTTCTACCACAGAATGTGGTACTGAGGTCTTTGGGTTTTTGCTTTTTTTTTTTTTTTTTTTTTTTAAATCAAGCAACATTTCAACTCTTAAGAGTATTCTGTGATTTTTTTTTTTTTTCTCTTAAGCATCACAGAAATTCAAGTTGAAGGAACAACAGTGTCTGCTGATGCTAGGGATGAGAATGAAAGTGAAACTAGTTCCTGTAACTTCCTCTAGTGCCAAATGAATGCTGCCTAAGCTACCCCTAGTGCATGGTACCGTTCCTGGAGACACCCACAGCTTTGTGTTTTCCTTTAGTGAAAAGCATTGTCATGATACAACATCAGATATAAACTTTAAACAACCTGTAAGAGTTCACAAATACTTTACCTGTGGATATTGCTTTTAAAACATAGGAGAATGGTTGCAGTTGGAGTAGTACAAAGTAACCAAGCCAAAATCAGCACCTAGGGCCTTAAACAGATACCCCATAAAGTGAAATACCAGGAGAGGGCAGGAAAGGAGACCTAAAGTGTCCTGCTCCAAGGGTGCAAGATGCAGTTGCTGTAGTTGTGCTTCGTGTGTGTCCTTGTGTTAGTTATTTTCCTAACTTGAGAGTTTACATGGAAGACTTTTTTTCTGATGGCTTAAAGGGAGGTGTTGGAATGCCCTAATTTGGGAACTTCTGACCTAGACCCTCTTGGTGTGACTTAAGGCGATATTGATTCACCTTGCTCTGGCAGCTCTCAGTGACCTGGAAGAGGTGACACACTGCACAAGGTGAGTCAGCCCTGCCTCTTCTCAGGCTCAGGTCAGGTCTTTCCTTTACGGACACTAAGGCCCATTGAGGACAGTGAGGAATAGCTGTGAAACTTAGTATTCAGTTGGTTCCATTTTTTAATGTATATGATTTTTAAGCACCCAAACTTAAAGTATCTATCAGATAATACTGCATGTTTTAAAAACATTCTTCCTCCTTCACTACCCAGGACCAACACTGTTCTAAGACATTATTTATATATGAGGATAATAATAATATACATATTCAGATGTAGAATTACAGGACAGCTTTTGAAGGAGGGAAGACAGTGCTGAGGAGGGTGGAGGGAATGGAACGGGGCCTGTGGTGGACTAACTAGATTTGTTTAGTTGTGTAGTTGCACACTATGCACTCTTGCTGAGGGTCTAATTCTGTCTGTACCATCACTCCAGATTTGCATTGTGGAACACCTGTATAAATCCATTATAGGAGCAAGTGTCCTCATGCCTGGCCTTCCCGTTATTTGTTTTTGGTAAAATTCTTTGAAAGTATGCTCAGCCAAATGTTCCATGAACTTTTGTTTTTAAAGAAAAATAGGTGTGAAAGGTGATAGCATTGTAGCTAGCTCACTAGGCTGTCATGTGTTGCAGCCATGTCTGTCATTTGATGTTTGTTATTGGTAGAATCATGCTTTGAATTGTAACCCTTCCTTGATAGTGTTAGTGATTTCCCCAGAACATGTCACTTGTGTAAATTGTCACATAAATTTGCATGAGCCAGGAGTGCAGGAGGGTGCTTTTCACTTTTCATGCAGTTAGGAATTAAAACCTTACACTTCAGTGACTGACCCCAGGCTGGGCAGCAAAGCTATCTATCCGTCCTCTGTGGAAGGAGAAGGGGTAGCTGACTCTGACACTCTGGCTTTTTCCAGTCCACTCTTGATTATAATCACAGCACAACCACCCAGAGGTTCTTCACTGTGGGAACTTTAAACATGCAAACCAAAACAACCTGGCCCATCTGCCATGCTTTGGTTTTGCTAGTTTCTGAAAGGGGTTTTGATTTCATTACACTAATAGTTGCTAGATGGTGATTATGAAGACTTAGGCATGATAGCATTGTTTGACATAAACTGTGGTTAAGGGATTAAAACCTCCCTAAAGCCAACACTTTTAGACAAACATTTCTGAAAACTCAAGTCCTAGAGAGGAGTTGCTCATTGTAATTGAGGCATCAGGTTAAAATGAGGTTGCTTTGGATAATCCAAGCAGCAGAATACCCGTGTTCTGGGAATATGGAAGCCAAAGGATGGGTGCTACTTGTACTCTGTTGGCTGAGAAGAAGCCAGTGGCTGAACTTGAGTAGGCGGGTTAAAGTATCTGTGCCTCGTGACAATTGTAAAAATCCAAAGTGTACTTTCTCAGCTACCCAGATATCAGTGCACGCAGAAGTGCACCCTTCTCATGACTTAACTGCAGCAGAAATAGGGAAGAGTAAAACCCTCAACTCTGCCTTTGGCTCTGAACTGATTTCAGTCAGATTCTAAGCTGTGCTCACTCTGAAAGTGCACAGCTCCACTCTGGATATCATCTGACAGCCCCTCCACATGTACATACACTGAGGGGCTTCCTTTGAAGTTTCTGGCAAAGCTGTCAGAGATGGGCCAGGCATACAGCAGCCCCTTTCTCAAGCCTGGAATCTGGAACAAATTCTATAGTGACAATGCTGATCGGTTGACTACTACAAATGTAAAGTAAATGTGGTCTTTAGTCCTAGGTTTGTGGAGTGTACCTTTGTGTTAATGTGTAGGGAAGGGACAGCGGTTTGATGGTTATGGGGAGTGCGTCACTGATAAATCTGCAGGGCTGAATACTGCTAAATTATAGCTTTACAGCTTTCCTTTAGGGGTGAATCATGGGATGAGTAGCCTCATCAGAGAAATGAAGGCATGAAGATGCAGGCCTGCCAGGTGAGGACACAGGCAGGCTTTGCACCTATTTCCTATCAGGTATTGTAAAATGTGTGCATGGCTTTTTTTGTTGTAGAGGAGAAGAGCTGAGGGGACCTCTCCCTGCAAGCTTTCCTAACCAGTCTTTTCAGACGTACATAGCTGGGAAGTAAACTCTGGCCTTAACCTACTGGCAGGACCCTGTCCTTTGTAATAGTCACCACACCCTGCAGTCCTTGGTGCAGAGGAGCTACATAGTTGTAGTCTAGTAATTCACCGTGGTTTACCGCGAGCCCGTGACGTCATTCTATCGTGCGCTCTTGTCAAGCCATTTATGTGACTTTAATAAGCTTAGTAACTTTGCTGACTGCACCGGGGCCTATCAGTGACTTATATATTGCATGATGTCTTCAACTTGAGTTTGACATGTAGAATCACCTTTGAGTTCATGGCAATTGACAGTCCTAATGGCTCAGCTAATTTGAAACTAACAACTTTGCTGTGTAAAAGGAAAAATGGTGTTGTGTTCAGTAAATGTTTGAAAAAAAAGTACCTTGAAGTTTGTGTCTTTATTGTTCGATGTGAGATCTTTTGTTGAGTTCCTTTTAAAGGGGTTGTTGAAGTTATATGTGTGTGGGGTGGAATATCCTCTATTAAAGCTCAAATCGTAAAGCTAAGCTTTTCCTTCTCATGTCCACTTGGACTCTGTAGAGACAAAATCATAAAATGTCTTTTAGAAGCTCCCCATACGTTTTCTGTGTTACCTTACATTACATTTATTTTCTCTTGAAGAGTGCAAATGGACTTCATGTTTACTGTTTAATATGTCAAGCATGTTTTCCTCATATGTACATTTAAAGATATACAACTTCATAGCATGTCTATGGATGGTCTTAAAGTCTGTTTACTCGGATTTTTATTGGTGGGTATTTAGATGTTCAGTTTTCTCAGTGATGTGGTAGTGAACCCTGTTTACAGCTGCTTGCTAGCCTTGCTTTTACTTCTGCTTTGAGTGTGTTTACTGTCCTGGCAGACTGTTAAGTCCCTCTGTCCTCCCCACTCCTCTGATCCCCAGCTATTAGCTCAGTTAGTTTTTGCCAGGGTGGTTAGTGAAGAATGGTTTCGTTTGGTTTTTATGTGTGCTCCTTTAACTCTGTGTGTCTTCGTGATTGGGCTATGGCTACTATTACTTCAATAGACATTACATGGAAGTTTAAAAGGAATTTTTTCTCAGTTATTTTTTGAGAAAGTTGTATCAGAACTTTACATTTAAGAAGTACATTTATTTTGAGTGTTCTGTATGTGTTGGAGGGTGGGTGGGGTGGGGGTAGGTCAGAGGTCAGCTTTCAGAAGTCAGTTAATCTCTGCCATATGAAGACTGAGGTCAGGTTATCAGCTTTGGGGCAAGTGTCCTTACCCACCGAGCCATATTACTGGTCCAGGATTTTACATTTTTATGTTGTCAGATTTACCATATATATATATTTTTTTTAAGTGGATTCTGGGCTTCATACCCAGATGTCTTTTTAATGTGTGTTTTTTTTTCTGTTTGAAATTCACAAGCTTTTATGACTTTTCTTTTCTCCTTTCTCCTTTGAAACCCATCTGCCTTAGTTTAAGGTTTTTTGTTTTGTTTTGTTTTTGTTTTTGCCTTAAGTCATTTTATTGAGTGAGAAAACACTTGAGCCCAGACTTAATAAGACCAGATTAGCACCACATTTCTATGTGGAAGCCTGGTTTCTCAACTCAGAGGCAGGGTCTCCAGCCCCACAGCCTGGTTTTCAGAGATGGTCCCACGGGGCAAGTCAGTGTACTTGCAGGCAGAACCTCAGGACAGATGGACTGGGCAACGTTAGCGTTTGGTGTCCTTTTTGGAGATTACTGCTTGAGGTAATCCACATGACAGTGGGCTGCTAATGCTACCAGGTAGTTGAGGATATCACTAAGCTCCCCCTGAAGGGCTGCTCTCTCCTTTGGCAGCCATGCTTGAGGACCAGGCTCTGCATCAGACTTGCACTGGAAGAGTTCTGCCAGCTGGCCCACTTCTCCCACCAAGGCTAGCAGCAGGTTCCGTGGCCGGTGGAACTGCTCCCAGTCCCGCTCAGCAGCAAACTGCATGGAGGTGTCAGATGTCCTCAAGCGTGGGCCCTGCGCCGGCGGCAGCAGCAGAGTCTTCTTGCCCCACACTACTGCCCTCACCGCCACCAGCGGTGGACATTCCGCCCACCAGTCCTTGGCTTAAGTTTTAAAAAGAGACTGACTTTAAATTTTTATATGTATGGGTGTGTGCCTGTGTGAATTGTGTGCACTGTGTTCATAGAGGTGCCCAGGAAGGCCAGAAGAGGGTGTTGAATCCTCTGGGTCTGGAGTTGTGAGCCCTCTAGTGTAGGCGCTGGGAACCAAGCCCAGGTCTTCTGCAAGACCACTCCTGACTCCTGAGCCATTTCTCCAGCTCCCTGGTTTAAAATTTGACCTACCTGGAATAACAAGTATTCAGCTAACCAAAGAAATATTCTCCATAGGTTTGAATTAAAAAGTAAATTACTGCAAGGCAGTTGGGTTTAAGTTCCTTTTCCCCTGTGCTGATCTGGAAGCACAAGCAGCTCTGAGGACTGACCTATTCCTGCTGTGGCTGAGTGGGAGGTACTTCTGCACGAGCCTTCGGGCTTGTAACTTGGGACAATAATACAATAATATTATCTAACTTGCACTGGGATGATCCAATGAGACAGTCAAAAATGCCTGGCAGATAAATGCCAAGTGCTTTTAGGTAGGCTACTGTCTTTTCACCTCTGCGTGTGTTAATGTGAGGGATAAGTGACCTTTCCATTGTTGTATGCCTGCTTCTCCATGTGAACACTGGTGTCATTTGTATGTTAAAATATTAAAGCCTGGGGGCTGGAGAGATGGCTCAGCGGTTAAGAGCATTGACTGCTCTTCCGAAGGCCCTGAGTTCAAGTCCCAGCAACCACATGGTGGCTCACAACCATCTGTAATGAGATCTGGTGTGTCTGAAGACAGCTACAGTGTACTCACATACAATAATAAATAAATCTAAAAAATATATATTAAAGCCTGAGCCAGGCAGTGGTGACTCACACCTTTAATCCCAGCACTTAGGAGTCAGAGGCAGATGGATTTCTGAGTTCGAGGCCAGCCTTGTCTACAGAGTGAGTTCCAGGACAGCCAGAGTTACACAGAGAAAGCCTGTCTCGAAAAACCAAAAAAATTATATATATATATATATATATATACATATATATATATATATACATATATATATATATATATATATATATATATATATATTAAAGCCTTTTCACATTTATTTACTTGTGTGTGGAATCAAGGATGGCTTGCAAGAGGAGGTGGTTTTCTTTAATCCGGGAAAGCTCCAGGGATCCAACTCAAGTTGGTCAGCCTTGTTGGCTGGCACCTTTTTTTTTTTAACCTGCTGAGCCATCTCAATGAGCTCCCCAACAGATGGTTTTGTTGAGGCTCGTGAGAAAGAAGGCTCATCCGTTTAGAGCACTTGTTGCTTCTGCAGAGCACCTGGGTTTGGTTCCTAGCTCCCTCAATGGCGGCTCATAAGCCTCATTACCTTCATGTGACCCAAAGCCTGGCTTCGGAGGGCAGCAGGCGTGTACGTGGTACATGACAAAAAACACTTGATGTTTTTAAGATGACTTTAGACATCTTAAAAAGGAATCGTTGTGTGTAGCACCAAGTCAGTGGATTCATTTAGAAAGACAGGTTTGCAATTCTAAGCCTCTCCTCCACAGCTCTATAGCAGAGTCTCAGGAAGCCTGGGTTCCTCAAATTCAGTGTGACTGAGGATGACCTTGAGCTGTTGTTGCTCCTTCCTCCACCTGCCAAGTGCTGGATGATAGGCATACGCCACCACATCTGGTCAGTCCTGGTGGTGCTAGGAATCACATCCAAGTCTTGGTGCATGGTAGGCAAGCACTTGACAGCCACATCCCCAGTGGTACAGTTTCTAATTCTTTCAGTCTCCTCCTCCTCTTTTTCCTCTTCCTCTCCTCCTCTCCCCTCTCTGTTTCTCAGGTATTATATATATATGTGTGTGTGTATAATTTATTTATTTTATGCATATGAGCACACTGTCACTGTCTTCAGACACACCAGAAGAGGGCATCAGATCCCATTACAGATGGTTGTGAGCCACCATGTGGTTGCTGGGAATTGAACTCAGGACCTCTGGAAGAGCAGTCAGAGCTCTTAATCACTGAGCCATCTCTCCAGCCCCCCATTTATTATGATTTTATATACACACTTCCAAGTGTTTATATTAGAGGCTCAAACTTAGATTTGGGGTGGCCATCCTAGCCTATAGATCTGAAAAGATCTCTTAGTACACCCCTCTCATTTTGTAAAAAATAATTTATGTGTATTGTGTTTTGCCAGCATGTGTATCTGTGTGAGGGTGTCTCAGGTAGTTGTGAGTTGCTGTGTGGGTGCTGAGAACTGGGTCCTTTGGAAGAGCAGGAAGTGTGCTTAAGTGCTGAGCCATTTCTCCAGCCCCAGAAACCTTTCATTTTATAACTGAGGATTTAATCCCAGAAGTAGCATCATCCCTGGTCACAAAGACTGTCAGGGTTGGAAGTGGGCTCTATGTCTCCTGCCCATGGCGCTGCACTCCTCCGAGACCAAGGATGCCTCTTGATGCTATCTGTTGTGCTGTGTCATGGGGCTGAAGACTCGAGGTAGCTTTGAGACGTGAGAGCATGTTTTTCTTTGTTTCAGGTAACATCTGTGTACTGACATGACAGAACTAGGGTCAACTGCAGTACCTGCTCTAGAGGACCACAATGTGACACAAAGTCCAGGTTGTATCATCTCACCTGGGGAAGAGTTGGACCCTCCAGTCTGTCTGTTAAACTGTGTGCTCAAACATCAGAGCAGATGAGATTGCAGTCTGTCTGTTAAACTGTGTGCTCAAACATCAGAGCAGATGAGATTTTCTCCTACATCCGTGAGGAGGAACCCACTAACTACAGATGTACCTTGTGAGGGAGAGAGACTTGGCTATCTTGTCTGGTTGAAATTGGCAGTGACTCATCATGCCAGGAAAGAGGCATGATGAAGCCAACCATTCCTGTCACACACTGGCATCTTGGGCCTTGAAGCCAGAGGGACTGACTCAATCCCAGTGTCTTACTTACTCTTGACTAAGCAGTGGCAGTGACAGTGGAGGCAGCAGTCTGTCTGAGGACCTCGGGTGAGGGAGAGGGCTCTACCATCTCAGCAATGCTCATGTGTGGCCCCGCTCTGCTGCTTCTCTGCATGTGTCCCTCCCAAGAACAACCACCTTTCTTAGCACAAGTAACAGCCACTGTGTGCACCAGAAGGACAGCTCCCGGGGCTTTTATAGACCATTGTGTCCCCAGGTTAAGCTTGAACAGGGCTGAAGGGTCACAAGGCCAGGCTGTATAGGAAACAGACCAACAATCGGAACAAAAGCTGGCGGCTTTACTGAGCTAGTTGTGAGAGCTTAGAATTTCCTCGCAGAAGCTTGGACCAGTGAGGCCCAGGATGGCACTTAGGAGTCAGCATCCTTACTGAGGCCATGCTGGGACTATACTAGAAGCTCATCCCAGACAACCTGCCCTGTGAGGCATGAGACACACTTTGCCCTCTGAGCCAACAGGCCTTACCATCTAGTGCCAGGAAGAAGCGTTCCTGACTGGCTTCCTCCTTTCAGCTCACAGCACACTGCAACTGATGTAGGCCATATGATACCCACTCCCCAGAACATTACAAAAGTTTCTCCTAAGTCTACCCAGGGCTGACCTTCTACTTCTGAATCTTCTGAGGCTTCCCCCATCATGACAGAGGAGTGTTCTCAGGGCACACATCAAGCCCACACCAGCATGTCTTGCCCCTCTGCTTCTCAGCTACTTGTAGCTGTTTTCTCTACTAGGCAGCAAGCTGAGACCTCAGAAATCCTGACAGCTATGAAACGGGGTCAATCCCCTTCCCGCCCCACCCCCAACACTGGTGATTAACTGGGTATAGAAGCCATCCATACTTGATTTTACTGCAGACTTATTTACATATCCAGTGATCACAGGGACTCAACACATGTTATTATGAGTGTTGTTCAGGTTGGACATGTGCTTCCTTCGAAGAATTATTTTTAGGTTTTATTATTTCCTATTAATTTCATTATATATATTGTGGTTCCGGGGATTGAAGAATTCAGTTCAGGGCCTTTCATATGCTTGCTACTAAGTACCTCTGGGCTATATGACCAATATTTCAAAATGTTTTTTTTTTTGAGATGGTGTCAGTGTGTTGCTCAGGCTGGCCTTGAACTTGAGGCCTCAGCCTCCTAAGTGCTGGGAGTACAGGTGTGTACCACCCTGACTGCAAATAATGAATTAGCAGCTAGAACATAGTTATTAACTCCCACCTGTGAGCCACAGTGTTTCCTTTTTCGTTGTTGTTTTGGTTTTTTGGTTTTTCTTTTTTCTTTCTTTCTTTTTTTATTAGATATTTTCTTTATATACATTTCAAATGCTATCCCGAAAGTTCCCTATTACCCCCCCCCCCCCCGCCCTGCTCCCCTACCCACCCACTCCCACTTCTTGGCCCTAGCATTCCCCTGTACTGGGGCATATAAAGTTGCAAGACCAAGGGGCCGCTCTTCCCAATGTTGGCTGACCAGGCCATCTTCTGCTACATATGCAGCTAGAGACACGAGCTCCAGGGGTACTGGTTAGATCATATTGTTGATCCACCTATAGGGACCCTTCAGCTCCTTGGGTACTTTCTCTAGCTCCTCCATTGAGGGCCCTGTGTTCCATCCTATAGATGACTATGAGCATCCACTTCTGTATTTGCCAGGCACTTGCATAGGCTCAAGACACTTGCATAGTCACAAGACAGCTATATCAGGGTCCTTTCAGCAAAATCTTGCTGGCATATGCAATAGTGTCTGGGTTTGGTGTTGTTTTTCTTTTGAGACAGGGTCTCATTACATAGTTCTGGCTGTCTTGGAACTCACTATATAGACCAGGCTGGCCTTGAACTCAGAGAGATCCACTTTCCTCTGCCTCTGGAGTACTGGAATCAAAGGTGTATGCCACTATGCCTGGCTTCAGGGTTTCGTTTTTGAGACAGGGTTTTATGTAGTCCAGGCTGGTTCTAAACTCACCTTCCTTCAGTCTGTGGTCCTCCTTGAATTGCTATGTCAAGGAGGGTGAGCTTGGTCTCCTGCCTTCACCTCACAGTTCGAGAATTCAGGTGTGTGCTACCATGCCATAGTACTAGAAATTTCACTGTACATTGTGGGCAGAGGACATGGCAGGATGGAGCCCAGAGGTTATACCTAGTGCAGTTTAGCATCAGAAGCACAAGTGTCAGGTTCCAAATATATGCCAACCCGTGGACATCAGGCTTTCCGAAGCAGCGCTCCTGTGAGAGTTGACAGTGTTGGAGACAGGACTTGTTTTTTTTTTTTTTGTTTTTTTTTGTTTTTCGAGACAGGGTTTCTCTGTATAGCCCTGGCTGTCCTGGAACTCACTTTGTAGACCAGGCTGGCCTCGAACTCAGAAATCCTCCTGCCTCTGCCTCCCAAGTGCTGGGATTAAAGGCGTGCGCCACCACGCCCGGCCTGAGACAGGACTTGTTGAGTCAAGTCTTTTGAGTGTGGATTGCTTGTTCTCTTTACCAGTGACCACATAGGGCGACCACTGATTTTTTGTTAGAGGGAAGTGGGCTTCTGAGCTCAGGGCTTAGCTTCACTTGGTTTACCTTTGACCTTCAATTTAGCCCTTCTGAAGCTGGGGAGATGAAATTCCTGGTTTGAGTCTTGATTTTGCTGTGGAAAATGATTGCACTGCCCTCTTCTGGCCACCTTGTGCACCTATGTGCACATGTTTACATGCATGCACACACACACACACACACACACACACACACACGCAAGTTAAATTAAAAAAAAAAAACCCAAATACTTTCTAAATTATTTGTTAGGGTTGTGAAAAAATGAATTACCAGTAGGAGCATAGAATGGAGATGCTTTGTTTCGAGAATGGCCTATGTCAGTGTGTGGGAGGGTCAGCACTGAAGGCCCAGCCTGGAGGGTCCGGGATCCTGAGTGGGGGCAGCCCCTGGCCAAAGATGGGGTGGGTGGCAGTGGTGGGGTGAGCAGTGCCCACTACCTAGATGCAGAGATGTCACGGCAAGAGAGGCCAGGTAGACCTTGGGAGAGGACTGGCTGTATAATGGACAAGACTGTCCCCGACATTTAGATCCGAGCAGACACCCCCCCCCCCCCCTTTCTTCTTTAAAACAGAATGCAGCCTTGCTCTGTCACAGAGTGGAATGTCTGTTGTTGGTTGTTTTTAAATACTGTTTAGAACATTTTCTTAAATATATTTCTGACAGTAAAGGTCGTACTGCATAGGGGAACAGATGACATTGTTCGGATGAAACAGATGACAGGGGACATTGATGTGCCCATTTCCATCTCAACAAAAGGTTAAGGCATAAATTACTCTGCTGGGCATCCGGCATGCCCCTTGTCCTTGGGGCTTATCCCAGAGCTGGCCGGCGAGATGCCTATCTGCCTCTGAGGTTTAAGGTTCCAAAGGGGCCTTGCATGGGCTTTGTTCAGTGCATGCCTAGAAGGCCCCCCACAGCGCCCCCTACAGGAGCCCTTCTCCCACACGCTGATGGTTGGGAGGTGTGTGTGTGTGTGTGTGTGTGTGTGTGTGTGTGTGTGTGTAGGTGCTGATGTAAGAAACAGAGGCTTCTTATCACAGTGCATCTGCCAGGGACAAGCTGCAGTTGTCAGACAAGTGGGTATGGAGAGCCACGGATTTTTATCATCCTCGGGCTCCCTAGCACGAGTTGCCTAGCAACCAAAGTGGCTGAGAGGAGCTGCGGGGGAGGCTGGAGAGCAGGATTGAGTGGGTGGTGGTTGGTTACTGCTGGAGAACCCTGATGCTTTCTGATGTTTGGGAGGTACCCAGCATCCTGATTCCCTCCTGTACATTTGGCACAGTCCCTGGATGTGTTTCCATCACTGGCCTGCAGCTGGCATATCAAGCCACACAACTCTGGGTCACTCATGGAGATCTTTGGGGTCTATCTGTGGAGAAGGGGTGGCTGTGGTTTGGGAACCAAGAGCAAGGGTGAGGGGTGCGGCGGAGGTTATGCTCCCGGGCCATGGAGTCCTAAAGCTATAGGTCCAGATAGGGCGTGCACAGTGGGCTCGTATTTGCTGGTTCCCCTTGAGTTTCTTCAGAGGTGGGCAAGATAACAAAACCCTAGCACCTTAGTGTTTGGGGTAGCAGATTCCCTCCACAGAGCCTTGGGGAAAGGCCTCCGGTGGGTCTTGGAGGGGTCCCTTTTAGTCCTTAGGGATCTGTACTGGAGGTCTCGGCCTCTAGTAGAGAAGTCACTCCGAACACGGGCTGGAGGTCCATCCCACAGCGATCAGTTGCCATTGCTCCAGAGATGAACTCACTGTAAAGTCCATGGGTGTCCTCTTAGCTCCAGCTCTGAGGCCACAGGCCCGGGCCTGCACACCCCTGGACTGGTGTCGGGCCCCCAACAACTTGAAGCTTCCTCTGGATCCTCACTTGAGCTCTTTGGGGATGGGACCTAGGCCAGGTTCCCTCTTGCGCTTGGCACTTTTAAAAAAACCGAGCTGTGGGGAGGCAAAGTGGAAAGTGTGAGGGGTGGACAAGCTAGGCGACATTGGTGTCATCTGTTGTTCCTCTGTTAGCCCCTCAGATTTTCTCCCTAGGAGGGCTTCCCTAAATACCCCCAGCTCACCCTCAGTACCTTTACTCTCTTATTCAGTATGTGGACTGAAGTCCTGGGCCAGGGGACAAGAAGTTATTAAGCTGGATCACCCAGCCCTAGTTAATATCCCTCTTTGGGCCTCCCTCACTCTATCTGTAGCAGATGGAGATTGAGCCCCGAGTTCTTAAACAGAGGGTCAGAGCTGAAGGAGATTTTGTGCAGTTTTATTGCTTAGACCTTTTTTTTTATTTTTTAATCTGGTAGGAGGAACCCTACAGGCTTGGAACCATAGTTTGGCCTTTGCCGGCATGACTAGTCTTGCCTGCTGTGGAAGGCATTTGGTGTCATGGCAACAGGCAAGCACTTGGAGGAGTCTGCAGTGCCAGATCTCAGGGACAGGAGAATGGAACATAAGCACAGGCCTAGAACTTTGAGGTCAGACAGGGATACTGTTCCTGTCCCTATCTATGGGAGCCTCACCTTCCACAGTGCCAGGACCAGCAGGGCCAGCAGCAAGAGGCCCCCCAGAGTGCTGCCCACGATGATCCAGATGGGGACCTGCCAGTCTTCTTGCTTGGAGATCTCAAATGTGACCTGCAAGTGGAGGGGGTCAGGGCAATATTGTCACAACTGCCCAGGACAGAGGGTGGCACATCTGCAGGGTAGAGCTGCACCTGTTCCTTTGGGAGATGTGGGGAGGGACAGGTCTCACAACAGCTAGTTCTGCCCAGCTGACCTCTAACTGCGTGAACGGGAGGCAGGTAATGGGCTCCATGAGCCGTGCTCTCTGCGGCATTAGCTGTCTGCTCCCCCTGATTCCCCATGACTGCCACTCTTTGACAGCCCTCCTGGCTGGTCCTTATTTCTACCAGTGTCCCCATGTTGGTCTGTGCAGGTGTGGTTTCTGAGCCCCAGGGTCACTTGGGGAATTTAGGGTTGTGCCCAGGAGCCCTGGGAAGCTGTTGCAATTGTCATTTTCCTTCCTCTCCATTTTATGGGAGTGGGGGTTAGGGTCAACTGACCTTATACTTGCTATGTAGCCAATGATGACCATGAACTACCTTTTAAAATATAAATATATTTACTTATTTAATTTTTAAGATTAAAATTGCATTGCCCCCTCCTTCCTCTACTCCGTTCTCTGACCCCACCTTGCTCTCTTTTGACGTCACGAACTCCCTTTCTTTACATGTTATTGTTGAACTGTTTTTTTTTTTTTTTTTCCTCGAGACAGGGTTTCTCTGTGTAGCACTGGCTGTCCTGGAACACACTCTGTAGACCAGGCTGGCCTCGAACTCAGAAATCTGCCTGCCTCTGCTTCCCAAGTGCTGGGATGAAAGGCGTGCGCCACCACGCCCAGCTGTTGAACTGTTTTTTAAACATATATTTTATGAATGTGAGTACACTGTCTTCAGACACACCAGAAGAGGGCATCAAGTCCCACTGCAGAAGGTTGTGAGCCACCATGTGGTTGCTGGGAATTGAACTCAAGACCTCTGGAAGAGCAATCAGTGCTCTTAACCGCTGAGCCATCTCTCCAGCTCCCTAAACATTAGTTTTTATTGCAGGGTGTAAGTGCTCACACCTGTGTATGCATATAGTGGACAGAGGTTGACATCACATGTCTTCCTCAGTCACTCTCCACCAGAACAGTGTTTGAGACCGGGCCTCTCACTGATCCTGGAGCTGGCTGATGTGGTTAGACTGCCTGGCTAGTGAGCCCCAAGCTAGCAAGTGCCAGGAGTCTCCCATCTCTGACGCCCAGCTGTGGGTTTACCTGTGTGCACCACCATGAGTAACTGCTCTCCATAGGAACTGAATCCAGCCTTCATGCTTGTGAGGCAAACACCTGAGGCATTTTCCTAGCCCTAGCCCTCGAATTCCCGACCCTTCTGTCTCCACTTCACAAATGGGTGACATCTACACTCTTGATTTCTATGGTTCTGGGGTTGAACTCAAGGGTTTGTGTATGCCAGACAAGCGTTCCACCAACAGAGCTGTACACCAAGCTCTCAACTTGCTTTTAAACTTAGGTGAAGAAAAAAAAAATGGGCACAGTGGTACATGACTTTAACCCCAGCACTTGGGAGGTAGAGGCAGGTACATCTGTGGGCTCTAGGCCAGTGTGGTGTTTACATAGTGAATCCCAGGACGGCCAGGACTACAAAGAACCTGCCTCAAAAACAAAACCAAACCAAAACCAAATATAGTGAATTCCAAGACAGCTAGGACTACAGAAAACCTGATTCGGAAAGAAAGGAAGAGAGAAAGATGAGAGAGAGAGATGAGAGAGAGAGAGAGAGAGAGAGAGAGAGAGAGAGAGAGAGAGAGAGAGAGAGAGAGAGAAAGAGAGGAGAGGGTAGAGGGTTGAGGAGAGAGGAGAGAGGAGAGAGAGAGAAAGAAAAGGAGACAGGAGGCTGGAGAGATGGTGTGCATACTGCCTAGGACCCGCTTTGGGCAGGTCACAAGCACTTGTATCTCCAGCTCCAGGGCATCTGATATCTGATACCCTCTTCTAACTTCTGCAAGCACCTTCCCACATGTGCGCACGCACGCGCGCGCGCACACACACACACACATTTTTAAACAATAAAATAAATGTTTTTAAAAAAAGAAAACAAACAGCCGGGCGTGGTGGCACACGCCTTTAATCCCAGTACTCGGAAGGCAGAGGCGGGCAGATTTCTGAGTTCGAGGCCAGCCTGGTCTATAGAGTGAGTTCCAGGACAGCCAGGGCTATACAGAGAAACCCTGTCTTGAAAAACCAAAATAAAATAAAATAAACATAGTTCAGCTTGGGTTATTTCTGTTCCTCTTCAGACTTTTTTCTTTCCAAATGAAAGATGACCTCGGTGCTGTGGGAGCCACTCGTGACCCGGTGAACATGCCCTGCCAGGTGGCTTTCACTATGCTCTCGACCTCCCGCTCACTTCTATCTTCCTCTGCATTCCAGGTTCTGGATCATCCAGCTGTCCACCTGACTGTGACCCCCTCACCTCCAGACCTGTTTCCACCATGGCTTCCTTAGCAGCCCGTGATGACACTCTTTATGCCAGCTTGCCATCCTTTTACATCCAATGGCGCCCATCAGCAAACCATCTCATTCTACCCCAGAAACCCCTAGAACGTGGCCAGCCCTCCTGCCTCCTGGCTCTGGTCCTGTCATCTTTTGCTGGATCTGCACCAGCCTCCCTACCTCAGTCTCACCCCCACCGCCTGTCCTCAGCTTGCAGTATGAGGAACACTTTCCCTCGGATGACAGAGCGGCAGTCCCTGCTCAGAACATCACATCTTCTCATGGCATTTGGAGGGAAGTGGTCCTTCTCACCTTGCTGACCGCATCCGCTGCCCCTCACTCTGCTCCTGCTTTCCGTGCTACCACGGGGCTGTTCTCTCTGCCCTTGAGTGACTGACTCCCCCAGATATCTACATGTGCTCCCCAACCTCCCTGTGTAGAACTCAACTGAGCAAACTATGTTCACTCCATCTGAATTTCACTCTCGAGTGTGGATTTCTTTCTGGGAAAGAAGCCAGAAAACAAAACAGAACACTGCCAAGGGTGGCCGGAGTTGAGTGGGGCTTCTCAGCTTGCCCCCCTGCTCCGTCTCCAGAGCCTGGAGTGAGGCAGAAACAGCCACAGCCGCTAGCTGGGTGGTAGACCATTCACATTACTCCCTAGGCAACTCTGGGCAGGTCACTACTCAGGCCTCACCTCACACAGTCTCAGCTTTCCCTCTGAGACAGAGGCAGGGGCTGAGCCTTTGAGGTGGGTCTGCTTGCGTGTGCACAGGGCTCAACCCCTCCATGGTTTCTGCTTCATCCCCAAAGGCTGGGTGGGCCTTTGTGCTGCCTTCCTTGCCCACGGACCTAGCCATGCTGGGCACTATATAACCTACTACAAGTGACACACTCAGTACAATAGGATTTTTTTTTTTTTTTGAGGGCATCTTGGGCTAGGAAGAAAGTTCACCTAAGAGATAACCAGGTGGAGGCGGTGGCACATGCCTTTAATCTCGGCACTCGGGAGACAGAGGCAGGAGGATCTCTGAGTTTGAGGCCATCCTACTCTACAGAGTGAGTTTTGGGACAGCCAAGGCTATATAGAAACCCTGTCTCAAAAACTAGAAAACTAAACAAAACAGAGATACTCACTCATGTGGGGAGAGGGATGGTTAACGGGGGAGGGGCTTCCTGACACTTGACACATCTTTGAAGAATTACTGCCCAGGGCCATCTCCAGAACTGGCTCCCTGGCCACTCTGTCCATCTGCTTCCCTCAGCATGGCCGCGCTTCCTGACTTCTCCCATGCTTGGTTACTACTGTGTTCAACTGCTTATGAATCTGCCTCCCGGGCTGGGGGCCAGGGAGAAGGATGGACCCCCATCCCATGCAGAATGAAGAAATGCATGGTTGAAAGGAGGTAGCTGGTGCTCTCTCCCTCAGAGAGGCAGAGGTGTCAGGAGATTCAAGGCTTAGGCTGGGGCCCTAGGGTGGGACAGACCACCAGGATGTGGGGCTAACCCTCAGTTACTACAGTTTTTAGGAGAATCCCTGAGAACTGCTTCTGGGCCTTGACCCGTGATGCTCTATGCCTGGAAGGGTGCAATGATTGAAACAGCCTGATGGTGTCCCTTTGCCAAGCCTGCCTCCACCCCCACCCCCCTTCTCCTTTACGCCTGTTTGTTTAACCCAGCATCTCCTGAGGTGTGTAGGTGAGTGGCCAGAGCCTACAGCTCAACCAGCACTTCTGAGATATGGACTGTAGGGGGCAGCAAAGTCCTACTCCCAGCTGCCCCGTTTGCACAAGCCCTGATTGTTCTCTAAGACCCGATCGACTTGTTTAGGACAGTAGCTATCTCCCAGAGCCTCACCTCTTTTCCTCTGTCTTGAAGTCAAGGTAATGCTGGCCTATGTTGTTTTGTCTAGTTAAAAGAGAGCCCAGCACGGAGGCCTCTAAACCCTGCCCCCACCCTTACCACACCTATTGCTGCCTGCACTCCCTTGTCTCTAGGCAAGGGAGGGATGCAAGTCCAGGTTCCACCAGCAAGCCCAAGACAACTTCACTGTGGGGCAGCCAATCAGGGAGCCACCCTTAGGTTCATGGGTGTGGGTGTCTGGTCTCAGTATCCTGTGTGAAACTCTGTGAGACACACAGGTGTCTCTTTATTCTTTCCCACAGCACGGAGCCTAGCACGCTGAGGTACCACGTCAATGCCTGAGTCTGGTCTCTTGCCGAGTGCTTTTTTTTTTTTTTTTTTTTTTGGATAGTCTTTCACTGACCTGGAGCTAGGCTAGCTAGTCTTTCAAGGATCTGTCTTCATTTCCTGAATGCTGGGATTACAAACAGCTACACCTGTCCCCCCCCCCTTCCCCCCTGGTTTTGAGCATAGAATTCAAGTCTTTATGCTTGCACATCACACATCAAGTACTATACTAGCTGAGCCATCTCCCAGCCCCCACCTTGACTTTCCCCTCTTCTCAGAGGGGAGGACTCCCTGGAGCTCACCTGGCGGCTAGGGTCCTCCTCTCGGAAGATGAAGGGGCTGTGGAACTGCCTCTGCAAGGCGGCGTTGACTGTGATCTTCAGAGACCTGTACTTGAGCTGTACGACCAGGGCCTTCTTCAGAGCCGGCTCTGGGAGCCTCTGTTTCCTCCCAGGCAGCCCCAGGTGGGAGACTCCCCCCCACAGCCTCCTCCTCCCTTCCTTCCAGTCCTGCTGAGGGTCTAACTTACTGCTTTCAGAGATGTCAGCCACAGGTTCCCCACCAGGTAGAAGCTGGTCTCCTGGTTGGGGGCCAGCTTCAGGTTGCAGATGATGGAGACCACGTCGGAGTTGCTGTGATTCTGGAAGAGAGTTGTCGGAATGGGCAGGGGCTGGAGGCCAGCGGCCTGGAATGTGAGCTTGGGCCATCAGACAGGCCTGAGGCTGGACCAAGTGGGAAAAGGGAAGCAGACCTGAGGCTGGACCATCTGGGAAGCAGATGGCTGGGACAAGGATAGGGGTATGTGGGGACGCGAGGGACACTGAAAAGACAAAGCAAGGAGGCCAGATTTGAAGTTGTGTAACGACCAGTGTCCCAGGATCAGAACCTCCACTCAACATTGAGGACTTGGAAATCACCATATAAACAAGCTAAATGATAAATAAATGACAGTGCAGTTAAGTCACAATAGATAGAGAAAAGTATTGCAGGCAATCAAACTTCCGGAGAGTGTCCAGATCAATCAATCAATCAATCATGTGTACACACATGCACATACCCAGAGCAAGTGTCATATTCAGGATCAAGACAATTCTGACCTCTGACACACACACACACACACACACAGACACACACACAGACAGACAGACAGACACACACACACACACACACACCTGCCCTGGTGGCCAGAGCCAGGGTAACATGACAGGAAAAACAACTTGTACGGAGTGCTTGGAAAAAGTGGCAGAGACAGATGGAAAAGTGCGAACATCTTTATCTTGGAGCATCTGAACTTTACTAAGGTAAAGTTATTTTTGAGGTCGTCTTGTGCCCTCCCAACTCTACCCAAATCATGGGTGAAGTGCAGCAGGTTTCAAAATGCTGTGCGGGGCTGCCAGGATTGCTCAGTGGGCAAAGGTACCTGTAGCCTGGATGCTACCTGAGTCTGATGACCTGAGTTTGAACCCTGAGAACTCAGATGATGGAAGAAGTGACTCCTGCAAGTTGACCTCTGACCTCCACATGGCTGCCATAGCACCTGCGCGTGCACACACACACACACACACACACACACACACACACACAAGAATGCATGTGAAAAAATTTTAAATGCTTCATGTTTGTTTGGAGGAATGAGAGCTGACTCACTGATCAAAGCTGCTGAGCACACGTAGGAATTCAAAACGTTTCTTTTTCTCTCCCTTCTCCTCCCCCATGCACAGGCTATGCCTGTTTTGTCCAGCTGATCCTCCTGGCTGAGCCTACCCAGTACATACTGTTTATGTGGTGTTAGGGATCGAACCCAGGACTCCATGTATCACATTCCGCTTAATAAATTATTTTTTTAAGTGTTTTTTTTTTATACTGGGCAGTGGTGGTGCACACTTTTTAATACCAGCACTCTGAAGGCAGAGGCAGGCAGATCTCTGTGAGTTCGAGGCCAGCCTGGTCTATAGAGTGAGTCCCAGGACAACTTGAGCTACCTAGTGAGACCCTGTCTCAAAAAATGTTTTTCACTAAGCATATATTATCTATACATCACATTGGGTCTCATTGTGACCTGCATGTGTATATTACATTATCTATACATCACATTGGGTCTCATTGTGACCTGCATGTGTATATTATATTATCTATACTCACATTGGGTCTCATTGTGACCTGCATATGTATATTACATTATCTATACATCACATTGGGTCTCATTGTGACCTGCATGTGTATATTATATTATCTATACTCACATTGGGTCTCATTGTGACCTGCATATGTATATTATATTATCTATACTCACATTGAGTCTCATTGTGACCTGCATGTGTATATTATATTTGGGTCATATTCATTACCCTCTCCTGCCCTCTTTTTAGTTTTTTTAAAAGATTTATTTATTTATTTTATGTACATGAGTACAATTATAGCTGTCTTCAGACACACCAGAAAAGGGCATCAGATCCCATTACAGATGGTTGTGAGTCACCATGTGGTTGCTGGGAATTGAACTCAGGACCTCTGGAAGAGCAGTCATTTGCTTTTAACCACTGAGCCATCTCTCCAGCCCCCTCTCTTCTTGCCCTCTTTTTTTTTTTCCCAAGACAGGGTTTCTCTGTATAGCCCCCTTTCTGTCCTGGAACTCACTTTGTAGACCAAGCTGGTCTCGAACTCAGAAATCTGCTTGCCTCTGCCTCCCAAGTGCTGGGATTAAAGGTGTGCGCCACCACTGCCCGGCTCCTCTCTTGCCCTCTTAAGACTCCTGCTAACCCCTCTTTCCAACTCCAGATCAATAAGCTATTTTTAAGTTACATTTAAAAAATGTATGTATGTGTGAGAGAGCAAACCGAGACAGAGACAGAGATAGACACACATGCACACCCCTACTCCCCCCCCCACCCCCCGAGAGAGAGAGAGAGAGAGAGAGAGAGAGAGAGAGAGAGAGAGAGAGCGCACCAGGGATGGAACTCAAGTGGCCATCTTGGTGGAACAGTCCTTTACACCATGGACCATCTCACTGATGGCCACTCCTCAATCAACTCTTATTGATAGACACTTGGCCAAGAGAGAGGCCCCTGGAATGGGGAGGCACTCTAACCACATCCCTTGGCTCTTGGCTTAGAGACACTCACCCTCTGTGGGGCATGGCTCAGATCTTCCTCAGTTGGGGTACTCCTGTACTCTGTGCTGTTCCCCCAGATGTTACAGGATGTGTTGACCTGCATGGGAGGCACAATTCTGAGTCTCACTCCCAGCTCCCCCTTTTCTTCCCAGACAGGTCAGCACCCAGAATGTGGTCCCTAGGGAACACAGCTACCTGGTCGGTGAAGAAGTCCCTCAACATCAGCAGGCGGTTGCCACCCCTGGTGGCGATGGGCACAGTGATCTTCATCATCACCCCATGGATGGGGAAAAAGCCCAGGTTCTGCACCTACAGCAGGAGGGGAGTGAACAATGCAGCAGTCGAGGGATAGGGACAGCGAGCCTGCTGGAACCAGTCAGCTCCAAGGACAGCCCTCAGCAGGCCCTGGGTGCTTGGAAGCAAGACAGTACCGAAAGATGGGCTCTGAGACCCTGGAGTATGATCAATGGGCAATGAGCCTGGAGATCAAGGACTTCTATGACTACAGAGTCCTCTTGTCAGGCAGGGGGTGCTTGCTGGAGACTAGGAGTGAAGGTGTTGTGGTCACTAATCAGGGCAGGATGCAGAAATGAGTGTGTGTCGTCTACCTGGTGGGAGCACATTCAGGGTTTCAAGCTAAACTTTGGGGACTGAGAGCTGGCATATGGCCCTAAGCTTCCCCTGATGAGCTGTGTGGCCTGGAATAAGACAAGCCATGTGGAACTCGGGATGCAGCCCTGTTTCTAGCCACCAACCTCCCCCAGCCTACTACAGCTTCAGAGAAGATGACATTCATTCGAGGGGGCCAGGGAAACCCTGGGTCCTCTGTGGCAGAGGCCGCTCAGCTGCTTCCTAGCAGACATTCTCCTTCCTTAAGTGACAGAAGCAAGATCAAAGCCACCCCTCCCAGCTTCCTCCCCAGCAGAACACCATGTTATAGAGGTAGCTGCAGATATGGGATGCTGGGATGCCCTTAGCAGGAAGGTATGAGCTGCTTTCTCTCTGCTTGTGACCTGGGCTGAAAGGGTGGGTGGAGCTGCAGGCATCTTGGGCTGAGAGATGAAACTGAGCTTCATGTCTGGGATGTAGAGAGATTCCTGAATGACTCTGTAAAGCCTGCAACTCTGGGAGGAGAGGAAACCTTGATGTGTTTACACTTCTGTTCTTTTGTTTTGTTGTTGTTTTGATTTTGTTTTTTCAAGACAGGGTTTCTCTGTCCTGAAAACTCGCTCTGTCATCCTGGCTGCCCTGGAACTCCATCTGTAGACCAGGCTGGCATCAAACCCAGAGATCCACCTCTCTCTGCCTCCTGAATGTGACTGCTGGGATTAAAGGCCTGTGCCACCACTACCTGACATTTTGATACATGTGAATGAATAACTGCCCCCAGTCCAGCCTGGGTGTCTTTTAGATGAACGTGAAACCCAGAGAAGGAAAGTAAATTTCTAGAAGCTGCACAGAGAGCTGGTGGCAGAGCCGAGGCTGAGCTGAGGCCCTGCCATGATTCTAGTGCTCGCCCTCCAGCTAGGGTGCCGGGTTCTCCACTCTGCCCTTTCACGTATTTCGGAGGTGCCTTCTAGCCTTACCTTAAAAACACAGTTGAACGGAGGTCCGATGCCATCATAGCTCTCAAGTGAGCTGTTGGCCTTGACCTCGAAGTGGCTCAGGCTGCTGCTTCTGCAGAGACCAAGGAAAAACCATGTCTGGGCGGAGTCAGTGCTGGCCAGATGATCCCAGAGCTGGACAGAGACAGATCTGGGCCTGCTTCCTGGGCCCTTGTGTCTTATGTGGCCACTAGGGCACTGTCTTGAGGATACATAGGATTGGTGGGAATGAATGCTCTGGGTGGAGACTGCTTCTGACTTGTGGGTGGGCATGAGTCTGAGAGTCCTAGGCTGGGCACCATGGCCTGGTCTCCGTTTGTGGCAGGGCTTCTTTGCAACCGTGCCTCCTGGGCACCCTCCACTCTGTAATTCATTTCTCTGTTGTTGGTGGCTGGGGATTTTCTAGTGCATAAGAGCTGGTTCCTCAGCAGACTGGGGCTAGTGCCCTCTAAGAGGGGTGGAAGATCAGGCATGGTGTGGCCTTGGGTCTGAGTTCCTTATCAGTGACAAGTGATGTTGGAAATTGTTGATGCAGTGGTAATCAAACCAGATTTCCTTCCTTCCTTCTTTCTCATTCATTCACTCATTCATTCTTTTTTAAATTTGGAGATAGTTTCATGCAGCATAGGCTGGCTCTTTACAAAGCAAAGGATACCCTGGCCTTCTGATCCTCCTGCCTCCACCTCTAGGATGCTGAGATCTGAGTGCTGGGATTATGGGTGTGTCTGGTTTATATGGCGATGAGACGCAATGAGGATTGTGCACGCTTGGCTGGCACTCTACTGCATCCCCAGACTCTCTCTCTCTCTCTCTCTCTCTCTCTCTCTCTCTCTCTCTCTCTCTCTCTCGTGTGTGTGTTTGTGTTTGTGTGTGTGTGTGAGTTGGGTCTGGCCTTCTACCTTATTTTGAGGCAGGGTCTTTCTTGTTTCCTCAGCTGTTCTGTACACTCGAGGCTAGTACACTCGAGGCTGGTACACTCGAGGCTGGTACACTCGAGGCTGGTACACTCGAGGCTGGTACACTCGAGACTGGTACACTCGAGGCTGGTACACTCGAGGCTACCCCACAGGTTTCTAGATGGTTCTCCTGTCTCTGCTTCTAGGAATTGGGCTTAGGTTGTTAGAGCCATTTCATTGGCCCCACCCAGACTGACTTAAAAAAAAAAGATTTGTTCTATCCTGAATTATGCGTACATATATGTGTCTGTGTGTGGGTATGTGAACACAGTGCCTACAGAATTCAAAAGGTGTCAGATGCCCTGGGACAAGAGTTACGGGTGGTTGAGAGCCATCTGAGGTGGTTGCTGGGAAATGAACCTGGGACCTCTGGAAGATCAGCATGCGCTCTTAACCACTGAGCCGGCTCTCCAGCCTGCTGCATTGACATTGAAGAGTTCCGTTCTTCCCTTCTTTCCCAGCTTTGTGTGTTGGGACTTCCTCCTGACCACCGTCATGCTTGTGCCTGCTGGCTCAGGCCCCTCCCTCCCCTGCTTTTCTCCTGCAGATGCGTAGCTACCCACCTGGTAAAGAGGACATCTGCTTCATATTTGAGGTGGAAGCGCAGGAGGGCCGTGTTGTCATCTACGGTGCTGTCCTGCTCGTGACTGTCACTACAAGGGGAGTTGGGGTTAGAGAGGACACTGACACTGGGATTCTAGAAACTGAGGGGAGGGTGCGTTGGCTTTTCAAGCTGCTGGGTTATGATCAGGCCACCAGTGAAAGCTGAGGTGTCTCCTAGGAGCCAGCTAGTAGGTGGGAATGGGCCAGCCCTCTACATAGCCATGCCATCAGGGCGGGCTTTGGGTAGCTCATGGCCACTGCCTGGCCTTGCCACTTTCTTGGTGAGCCTCCCCAGCTGCGGAGCTGAAGATGAGGTTGGACTTGGGACTGGGAGAACAATGAGCCTTGCGGAAAGTCACCTACTCTGCCCTGGGAAGGACAGTGGGGGTCACTGTGGGGGAGCTCACTGCTTCCTGCTGCTACAGTGTGAAGGCCTTTACAAGACCCCAAGACTTCAGCTTGTACATAAACTATTCTGCTCTCTAGACTAGGGGGTAAGGCTGAAAAGGGGTCCCCAGAATAGATTAACATCCACGACCCTTCTTGCCCATCCCTGGCTGATACGTGCCCACGACCTCCGCTGTGTGTGTTCACTTTCTGTGAGAGGAGGACATTCTCTGCCCCAGGAGGCTCCAACATACCAGGACGCTTCACGAACTCAGCCGTGTGTCCGCTGAGGCGTCTGAGGACGTGTGGGATTTGTTTAAGTATAGCTGGTGGCCAGCACAGGCTTGTGTCGGGGGAACCCCAGCCCACCTGTGACTCAGGGCAAAGACAGTGGTGTTTGCTTGACCTGGAAGCTTACTACACAGTGGAGGGTTTTGGCTGCTCTGAGCCTTCTGATGAGACAGAAGCTAGCCTGGCCTCCCTTCCTCCCTCCCTCCATCTCACACAGAGATGATTCTGTGAGAAAGGAAACCATTTCCTGCTGCTCCAGGGAGACTCACGGTCTCCCTGGAGCAAGCCACCTCTACAAAGCCTGAGACACAGATAGACAGACCCACATAGAGGAAGAATAATCCTCTTAAAAATGGAGAGGTGCCCAAGGAGAGTGCCATGGTCCGTATTGATTGTCAGCCAGAATCACATCTGGTCCTGGCTGTGATTGTCTAGACTGGCTTCACTGAGGTGGAACCCCAAGTGTGGGCAGCACCTTGTCCTGGGTTCCCAGACTGAATAAAAAGGAGATGCGCGCTGAGCACAGGATCCGCCTCTGTTTCCTGGGCACTACAGCCGCCATACCTTCCCCACCATGGCGGTCTGTGTCCTCAAACTATGAACCCCAACACACCCCTCTGCCCTTTAGCTCCTTGTGTCAGGCATTTTGTAACAGCAATGAGAACAGTGACTAACACAGAGAGGGCTAACCAGGATAGAACAGGGCTACCAGGGATTAAGTGTCCAGCTCCCAGTTGCTTACAGACTGTGTTGTTGGAAGTCCGCACAAGCTCTGCTGATAGTGAGGGGCTGCAGTGTGGACTGAGAGGGGGACTGTGATAGACCCAAAGGCCGTCTAACTGACTGCTGCCTAAAGCCCTCTCTACAGGTTCAGGGACAGCCATTGGTACTTGTGGCTGAGCTTCAGGATTGTAGAAAAGCAGCCCTCCTCACCCCTAACCCCTCCGCCAACTTGGGTCAGGGAACAGGTTTGCCAGTGGGATCCAGTGGGCACAGGGGAGCACGGGGTGAGGGAGGAGCTGCTGGGGTGGGGGAGGGGCAGGCCTGACCTGCCAGCACCCAGATGGATCTGAAGATGGTGCAGAAACACAGACTTGCTGAACTCAAAATCCAGCCGGAAAGCCACCTGTGGAGAAGGGAGCCTGAGCTGGGGCCCTGAGGTGTGCTGCTTCTGACCTGCTTTTAACTACCACCTCAGGACCCCTCGGAGAATGTCTGAGGGGGGTGTGCAGGGCTGTAGAATAGTGAACTCGGGCCACCACAGGTACAAAGACAGCAGCTCTCTGTGGGGGTGTTCCCCACCCCTTCTCTCTCTCTCTCTCTCTCTCTCTCTCTCTCTCTCTCTCTCTCTCTCTCTCTCTCTCTCTCTCCCTCCCTCCCTCCCTTCCTTCCTTCCTTTCTTTTTTGAGACAGACTGTCATGTAGCCCAGGCTGGCCTCAAACTTGCTATGTAGCTGAAGATGGACTTTAACTTGTGACCTTCTGTCTCCACCTCATGAGGGTGGAGGTAACAGGCGTGCCCCACCCAGGGCTTCATGCATGCTAGGCAAGCTCTCTATCAACTGAGCTACACCCCCAGAAAGAAACTATACTTAGAACCACCCCTGACCCTCCTCCTGCTCTCTGGGCCTCTGTTTGCTCCCTGCTCTCTGGGTCCCAGGTTCTGCCCCTCCCTGCTGGGCCCTCAGCCTCCACCTTGGCCTTGGCTCTGAAGAAGGGGTAGCTGACGTTGCAGACTTTCTTGTGAAGCCGCCTCTCCTCGTTCACACACTCGATGCTGTTGTCTGAGTCATCCTGAGATGGGCAAGGCAGTAATCAGGTAGGCTCCAGTCCTCCGTCTGCAGGCTCACCGCAGCCAGCCAGCCCTTCACCCCATCCCAGGGACCACCCACCCCTGACTGTGGGAACTAGACACCTGAGATGCCACTTTCCAACTATCTGAACCACAGAGGGCCCCTTAGGCTGGCGACAGGTATAGTTGGTTCAGACTGAAGGCTCGTGATGATGCAGGGGAGGGTCTTGCTCAATGGCCGGGTTGGTGTACTCAGGTATACTGATTGTTCCCTTGCTGTTGGGGAATTGGCTAACTGCCACTGGGACTCTGAAGGTTAGACCTCACTCAAGCTGTGGACAATGTGGCTCGGCTGGGATTGACACTTGGTCCATTTAAACATTAGAGGCTGCTCCAACGTCACCTCCCTGCCTCCTCAGGTTCCGAGGTCCTCTGAGTGGACTTTTTTTTTTTTTTTTTTTCTGGAAGAGAGATCCTGGAACCACAGAATTATATTGCCTGGTCTCCACCAACTTTGTATGGTAACACTACTGTTCTGAGGTCCCGGATAAAAAAGGAAAAAGCAAGCTGAGGCTTCACACTGAAGTCTAAAGGAAGCTTTCAAAGCTCCCTATGTGTTGACGAGCCAGTGAGAGCCCCCAGAGGGCCAGGACACAGCTCTGCCAGTGTCTCCTTTGCTCCTCTGCCCTTGGCCTTGGTCAGCTGGCCGAGCCGCTGAGCTCCTACCCTCTGGATCAGGCTGGCAAACTGCAGGTTCTCTGACTGGGAGATGTTGAGGACTGCGCTGTAAGCATTCTCTCCTCTGTTCTCCAGCGTGGCCTCCACTGCCACCCGGCGACGTGTGCTCTCTATGATGAAGACAGTGGTGTCGAAGGACAGGGTGTAACTGGAGCAGTCCTGCGCCTGCCTCCTTAGCACCTGCTGGCAGTACTCCCTGTGGGAAGAGGTTGCTGGCTATCAGGCAGGCAAGATGGGGGTGAAAGGGTGACGCTGAGCCTCAGGACTGGCGCAGAGATATGGGAATAGGGGACCTGGCCAGTCACGGCCTGTGGGAACAGCCACCAAGAGAAGGAAGTGGATGGAGGGGTCTGCAAAGAGCTCATGCTGCTGGCCTACTGCTCGAACTAAAGCCCCCTGCTCTCCAGTCGCAGGCCGTACCTGCTTCTGAACTCAGCTCTCCTATTAGTCACGGATCATCGCGTCACTTGTCTTTCTCGGCTTTGGCTGCCAGGAAGCTCAGCACTAAATCTTGATGACTTTCCTGGCGTTTACATTTTGTCTCATTGCATCAAAGTTAAACAGAAATGATTGCAAAGTGCATCCTATAAGTTAAAATGTGCTCATGAGCAGTGCACTGGAGTTTGCCTTGTGCCCCGGTCTGTTTCCTCCAGGAGATCGTGGACGCTGTGCTCAGTTGTGTCATGAGGAGGTCAGAGGACAACTTGTGAGAGTTGGTTCTCTTCTTTTACTGTATAAGTCCCAGGGATCAAACTTAGATCATCAGAAGCAAGCGCCTTTCCCTGCTGAGTCCCCTCACCAGGGGACTCTTAGACTCTACACCAGAGGGACCAGAAAGCCCTAGGGTTCAGCTGCTACAATGCAACCATGGATGAGAGGCGTTTTATGCCTTTTTTTTTTTTTTTTTGGTTTTTCAAGTCAGGGTTTCTCTATGTAGCCCTGGCTGTCCTGGAACTCACTCTGTAGACCAGGCTGGCCTCGAACTCAGAAATTCGTCTGCCTCTGCCTCCCAAGTACTGGGATTAAAGGCGTGTGCACCATGACTGGCTTCATCTCTGCTTTCTATAACTTTGTTGTTGTTGTTCTTGGCTTATTTGTTCTAGGTCTACTTATATGTATGTGTGTTTCATCTGCGTGTATGTCTGCATACCATGTGAATGTCTGGGGCCCATGGAGGCCAGAAGATGGCATAATATCCCATGAAACTGGAGTCACAGATGTTTGTGAGCCTCTGTTGGGTCCTGGAGATTGAGCCTGGGTTCCCTGGATCCTTTGGAAGAACAGCCAATGCTCTTAACCACTGAGCCATCTGTTCAGCCTCCCTCCAACTCTCATTTGTCTTTTGACAAGGTCTCGTCTCATTCTAGCTGGCCTGGAACTCAGATCTGCCTGTCTCTGCCTCTCAAGTGCTGGAATTGAAGGGGTGTACCACCATACCTGAGCTCCTCTCCCCATTTCTTATTGGTTCTTGTGTAGTCCAGACTGACCTTGAACTCACTAAGTAGCCACAGATGCCTTGAATTTCTAATCAGTTCCCTTGGTGCTATCACTATGTATGGGCCACCACATCTGCTTATGATGCCCCTGGGCTTGAATCTAGGGCTTTGTGCATGCTAGGCAAGTGCTATATCCATTGAGCTACATGCCTGGCTCCCTAGCTTCTCTATCTGTTTAACTCTCCAGTGGAACAGTTCCATTCTCAGAGAAGCCAGCAAGGTTAGAATAGACTAGTGATGAATGCTCAGCCAAGGCCAACAGAGAGGGAGGGGACTTGCCTGAGATCACAGGGGAGTTAGAAGCTACTGTTCTGGGAGTATCAGAGCCATGCTGTCTGTGAGACAGCTTCACTAGGACAACCCAGCCCTCAGGGAGCTCCAGGCCACCAGCAGAGATGGGTCAAGGTGTATGGGACAACAAGCCACTCACATGGCAGTGGGCAGGTCACTCCGAGCATCCAGTACAAGGTCAGGGACACAGTGTTCATCCTCATTACAGCCATTCCAGAAGGGCACCTGCAAGGAGAGCCAGTACGGGTGGCTGGAGAGGGGACCATGGCTGCCAGACTTAGAATCCAGAGCCCCCAGCCTTTCTCATTCCAAGCCAGATGGGCTTCTGCCTGCCTTGCCCTCCTTCACTCCCACATAGATTCTCCCTCTTCTAAGAGAGAGTGCTCAGCCAGGCTGACAGCACAGTTCCAGTCAACAGAAACTGCCCATCTGCTGTGTCTAAGGTATGTAACATTGGAGACATAGGCTGAGAAAGGCACAGCATCTGCTCTTGGATCGTGGGGATGACTGACACGTGAACAGACAGATCTTGTGTGAAATGTGCAAGAAAAGCAGAGACAGAAGGAGCAAAGGCGACAGAGGTAGGGCTAGCTCTTCGGGTCTGTAGGTATTCAGAGAGATTTTCAAGGTGGGGACAGAGTTCTGAAGCATGATCGAGCAGGCTGGATGCCCCAGGGGAGTGGGGAATCCCAGAGAAGGCTGGAAGTGCAAGGCACTGAGGCTGGAGAGACGGAGAAGACAACTCCATAGTTCAGGGCAGTGGAGAGAGAGATACCAGGCATAGGAGGGGAAGATAAAAACAGCCGTCAGATTCTGTAGGCCAGTCCTGGAAGGCCTTGGGTCACTACCTGGTCCTGTATCTGACAGGAGCCAGCAAGTACTAGCACAGGAGGGCTCTGCTAGACAAGCTGATGGGTGGGAGGATGGACTGGGAGGGGCAGGGCTAGAGGCAGAGAAACCCATGGAGGTAGGGCGACACTCGGGAGGGTGAGAATGGCATCGTCCTGCTTAAGGTCTCAGAGGTGGGGTCATTAGGAACTAGAAGCTCTTTGGGTCAAGGGAGAGGCCTGGGGTATACCTGGTTCTTTTTCACGTTCTGGAAGGTGGACTGGAGATGCCAGCAGCATGCTTTCAGAACTCTAAGGTATGACTGGAGATGCCAGCAGCATGCTTTCAGAACTCTAAGGTATGACTGGAGATGCCAGCAGCATGCTTTCAGAACTCTAAGGTATGACTGGAGATGCCAGCAGCATGCTTTCAGAACTCTAAGGTATGACTGGAGATGCCAGCAGCATGCTTTCAGAACTCTAAGGTATGACTGGAGATGCCAGCAGCATGCTTTCAGAACTCTAAGGTATGGTTCAGAAGCTTGGCTTGGGGTGTGTGAAGCATGCATGGGGTGTGCCCTGTGGCTCGTCCACAGCACAGCTCAGTAGGGTCTGGGTGCTGAAGCTCTGGTTCGATGGCATCAGTGACAGTCAAAGCTATTGGAGGTGGGAGGGGGGGAAGGGAAGTGACAGGGACAGCCTCTTCATTTTAAGAGCTTATTATTTATTTAGTTAATGCGTGTGAATACACTTTCTCTCTCTTCAGACACACCAGAAGAGGGCATCAGAATCCCATTACGGATGGTTGTGAGCCACCATGTGGTTGCTGGGAATTGAACTCAGGACCTCTGGAAGAGCAGTCAGTGCTCTTAACCGCTGCTCAGCCATCTCACCAACTCCTTATTAGCGCTTCCTAAGACAGACTGGGCCCTAGTTTAGATACATTGTTAGAAGACACTGTATATACTTCACTAAGCCTGCACCAGGCCTCTGGTGGCTCAAGCCTCCAGTCAGCCACTCAGGAAGTTTGCAGAAGATGGAGCCAGTCTCAGAAGTTCCAGCTAGATGATGAAGGATGCACTCAGTGTCACAAACTGGCTTAGCTCAGGGTCTCATGTAGCTCAGGCTGGCCCTGAATTTCCCATGAAATTGCTGACAATGACCTTGAACTTCTGATCCTCTTGCTTCTGATCCTCCTGAGTGCTGGGATTACAGTCATGTGCTACTGCATCTAGTTTATGCCTTACTGGAGAAGGAACCTAGGGCACTGAGCATGCCAGGCAAGCACTTTGCCAATTAAGCCACATTCCCAGCCCCTTAGGGCTCCATACACTGGGTATGGTGATGCCCACCATGATCCTAGAATTCACATGGTGCTCCCCACCCCCCCAATATGCTCAATGACTCTTTCTGGCTCTATCTAGCTTTCATGTTTACCCCACTGTCTCACGCCCATACCCTGGAGACACACAGTCAGTTCTCCTGGCTTTAAAGCAAGTCCTCCCCTCCTGCCTGTCTTACCCTCCCGGCTCTGCAGCTTAAGGTTCAAAGAGCTCAAAGCCACCTCTGCAGGAAGTTCCCTGACCACTCTCTGGTGTGACTCATGTTCTCCATCTCTACCTGGCGTCAGGATCCTGAGGGCATCAGGGTCCTGGCATGGGTGACTGCATGTGAATCTGCCTCACGAGCTTCATGTGGGAGCAGCGTGCACCCATTCTCTTGCGGTACAGACTTTGTAATTACGGTGTCAGGCAAGTCAGCGATTGGAGATGGCACCTTTTCTCCCATGCCAGCCCAGTGACTCACATGGGAGAGAAGGGAGAACAGGACCGGCTTGGTGAGAGGATGCTGTGGGGAGGGCTGGCAGGGTGTGCAGGGGTGGGTGTGTGTGGGGGGGATGGGAGGGGTTGTGGGAGCGTGGGCGAGGCAGCGCGCTGCACATCCTATCACAGTGCTGGAGAGATCTGAGGCTGTGGGAGGGGCTTCGCTTGGGTGCCTAGGCGTCCGAAGCTCTGGGTTTCTAACTGCTGTGATTAAGCCAGTTCCTAATGCTTACAGTCCAATGCAAATCCCGCCTGCTCTCCCAGCCCACTTAGACAGAAATAGGGAGGCGTTTTTGAGTAGACTCTTCAGAGAGCAAGCACCCCAAGTTATTAACAGAGGATTTAGGTGCCTCTAGAGCCGGACGCACTGGCAAAAAGAAAGCTTTGGAATACTTGGTAGCAGGCAGGGAGAGTCCTGCACTGAGTTAGATACGGAACAAACTCAAGAGCAAGCTCAAAGCAGCCGAGTCCTTTTCTGAAAACTTAGGGAGGTAAGAACCAGAGATCATAGTTGGGCGTGGTGGTGCACGCCTTTAATCTCAGCACTTGGGAGGCAGAGGCAGGTGGATTTCTGAGTTCGAGGCCAGCCTGGTGAGTTCCAGGACAGCCAGAACTACCAGAGAAACCCTGTCTCAAAAAACCAACCAACCAACCAACCAAACAAACAAACAAAAAACCCAAACCAAAACAACAACAACATAAAGAACCAGAGGTCATGGGGTCACAGGTTCCTTCTGGGCATCTCATTTCCCCCAGGGACCACTTAGTGCCTCCTTGTGAGGAGGACATGGGGATCCAACAAAGGAGTCTTGTCCTGCTGTTACTAGCTGTGGGTCTCTGGGGACAGGAGGCAGAGGGGCGAGGGAAGAAAGGGCTCAGCCATGTTCATCACAGGTTTGGAGGCAGGGTGGCAGAGGGGAGGGACTCACCGACACTCTGAGGGTAGTGGGCCAGCCGTTGTCCAGCATAGGGCCATTGTCAGGGTCCTCTAGGGAGTACTCCACGGAGAAGGCAACAGGCTTCACGTAGTCCGCAGTGTCCTGTGGGGAGAGGAGGGCAGAGTTCAGAGAGGAGGGACTACAATTTCTTGGGCCCAGACTGCAGACATAGAGCTTCCACCCCTCTAAGCTGGAGGACAGCAGCCTGTGGCCCTCAGGGTAAGTCCCCATGTGGATAATGGTTCTGCCAAGGCCTGCAGGTGAGAAGTATGTGCCAGGTAGAAAATCAAATGCCAGTTTGGCATCCTGAAGTTTCACCACACTCCTGTTTACCCTTCAAAGTCCAACCCTCATGGAGCAGATAACTTTGTCCTTCAGGAAGCCTGGCAGGCATCTTTCTCCCTCCAGATTTGTGACTTCAGCTTCTTCCCATGTCATTGAAACCACTTAAGTATCCTTTTCTTTCTGTTTTGTGTGTGTGTGTGTGTGTGTGTGTGTGTGTGTGTATCCCAGGCTGGCCCCGAACATAAGCTTCCTGCTTCAACCCCCTGAGTGCTGGGACTACCACACTTTGCTAAAAAATCCACCTGCGTGTCTTTCTTTCCTAGCAAGGAAGAGTCTAGAAACCTCTAGGTGTAGCCTAGCCATTGAGGTATGGCCTTATAATGTTGAATGTATGAATGAATGAATGAATGAATGAATGAATGAACGAGGAAGGAAAGAAGGAACATGTGATTCAGTTAGTCCTCACTATGGATGACAAGTGACTAGGGAGCTCCAAGCTGCCTAAAATCTTCCGTGCTCTAGAGCTGTGGTCAGCACACTTGGTATTTCTGTATGGAAGTAAGCCTCTTTCTCATTCAGTGATGGGCACCAGGCCACCACCTCTCTTGGGATGCTACTGTCCCATGTGTCTACACCTCTGCCTGCTTCACGAAGTCTTCAGTCCACTCTGTTGCTCTGCCCTTTCTAGCCATGGGTGGTGCTCCCCTCATCTCAGATAGCTCTCACTTCCCTGGTTTCATTCCTTCTAGGGATGAACAGCTGGGAAGGCAGGTGGGCAGGAGAGCCATGAGGACTTTGATCTGGGGCCCGAGGTCAAGGTTAGCCATGCTGCTTCCTGGCTATCCACGGAGGGCCCAGGACTAGCCTGATGCTCATGAGGCTCTCACTTCTACAGATGTCCCTCTACTCTGTACCCTTCTTGTAGGGCTTAGGGCCTGCTCATGGGCTCCTGGGCTCACCAGGACATGGAAGTTGATCCTTTGACAGTGTTCCTGGCCAGAGGAGAGCAGGACCGCTCTGTTGGTGAACTGGTCTCCGCCCTCGTCCAGATGTGCCCGCGGCATATACCGCCTCTCATCCATGGTTGCATTGTACCTGATGCCTGGAAGTGGGGAGAGGGTAAGACCAAGCTGGGCTTCCTCCACATCCTAGACTGTCGACCCGCTTAGCCTCTGGGCTAGCCTCATCCCTTACAGGCAGCTGGGAGCTAGAAGCTTCCACGATGGGAGCAAGAACTGTGGTAAGGAGGAAGGTGCTGAAGAGGAGGAGATGTGTGAGAGGCAGGGAGGGAGGACAGAAGAGGGACACAAGCCTTGGGAGAAGGACAGGGACTGGGGTGAGGCCAGTGTTGCTCAGCTCTGCCCACAAATGACCTCCTCAGCTCTCTTCCGACACCCTGCCTCACACTGTTGCTCTGGGCCTTCTCCTGGGGGCTTCACTCATACTGAGGATGCTCCTCAGATTCTTGTTTGTATTCTGTGGCTTAAGGCCCTCAGCCTTCCTCCTTTTAGCTTACAGAAGTTTGACAGAATGGCCAAGTGCCTTCTGCTCCCCATGCAGCCCTCTGGTGGCTGTGTCTTTGAATTCATGTCCTGTTACAGATGGAACATGCAGGAAAAGTACACAGCCACTAAGCTGGGACATGTCCTCTTATGCCCCCTACCCCCCACTTCTCTTCGGTCTTGTGCCTCATCACTAAAGGGGACATGGCCTGTGGTCACCAATGCATCCATCACTTCCAGGGATGCCTGGTCCAGGAAGTGGGTGCCTGAATCCAGTCTGAGATAAAAGGAGGGGACCCTTCCCAAGCCCATACCCCTGCGATGGCAGCTGTGACACACTGTGTTCCCAGCTCACCCCATGGCTGGCTCCAGGTTGGTTCCCTGAATCTGGCTGACTCCTGGCCTCCTCTCTGTACTCTACTGCTTGCCTTTTGCATCCCATTCAAAACCAAGGGATGTTCTTCTGTCCCTGCCCTTTCCCATCAGCCCTGCCCACTACCACTCTTGACCCTGCCAGGAATCCCTTGAAAGGAGAGCATCAGAGGAGACTCCAGCAGGCATCAAAGGTGTCTCAGGATGTGACCTGGTACTCAGACCCCATTTTGGAAAATCCCCAGGCTGAGTACTAGAACAATCTCAAGGCCCACAGAGAGACTGGAGCTTGGCTCCTAGGGAGGCTGGTTTACCGACGGTTGCTGTTTGGAAGTGGGGTGCCAGGAAGATGGGTATGAAGCAGAGGAAGGCGGCCAGGCAGGTGGCATCCCTGCCATTGCGCTTGCAGTCCTTGTGGAAGATGTTGATCTTGGAAGGCTCAAAGTGGAGGCTGGCGTTGATTTGAACTACAGGGCGGGCCCTGGAACAGAAAGGCAGGTGAGCTAGGGTAGGGCTGGAGTTCTGACTGGGGCTGGGACACTGGGGCTGAGGTACAGATCCAGACAGGAGTGGAGTCTGTAAAACCTGCCTAGAGGGTGCAGTGTGATGGGTGGGACAGAGAGAGTTCAGGAAGCTACAAGAGAGGGTGAGAGAGAGAGAGAGAGAGAGAGAGAGAGAGAGAGAGAGAGAAGTGTCAGGGATCTGGGACAGCCTGATCTCCTGGTGAGGACTCTTGCCTTCCCTTAATCCTTCCTGGCAGGCCCGAGTTATATTTGAATCCACTAGAGAGCGGGGCTAGGGATAGCTCAGGGGTGCATTTCCAGAGAGACCTGGATTTGTTTTCCAGAACCAACATACGTGGCAGCTCACAACCACCTGTAGCTACAGTTCTAGGAGGATCTGGCGCCCTCTTCTGGCCGTCATGGGCATTAGGATGCACGTGGCACACAGACAGACGTGCAGACAAAACATTCATAAAGTAAGAATTAGAAAGAAGAAAGAAAGTATTGGGAGCTGGACAGACCCAGGCTTTCTCAGAGCCCCCCCCCCCCCGAAAAGGATAGAAGGCTAGCTCAGTGCCTGTGCTCAGGAGCAGACTTGGCAAGGCCAGCCTGGGGCTGAGGCCAGAGCTTTGAAGGAGTTAAGGTTTCAGTTCCTGGGAACTTGGCTGTTCCCCGTGAAGAGACTGGAGTTAACAGTCCCTAGGCCATTGTGTGCTGCGATGCTCTGGAGATACCCAGCGTTCCCTTTGTGCAGCTTTGCTTGGTCAGCTTCCCGCTGAATGCATCCCATTTATGATGGTTCCTCAAGACTTTGTTCCATATCTCTCCCTGAAAACAGTATATAAAACACTATATTTCCAAATAAGCCTGCTTGGTGTGATGGCTTGTATGCACTTGGGCTAGGGAGCGGCACTCGTAGGAAGTGTGGCCTCTTCGGAGTAGATGTGTCACGGTGGGTGTGGGCTTTAATACTCTCGTGTCCTAGCTGCCTGGAAGTCAGTCTTCTCCTAACTGCCTTTGGAACAAGCAGTGGAACTCTCTGCTCCTCCACTCTTCCAGCACCACGTCTGCCTGGACACTGCTGTGCTCCCACCTTGATGATAATGGACTGAGCCTCTGAACCTGTAAACCAGCCCCAATTAAATGTTGTCCTTATAAGAGTTGCCTTGGTCGTGCTGTCTGTTCACAGCAGTAAAACCCTAACTAAGACACTTGACAAATATATCGTTTGTGCAAGACCTCCCAATCCCAAACTTCCCTGTCTCCTTATTTTCTGATCCCCTGCCTTATCTGGTTCTCTCTCTCTCTCAGAACTTGTCACTGAAGAGCAACCTACTGGTGCAGATCTGGAAGGAACAGTTAAGCGAAGCAAAGAGAAAAGCAAGAGAGCAAAACAAACCCCATGCTGGGTACAGAGTCTCGGTTGGTAGAGTGCTTGCCTGGTGTGCAGGAAGCTCTTGATATCCAGCACCAAATAAACAAGGTGAGGTGGGGAGACAGAGGCAGGAGGATCCGAAGTTCCAGCCATCCTTGGCTTCAGAGTGAGTTTACAAAGGAACAGAAAAGGCCTCCCATGCCCAGGCTGCACCCCAGGTCACACTAGACTGAGCGAGACACTAACATGCTCTAAAGCTGTGTCTCAGGAGGTAGAGGTGTGCACCACTACCTCCTGCAGACATCTTTTACAGCTCAGAGCCAGATGCAGTCAGTTGGCACAGGCTCTGCAAGGCTAATGAGCTCTGGAGTGAAGTTGAGTGGGAGCTACACAGAGCACAATTGAGTGGAAAAGACTGGAAGTGCAGCCAGGAGGATCTGAAAGTATCAGCACTGAGTGATGGAAAGTTAGCTGGTTTTTCTTTCTTCTTCACATTTTAAGTTAATGCAGAAAACCTAAACGATGACTTTGATCTCAGCAACATATATTTAAAAAGCTCCAATCAGCCAGTCTTTAATCTCAGCAGAGGCAGGTAGATCTCTGTGAGCTCGAGACCAGCCTGGTTTACATAGTGAGTTCCAGGCTAACCAGGACTACAGTCTAAAAGTAGCAGCACACAAGAAGATGCGTAGGCTTTTTCTCAAGCACTGATACAGAACCACACATGAGAAGGAAATGAGACCCAGGGGTTGGGAGAAAGAAACCCCCTAATCCACATCCATTCTCCCGCACAGGAGGGGAGGAGAATGCTTCTAGGAGGGGCTCAGTGCTTCCTCTAAGTAGCCTGGGAGGCAGGAGTGGGACAGAAGCTGCAGGGAGCAGGGCACAGGAAAAATTCTGAGGGTTGGAAACAGAAAGTGATCTCCAGTCCTAGAACTCCACCGAGAATAGAGAGTAGGACTCCAGGACCACACGGGCTGGGAGGGGCTCAGGGTTCATTTGGGTGACAGTAGTCAGAGACCTTTGAAACACTCTATTCAGTTAACCCTCAGGAGAGCCCTCCAGTTAGAAAAAGTAGGGGAACCAACCACAAAACCACAGCGTTGCCCAGGGCGCCCACTGCTAGGTCCACAAGCCCATCCTCATTGAGGTCCAGTTGTCCGTGGATGCTGCAGCCAAAATGCTGCAGGCCAGGAGCCAGCTCTGAGGCTGTTATTCTCTGCAGGGACAAGAGAGAAAGGGTGTGTGTACTGTGAGCCAGGTTAGCTCCAGGGGGGACAGACATAATCCTGAGCTCTGAGACCCCCATCAGCTGCCTGATGAGGCACCTGGGAAATCCTTACCTTTAAAGTCACTGTTTTGGATGAAAATGTGTCTCAAAATATTCCCCAACAAGGTTTGATGGCTCACACTTACAATCCCAGTACTTTAGAGGTAGAAATTTCTGATCATGAGTTCAAGACCGGCATGGCCTTGCCTCAAAAAAACAAAAAACAAAAAACAAACAAACAAACAAGGGCTTGAAGGTGAAACTGAGTGGCGTGGTGTTTACCTGGAAGGTGCAAGACCCTAACACTGATCCTCAGCACCGTAAAAAATAAAATAAAGGACTTGTTCGATGTCAATGTATACTACCTGGCAGATAACAAATCCCCTGTCATCTCTGACCTTGGTGTATTTATTTCATTACCTTACTAATAAAATGTGTAGGCAAATTCTCGAGACTAGATACAACCATTTAGATCATTAACTCACAACTGTAGGTACCTACCCTGGGCTCTAACAACAATCAGCCAGGGAATGTGTGTGTGTGGGGGGCGGGGCGTGTCTCAGGGGCCTACCCTTTATCACTGCACTATTATCTACTGATAGATTCTTGGAAAGAGGGACTCATTGTCTTTTAGTTGCATATCCACTGTTGAACCACCAGGCTCCAACATGTAGTTCCCATGGTCACACAGTTGGCCCTGGATAATATTAGTCAGGGTTCCCAAAACAAAACAGACATGTATATGTGAGAGAGATGTGTGTGTGTGTGTGTGTGTGTGTGTGTGTGTAGAGAGGTGGTAGGTGGATCTCTGTTTGAGGACAGCAACCTTTCTTCAAACAAACAAACAACAACAACAAAAAAAAACCTCCACAATGTGCGCGTGCGCGCACGCACACACATACACACACACACACACAGAAAAAAGAAAACAGAGAACAGAAAAAGAAAGTGGAGTTGGAGGGATGGCTTAGTGGTTATAACACTTGCTCTTCTTACAGAGAACCTAGATTTGATTTCCAGCACCTACATGGCACTTCATAGCCATCTTTCAGATGACAGTCCATAGCCATCTCTAACTCCAGTTGCATGGAATCTAACACCCCCATGGGCACCAGGCACATGCATTCATTTAGACATCACTCATACATAAAATAAATAAATCTAAAACAAAACCAAACCCAAAAAGTACTGGGCCCTTGCAGAGGACCGAGGTATGATTCCCGGCTCACAATGGTTTATCGCTCCAGTTCCGAGGAAGCCAATGTTCTCTCCTGACCTCCTTGGGCACTACAAACACATGCAATGCAGGGGAAACCTCTGTCTATAGAATTTCTTTTTCTTTAAAGAGAAAAGAAAATTTAAAAAGTGTTGGCAAATTTGTGTTGGATGAGAAGCAGAGACGCGAAAGATCTCTTTGTAGTAAAAATGGAACCCAGGTAGGAGCGGTCCAGGCCTAGTGGTTCCCGTCGGGGTAGTGATGTTTGGTGCCTGGGATTTTCATCTGGACTGATGTGGAAAAGATAAAGGTGTGTATGAGGACAGGATAGGGAAGTGCTAGACATACAATGCACCCATAGCAATATTTCCACAGGAGGTAGGAAAGGCAGGATCCTTCCTGTAGGAGACCATGACAGGAAACGGAAGCACAGGAGTTCATGGGCGCTGCTCAGACTCTCCTGTTTTCTGCTCTACCCGGTCTCCCCACCACAGAGCCCCACCTGCATGGGCTTCTTCAGGATATTGGTTTGGAAGCCATGGAAGATGTAGATGGCCCCTCTGTGGCTGTCCTCCAGAGGGGCCCCCACCACCACATCATTGTAGGAATCTTGGTTGAGGTCTTGAACAGAGGCGATGCAGGATCCGAACCGGGCGTTCTGGTAGCTGTGGGAATCTTTCAGAGTGCCATTATAAACAAACCGGTTCTGTAAAAACCAAGGCCAGGGAGAGGCTGAGGAACAGCCTGTACCAAGTGGACTCTCTCCATTCCATCTTCCAGAGCCCATCCTGATGACAGGAGCCCAGATACTAGAGCTCTGGGCAGAGAGGCTTCTGCCTGTCCCAGCTGGCTCCTGCAGGTGGTACCCGCCCTCCCAGGAACCTGGGTTCCCTTGAGGTTAACCAAGTCAGAGCAGGGCTCTGATGCCCCGCAGAGCTGGCTGGACCCTCCCGGCCACAGTACCTGTCTCAGGTTGTAGACATACACCTTGCCTCGCTCTCGGCCCTCGCTGAAGTACATGGGTGCACCCACCAGCAGCACATCTGTCACTCTGTCATCATCGATGTCCACTGAGGTGATCTCACTCCCGAAGTAGGAGCCTATCTGCGGCACACCATGGGAGAAGGATGGAGCTGGGTCCCCAATACTTAACTTTATTGTGTTTATTTATTCTTCTGAGCAGCAATACGTTCTAGTGACAAAACCCAGAAATATTATAATGGCAAGAAAGGAAACTACAAAGAAGTATGAAGATAAAAAAAAGTTACTTTTGGTCTCAAGCCTCAGCCCCAGCCAGCAGGCGGGTTAACTGTATTTTCCTCTGCTCTGTTCTACCGAGTCTTTACACTGTCAGTTTATATATGAATATGTTATTTATTGTTACAATGAGACCATTCTTCGTCTTTCCTGGAGATGAAAGTATAACAATGTATAACATTATGGTAAAACAATGTATCCAGAGCCTATTCTCCAGGACATAGTTTTCCTTGTGAAGGCCCCATTTAAGAAATGTATTCTCTGATGTCAGACATGTCTGTAAGGAAACACAACACTATCCACTCGCCAGCTCTCCCCTCCAACGCCCCCAGGCCTAGCCCTCCTCATTCAACTCCACTCAACACTGTATCGTCAAAGAGCAGCAGGCTAAATCCACTTAGCATTGCCCATGTGAGTGTGTGTGTGTGTGTGTGTGTGTACTGTGGTCACACGCCCAAAGAATGACTGCGCCTATACCTTAGTCTGGTTCTTAACCACTGAGCCATCTCTCCAACCCTAGCCTGGTTATTTTGTTTTACATGAGTTACATGAAACCCAAAGAATTCTGGTTTTCTGGCGGGTCAGAAGCCTGGTTATTGTTTGGCCAGGTCTCTCTGACAATGGAAGTCTCCTTGTGCCACTATCTCTAGGCATATGATGACTATGTAGTCCTGGCTGTCCTGGTGCTTGCTATGTAGACCAGACTGGCCTAAAACTCGCAGAGGTCCACCTGCCTCTGCCTCTGCCTCCCGAATGCCAGGACTAAAGGAGTGAGCCACCAGGCTCAGCTCAGAAGTCTATTCTGAGGTCTAAAATCTTTAACGGGAGCTAGGGATGTGGCTTAGATGGCAGAGTGCTTGCCTAGGAAGCCGAAGCTCCGAGTCTGAGCCTCAGCACCATATAAACCATGTGTGGTGGTGCACGCCTGTGATCCTAACATGGGAGGGAGAGGCAAGAGGTCACGAGGTCGAGGCAATCCTCAGCTATATAGTGAGTTTAGGGCCATCCTGGGCCACAACACACCGCTTTCTCAAAAACAATATAAAGCACAAAACCTTTAAGGAGGAAGATAAAAAATACAGATAGAAGAAAAAGGAAATAGTGAGCCGGGGCTGGTGTGGGGAAGAGAGAGAGAGATGTCTCCACAGAGTAGGTGTAAGGCAACAGGAAACTGCGTCTGAGGCTTCAGCTACCTGGGTCACAGTAATCTGGAGTCTACTTAGTTCCGGCACTAGGTTTCTTGTTCTGATGTTGGGGGTGGAGCTGGATTGGTTAACTAATGATAACCAATCACTAGTTACCAGCAAATTCCCTGCAGCTCCCAGGTCTAGCCTTTGCTCCCGAAGGAGCTGACCTTGAGTGGGTTGGAGCAGGCTGGAGCAGATGGGAGCGGAAGGGAGCTGGGTGGGGTGAGGTGGAGTGAGATGGGGGTTGGGGAATGGGGTGGAATATGAAGTATGGGGGCGTGGGGGTAATGGGGTGGGACAGGGGCAGTCGAATGTAGCAGGGGTAATGGTGGAATGAAGTGAAGCAGGTTGGAGCGGGGCAGGGAGGAGTAGGGCAGAGTTTCCCAGTCTGAACATGAGGATCCCAGCAGTGCCCCACTGGCCTCACAGAGGAGTGTCAGAATTGTGACCCACTATAGTTAGGGCTCAGGTTGCCATAAGAGGAGTGTATCCTGGTGACAGGCCATGAGCAGGAGAAGCTGTAGGATAGGCTGTTCTCAGGCTCTAAGTAATGAGGGAAGGCAGGACAAGGTCTGGGTGGGGCTTAGCTTGGGTTCAGGGTACAAGAGGATGCTGTCAGTGAGGAGATGCCAAGGCCTGGTCTAGGGGTTGCTAGGGAGTCAAGAGCCTGGGTTCTTTTTTTTTTTTTTGGTTTTTTGAGACAGGGTTTCTCTGTAAAGCCCTGGCTGTCCTGGAAATCACTTTGTAGACCAGGCTGGCCTCGAACTCAGAAATCCACCTGCCTCTGCCTCCCGAGTGCTGGGATTAAAGGCGTGCGCCACCACGCCCGGCTGAGCCTGGGTTCTTAACCTGACTTGGTCAGAAACCTGCTGTAAGGGCTTGGAGAAGCTGTGTTGCTTCCTTGGCTGCTGCAATGATTCATTTGCTTCCTGCCACCATGCTTCTAACTGGCATCGTGACCATCTGACACAGCCTGCTACACAGCCTGATTATCAGCCACATCCCAAGTGGGGCAGTGCCATTAGCAGTGAGCTTTGCATCCAGGAAAAAGAAGGAAGAGAGTGTCCCTGTGGGTCTTGCTGTGGGGTGAAAAGATGTCACCAGGCAGTTTGAGGAGATGACTGTCCTTTCAGGATGCCCCAGGGCCAGAAGAACCCCAGGCCAGGTAGCTCTACACGAATGCTGCCTGTAGCCTCCATTCCAGTGCATGTGAGGCAGACACTGACAGGGCAGAATAGCAGCAGAGATTACCCAGCACTCTAGAGGCAAGCAGTCTATAAAGTGGAGGGAAGACATTGTCCCAGGCCCTCCCTGATGTAGCTCAGGAGTTGGGCTGGCTTTGAGGGGAGGGGCCAATGCAGGCCCTATGGCTGTAGTAATTGCGTTTGCAGGCACACTCAACCACAGAGAGAATTAGACATGTGCCCACCCCACTGGGGAATACTTGTGGGTGTGGGACCTTCTTGCTGAGGGGGAAAAGCCCCTCTACCCAGTCTGCCTGGGTCAGACCCTAACCCTCGCCCACAGCCTGCTCCCTGCAGCCTGCCCTCCATTACCTGCTCGCCCCGAAGAGCCTGGTGGATGGTGAGGCTCCGGTTGTTGTGCATGCTGAATAGAATGACCTTGCCAGTATGGTTGAATCTGGGGGCTCCAGCCACATACACCCGCCCCTGCCTGGAGGACACAACCGACGTCACTGTGTAGCCTGCAGAAGGAGGAGACAGGCTGGTCTCTGGTGCTGGGTGCTCAGTAGACCGTGCCTAGGTTTGGCAAGGAGCTCAACCAAGCACGAGGAGGAGCGATGAGTTCTGTTTCCCTCATGCACATAGATTAATCAAAAGAGCCCGGAGAGGCAGCTCAGTGGAGGGTGTGTGGTTGACTTATGCAAAGCCCTGTACTTGACCAATAACAAGACAAAACCTAAACAAAACGGAACAAAACAACAACAACAACAAACAACAAACAACAACAACCACCTCTCAACAACAGCAAAAAACAAAACAAACCCAGAATTATTTAATAAAAGGGAGAGTGGGTGTTGACCAGACTTGCACTCTGTCCTAGGGGAAGCAGGCCTAGTATGATGGGGCTCCAGCCTGGGCCTGAAGCTTTAAGGCTCTGACAACTGAAGAGAGTCTGGAAGCTTCCACCGAAGACTACTTACGCTATGGGGAACTACCTGTCATTTATTCTATGTGTTTAGAAGCTGGCATGGGGTACGGGATACACTTAGGGGGAAGCCAGTCTTGTAGCTAGGTCTGGAATTGCCAATAGGCACAGATGGGCCCCTCAGCCCAGGGCTCTCCTCACCTCTGTCACCAGGGTCTCACCTAGGTATGCCGCATGGTTCTTCAGCTCCTCTGGAAACTCCTTAAGGTAGGACTCTCGGTGAGGAATCACCTTGCCAGCACTTGTCTCCTTCAGCACTGCCCCGTTCCAGTCATAGGCTCCCACGGCTCCCAGCAGGATCCCATCCTGGCCCCAGGGGAGAACATTGTGTCAGACAGTTTCTAGGGACTGCTTGCAACCTTTGAGGTCCCACTAGCCACCTGGGGTACCTTTGCCAGGGGTGGCGACATAGAAACCCAGCTTCCAGCTGGCGATTGTAGCTTATAACCAAGCCTCAGAGAGTGTTGTGCCTCGTCTCATCCTAAGCACAAAATGGGTCAAGCTGATCTCAAGGGTGTGAATTTAGAAAGAGAAAAAGGAACATTCTAGAAATAAACTCCAAACCCAGGGCAAACCCTCCACATTTCCTTGGGATTTCAAATGGCCCATATCTCCTGTTACCTACTCCCAACCCCATTCCTTCAAGCCTTAGGTGACCTTTATAGCCACTGAGCAGAGACCCTGAGTCTGAGAGAAGGCAGAGTTTTGCTTTCTAGGAACTGGGAGCTGTTTGGTAGAGTGTATGCAGAGCGGGCTGGGATCGGTTATGTAGATGAGCCAAGGGCATGGAGTTTGTTCCTTCACTGGTTTGGAGGATACCTCCTGCCCACCCATTGGCTGCAGGATAAATGCATGCTGCCATGCCTGGGTATGAAGGCAGTAAGTGTCTGTATTCCTGAGTATTTGATCAGTTCTTAAGAAATGGGTCCCTGTACCCTCCCACCTCCAATGTGAGTGACCCGCATGACCAGTGGGTACAGGAAGGCAAACAGCAAGCACTGAATGGGGGGATGGGACCTGGGTGGCAGTGCAAGACGAGGTGGTGAGAGCAGTGGTCTCTGCTCCCCTCCTGGGAGATGCAGGGCAAAGGCGGCTTCTTCTGTAGCTTGGCTTTGGGCTTTAATTTTCTTTTACTAACCAGCTTTCTTTCTGTTTAAGGGTCTGGGAAGTTAGCTCAGTAGTGAAGTGATTGCTTTGCAGCCACAAGGACCTGTACTTAGCCCTGAGAACTCTCGAAAACCAGCATGGTGGCGTGTGCCCAAGACTGGGCTGGGGAGGGAGAAGCAGGTGGTCCCCGCTTGCTGACCTGCCAGCCTCGCCTACTTGGTGAGCTCCAGGTTAGCGGCAGACTCTGCCTCAAAAACAAAAAACCCAAAACACTCGGGTTGTTCGTTGGCTTCAGTGTACGTTTGACACGGGGTAGTTGGTAGAATGGTTGCCTAGCACATACAAAGCCCTGGGTTCCACCTTCAGTACCACATAAACTGGGCATGTTGGTGTGCGACAATAATCCTAGCACTAAAATCAAAATTCTGTCTGTCTGTCTGTCTGTTTTGTGTGTGTGTGTGTGCACTAGGGATAGAACCCAGGGCCTGAGCTGTGTTTAGCAAGCACTCTGCCAGCAGCAGCTTTACATTTTTGCAGTACAGGAGGGTAAGGTCCCCACCCTCACCCCAGCCTCAGTTCTCCATGAGCTCAGTTGGCTGGCTGGGTTCACAGTTTCCCTGCATTTTAAAAAGGCTAGTTGATCTTAGGCAAGTTGAAAAGGCAAGTTCTCTGGAGGGAGAACTTTCCCTGTGGGATGTTTGGCAACTATAAATAAACTGTCCTGGGGAGAGCCTGATGCTCTGTCATGTTCAAAGCCAGGCTTTCTAATTAGCTCCCTGGCCGATTCATCTGGGAAGCCCAGTGGGCGGGGCCAAGACTGAGGTCCAGAACTCCAAGTCCTGTTTTTCACCCTCAGTCACTGCCGACATTCCTCGATTTTGGAGTATTTTCCTTCTTGATGGCACACTTTCTCATCCAGTCCCATGGGAGCCCACAGGACCCTGTGAGGGGCCAGACTGTTTCTTATCTGTACAGAGGTTCAGAGAGAGGCAACAGCTTCCCCAAGGTTACTCAGCAGGTCCGAGGCAGGCTGGGTCTTTGGTCAGTGGGTGGGTGGGGCAGAGAGGAAAGCGCAGGCTGGTTCTTTGAAGCTCTTCCTTCTGGATTCCCATCTGAGCCCCTCTGGGAGGAGGGCGTTCCTTTCCTCCTGTAAGCTTGCTGAGTCCCTGTATCCTGGTGAGGCTTCTGAAGAGGTGCCTGTGGCTTTCCAGGGAACTCTGGTGTGCTGGGAAAGGCCAGCTCCACCCAGTGCTCCCTGAGTGGAGTCTGAGGATTATACTGGGCGTCAGAAGCAAGGAGCAAGGCAAGCTCTGTCTTTTTTTTTTTTTTTTTTTTTTGGTTTTTCGAGACAGGGTTTCTCTGTGTAGCCCTGGCTGTCCTGGAACTCACTTTGTAGACCAGGCTGGCCTCGAACTCAGAAATCTGCCTGCCTCTACCTCCTGAGTGCTGAGATGAAAGGTGTGTGCCACCACGCCTGGCTGCAAGCTCTGTATTACCTATGCCATTTTGCCCTGGCTACAGATAACCTTGTGTCCTCAGTGGGAGACCTTTCCCCAAAGTGGCCTTGTTGGGGACAGATGTACACGAAGGCCATCCAAACAAATGTCCTGTGTCCCTGTGCCACAGTCTTTTCCCAGATGACCTCCCAGCACCCCACCCCCAGGTATCCTGAATCTGGGGAAAAACAAATAAATCCAGAAGATGCACGTAAGCCCAGCATTGGTGGGGGAAGGCAGGCATGTGGCATCTGGGGAGAGTGACATCTGTGGTCCCATGTTTCTTCATGGGCCTGTCTGCATTTCCTGATTTGTGACCTCCCAGCCACCCTAGAATTATGGGCCACTGAGCTTCCTTCCATGACACAGCCCAGTCGTGGCCTTAACTGTAGGGACTATTCCAGAGAATGTCTAGAGCCTTGGCTTCTGACTGGGGTGGTTCTGCCCCACAAGTGATACGTGGCAGTATCTGAAGACATTCTTGGCCACATTGGTTCAGGGTGGTGGTAGGGTGTTACTACGGAGGGTCAAAGTGCTGTCACTTTCATGGAACCCTGAGTAGGGGGAGTTCTCCAGGACCCCACAAATGGTTTATAATTCCCCCCATCTTCCTCCAAGGCCTTGAGGCCCTAAACTTGAGTCTGTTCTCCATCTGGAGGCGGGGATCCCGTCTAGAAGTTTCCTAGCATGGTCACGCAGCTTGGTTCTCTAGTTGTCAGGGAGTCTGCTTCTCATTAGAGTTACTGGAACTCCTGGTGGATGATCTCTGCATTCATTTCCAAACATCAGTGAAACCATCGACTCCAAACTGTGGTGCAGGTTGGCCATGAGTCTGTAGCTAGTCTTCCTGATAGCCATTTTTTTTTGGAATGTTCTTTCCACTTTCTGCAAACTAGAGTTTCTGGCTCTGTGGGTTTTTTTTCCTGTGGCCTTAATCTTCTGTCCTTGACCTGGGACTGTGGGACTCTATGAATGCCCAGTGATGCCGTGGCTTGGATCCTGTTTATCCTTTTCATCTTTGACAACTCAGACGCTTGTTTCCAAAGGGAAAGAGATGAGGATTGGGGCTTTTCTTCTGCTCTCAGAATAATCCATGGGGCTGGGACACCTTTTTTTTTAACAGAACTGAACAGGCTCTGGGAGCTTCGGGCTCCTTCAGTATATTTTCAGATGGTAGCTTTTGGAGGTCATTTGTCCTCACTTCTGGAGGAAGTGTCAGGGTGTGGTGTGATGGCTGATGTTGACTGACAACTTGACAGATCTAGAATCCCCTCGAAGACAAACCTCTGGGCATATCTGTGAGGGGGCGTCTAGACTGAGTTAGCGGAGCTGAGAAGGCACACCCTAAATCATTCCATGGGCTGGGGGCCAGCAGAGCACGGTATCCATCCTCGGCTTCCTAACTCTGGAAGCAGTGTGCCTAGCTGTCCCCAGCTCTTGCCATTGTGCCTTCCTTGCCATAACGATGGGCTGCATTTTTGAAGTGTGAGCAAAGATAAGTCCTTCTGTCCTCCCCCCCTCCCTCTCCTTCTCCCTCCCTCTCTTCCCCCTCCCTCCTCCCCTCCCTCCCTCACTAAGCTCCTTTTGTCAGGTGTTTTACTGCAGCAATAAGTCCAACTACGACTGTGAGCTTTCCCAGAATCAGTCCCACCGTGGTCCAGGACTCAGACTCATGGCCTCAATGTCCACAGCAGCCTGGCTGACCCTGACCACCTGGTGCTACAGTCCCTATAGCGACCTGCCTGACTCTGAGAGCAGAGGCACTGGGTTCCTGGGACCGGATGGTTGTTGTCAACCATGACATCAGTGGCCTGGCTCTGGAAAACCCTGGGCTTTAAAATAGCACTGAGCCATTCCTTTATTTGGACGGTTTTGTGTTAGTTTGCTGTCTGGAGCATACCTGGAGGAACATTCGCTGACACTGACGCTCTGAGCTGGCACGCTTCCCTACGTGGGACTCCCAGAACTTACGTGTTCATTTATTACACTTTCCAGGAACACTGACTTTGTCTGTCTGTGACAGTCCAGCCTCCCTGTCAAGTCAAGCCTCGGGTGAACATGGCCCCTGACACCACATACTGTTATCTACTCCTGTAGCCTTTACTGTGAGGGACTGTTGTGGTCCAGTGCGGAGTCTGAACAGAGATGGATTTTGCAAGCCACCTGCTGGAGCTAGAACCTGTAGATACCTTCCTAACATGGATATAAGCTCTGCCCCAGCCTGCACAGGTCACCTCATACACTGATGCTATCCCAGCCTGCATAGGTCACCTCAGACACTGATGCTACCAAGAACTTGCTGTTGATTTTGTCACTTGACCTGATTTTTGCTTAGAATTCTCTGGTCTGAATGAGACTTTGGGCCCTGGGAGGGACCTCCACTCCATACTCTGCTTCTTGCCGGTGGGCTGGTGGTGTGTTTAACATGTACATGAGCTGGCTTCTGAAGCAGGCAGGAGGCAATAGAAAGAAGTTGAAGACCTTAACTTCCCCATCCCAGTCCTCAGAAGATTCTAGGAGGCAAAGAGACACCACAAAAGAGACAAGAGAGCCATAGAGGGTGGGAGGACAGCTAGACCAGGAAGAGTAAGAAAAGAGTGGAGGAGGGGGTGGGGGGAGCAGGAGAAGGGGGAGGAGGAGGGAGAGGAGGAGGAGAGGAGGGATAGGAGGAGGGAGAGGAGGAGGGGGGGAGGAGGAGGAGGAAGAAGAAGAGGAGGAGGTCCTGTACCTCTACCACATGTGAAGAAAAGCCGGTCTGCGACATCTCCAGCCCAAAAGAGGTCTCATTCTTGTTGGTGCCTAAAATAGGAGTGAGAAGATGTCAGCTCTGTATCACTGGTTAGCCCATGGGTTCTGTTTCCTGGGATACCCTGAGAACTGGGGTTCTTTTCTGAGAGGAACCCTGAGGTGAGGCTCATTCCCATCAGTCACAGGATTTGGTTGCTGGTACCTAAGGCTTATCACCACTGTGGACTCACACACAATAGGCCACATGTGGGGAAAGCCCACTCCACAGAGGGGCCCTTGAACAAGCAAGCCATCAAAACACATTCTCATCACTGGAAGTGACCATTCACGGGAGGGCCCACTGGTTTGACTATCTGAGTTCCAGGGTTGTGTCAAGGCCCAAGCCCAAGCTTAGGAGGCCACTGTGGTCTCTTTGCACATGTCTGTTGAGTGCCATTTTCACACATTGCAGACCTCTCAAGCTCTGGGATGCTCATTGCCTCTTATTTTTCTCCATAACTCCCACAGATGCTGAGAGCCCTATGTGAGAACCGTCCATCACAGAACCCCATGTGAGGACGCTCCATCACAGAAATACACAGCAAGAACGAGGTCTCTGCAAACGGGATTCTTTGCAGGGCTGTCCCAGATGCTGTTCTACTGGGGGATTAAATCCTGCTCTTGTTTTTTGAGACAGAGTTCCATATAACCCAGGCTCACCATGTAGCCAAGGTTGGCCTTATTCCTGCCCTCACAGGCGAGCACGCCTTGCTTGGTTTTATGCAATGCTGGTGCTTGAAGTCAGGGCTTCATGCGTGTTAGGTAAGTACCCTTTCAACTGAGCCACAGCCCCAGGCTCAACTATGATTTACACATAGATATGGAGTGGTAGAGTGAGACCCTGTGACATGTACAGTTTGTGTCAGGAAATGGAGTCAGGCTGGGTTCAAAGAGAGGCTGACACAGAAAATATAGGCGTACCTGTTGGAATCTTTTTTTTTTTTTTCTTTTCGAGACAGGGTTTCTCTGTATAGCCCTGGCTGTCCTGGAACTCACTTTGTAGACCAGGCTGGCCTCGAACTCATAAATCTGCCTGCCTCTGCCTCCCAAGTGCTGGGATTAAAGGCGTGTGCCACCATGCCTGGCCCCCCAGTGGAATCTTAACTTAGGGAGACAGTGCATAAGTTTTCAGTGTAAGTCTGTCATAAGCACTCCTAGTATATGTTTGCTAATTCAATCCCCTCACCAAACACACACACACACACACACACACACACACACACACACACACACACACACACACACACACACACACACAATGTCCTCAGCAGAGTCTCAGAAAACCCAGCCCAGTCAGATCCAGTAGAGTGGTGCCCACTAGTGGGCAGTTTGGGTAAAGCAATGGTTTCTGCTAAACCATTGTGCTCGGTGAAATTATAGTCCTTGGACTGAGGTATAAACTTATAAGCAGGTCACCTTCCAAGCTGAAGATCCTGTCCCCAAGGGCATCAACAATGTCCTTCAGGGCCGCCTCATCTGTGACGTTGAAGAAGTGCTTGTCGTCAGGGTCGCTGGCGATGTATTTGATTTCATTTAGAAAAGTCTCTGGATTGATCCCCCTGCGGTTGTAGTAGCCCAAAACCTGCCAGGGAACAGGGGCAGGGACAACAAAACGGAACGTCGTAGTACTGATTTCTCCACACTCACAGACCCTGACACCAAGGACTCTGAGGTGGACTGCAGCCATGAGCCTCTCTCAAGGCAACACTGGCATTTTGAAAAAGATATCTTTGGAGGTACTAATAAGACCCCTGAAGTTAGCTGGGGTTCTGGAATCTGGTAGGATTGCAGTACTTCCTTTTTTTTAAACTCCCCGGATAAAGATGAGAAATCCACCCCACACCCTGCTCAACCTGTTGTTTGGAGGAGGATGCCGTTTGAGCCTTTGCTAGGGAGCCAGGCTTCCTAGAATCTCAGTGTATGTGTGTTTGGGTGGGTAGGTGGGTGAGGCCAGAATCTCTGAGCGTAGCCATCATCACCAGGCAGGGGCAGGACTTACGGCCACAGCGTATCTGGTCACGTTGTCCTTCTCGCTCTGCCGGATCACCTTCTCCAGGTCTGGGCTGTCGTGGGATTCCCCGTCCGTGATGACAATCATCACTTTCTTGGCCCCTTTCCTTCCACCCTTCTGGAAAGCCTCTGAGCTGGAACCGGACATAGGGGTGGGTCAGAAGAGAAACTCGGGGCTGGGGCAGCCTGATGTCCTTCCTCTAGGGGGCAGCCACCAAAGCCACAACTGAGACCCTGTGGGCATCACAACAGCTAAGGGGCTTCCACCAGTTGCTCAGCTGGGTCTTGGATGTGCATGTGCAAGTACGTGTGCGTGTGTACACTGTTTGAGTGTGAGAGTGAACATTTGTATGTAGAAGCCAGAGGCTGTTGGGGCATCTCTTTCTATCATACTCCCATTTTATCTTTGTGAACATGGTATACACACGTGTGTGATTATGTGTGTGTGTGTGAGCATGTGTGTGTATGAGTGTATGTGTTAGTGTGTGTGTGTACACCAGAGAGCGACATTAGGTGTCTTTCTTGCTCACTCTCCAATTTATATACAGAGGCAGGGTCTTTGACCTGTTTAGCCAGCTTGCTCTAGGGACCCCACATCTTACCTCCCACTGGGATTACAGGCAGGCCGCCATGCCCGCCTGGCATGTCTATGGGTGCTGGAGATCTGACTTCTAGCCCTCATGCTTGTACAGCAAGCTCTGCCTGCTGAGCATCTCCCTAGCCTGGCACTGATAGATTCCTCACAGGGCACTGGATGTTCAAGAGTCACACCCCCCTTCCGTAAGGACTGAGCATGTGGGGTTCCTGGGATTTAACATCCTAACCTCTGGCCCACAGTATATGTGGGGTGCTGCTGCCCAAACTTCTGACTTCCCCCACCAGCATCACCTTTCACTCTATTTGTGGAAACACTGATTGTCAAACTCAGAGAAAATATTGCTCTGATTTGCTTTTTAAAAATCTCTTGGAGGGCCACAGGCCTCACCCGGCCGGATCAGCGCCAGGGTAGCGGGAGCGCAGGGTTGCCTGACACCCGCCAGCTACCCACGACCCCCGCCGCAGGATTTTGGGACTGCTGGTGAGTGGAACACAGCTTCTGCTCCAATCCAATTGCGCGGGACCTGAGACTGCATTAGTTAGGGAAGCAGAAACCGGCCTGAGTAGGGCCACAGGCCTCACCCGGCCGGATCAGCGCCAGGGTAGCGGGAGCGCAGGGTTGCCTGACACCCGCCAGCTACCCACGACCCCCGCCGCAGGATTTTGGGACTGCTGGTGAGTGGAACACAGCTTCTGCTCCAGTCCAATCACGCGGGACCTGAGACTGCTCTGGTTGGGGAGAGAGAAATCCGGCCTACATAGGGCCACAACCCTCTTCCGGTCAGAAAAGCACCTGGGCAGCTGGGGCGCAGGGTCTGCTGACACTCGCCAGCTACCCACAACACCCGCCACAGGATCTTAAGACTTCTGGTGAGTGGAGCACAGCTTCTGCTCCAATCCAATTGCGCGGGACCTGAGACTGCATTAGTTAGGGAAGCAGAAACCGGCCTGAGTAGGACCACAGGCCTCACCCGGCCGGATCAGCGCCGGGGTAGCGGGAGCGCAGGGTTGCCTGACACCCGCCAGCTACCCACGACCCCCGCCGCAGGATTTTGGGACTGCTGGTGAGTGGAACACAGCTTCTGCTCCAATCCAATTGCGCGGGACCTGAGACTGCATTAGTTAGGGAAGCAGAAACCGGCCTGAGTAGGGCCACAGGCCTCACCCGGCCGGATCAGCGCCAGGGTAGCGGGAGCGCAGGGTTGCCTGACACCCGCCAGCTACCCAAGACCCCCGCCGCAGGATTTTGGGACTGCTGGTGAGTGGAACACAGCTTCTGCTCCAGTCCAATCACGCGGGACCTGAGACTGCTCTGGTTGGGGAGAGAGAAATCCGGCCTACATAGGGCCACAACCCTCTTCCGGTCAGAAAAGCACCTGGGCAGCTGGGGCGCAGGGTCAGCTGACACTCACCAGCTACCCACAACACCCGCCACAGGATCTTAAGACTTCTGGAGAGTGGAACACAGCTTCTGCTCCAATCCAATTGCACGCGGGACCAGAGACTACATTAGTTAGGGAAGCAGAAAAACGGCCTGAGTAGGACCACAGGCCTCTTCCGGCTGGACCAGCACCGGGGTACCGTCAGCTACCCACGACCCCCGCCGCAGGATTTAGAGACTGCTGGTGAGTGGAACACAGCTTCTGCTCCAATCTTTAAATAGTGACAACGATAACAACTAACCCCAGAGATTACCAGATGGCGAAAGGTAAACGTAATAATCTTACTAACAGGAACCAAGACCACTCACCATCATCAGAACCCAGCACCCCCACTTCGCCCAGTCCAGGGCACCCCAACACACCGGAAAAGCTAGACACGGATTTAAAAGCATACCTCCTGATGATGATAGAGGACTTCAAGAAGGACTTTAATAACACACTTAAAGAAATGCAGGAGAACACTGATAAAAAGGCAGAAGACAATAAAGAGGAAGCACAAAAATCCCTTAAAGAATTGCAGGAGAACACTGCTAAAGAGTTACAAATCCTTAAAGAAAAACATGATAACATAATCAAACAGGTAGAAGTCCTTACAGAAAAACAGGAAAACACATCCAAACAGATGATGGAAATGAACAAAACCATACTAGACCTAAAAAGGGAAGTAGACACAATAAAGAAAACCCAAAATGAGGCAACACTGGAGATAGAAACCCTAGGAAAGAAATCTGGAACCATAGATACGAGCATCAGCAACAGAATACAAGAGATGGAAGAGAGAATCTCAGGTGCAGAAGATTCCATAGAGAACATCGGCACAACAATCAAGGAAAATGTAAAATGCAAAAAGATCCTAACTCAAAACATCCAAGAAATACAGGACATAATGAGAAGACCAAACCTACGGATAATAGGAGTGGATGAGAATGAAGATTTTCAACTCAAAGGACCAGCAAACATCTTCAACAAAATTATAGAAGAAAACTTCCCAAATCTAAAGAAAGAGATGCCCATGAACATACAAGAAGCCTACAGAACTCCAAATAGACTGGACCAGAAAAGAAATACCTCCCGACACATAATAATCAGAGCAACAAATGCTCTAAATAAAGATAGAATACTAAAAGCAGTAAGAGAAAAAGGCCAAGTAACATATAAAGGCAAGCCTATCAGAATTACACCAGACTTTTCACCAGAGACTATGAAAGCCAGAAGATCCTGGACGGATGTTATACAGACACTAAAAGAACACAAATTCCAGCCCAGGCTACTATACCCAGCCAAACTCTCAATTAACATAGATGGAGAAACCAAAGTATTCCACGACAAAACCAAATTCACACATTATCTCTCCACGAATCCAGCCCTTCAAAGGATAATAACAGAAAAAAACCAATACAAGGACAGGAACCACGCCCTAGAAACAACAAGAAGGTAATCCCTCAACAAACCTAAAAGAAGACAGCCACAAGAACAAAATGCCAACTTTAACATCAAAAATAACAGGAAACAACAATTACTTTTCCTTAATATCTCTTAATATCAATGGACTCAACTCCCCGATAAAAAGACATAGACTAACAAACTGGCTACACAAACAAGACCCAACATTTTGCTGCTTACAGGAAACTCATCTCAGAGAAAAGGATAGACACTACCTCAGAATGAAAGGCTGGAAAACAATTTTCCAAGCAAATGGCATGAAGAAACAAGCTGGAGTAGCCATTCTAATATCTGATAAGATTGACTTCCAACCCAAAGTCATTAAAAAAGACAGGGAGGGACACTTCATACTCATCAAAGGTAAAATCCTCCAAGAGGAACTATCAATCCTGAATATCTATGCTCCAAATACAAAGGCAGCCACATTCATTAAAGAAACTTTAGTAAAGCTCAAAGCACACATTGCACCTCATACAATAATAGTGGGAGACTTCAACACACCACTTTCACCAATGGACAGATCATGGAAACAGAAACTAAACAGGGACACAGTGAAACTAACAGAAATTATGAATCAAATGGATCTGGCAGATATCTACAGAACATTCTATCCTAAAACAAAAGGATATACCTTCTTCTCAGCACCTCATGGTACCTTCTCCAAAATTGACCACATAATTGGTCACAAAACAGGCCTCAACAGATATAAAAATATTGAAATTGTCCCATGCATCCTATCAGATCACCATGGACTAAGGCTGATCTTCAATAACAAAATAAATAATAGAAAGCCAACCTTCACGTGGAAACTGAACAACACTCTTCTCAATGATACCTTGGTCAAGGAAGGAATAAAGAAAGAAATTAAGGACTTTTTAGAGTTCAATGAAAATGAAGCCACAACATACCCAAACTTATGGGACGCAATGAAAGCATTTTTAAGAGGAAAACTCATAGCTCTGAGTGCCTCCAAAAGGAAACTAGAGAGAGCACACATTAGCAGCTTGACAACACACCTAAAAGCACTAGAACAAAAGGAAGCAAATTCACCCAAGAGGAGTAGACGGCAGGAAATAATCAAACTCAGGGGTGAAATCAACCAAGTGGAAACAAGAAAAACTATTCAAAGAATCAACCAATCAAGGAGCTGGTTCTTTGAGAAAATCAACAAGATAGATAAACCCTTAGCCAGACTCACTAGAGGGCACAGGGAAAGCATCCTAATTAACAAAATCAGAAATGAAAAAGGAGACATAACAACAGATCCTGAAGACATCCAAAACACCATCAGATCCTTCTACCAAAGGCTATACTCAACAAAACTGGAGAACCTGGATGAAATGGACAAGTTCCTAGACAGATACCAGGTACCAAAGCTGAATCAAGATCAGGTTAATGATCTAAACAGCCCTATATCCCCCAAAGAAATAGAAGCAGTCATTAATAGTCTCCCAACTAAAAAAAGCCCAGGACCAGATGGGTTTAGTGCAGAGTTCTATCAGACCTTCAAAGAAGATCTAATCCCAGTTCTTCACAAACTATTCCACAAAATAGAAACAGAAGGTACTCTACCCAACTCATTCTATGAAGCCACAATTACTCTGATACCTAAACCACAAAAAGACCCAACAAAGATAGAAAACTTCAGACCAATATCCCTTATGAATATTGATGCAAAAATCCTCAATAAAGTTCTTGCTAACCGAATCCAAGAACACATCAAAACAATCATCCATCCTGACCAAGTAGGTTTCATCCCAGGGATGCAGGGATGGTTCAATATACGGAAATCCATCAACGTAATCCAGTATATAAACAAACTCAAAGACAAAAACCACATGGTCATCTCCTTAGATGCGGAAAAAGCATTTGACAAGATCCAACACCCATTCATGATAAAAGTCTTGGAAAGATCAGGAATTCAAGGCCCATACCTAAACATGATAAAAGCAATCTACAGCAAACCAGTAGCCAACATCAAAGTAAATGGTGAGAAGCTTGAAGCAATCCCTCTAAAATCAGGGACTAGACAAGGCTGTCCACTTTCTCCATACCTATTCAACATTGTACTTGAAGTCCTAGCCAGAGCAATTCGACAACAAAAGGAGATCAAAGGGATACAAATTGGAAAAGATGAAGTCAAAATATCACTTTTTGCAGATGATATGATAGTATATATAAGTGACCCTAAAAATTCCACCAGAGAACTCCTAAGCCTGATAAACAGCTTCGGTGAAGTAGCTGGATATAAAATTAACTCAAACAAATCAATGGCCTTTCTCTACACAAAGAATAAACAGGCTGAGAAAGAAATTAGGGAAACAACACCCTTCTCAATAGTCACAAATAATATAAAATATCTTGGCGTGACTCTAACTAAGGAAGTGAAAGATCTGTATAATAAAAACTTCAAGTCTCTGAAGAAAGAAATTATAGAAGATCTCAGAAGATGGAAAGATCTCCCATGCTCATGGATTGGCAGGATCAACATTGTAAAAATGGCTATCTTGCCAAAAGCAATCTACAGATTCAATGCAATCCCCATCAAAATTCCAAATCAATTCTTCAACGAATTAGAAAGTGCAATCTGCAAATTCATCTGGAATAACAAAAAACCTAGGATAGCAAAAACTCTCCTCAAGGATAAAAGAACCTCTGGTGGAATCACCATGCCGGACCTAAAGCTCTACTACAGAGCAATTGTGATAAAAACTGCATGGTACTGGTATAGTGACAGACAAATAGACCAATGGAATAGAATTGAAGACCCAGAAATGAATCCACACACCTATGGTCACTTGATCTTCGACAAGGGAGCTAAAAACATCCAGTGGAAGAAAGACAGCATTTTCAACAAATGGTGCTGGCACAACTGGTTGTTAACATGTAGAAGAATGCGAATCGATCCATTCCTATCTCCTTGTACTAAGGTCAAGTCTAAGTGGATCAAGGAACTTCACATAAAACCAGAGACACTGAAACTTATAGAGGAGAAAGTGGGGAAAAGCCTTGAAGATATGGGCACAGGGGAAAAATTCCTGAATAGAACAGTAATGGCTTGTGCTGTAAGATCGAGAATTGACAAGTGGGACCTCATGAAACTACAAAGCTTCTGCAAGGCTAAAGACACCATCAATAAGACAAAAAAACCACCAACAGATTGGGAAAGGATCTTCACCTATCCTAAATCAGATAAGGGACTAATATCCAATATATATAAAGAACTCAAGAAGGTGGACTCCAGAAAGTCAAATAACCCCATTAAAAAATGGGGCTCAGAACTGAACAAAGAATTCTCACCTGAGGAATACCGAATGGCAGAGAAGCACCTGAAAAAATGCTCAACATCCTTAATCATCAGGGAAATGCAAATCAAAACAACCCTGAGATTCCACCTCACACCAGTCAGAATGGCTAAGATCAAAAATTCAGGTGACAGCAGATGCTGGCGAGGATGTGGAGAAAGTGGAACACTCCTCCATTGTTGGTGGGATTGCAAGCTTGTACAACCACTCTGGAAATCAGTCTGGCGGTTCCTCAGAAAATTGGACATAGTACTACCGGAGGATCCAGCAATACCTCTCCTGGGCATATATCCAGAAGATGTCCCAACCGGTAAAAAGGACACATGCTCCACTATGTTCATAGCAGCCCTATTTATAATAGCCAGAAGCTGGAAAGAACCCAGATGTCCCTCAACAGAGGAATGGATACAGAAATTATGGTACATTTACACAATGGAGTACTACTCAGCTATTAAAAAGCATGAATTTATGAAATTCCTAGCCAAATGGATGGACCTGGAGGGCATCATCTTGAGTGAAGTAACACAATCACAAAAGATCTCACACAATATGTATTCATTGATAAGTGGATATTAGCCCAAAACTTAGGATACCCAAGATATAAGATACAATTTGATAAACGCATGAAACTCAAGAAGAATGAAGACCAAAGTGTGGACATTGTGCACCTTCTTAGAATTGGGAACAAAACACCCAGGGAAGGAGTTACAGAGACAAAGTTCGTAGCTGTGATGAAAGGATGGACCATTTAGAGACTGCTGTATCCAGGGATATGTCCCATAATCAGCTTCTAAACGCTGGCACCATTGCATACACTAGTAAGATCTTGCTGAAAGGACCCAAATATAGCTGTCTCTTGTGAGACGATGCCGGGGCCTAGCAAACACAGGAGTGGATGTTCACAGTCAGCTATTGGATGTATCACAGGGCTCCCAATGGAGAAGCTAGAGAAAGTACCCAAGGAGCTAAAGGGATCTGCAACCCTATTGTTGGAACAACATGATGTACTAACCAGAACCCTGGAGCTCTTGTCTCTAGCTGCATATGTATCGAAAGATGGCCTAGTCGGCCATCACTGGAAAGAGAGGCCCATTGGACTTGCAAACTTTATATGCCCCAATATAGGGGAATGCCAGGGCCAAAAGAATGGGAATGGGTGGGTAGGGAAGCGGGGGGCGCTATGGGGGACTTTTGGGATAGTATTGGAAATGTAATTGAGGAAAATATGTAATAAAAATATTAAAAAAAAAAATCTCTTGTCAGCACAGAAACCTGGCCCAAAGGCTCTTAAGCTGGCAATCAGCGTCAAAGAATGAGAAACTAACTCTTGGTGCCTCTGCAGCTTTTTAGACTGAGAGGTTCAGGCATGCCTTCCCGGAGAGGCTGGCCTTGCAGGTAGTCTTAAAGATTTAAAGTCACATTAGACACCAGCAGTTCCTATGATTCTGGTGCTCAGTGAGGCAGGAAAGATGGTCTACTGACTTAAGTTTTACAGTACCCAGTCCCAGGACCAGAAGGCTGGGGACACAGAGCCATCTTTTCGTGTGCTGGTCAGCTACTGGCTGGTACATGTGGTTTGAGAGTCACACATCCTGGACTGAGTGAGTTCAGAGATTCTTCAAGTTGCTAACAGGAAACTGTGGCGAGCAAAAGCCACCTGACGCTCTCTCAGCAGCTCTGACATAGTCTGGATATGAAGGCTCACAAAAACCTAATACTTGTAGTATGAGCCATGGAAGGGCCGCAGGAGGACACACAGTATAGCTAGAACAGAGTTTGGGCTGAAGTTCAACCTCATGGAGGAAGAAATCGGTTATCTCAAAGGAGATTCTCCATCTTCCCATGACTGCACTGAAGGGTTAGACCTAGAAAGAAAACTCCATGCAAAAATGTATGGCACCAGGGGCCAGCGAGGTGGCTCATCAGGGCACATGCCACCAACCCAGACAACTTGTGTCTAAGCCCTGGGACTGACATGGTAGAAGGAGAGAAAGAGAAGTGACTTCCACAAGTTGTCCTCTGGTCTCCACATGCACGCTGTGGCACATGTGTTCATACATGTGCACGCATACACACTAAATAAATAAAAGTAATCAGAAACAGCCTGGCACAGGGCAACATTTCACTGTGTATGGAGCCAAGATAAATCCAGAGACGTGTTCCCATATGGTGACTGGCATGCGCTTCTCTATGGGTCTGTCATAGTGGGATTTTAAACTGTGATTTTGTGTCGTGTAAAGGGACTTGGATCTTCTCCTTTGTAAATTAGATTATGAATTCTTCAAAAAGAATTTTACACTTGCAGCTGGTGGTACCATTCTAGAGAACAGACACTGTGGAAATTTAGCCCATTTCCTACCCTAACCAGCATTGGCTACATTTTTCTTAGAGAAGACCTGGAACTCACTTTTGCTTGCTTGCTTGCTTGCTTGCTTCCTTCCTTTTCTCCTTTTTAAAAAAATATTTATTTACTTTTTTTATTGTCTGCATGTAGGTATGTGCACCATGTACATGCCTCGTGTCTGAGGTTATCAGAAGAGGGTATCAGAGCCCCTGGAACTGGAGTTACAGATGGTTGTGGGCAACCACGTGGGTTCTAGGAACTAAGCCTAGGACTTCTGTAAGACTAACCAGTACTCTTGACTGCTGAGCTATCGCTTCATCCCAAGGTACAGGTCTTCACAGAGGTAATCCAGGCTCTTGGTGGTCCCCTGTCACCTCTGTGAGCTAGCTATTCATTCTCCTCAGCACACACTGTGCCCTTTGCTGATTTCTGGAGGGTGCTGGGCATGTGCCGAGCCTCAGAGCTGCCTACTCAACCCATGGTACTCCCTTGCAGCCCACTGGTTGGTCTGCACCCTCAGCTCTGCTCAAGGTCACTTCAGTGGTGGCAACCCTGCCTCCCTATTGACAGCCTCCCTGGTGGAGGTCATGCCTTTCAAATTTGAGTTAACACTTGTCAGAGCCCTCTGCTGGTTGGGACCCACCAAGGTCAGGGTCCACAGACTGCCATCTTTGTAACCCTTTGGATCTGTGGCTTAGATCTTGACCTTGAAGTAGAAAAAATAAAAACAAGCAAAGACACAAAACAAAACCAAGTGAGCAACAACAGAATGGATTGGAGATAACGGAGCGAGGAGAGAAAGCTGCTCACCTTCAGATGCTGGTGAGCATCTGGTAGCATAAACCTACAATTGCAGGTACTTGGGGGCTTGAGGATAGCCTGGGCTATGTAGCAAGACCTTGTCTCAAGAAAAAGCAATTAGGACTAGAAATATAGCTTAGTTTCAGAACACTTATCTAGAATAACAAAGTCATGGTTCCATCCAAGTTCTGCAAATCAATCCATCCATCCGTCAATCAAAGCATTAGCTATAATTTGGGACCAAAAGATGGCAGGTTCCAACGTTAGAAAAACACCCCTGGAGGTAGAGATTGCAACCCCAGTAGTGCTCCTGAGCCACGAGGTGATCAAATTGTCTTATGAGTCATGTCACATCATGGACTTGAGGTTGGATGGCTGCAAAATGAACCCGAATCAGTGACCTTTATCCCCACCCTAGCCACTTAACTTCAGAATAGGAAATTGACTGCTCTATGTTCATTGGCTTCCATCATTGCCATAAGAAAGGCCTGTGTTCCATCATTGCCATAAGAAAGACTTACTTGTCACTCTAATGATGGCCAAAGAGCAAAATGGCCTGTTCCTTATGAGGAAGAGTGAGTCGAGAGCCATCATTGAGTGGAGAAAGTGCTATACACAAATAGAACATGGGAGCTGAGTGTTGACGTCATCAGAGGAGTCCCACCGAGGCTGGAAAAGTCGTGATCTGACCACATGAAATCCTGCTTCATCTAAATGGCCCCTACACTGTGGAGTTCTGCCAAACACACTCACCAACTCTGAAGAGGTGGGACTGTGAGGCAATGGGACTGTGATCTCAGTGACTGTAGTGAAAGTCATACCAATGGCTGTACAATTTAAACATATAAAATATAAGTGAGGCCGGGCGTGGTGGCGCACGCCTTTAATCCCAGCACTCGGGAGGCAGAGGCAGGCGGATTTCTGAGTTCAAGGCCAGCCTGGTCTACAAAGTGAGTTCCAGGACAGCCAGGGCTATACAGAGAAACCCTGTCTCGAAAAACCAAAAAAAAAAAAAAAAAAAAAAAAAAAAAAGTGATTTTTCATGTTGTCAGTGTAGGCGTCTAGACCTTGCATGGTAAGACCTTTAATATCAGCTGATTGCATGGGATGTTGGGGAGGGGATAAGCGCAGGGTTTTCAGCTGTGACATCACTGGAATAAACTTCTGAATCCCCATGTGTCTGTCTAGAGGTGACATCTAGTGGGTGACTGTATCCTGGTGTGAGTTCTAAGGAGCGAGTCTCTTTACCACCTCAGAGGTTAGATTTAACTGTTGGTCACATGTCAGCAATGACACATATTACACAGACAGATTCTGCAGTCAGAACCAACATGCTTTTCTTTTCTTCTTTTTTTTTTTTCCTTTGGTTTTTCGAGATAGGGTTTCTCTGTGTAGCCCTGGCTGTCCTGGCACTCACTTTGTAGACCAGGCTGGCCTCGAACTCAGAAATCCGCCTGCCTCTGCCTCCCAAGTGCTGGGATTAAAGGCGTGCGCCACCACGTCCGGCCCGACCTGCTTTTCTTATATCTTCGTCCCTCCCTCCCTCCATCCCTTCCTCAGCTGCTCAGGGGCTCAGGATTGAAGCCAGGGCTCTACCTATATTAGGCAAACACTATCCCACTGCTCCTGGTATTACAGGCTTATGCTACCAACTCCAGATGATGCAGTGCTAGAGATTGAATCTAGGGCTTCATTCATGCTGAGTAAGTACACTCCAACTGAGCTACATCCCCAAACCGTCATGCTATCTGTGGTCTCTAGACTATGGTAGAATGTCGTCATGCTATCTGTAGTCTCTAGACTATGGTAGAATGTCGTCATGCTATCTGTAGTCTCTAGGCTATGGTAGAATGTCGTCATGCTATCTGTGGTCTCTAGACTATGGTAGAATGTCTTTTCCAGAGTTGCCTGCATGCTACCTTGCTCCCCAGGTGCCTTTCTTCCATTTGACTTGGCCGTTCCTCCATCAAGAGGGAGAATCATGTCTTTGTTTAGGGCCTGGCCTTTGGTAACTTGCTTGGGTAATGGAACACATTGGAAGTCACATTCAGGGACCTCTTGGCTAGGTCATAGACAGTCTCTAAGTTTCTTTCTTTCTTCCTTCCTTTCTTTCTTTCTTTCTTTCTTTCTTTCTTTCTTTCTTTCTTTCTTTCTTTCTTTCTTTCTTTCTTTCTTTCTTCCTTCCTTCCTTCCTTCCTTCCTTCCTTCCTTCCTTCCTTCCTTCCTTCCTTCCTTTCTTTCTTTCTTTCTTTCTTTCTTTCTTTCTTTCTTTCTTTCTTTCTTTTTTCGAGACAGGGTTTCTCTGTATAGCTCTGGCTGTCCTGGAACTCACTTTGTAGACCAGGCTGGCCTTGAACTCAGAAATCTGCCTGACTCTGCCTCCTGAGCGCTGGGATTAAAGCCACCACGCCCGGCATCTCTAAGTTTCTGATGGGGGTCTTGGGAACTCCTCAGTGCCATGATATAATGCCAAGTAGGTAAAGGCATTAGCTTTGAAGAAACGGAGGAAGAAGGCAGCTGGATTTGGGCAACAGTGTTTGCAGATGGTCAGAACACCCCTTTATGGTTCAACATCCTTGAAGCTGCAGTTAGGTTGTTCCCAATATGTCAGAAACTAACATTCAGGTCATTGGCCTACACATGTGTACCACAGAGGATCTCCATTATAATATCACTTGCATTGTGGTTTTGACACCTATCCCCCTTTGTGAGGCTCATGGGAAGAAATGCCCTAAAAAGGAGATCTGGTCTGTGGTGGGTTGAATGAGAACTGCCCCATAGGTTCATATATTTGAATGCTTAGGGAGTGGCACTATTTGAAAGGATGAAGAGGTGTGGCCTTACTGAGCATGGGCTTTGAGGTTTCAAAAATCCAAGCCAACCTAAGTGGCTTTCTCTTCCTACTGCCTGTGGATCCAGATATAGAACTCTCAACTACTTCACCATGACTTCCTGTGTGCCACCATGCTCCCACACTGTGATGTTACTGGACTAAACCTCTGAAACTAAGCAAGCTTCAATTACATGTTTTCCTTAATAAGAATTGCTGTGGCCATGGTGCCTCTTCACAACAATAGAACACTGACTAAGACATGATCCATCACAAATATTCATAAACACTTAAAAGTATCCACAAATCCTCCCAGCATTGGGGCAGCCTCTCTTGCTTTGCTTTGCTAAGTAAACTTCTGTCTCTTGGATCACATTGTCTTTTTCAAGAAGACAAGAGCGGAGAGACTACTGTAATAATACAGAAAGCCAAGGCAGATGGCCATGGTTGGTGTCTTGGTTAGGGTTTTACTGCTATGAACAGACACCATGACCAAGACAACTCTTATAATTTAATTGGGACTGGCTTACAGGTTCAAAGGTTCAGTCCATTATCATCAAGGTGGGAGCATGGCAGTGTCCAGGCAGGCATGGTGCAGGAGGAGCTAAGAATTCTGTGTCATTATCTGAAGGCTGTTAGGAGAAGACTGGCTCCCATGTGGTTAGGAGGAGGGTCTCACTGCCCAACCCCACAGTGATACACTTCCTCCAACAAGGTCACACCTACTCCAACAAGGTCATATCTCCTAATAGTGCTACTCCATGGGCCAAGCATATTCAAACCACCACACTTGGGTACATGGATCTCCAGCTGCTGCTGTGCTCTTGTTGATGGTGACATGAATGTTCTGTATTGTGTGTCTAGCCTAGGTGACTTTTCTAGGTGACAGCAGTTCTAGTGGACACCAGATCATAACCAGGAGAGATGACCCAAGAGAGAACCAAGCAGCTGAGCCTAGCCCGCCATTGGAACTTTGAGGAATTGACAAGTCACTGCTTGAAATCACCAAATGGTGGGGGCCTTTGTGCACAACATGGATAGCCAAAACAACATCTGAGATTTACACACACACACACACACACACACACTTTTTTTTTTTTTACCGTGCAAATTCAATGCCAAATGCCGTGCGGGTCTCTGTCCCTCCTCTCTGCTCAATGTGGCTGGCGGCTTCCACCACGTCTTTTACAGACCTGTAGTCATTAAGGTGGAACTCATGGACGGCATCTTCTCCATACTGGACTATTCCGACCTGCGAATCAGAGCAGAGGGCAGCAGAACCCTGAAGCTCAGAACTCCACTCTCGAGGTGGATAAAGAGCCACTCTTCCTACCCTTCCGATGGCACAAGGGAAATGGGCTGTTCTGGGAATGGCTTGATGGGACAAACCCAGGGCACAGGTCCAAAGGGACCTGGTGATGAAAGGGCTATCAGGGTGCTGGGAGTGGTGCTGACCCTGGGGGCAGAAGCTGGTGGACCCCTAGAGCTCTCTGGCCAGTCAGCCTAACTGAACCAGTGAACTCCAGGTTCAGTGAGAGACCCAGCCTCAAAACATGCAGGGAACAACTGAGGAAGACAGCGGACATCAACCTCTTGACTTCTATACACACATGTATACATGTTTGCATGCATACATGTACATATCCACATGAACACATACATGTATTCCTATACATCCAAGCTTCACTCCAACCCTGATCCATGTCCCCACTCCCTAGAATTTATCAGGGGCAGTATGTGGGGAGGACCATAGAGCGGTTGATTAAACTCTTTAGCAGTGGTTCTCAACCTTCCTAATGCTGTGATCCTTTTACCGTTCCTCATGTTGTGGTGGCCCCCAACCAAAAAATTCTTTCTGTTGCTACTTTATAACTGTGATTTTGCTACTGTTGTGAATGGTGATGTAAAGATCTGATATGCAGGATATCTGATATGTGACCCCGGGAAGGAGTCATTTAGTCTCCAGAGGGTGGAGGTCCTGAAACTTGGACCAGAAGAGGTCTGACATTTTCAAAGTGGATAATGCTGCAGTACTATTGACTTCAGAATAAACACTGAGCCATAGAAACTGGTATCAGGGACTCAGAGATGCTGCGTTACTGTTGAGTGGGTTCACGAAGTTTACTGGGTCCAAGAACCCTTTGAATGCTGGGTATTTACCTCTGTACCAAAAGATGGTCTTCTGGTGGGAGGGGGCTTGCCACTGCAGGAGTTTGCTCCCTTTAACAGCCCTACATGTTAGAAAGTTTCTTTAAAAAAATCTGTGTGTGTGAGTGTGTGTGTGTGGTGTGTGTGTGTATGGTATATGTGTGTGGAGTATGTGTATGTGTGTGAATGCGTGATACAGGAGAGGCTGGAGGAAACTCTCAGGTGTTATCCTCAGGAACACCATCCTCTTTTGAGACAGGGTCTGCCATTGAGCTGGTGCTTGCCAATTAGGTCAGACTGATTGGCCCCTACCTCTCAGCACTCGGATTAGAAACAAACACCACCACACCTGGCATTTTTTTTCATGGATTCGTTCTGGAAATTGGGTCACTTCTTGGGAATAGAAAGAATTCTTAGAGTTAACACCTGCTACTGTGGCATTTCTGGTCTTTGTTCCGCCCAAATACTAGGAAATAACATAGCCCTATCCAACTGTGCTTTACAGATGTGCTGACAGCTAGGGTCTACTCCAGTTCACTTCTCCACACAGTCCACATGCCTGAGTCTCCCCAGGGTCCACATGTCTGAGTCTCCTCAGCTTCTCTGCACATTCTTTCTATATTTTCTCTCCCTTTCCTGACTTATGACTCTCCAGTTGGTCATCTTCATGTGTGGAGTACCACCCTGAAGGTACCCTTGCCGTGCCCATCAGAAAAGGGCATCTAGGGCAGCAGGTCCCAGTGCTGGCTGGCCTTGCCAGCTCCTTCCCTTTCGTGGGAAGATGCTTCCCAGTGCTGTAGGACTGGCCTCTCAGGCTGTGGGTTTCAGAGGATCCTGCCCAGCAGAGGTAAGCCCTGGAGACACTCACCTGGATCTGGCCAGGGCCAATGTAGAACTTTTTGAGGATATTGATGAGGAAGTGTTGGACCTCCACCCAGGGGTAGATGCTGTTGGAGCCATCCAAGACAATGACGATGTCCATGTAAGTCTGGCACCCTAGAAGCAGGGATACAGTCGGGGCCATTAAACAACCAGTGTCTATAAAGCTCCAACATTCCTACTCATAAAGAAAGCTTTCTTCTGTGTGTATATGTCGGTATGTGCATGCATGCACTCGCATATATAGAGGTCAGACGTTAGCTTTGGGTATAATTTCTCAGGAGCCATCCACCTTATTTCTTTTTTGCAGGGTCTCTCCTTGGGGCCTGAAGCCCATTTTTTTCTCATTTTCTTATTGTAAGCTAGGTGGGCTGGCAGGAAGCCCCCAGGCATCTCTCCTGCTTGGGCTTCCCCCGTGCTGGAATTATGAGTATGCATCTCCATATCCAGCTTTTACATGGTGCTGGAGGTGGAAAGGTTGAGGTCTTGTGTGTGCACGGTAAGCACTGACCAGCTGAGCCATGTCCCCACTCCCAAGTCTCTCATATTCTCAGTGATCTTTTAGAGACCGGTGAAGGATGCTTGTTCACATCTACCGTCCTCTCCATTGAGAGTTGTCCTTGGGCTAGGCATTCATTTGAGCCATACAAGCAAGGCAGCTAGGAACATCCTGGTTCCATATTACTCCTCGGTGTGCTGTTTGAACAGGGCTGAGATCAAATCTGACCCCATCAGAGACTGAAGGTTGCCACTGCTCCTACTGGAACAGGACTCTAGAGCCATTTGCTTTATCTCCCTGGGTAGGTGGTGTCTTCCACAAGCAAGCTGGAGGAGTGGGTGTCATGGTTTATGGAGGAGTCATGGAGGAAAGGCTAGAAATGTGCACTCTGGTATTAGCCTGTGACTCCTGGCCTTGACACTCACTGGCTGTGTGACCCAAGGGCTGTCACTTGGCCCCTCTTGGTTTTCTGTGCTGTAAGAGTGGCATAACTAAGAGTTGTCATTAAGGGTTAATGAAGATGCCTCTAAAGGGCTGAGCTCAATATGTCTTAGCTGATTCTATTTTTATCTCTCTCTTTTAAAGACAAGGCCTCATGTTGCCTAGGTTATACTAGAACTCGCTCTTTAGCTAAGGATGACCTTGGACTCCTGATCCTCCTACCCAATGTTGGGATTATAGATGTGTGGCACTGTGCTTAGTATTCTCTCTCATTCTCTCTCTCTCTCTCTCTCTCTCTCTCTCTCTCTCTCTCTCTCTCTCCCCCCCCCCATCTCTGGGGGCAGAGGTCAGCCTGGGATGTTTCTCACTGAGACACTGGCTCACTGATTTGTTATCATGCTTTCTCTTTTAATTTCATTGTTTTAAAAAACGACAGCTTGTGGGGAGGGGGCTGGATATGTGGCTCAGCGGTTAAGAGCACTTGTTGCTGTTGCAGAGGATCCTGGTTCGGTTCCCAGCACCCACACAGTGGTTTGTATCATCTGTAATTCCAAGTCCATGCCCTCTTTTGGCCTTTATGGGCACCAAGTATGCACACGGTACACATACCTGCTTTCAGGCAAAACATTCATACACATAGAATAAAAATAAATAAATTTTGCTGGGTGTGGTGATGCACACCTTTAATCCCAGTATTCCCGAGGCAGAGGCGAGTGTATCTCTGTAGGTTTGAGATCAGATTGCTCTTCTAGTTTTAGGACAGCCAGGGATATGAAGAGATTCTGTCTAAAAAAAAAACCAAAACCAAAACCAAAACCAAAACTAAAAACAACCACCCAAAAATATCAATCCAAACCAACCAACCAACCAAAAACAAAAAAAACAAAACAAAACAAAACAAAAACCAAGTAGACAAAATAAAAAAATCAGTTAGGTAATCAATAAATCCAGTAAATAAAATATTTAAAAGATACCTTGGAAAGAATCCATTTGTAGGTTGGTGTGTGTGTGTGTGTGTGTGTGTGTGTGTGTGTGTGTGTATATGCATGGGTGTATGTTGACATCAGATGTCTCTCTCAATCACTCTCACTGTATTTTTTGAGACAAGGTCTCTTACTGAGCTTGGAGCTCTCCCATCTCTGCCTCCCCAGTGCTGGGGTTGCAGGCACCAAGCTCAGCTTTTGATGTGGGTGCTAGGGATGGAACTAGGCCTTCACGTTTGCATGTCAAGCACTTTGCTGACTGAGTCATCTCAGCCTTACTTAGAAACCATATAAAGGGTATCCTGCCGTATGCATTCGCCAAGTTCTAGGGGAGTGATGCTTTTGTCTAGTATACAGCATCTCAGCTAGCCACTGTGAGTCCCTGTGAGACCCTGTAATGCCCTGTGAGGCCCTGTGAGGCCCTGTGAGGCCCTGTGATACCCTGTGAGGCTCTGTGATGCCCCACTCCCTGAGAAACTCCACATGCCTTGACCTTCCCCGTGTCATCGAACTGCCTCTAGGGATGCTGTATAAATAGATGTTTTGCCCTTTCTCTGCCCTGGCAGCCAGTGTTGAGGGGAGGCTGCCTGAGCCAGAGGTGCTAATCCCCTTGCTCTCCATAAGTAAGCAACAGCTGCTTGCTGAGGGTGTTTAGCTCAGAGGAAATGGTGAGGCTCAGAGCCAAGAAGTCTGGGCTTCCAGCTCCCCAAGTTTGCTTGTGAGGGATGGGGAGGTTTTGTGTCCACGAGGCTCTGGGCAAGCTGCCCAGGAGAGCTGATTTGGTGGAGCCACCACCCAGGTTACTCCTGTTCTCGCTGGCTCTCCACTCATGGGCTCTCCCACTGCAGGATGTCAAGAAACTGTAGGCTAAATCAATGATGCCCCAGCCTGGCCTGTTGTACATGGTGACCTGGCAGCCCCCCTTCCCTCCACTCCCCAGCATGCTCAAGATTCTACAGGAATCCTACACAGATACCAGGATGGATGGCTTTCATAAGTTTAGCTAACTTGTTACCAGCTGTCACACTGTGGGGGAGGACAACCTGGGAGGAGGCCTTTATAGAGGACCAGCTAGAAGTGACTCCTCTCAGATCATCCAGAGGGGTACAGCAGTAATGGACGACATGCTGCTCTGTAGGTACATGATAGTGGCGAGCAGAGCCCTAAGCCTCCTCCCTGGGCTCCCTCAGTACAGCTGGTGCCTTTAAGGTACTCACTCTGAAGTGCCGGAGCTACTGTCTTAGAGAATCTGAAGTTGGAGTTGACCCGTGAGCACATGCCAGTGGTGTAGTAGGAGCTTCCACACTCGTGCGACCAGAGAGGGCTGCAGGCCTGTGAGACAGCACAGCACAGAGCCCAGTCACAGGGCTTCAGACAGGGTGGGGCCTCACCCTCCAGGACCCAAGGGAGACTTCTTTATCTGAGTACTGGCATTCCTACTGTGTGAGGTCTGAGTCTCACTGAACTCTCTCTTGCTGCAGTACCCTGGGCTTCAGGTATAGTGGGGAACAGTGGAACCCAGATTCCTGTCTGTTCTCCATGCTGTCATCTGGGGTCCACCCCATATACCCAGTAGGACCTGAGGAAGCCTTTCATCTGCAGGAATGGACCTTCCACGACTCGCTAGGGTGCTTCTTGTCTGTAAAGGCCCTCATTGGGCAAATTTCCAGGCTTTGGGGCCCCATTAATGACACTTTACTAGAAGAAGAAGAAGAAGAAGAAGAAGAAGAAGAAGAAGAAGAAGAAGAAGAAGAAGAAGAAGAAGAAGAAGAAGAAGAAGAAGAAGGAGAAGAAGAAGAAGGAGGAAGAGGAGGAGGAGGAGGAGGAGGAGGAGGTGGTGGAGGAGGAGGAGGAGGAGAAGGAGGAGGAGGAGGAGGAGGAGAAGGAGGAGAAGGAGAAGAAGGAGAAGAAGAAGAAGAAGAAGAAGAAGAAGAAGAAGAAGAAGAAGAAGAAGAAGAAGAAGAAGAAGAAGAAGAAGAAGAAGAAGAAAGAATGCTTTTGCTCGTGAAATTTGCTGCCAAAACCACTGGGTCAGGCCCTTGGCCAAGAGCCAAAGATGGATTTCCCTGGAAGGCAAGGCCACTGAGAAGGGAGCCCAGCTCCCAAGCCACTCCCAGGAACAGACACAAAAAGGCTCAATCCTTTTTACCTTTCTGGACTATCCACTGAAGCAAAGGGCTCAGCCAACAGGAAGGCCACACCCATCAGGACCTGTCCCTGTTGGTCTGCAGGGATGGACCATGTGGAGGGTGGAGGGAGCAGTCATGCATAGGATGCACAGAAGCGTGTGTGTGTGTGTGTGTGTGTGTGTGTGTGTGTGGCTGTGCAGGCAGCACGGCTGGGGACGGCAGTGGGGCTGGTGCCCTTACCAGGAAGCTGTTGTCCTTGGGGTTGGTGGCAAGGCTCAGGCCGAGGCGCATGTTGTCCTTCCTCTCAGACACATTGGACAAAGTGACCCTGCCTGGAACAGAGGCAAGATGCTCAAGCCACACCCGCTCTGGCTTGTCCTCTGCCCAGAGTGTGCTGTGGCGAGTCACTTGAGGGGAGCCCATACCCTCTCGCATGCCTGGAGGGCAGCACAGATCTTCCATAGACATGTCCTGATACTTTCCTCAAAACTTCCTCACACCGCAGCCCACACAGTCCGAGGAACTTCGCAAGGTCACACAACAAGTCCACAGCACAGCCTTCACCTTTTTGTCCAGGGCTCTGCCTTCTCTAGCCAGCTGACTGTACCCTGGATATACCATGGCACCCATAGAGGTGGCTTTCTCTGTGCAAGGACCTACCCACCCAGGGTACCTACCTACCCCTCCCAGCAACACTTACCATCTGAGGTTCAGTCATCCAACACCCCTTCTCTAAACACCTGCCCCCCCTGCCACGTGCTGAGGATCCTTCCCAGGTAGCCACCCTATGCAGCTGGTGTCCTCACAGCTGTGGTGGGAATAGGTGGTTCTGTGGCAGGCAGGTTAGAAACTATGGGATGATGACATAGCTCATCAGGACACTGAAGGGATGGAAAAGAGCTTGGATTCCCCAGCAGCAAAGGATGTGCTCATGCACATGTGCACATGAATGTATGTGCATGCACATGTGTGTGTATGTATTTGTATGTGCATGTGTGTGTATATGTGCATGTGTACTTGTGTTTATGTGCATGTGTATAATTGTGTATGTGTAAGTGTGTGTACGTGTGCATGTATGTACATGTGTATGTGTGTAGGTGCATGTGTACAAGTATTAGGAGGCAAGGAGTAGAGAGACTGGAATGTGTCAGTCCTAAGCTGCTGTAGGGACACCTGTGTCCCTTGCAGTGGGCTTTGGGATTCTACAACCCAAGATAATCTACACTGTGCTGTGCTGAGTACTGCAGTTTGAAGAGTGGCCTTGTCTCCAGAGAACTGGTCAGCAAGGCTGGGAGCAGGCCAGGACCAGAACACAGGTGACCACGACAGCTATGCTGCCAGGATAGACTAGAGTGAGGGTGGAGGCAGGGTAGCTGTTAGGTCCTTTCTTCTCTCCCACTTCTCTCAGGAGGTGTGGTTTTGTTGTTGTTTGTTTGTTTGTTGTTTTTTGGATAGGGTCTGATGTTGCCCAGGGTGGCCTAGAAATTGTGTAACCAAGTTTGGCCTTGCCCTCTGTTCCTTCTATCTCTATCTCACGAGAGCTAGGATTACAGATGCACCCTCAGTTCTTAGATGCTAGAGATGAAAGCCAGGCTTTTGCACACTAGGCAAGCACGGTGCAAATGGAGTCACACTCCCAGCCAGCTACTCAGTGCCCTGTAAGGGTGCAGATCAGATCTAGAATAGGTCCTAGGGAGTCATTGAGTCAAAATCTGAGGTTCAGAGACAGAGAGAAGTTTCTCAAGGACACACAGCTGGAAGGGAGGCTCTCCTGGGTCTGTTTCAGTCGTCTGTGCCTAAGGGAGGGGCTGATGGGGGACTTAAGTCACCAGCCAGACTCCTTTCCCCTGTGTTCTCACTGAAGCTTAGGCCCCAGCAGTGCTGGGGTTTGGATTCTTCACCCATGTGGTTCGTGAGAGCCTCTGGCATCATGCGACAGATTTTGGTGACCCTGGGAATCCAACGTCTTTGGGATTTCTCTTGGACAATGGCTTTTCCCTCCATCTGTTTGTCTCTAGAACTACAGCCTGTTACGGGCTGACTGCCCTACCGAAACCCTCCTCCCTGGATCCTCAGGTAATTTTCTAGGGCAGGAGACCTTGCTGGAGGAGGGAAAAAAAGGCCTGGAAAGGACACTCTTCCAGGAAAGGCCCGAGAATTATGGCTTTGTGGCCCATGTAGGATTTTTCTTCCTTTTGTGGGCGAAGACAAACCACAGTCTCTCTGCCCTTTAGGAAAAGATGGAAGCATTAAGCAGAGTGGAGCTGTGTGTGTGTGTGTGTGTGTGTGTGTGTGTATGTGTGTGTGTGTGTCCAGCATCTCTCTTGGTCTCTGCTCTAGCACAGAGGCTGGCGAGTGCTTCCATGAGGAAAATGAGGAAAAGCCTTCACGTGGGCACGGCACTGCACAGCAGCTGCAGGGCGGACATGCCGAGTGGCTTGAGATCTTAGCATACTGCCCACTAGCTGGGTGGTTCTGGGCACGTCCCCTTGCTTCCTTCTGCTGTCACTTCCTCATCTGTTGGGTGGTCCAGTCTCACTCATGTGTGGTGGGAACTGGATGGGCAGGGATGCCTAGAAGGTTGTGATGGTGCCTAGCCCTGTGGATGCTGCTGACCATATACACGGGTCTGGCTGCCGACGATCCTGTTTCAAGATCAGAAACAAGAACACACTTGTTCCAAGGAGACAGAAAAGCCCTAAGCACATGGTCAGTGGTTAGGTTAGGAAGATAGACAGCATGGGACACTGGAGGCTCGGCATTGAATTGGGGTTAACTTCTGAGAAGCAGTGAGCTGTGTGACTGAAAGAAAGATGCCTCATCTCTCAGGCCTCAGGTTCTCTCCACCCCCACCCCACCCCTTTCTGTCTCTGTCTCCCTCTTTCTTTATGTATGTGTGCATGTAGGCGTCAGAGGACAACCTTGGGTGTCTTCCCATTGCCTATCTTTCTCTTGGTGGCCTGGACGTTGTCATGCTTGCTAGGCTGGCTAGCCAATGAGTCCCGGGGATATGCCCATCTCAGTCTCCCAATCACCAGGACCACAAGGATGTACTCCCATGTCTGGATTTTGTTTTCAGATGTGGATTTTAGAGTTTGGACTTTGGTCCTCGAGCTTGCAAGGCAAGTACCAGCTTCCTTGCTTGCAGTGTGAGCATAGTGATGCATCTCGCTGGACAGCAGGGAAGAGGCAGGTGAGTGCAAATGTAGACACTCATCAGAGTCTGCTCTGTATGTAACATGGGATGAGATGAACCACATGACTATGAACATGGGAGTGTGCCAGACCCTGCTCTGTACCTGAGTTAAGAAGAGGCCAGTGGCTGCTTACCCAGGTTGAGCTTGGTGCAGTTGCCCTGGGTTACTGGACATTTGTATACGTCTCCTGTCTTCTGATGGCCATTGGTTTCCATTGGGGCACCCACAACCAACCTGTGAAGAGAAAGGAGTCAGGTGGTTGGGGTGGCATTCCTATCCCTGGAGGCTGGCCTTCTGGTGGTAGGGGAGGCAGAGAGGAAGACAGAACAGAGTGGAGGACTTTCCTGCTGAGGGAAGCTGGGCTTTCGGTAGCGCGTTGGGGGGACTTCTTACTGAAGACTGTCAGTATCACTGCCATGGGAGAGGTGGTGCATGGGAGAAGCAGAGGGAGGCGTGGAGGTTGCAGGGCAGAGGAGCCTCGGGAGCCTCATTTCACCTCCTGGGGAAGGCCTTTGGCGGGCTCAGGGTAGATGAGATGTGTTGTTCAGGGGTCACTAAGTCTGGTTCAGGTGGACACAGCAGCTAGGGAAGGAGCCAGAGAATCTGCCTGCCTGTGCCTATGTCACCTGTCCTATGGAGGAAGGCCCTTTGCAAATGGAAATAAAGCAAGGCTCCAGTTTGACATCACCTTGAATGAGTCTGGTGGCACTATGACCAGGGAAGGTGCTTTAGGAAGGACACACAGAGGAGAGACACGAGGAGAAGAGGAGACTAGGCCACCAAAGATACCGTTGCCACAAACTGGGGGACACGGGTACCCCTGGCAACTAGAAGATCAATAAAGATTCTGCCCCAGAGCCAGAAGGGAGGCAGACTGAAGGCTGCTTTAGTTGGCCTCTGCATCTGTGGGAGACCTGTTCCTGCCATTTCAGCCACCTTGTTTATGACATAAGTCCCTGTGACCATCACCCCCTGACCTCAACTTCAACAAAGGAAGAGCACACCTTGCTCACAAACACAAATACCCAGGGAAATGAGCCACACACAGTGCAGAGAGGGAAAGCTTGGGTTGTTGGGGACACATCCATGCGAGCTGTTAGAGCAGCGCCCCCTGTGGCTGGAGAGTTCCACACTGACATGCTTCTCTGAGGGTGTCTAGATGTGCACCCCTGGCATTTATGCCTCATGCCAACCTCCAGGTGGCAGTATTATCCCAGGAGGCCACAGGAACCTGCAACCTGAGGCGACACCTAGTTGGGCAACTGCTCATCTGTCAGTGTGTGGCATTCTGGTACAACTGGAGACCCCTGGGCCTTGGGCACCTGTACCACTCTCTGCTCAAAGGTTTACAGCTAACAGTGAGCTAAGAATGATGTCCTCTAAGCTGGGGAGATAGCTGAGCAAGGGTGAGGTCCTGGGTTCGAGTCTCAACACCTACATAAAAAAAGTCAGAAATGGCAATATATACTCGTAATCCTAGCACTGGGGTGGTGGGGTGAAGAGGAGTGGATCTCTGGGGCTCAGTGGCCAGGCGTCTAGCCTAGTTGGCAAGTTCCAAGTCAGTGACAGACTGCCTTCAAAACACAATGTAGATAGATGGTACCTAGGAAAAGCACCAGGGGTGATCTCGGGACTCTACACACATGCACAAGTGCTCAAGTAACCATCCATAGATGTGGACACACACACACACACACATGCACATACAGACACAGATACACAGACAGACAGACAGACAGACAGACAGACAGACAGACTGTCTGTCTTCTTGGAAGCAGTGTGTTGTCATGGGAATGGACACAAACACAAACAGACACACACACACACACACACACACACACACACACACACACACACACACACTCAATACCTTCTTAGAGGCAGTGTGTTGTCATGGGATGGGTACCCCAGCTCACCACAGTGAAGCTGACTGACAGACCCCGAGAGCTGTAGAATACCCAGGAATGGGATAAAGGAGTCAGGGAGTCTCCTGACCCAGCTCTTACAGAGCTGCCCACCACGCTGCTTCTGCTCTGGACAGCAGCGTCTCCTCGTGGCTGGGCAATTCCACCTCTGGGCTGTCAGGAAAAGTTACCAGGCTGAATTGGGGCTTGACCAAGCAGCAGTGTTGTTAGAAAGGAAATGTGTGAAATAAGAGTCGAGATTTCTCCCCAGGGAGCCAGATAATGACAGCCTCTAAATATAGCCCCTTATTAGGTGTGCCTGTGTCTGACTGGCAGGGGTTAATTGGGCCTATAAAATCTGTTTGTCTAGACAACTTTTGACTACTTAATTCTGGGACAGATTGGGTAGGCAATACTGCTCCATTCTTTCAGAGAGAGGGAGGAGGGAGGGCTTTTTAGATGGAATGCTGAAATTTCAAGGAGGACCCGCCATAGCACGTTCCAGATTAGGGCAAACACTGCTGTCTTCTGGAACAGCCATGTCCACGTGTCTTCTAGAACTCACTCCCAGCATGCCCTGGGTAGGCTCCCCATTGCACCTCTCACTTCTAAGTGGAACACTGAGGTCCAGGGTCACTTGGAGAGTCCCGATAGTGGGAGAACTTAGTTGAGAAACCCAGATCTTGCTGCGTGGTCTGGAGAAACGTAACCAACCAAACCTCAGTGTTCCTGGCTACAAAATGGGGCTAAGCACTGGCTCACTGCCAACCTCTCAGCATCTCACCTTACATAGAAGGGGGACTGTATGAGGGTAAGCTATGCCTAATGACTGGTGGCCACTAGCAGCTAGACATGTGTCCTGGCAGTGGTGAAGATGGGGCAACATGGCAGAAAATTCACTATGTCCTCATGGCCAAATCTGTAGCAAGACTGGGTTTGTGCTTTTCAAAGAACAAGAGTGTCCCTATGTCCTGTCTCCATTCTCCCCAGATCTCATTTCTCTGGGGGTTCTGGGCATATTCTGGGGATCAGGGAAGGGTTCACTGTCCCCACAGTACAGATGCAGAAATGAGACACTCAGAGGGAAGCTGACTGAGCACTTGGTTTGTGGCAAGGTTGGGACTAGAGGGCTCTTGGGACAGCTTCCTCTGTGCTGCCCCAAATGTCTTGCCAAAGAGGGAGACTGGGCCACCTCCTCTCTCTCTGGAGTCTGGGCATGACGTGTGCCTGGCGGACTTGAGGTTTGGAGGGAATGATTCAGGCTTTGAGGGGCTAACTGCTGAAGCTTGAGAAAAAGGCCACGTCATCGCCAAGAGCAGCCAAATTGCTCCTGGGGTCTGGCAGCCCCACCACCCACTGTGGCCTCAGCTTTATATGGCCATCTGCAACCTTGGAGCCCGAGGGGCTGTTTGTACTAGATACTCAATATCGTCTGGTATGGGCATCAGACAGCACGGGAAACCAGAAGGTTGCGGCAAACATGGGCCTTCCATGGCTGACGGCTGTGTGTCACCAGCTGTGGGCTCCCAACATTCTTCCTAGGGAGGTGATGGTGGGGTGCTTTGGCTGAAGGGGAGCTGGCAGCCAACATTGTAGCTGTAGGCCTTCCTCTGTGGCCACATAAGGAGGGCTATAAGGAGGGTTCTGCCAAGGGAGGACACTATAGAGAAGTCTACCTGTGGAGAGTTGGGGCTCATAGCAGGGCTTAAGTTAGGGGTGGTGTGTGTGTGTGTCTCTTTCTGTGTGTGTCTGTGTGTGCCTATGTGTGTGTGTCTGTGTGTGTGTGTCTGTGTGTGAGTGCCTATGTGTGTGTCTGTGTGTGTGACTATGTGTGTGTGTCTATGTCTCTGTGTGTGTTTCTGTCTGTGTGTGTGCCTATGTGTGTGTGTCTGTCTGTGTATGTGCCTATGTATGTATGTGTGTGTCTATATGTGTGTGTGCCTGTGTGTGTGTCTATGTCTGTGTGTGTCTTTGTGTGTGTCTATATCTGTGTGTCTTTATGTCTGTGTGTGTATGTCTGTGTTTGTGTGTGTGTGTATGCCTATGTGTGTGTGTGGATGGTGGTCGAGGAACAAAAGCTGAGGTTATCCTCTGGTTCCCACATGCATGTACACCTGCAGACACACATATGTGGGCACTGCCACCATATCCCTGTGCTGTGAGACACATGGCAGTGAGGAGTGGATTCCTGTTGCAGCTCAGGTGGTGAACAGACTATTAACACCATGTACCTTATTCCTTTTTTATTTTTAATTACCTCCCTCCTGTGTGTGTGTGTGTGTGTGTGTGTGTGTGTACATGCCATGGTGCATGTGTGGAAGTCAGAGAACAGCTTGCAGCAGTTGCTTTTCTCCTTTTATCATGCGGGTCCCAAGGATCGACCTCAGATGGCCAGGTTTTGTGGCAAGCACTTTTACCTACTCAGCCATCTCGCCTGTCCTCTTCTGTTCAGCTGAACTCCTAGAACTGTCCCCCAGCCGGTCTTAGAGAACAGAAACTCTTTTGTTTTATATATGTCCTCTTTACAACAGCTCCTTGAGAGGGAACCCCGAATTCCAGATGTTTCTGCGTACCTGGTAATGGGTGTTGAAACTACAAAAGATGGAAAAACTTCCCTGACAGCCTGGGAAGAGACATCCAGAACCCAGAGCAAGGAGGGGCTGTGTGCCAGGTAGGACAGAAGGAAACAAAGCTCTGCTAGGGCCCAGTGTCCTGCCTCTGGGCTTCTGCCCTCTGTGCCAAGTCGAGGAGGGTAGAAAGCTGGCAGGCAGGGCTATGCTCTAAATCCAGCCACATTTTTTATTGCCTGTGTCTGCCAATGCAGGTGTGAGCAGCTCAGCTCCCACACAGATGGTAGAAGCCAGAGCCCGTGAGCAGTAGTGGCTCTTGGATATCTAGGAAAGCAGAAAAGACATTCCGAGAGAGGGACCAGCCTCTGCTGGAGATCCCGAGTCTAGAGGCTGGGAGGGGTTGCTTCAGAAGGGCAGACTGTAGGCTCTGTTCTTTTCCTTGGTATTGGTAGTAACTCTCTGTAATGTTCCCCCTTTGCATCCCAGGAACCTCAATAATCAGTGATGACCCGGTCGATTTTAACGAGTCCCGTGTACATGATGGATGGACACAGGGTTGGGTTACAAAGTCAGTTTGTCCACATTGGAAGCCTGTCTAGGGGCCGCTTCAGAGCCAGGACTCCAGTTTCAGTGCTCCCTTCCCACTACAAAGACTTTAGAAGCTCACAGTGTGGACTGGGCTGGCCTTCAGAAAGCCAGATGGACTCATTTCTCCAAGGTGACCTGTGTTCTCTCCTCTCTGCATTCGTCCCTCCATCATTTGGTCCTTTGTCTACTGCCTTAGACCCCAAAACCACCCCTGGCCATCTGTCTCCCCTTTCTATCTTGCCTTCACTTTTCCTTCTGACATCAGACAGAGGCATGGTATGTGTGGGGGCTCACCAATCTAGAGAATGAAAGGGAGTCCTCCTTTAGCGAGTCTCTCTCTCTCTCTCTCTCTCTCTCTCTCTCTCTCTCTCTCTCTCTCTCTCTCTCTCTCTCTCTCTCTCTTTCATGGAAAATGTAATCTCCTCCAGTCAGTGTGAGCCTAGTAGCTAATATGTTCAAGATGGAGTGGGGGAAGTGCTGAGCACAGCAGACAGAGAGCCTGAGGCATGGGGGCTTAGAGCTGCAGGGCTGTGTGTGTGTGTGTGTGTGTGTGTGTGTGTGTATGTGCGCGCGCGCGTGCGAGCATGCGTGTTCAGGGAGAGCCTACCCTAGGCTGCCAGAACTGGGGAGAGCATCAGGGGTTTGTGCCCACCTTGGCCCAGACACCTGGCAAAGCCTGGCCTCCTAGCATCTGGGAAAATGAATGAGGCCACTCTTTGCCAACACTTCCCTTACTCTCCCCAACTCCATAAAACTCTCCTGAGAGCTCAGAATCCTCTGTGTGGGTCTTAAGGAAATGCATTCACTTTAAGGATTAATTAATGTGTCAGTGTGATTGGCCCAGGTAGCTCAGATATTTGGTCAAATACTATCCTGGTGTTCCTGTGCGGGTGTTCTTGTACCCGAAAAGCAATGAAATCAATCAACGAGTGGGGGCAGACTGTTTCACAGCGTGGGTGGACCTTGTTCAGTCTGGCGATGGCCTGATGGGTGTGAAGATTGGCCCCAGCTGACAGAATCTTCCTGCTAGACTGCCTTTGAACTTGGGCACCAGATTCCCCATCCTCAGATTTGAGCAGGAGTACCAGCTTTCTTTGGCTCTCACGTTTTGCCAGCTTCTGGATTGAAATGCTGCCATTTGTTCCACTGGTCTCTAGTTTGCCCACTCTCCTCGAAGGTCTTAGAAATGGCTAGCTTCCATGATCACTCAACCCAATCCCATCCCCCACCAGAAGATGGCTCAGTGGGTAACGGTGCCTCCGTCCAAGCTTGACAATCTTAGTTTCATTCCGGGACCCACCATGGTGAATGAAGGGAGAGAACCCATTCTGGCAGCTTGTCCTCTGACACGCCTCCCCCCAACACTAAATAAAATTGTAATAGGAATAGCAGAGTGTCTAGGATGTTCTGAGGAGTCTACAAACCTTGTTTCCTGTGACTAGCCATTCGTGCCCTCGGTCTCTGGCAGCAATGACTAGTCTCCCATTGACGCACCAATCACAGGTGCCTTCAAGAGGCCTCTGGTTTGAAAAGAGAAGTGGGCCGGCCAGCAGGCAGTGACCTCTCGGTCGTGATTGTCAAACTGGGCCCCAGTCCTACAGCAGAATGAGTCCCCTCAAGGGACCTGTGGGCATGAACTGTCTTGGGTCCAAGCCCAGACAATCATAGAGTCAGGTACTGGAGATGGGGCCCAGTCCCTGTTTCCCAGACTTTCTGCAGATGTTAATATGACCTTGAATCTGAGGATTGTGGGATCCTTACATGGGATAGCAGAGTCTATGGCTTCCCTGGGTGCCAAGGTCTGAGTCCATGCTCCCTTTCTTCCTCTGCCCTGGCCTCTGAGGCTCACTAATGTGGCATAGCTGCTGGCCTCCTTCCCTCTTGCTCATCATTTAGGGTCTTCTTCAAGGTCGCCTTCCCTGACACCTGTCTCAACCAGCCTCTACCTTCTCCTCCTCCTCCTCTTCTTCTTCCTCCTCCTCCTTCTCCTCCTCCTTTCTTTGCTCTTTGTACTAACTGGCTCTTGTCTTTCTTTTTGGAAGTGAATCGTTATATATGCCAGGCTGGCCTAGAACTCACGATCCTCCGGTCTTAGCTGGAATCACAGGTATGTGCTGTATTCTTTATATGCTTCTTCTGCTGTCTTTATCACCCCATAGATGGTGCCCTTAATTGACAGACAGTTTGCAAGTGGAGGCCAGAGGATGACTTGTGGGCATCAGCTCCCTCCTCTACCATGTGGGTGCCAGGGATGGGACTCAGGCTGTAAGGCATGGGGCCACTGAGTCATCTCAATCCTGCACCTGCATACTCCTTTAGCTCTCTGAAACAGGACTCATTTTTTAAAAAGTATGATTTTAATTCTGTTTACATTACAAAGGGAGCCCAAGTTTATCGAGCAGAGTTCATACCTCGGATTCGGGGTGGGGGCCAGGAGGGGAGTAAGAACAGAGAGGCTCTGGCTTCCTTTTGAATGAAAACTTTCTAGAAGGCTGCACCTGTAGAGACTGTCCAGGCAGATGTCAAGAGGATGGGAAAACTGGGAGCATTTCACATATGTGGATGCTTTACAGATGGACATCTTTCCGAATCATTTTATATCAATGATGCCCCTGGATACCCAGTGCTACTCAATGATACCATGAACCCTGAATCTGGGGCATGTTCTTTTCTGTGGAGTGAGGAGTCCCAGAGTTAAGGGAACAGGGTCCACAGAGTCCGAGTCTACTGGTAATATTCTCTGACAGCCTGGGGCTCCTCTGTCCCTCTTCCTCTCCCTCTCCTCCTTTCACTCTCTGTGTGTATGTGGACCCATGTGTATTTGTGTGTGTGTGTGTGTGTGTGTGTGTGTGTGTGTGTGTGTGTGTGCAGCCTTGCCAGTTAGGCTAGGCTAGCCAGCCAGGGAGTCCTAGCATGCATCTGTCTCTGCCTCCCCAAACACTGAAATTGCAAACATGCATCACAGGGCCCCAGATCTAAGGGCCAAACACAGGCCCTCGTGCCTGCATGGCAAGCACTTTACCAACCGACCTTTCTCCTTCTCCCCCACCCCTCCCCAAGTCTTTCAGATGAGGTACCACATCACTGAAGTTGGTAGCTAAGCAGTTTGCCAGGGTGTGGACAGAGGGTGAATGTGGCCCCTGGAGACAGATTAGCAGTGGAGAGGGTGTGTGTGTGAGGAGAAACAGTGTCGGCTAAGGCCAAATGCCTTGGGAGCAGCCTCTCAGCCTTCCTGGGAGCATCTGGTATGGATGGAGAATACGGTCCAGCCCAGTTCTTCATGGTGGTAAAACACTGTTACATTTTCTTACTGGTAGCCCATCTGCTGATGCTCAGGGAAACTTTCTATTGCACAAGCCTCTATCAATATTAATCACTGCAGGCGCTTTGAAGCCCCAGTGGAATGGGTAGACGAGACACCAGATGTGATGTCACTCTGAGGGCTGGCTATGGCGGTGGCTTTTTGCATCTCGGTGTCTGGTCTTAACCTGCACCTTCCCTTCCATTGACCTCACAGGTCTGGGTCCCTGCCTGTGACTTTACCTCTGTGTCCTCTGTTAGAACAGGAGAGGGGACGAGGGAGGGACGGCAGCTGCAAGGGAGGCTCTCAACCCAGCTGAAGAGAAACAAGAGAGCCGGGCCTGCTGGCTGCCTGCTTACTGAGTGGAAGGGCGTCAGCCCTTTAGCACCTCTCACACCCACCCCGGGCATGTGCCCGTTGCTCTCTGCATGTCACACTCTGCTGCTTGTGCCGTCCCCCACCCCAGGCCCTCTGACTCTCCTCATTCTATCACTCATTCCCAATGCCTCTTCCTCAGGAAGCCCCCTATAATCTCTGGACCAGAAGTCATCTTAACTCCCTTGATGCTTTGTTCTTGCCTCTAGTGTCTCCTTTTTCTCCTATGCGTAACTGGCTTCCAGAGTTGGTGGAGGTCCTTTGTGCAGTCCAAGCTTGGTAGTTACTGAGGAAGTGGGTGGACAGACGGAGGAGACACTCACTGTACCGTCCAAGCTGAGTCCTCTTTGCTTCTTGGGATAAAGCTTCCTGGTAAGCTCGGCTGAGCTCTCCAGGTCTGAGCTTTGCACACAAACTCCTGCTCCCAACATTATTTGTGTGCCTCAGGTCCTGCTCTCCCCAGCAGAAAGGCTGAGAGCCACATATAAAAACCCTTCTGTCTCTTTCCAGAAAGAGCGGTAAGCACTGCTTTATTTCTCCAACCCACACTTGGAGAATTTTTTTTTCTTTCCATTTTGTAACGAATCTTTCCCTTTGAAATGAAACCTAAGCAGCGAGGCCGTTTAGACAGATGTTTCTCAGCGGGACGTGAGGCTCATCTGACTGGCTCCCCGGCCTGCTTGTCAGGAAGGGCCTCTGCAGTTCCTGCTGCCCTCTGTGCAGGTGCTCACTGTTAAGTCGGGTCCACAGTGCACCCCAACAACCCTTTTTAGGGTGTCCCTGACCAGGGACATGGCTAGACAAGGAAGGAAGCAAGCACAAAAATGTCAGGACCTCCCTGATCCCCAACCACTCAGCTGGCAGAACTGGCTGAGGCACCACGGCACACTCATTGTCCCTGGTGGGTACAGCAGTCCTTCCTCCAGCTCACAGACCTGGGAAAGGGCAAAGAGCTTGGGGGCTGAAGGACAGACAGACACTCGATTGTTCCTGTGCTTATGGTTAATGCTGCTCTGTCCCACTGAGCTAAACAACCTGGGTTGAATTATCTTCCCTATGCCAGCCTCCATGCCTTGTCTGTAAAATGAGGGACTTGGACGGTTTTGGTCTGAGCAGTAGCCATTGAGTAGGTTCTGTGTGCAGGGTACTGTGGTTTGAACAGAGGGGAGTGGGGGATCACGCTGTAACAGGGCCTAGGCAGGGGCACAGAGGGACAGCTCTTGTTTGGCCATTTGAGAATCCATCCCTGAATAGTAGCCCCTGGCAGAGGCTTGCATCGTGAATAGTGTCACTTGGGGATGCAGGTCTGGACCTATGGGGAGAATGGTGTGACTCCCATTTTAAGGAGTGCAAGTGCCTGTCTGTGCATCTTCTAATGCATGCCTCCTGGTGAGGGCTGTGCTGGGGTGAACCAGAGAGACAAACATCCCTGCCATCCCTAAAGCTGAGACAGTCATACCAATCCTTCCTGCCCCCTCTCACTCTTCCTCACCGACAGTCCCATTCATCCCTTCTCCCTTCACAAGTCCAGGGAACTCTAGCTAAAGCACTTCTCCATATCCAGTCACGCCCTGCTTTTAGATCTTGCAAAAACAACACTGTCATCTACAAAGTCTGCTTTCAAGAACAGCACGACCAAAATCATAACAAAATAAACCTCCAGGTGTTATAATTAAGCTTATGATTCTGTGTTGGGTTTTGCTCAGAGGCATCCTCTGCTGACTGGCAGGTGCCACATTGCCCCTGATTGGGCTGTCACCACCTGCTTTCAGGGGGATGTATCCCTACCAACGGTCATGTGCTTGGATTTAGGTATTAAAGGTACCTACCGGGTTAGCTCAATTTCTGACACCACAGACCTCTCACCAAGCATTGGTGGTTTTAGAAAGGGTCCCCTAGACTCATCTTAGGATGGTTAAAAATGGAAATCCCAGGTGTACCTCCCACTCCAGCAAGTCTGCCCTGGTAATTGACCGGGACACCCAAGTGTTGGTTCACTTCAGTAGGTGATTCTGTTGTCAAGGGCTCTGCGAGCCCTTGGTCTGTATTAACTGATACTCAAGAGACTTGGGAATGATGACACCTGGGTATAAGGGCAGGAATCCTTAACATGGCGGGGGTGGGGTGCTCAGTGGTGGATCACTTGTGTAGCATAAGCAAGCCCCAGGGTTCATCTCCTGCACTGGCCCCATCTCCAAATGAGCAAAAACCAGGGCATGTGTTCATCTGCTTCACCTAAGTGCAGTGTACCAACTGATTGGACGACTGGGGCTCCCGCCCATCCATTCTCAAATCCCTCCATAGGAAGAAGCCATAGGAGGTGCTCTGCAGATAGATTATTTGTAGGAGTTAATTTTCTAGTAGGGATTATGCTAAAGACTTCCCCTGAGGCTCCCTTAGTACTCATGAAGTCCCATGGTGTTCTCTCTCTCTCTCTCTCTCTCTCTCTCTCTCTCTCTCTCTCTCTCTCTCTCGTTGATTTTTCATGTAGTCCAGACTGACCTTCAACTTTAATCCTCCTGTCTCAACCTCCAAGCGCTGGAATCACAGCCATGTACTACCATGCCCAATATTTATGGCTCCGGGGATGAAACTCGGGGCTTCCTGTACGCTAGGCAAGCACTCTACTCCTTGGGCTTCATCCCTAGTTCACAATGGCCCCACAGAAGACAGACAAACAGAGAGAGAGAGAGAGAGAGAGAGAGAGAGAGAGAGAGAGGAGAGAGAGCTCCTATTTTGAAGTTTCAGAAACTACTAGAGATGCTAAGTTAGCTGGAAGCTGGTGAAGAATCAGCATTCCTGGACCCTCCTTGAGAAGCAGAGGGGGTGGGTGTAGGACAGCTGCCAGCTCAGTATAGTGCCATTGCAAGGGGTTCTGGCTATGAAGCATCCTTCAAAATGCTTTCTGTGTGGTTCAAAGCTCAGGTCTCTTTATTTTCCCCCTCCAGATTATGATGAATGGGTATTCTCTTAAAAATGACTTACTTTCTATATAAGAGTGTTCTGCGTGCCTGTGTGCCTTACCACTGGAGTGCTTTGAGTCCATGGGGGCCAGGAAAGGGTGTTGGATCCTCCGGAACTGGTCTTATGGATGGTTGTGAGCTGCCATGTGGGTGCGAGAAAACAAAGCTAGCTCTTCTGCAAGAACAAGTGCTCTTAACCACCGAGCCGTTTCTCCAGCCTTGCAAGTGGCCATTCTTACAGAGTAGATCTTAGTTTGAGGAGCCCTAAAGAAAGAAAAGGCTAGACACTCACTTGAGCCTTTACTAGAGAGTAAAGTCTATTGTTTCATATTTGAAAATGCCCCCTGTCTTGCATTTCAGCGTCGTGAGCTCTGCAGTTGGGAAGGGCAGAGGATGAGGAAGAGAGGAGCTACAGCCACAGGCTGTGCTGTCTGTGGTGGGCTAGGCCCCTGCCCTCCCCTTACCCACCCTTGCCTTCACTGTGGCTGATCCTTCCCTACTCAGCAGGGAAACGGGATTTCAGTGTGTCCTACACAGGGACCATGGTCCCAGAACCCCATCAAAGGTGTCTAGCTTTGTGCTTCCCTGAGATTTAGTATGGCTCTCACTCAGACTTCCAGAGCCCTATTTTCCCTTCTCCCTCCTCTGTGAGCCTGAGTCCCACACTGAAGCTGCAAAGAAGGGCATGAGGTAAGCCCTACCCTTGGGGCTCACATTCACTCTTCTCTCCCTCTCTCTTTCCATCCACCTTGTTTTCCATTTTCCCCTTTCCATTTCTCCTAATTGGTTTTTCTTACAATGCTCTTTCCAGGTGGCTCTGTGCTACTGGATCTGACTGATTCATGGCGGCGGAACCAGGAGGGAAACATTCCAGCGGTTAGGATAGACTTAAGAACTCAAGGGAAAACCACAGCTCCGTGCAGAACAAACATGATCCCACTGGCCATGCATGGAAGTAGGCGTGAAGAGGAGCTAAAAGCCCCAAGATCTTGGTTGTGTTTCAGTCAGGGGTAGTTGAAGGAAGCATTCTCTCTAAGCCTGGGGAAAACCCTGGTTACGTTAATGAGGGTTGATCATAGCTTAAATTAGTGAGAAAGACATTTATACCATATTAGTGTGGTATAATTGTATACAGCCTTTGAAAATGTGGCGCTTTCTGATCACCAGTAAAAGGTCAGCTTTTTTGTTTGTTTGTTTTCTTGTGGGGTAGCCTGCTGATGGGAAGCTCGCCCTGCTGTCAGTCGCACCTATGGCAAGTCCACAGAATCAGTAGCAGAATCACGGGGGGGGGGGGGGGGGGGGGGAGGGGGCAACCTTCGCCCTCTAGTGCCATTTAGGAGAGATGCAGCTAAGGGGCCATGATACTGACAGTGAGGTAGGTATTGTGTGGAGGCACACACCTTTAATCCTGGCACTTGGGAGGCAGAAACAGGTGGATCTCTATGAATTCCAGACCAGCCAGGACTACACAGTGAGACTATGTCTCAAAGACAACCCCCTCCTCAAACTGACGATAGCCATTCTTTAGTGTTCATGGGAAATTGGCCCCAGGACTCCATGAACATTAAAATCTGCAGCTGCTCAAATTCCTCCATAGAATGGCTCAAAATGAGGCCCAACAAGATGGCTCAGTGGTAAGAATGCTGCAGAAGCACTGGGACCTGAATTAAAAGCTGGGTGTGGCCACGTGTCCCTGTAACCCTAGTGCTGTGTAGGATGGGAGCTGAGACAGGAGAGTTGCTGGAGCTTGCTGGCTGCTAGCCTAGCTCCAGGTTCAGTGAGAAGCCCTGTCTTCACAGAATAAGGTAGAGAGCAAGATAGCAGGAGCCTGACATCCTCTGTCTCTGCAAGTGCATGCACAGGGGTATGCACATCCATAATATGTGTGCCTACAACACACACACAACACACAACACACACACACACAGCCTCAGCATTTGCATAGAACCTACACACATCACCTCATACTTTTATGCCACTTCTAGGTTATGTTTAACTTCTAATTCAAATCAAATAGCTATTTAAATGGCTACTGTAATGTATGATCTAGAGAATAATGATAAGAAAACAACCTGGACACTCTATAATTTACAGGATTCATGGACCCAGGACTCACAGACATGGAGGGCTGAGTATGCCAGTCTTGAAATCATAGGACTCTGCTTTGAAGGGGAGGTGTGTTTCAGTCTGAGCTTAGCTGCTCCCTCATGTGAGACCTCCCTTTGCCTCTCTTACGTTGGGCTTTGGGGGGATGTTTGGGAGTAACAGAATGGATGGTGTTGGCTTTGGAGAAGGGGGTAGGGTGGGGAGGAGGCTGCTAGCCACTGTGCAGGGGTGAGGAGAGGGGGTAGAGGCTAGGACCAGACAGGCCAAGATGCTGAGTTGGCAGTTCTCCCTGGCTTCTCTGAACGGCCAAAGCCAGTTTATTTTCTTTCTTGGGGGTTAGTAACCAGGAGGCGTCCACTCCCAAGACTGTGTCTTCTTACCCCAGAAAGCATATTGTTTGGCTCTCTGCCTTTTGGAGTTCATCACTAAGAATATTCTCCATCTGAAGATGCCCCTGGCTCCAGCTCTGCGGTTGACTCTGTGTGAGGAGCTACCTGGGCCATCGCTCATATACCCTTCAAATCCTGGCACTCTCCTGCATTGATTTAGAACTAAAGACATAAATAAATGAAAGGATAGCAGAGAGAGAAATGGCTCGGGGGCTTGAAGAGCCTTGAGAGCTGTTATCTGGCTTTGCCTCACATCTGTACACGGCCCTTGCATTTCACATCTGCACATCACCCAAGTTTGCACTGTGTTCTGAGGCGGACAGCTCCCCTCTCACCCACCTCCCTGTGGCTCCTCTCAAGGCTGCTGTCTGCCATTTGAGAGCATTAGGTGCTCTCATCCCCATCATTGAGGACAACTGCCTGGCTTTCTGCTCCCCTCTCTGAGCCTCCAACAGTCTCCTCTCTCCTTGCTCGCCTGCCTGCCTGCCCTGCCAGGGCCTGCCTGGTGGCTTGGCCTGGGGCCTAAGCCAGCATTTCCCTAGAATATGGTTTCCCCTTCTCTTTGGCCCTTACGCAGTGGATGCCATCTTGCCCACCGGCTTTGCTGCTACCATGATTTATCCTCTAACCAGAATGAGTCAGGGTGTGGGTTTTTGATTTGTTCCAAGGGAAAATAGCAGAGGGCATTTCTGCACTGTGGGGTTGGGAGCCTGCTCTGGGGGCCTGAGTTGGGGACAAAGAAGCATATTTCTCGGTGAGATTTCCCAGCATGAAGGTCAAGCCTGCTCCAGGCCTGTCACCGAGGAAGGGGACCAGATTGAAGATCTGTTATTCTGTCCAAGCAGCCATTGAGCCCCCTTTCCTTGAAGCTTCTGTCTCTCCCCTCAGGGAAGGAACAGTGAAGGAGACAACATCTCTCAGTGATTGCTTTGTGATAGACATTTTACACCATCTCTTCCTCCTTCCTCCACAAGTTTACTTTTGGATTTACATCCCTGGGCCCTTTTGTTGGATGAAGAGACTGGTACAGAAACCAGCTGTGACATGTTCAAGTCTCATGGCTTGAAAAGTGCTGAGATGGGAGGGGACAGCATATGGCTCAAGCTGTCCTTGAACTTGCTAAGTAGCCAAGAGTAACCATTTGATCCTCCTGTTTTCACTTCCCAAGTGCAGGGATCATGCCACGTTTATACAGCCATCATGCCACGTTTATACAGCCATCATGCCACGTTTATACAGTTTGAGGAGTCGAACCCAGGGCCTTGTGCATGGTAGGCAAATGATCAATCAACTGAGCTAGCATCCCCGCCCCAGTGGTGTGACTTTGAAGACTAGACTTTGCTCAAAGGGAGGGAGACATCCTCAGTTGTCCATCCTCAGTGAGCCTCTGGGAATACGTGTGGAGAATCCTTGAGTCTGGATGGGTATCAACTAGGGCATCCTGTGCTCTGGGATGCAGGATGCTAGATGAACTGTCTCCAGCCACCTAAGTGCTCATTAATCAGGTGGAGCAGTCACAGGAGGGAGATGCTGCCCCAAGCTGGCAGCTGGATGTGAGTTTCAGCCCTGGCTCTTCCATTGACTTGTCATGGGGCTTGGCTTAATATTGTTCTACCTCCAAGCCTTGGCTTCCTCACCTTTGACCTTAAGGAGGTTGGGACCTCTATGTAAGGTAGAACTGACACAGGGCACAGCAGCCCTGAAGGCCCACCCATGGTTCTGTGTGGTCCACCTGAGCCTCCTGGGGGATGCTCCCATCCCTGGACCAGCCCTAACCCACCTCTGCCTCTGAGAACTGTGCTCCATGGAAGACCACTGCATTAGCGGCCCTGATTTCAGGATGAGGAGCTGTCTGCTCTGCCTGGCATCTCTACAGCACGGGACACAATGCCTGATAGGATTCTGGGGAGAGATTAGGATGTGTTCTACTCTTTTTTTCCTGTCACTGTGATAAAAAATACTCTAACCAAAAGCAAAGGGTTTATTTGGCTTATAACTTTCAGGTCACCATGTTTTATTGAGAGCAGTCAGGGCAGAGTCAAAGCAGGTGCTTGAAGCATGGAAGGATGCCTCTCATGGGTCCACTCTCTGCCTTGCTCAGCTTGTTATTTATACAGCCCAGGATCACATGCCTAGGGATGGTGAGGCTCACAGTGGTCTGAGCCCTCCAGAGTTAATCAGCCATCAAGACAGAGCCCCACTGGCAAATCTGATCCAGGCGAATCTTCCCAGGTGACTCTAGGTTGTGTCAAGTTGGTTTAGATTTATTTATTGTTTTGGTTTGTGTGTCTGTGTACGTGAGGCTGCATAAGTTTGCACACACCACATACATGCAAGTTCCAGTGGAGGTTAGAGGGTGTAAGCGGGGCTACAGTTGGTTGTAAGCTGCCTGATCCGGGTGCTGGGAACCTGGGCTTTCTGCAAGAGCAGGCAGCACTCTTAAGCAGACTCATCTCTCCCGCCCTGGCTGTACCCCATTGATCATAAAACCTAAGCACAATACATTAGTGACCTGCCTGCGGATTCCAGCCCTTGTCGTCTCAGGACCACCATGTGATGGCATCTTTCTGGTGGCGGTGATGGCGAGCATCTGCACCTCACCATGGCGAATATTTGCTTCCAAACTTTGTAGGTGTCTGGGTCCCACCTCCTCCCACCCCAGCTCACCTGTATGACGCACAGGCTCATGTCTCTTGAAGCTCCTAACCACACAGCTCAGTTCAGCCGTTGCCAGAGCACCCTGATCAGAAGGCTGGGACTTGAGATCTGGTGAGTCTGTCTGACCCCACGCCCACCAGCAACCACAGTCATGCCCCAGTTGTTCTCTTTCCTTAGAGAGAAGTTTCTACCCTCCACAGCAGCCTGAGCTTAGGAACCACCCCAAGGCAGCTCCTGCAGAGACAGCACCTCACCAGTTTCCCTTCCAGCCTCCACCCACTCACTTCTGCCCAGGATCTTCCTTCCCTCAATCTTTAGCCCTCCAGTGTGCGCACTGCACGCGCACTTGCTTTCCTCCTCTATACCAGGGCTCTTGTTCACTCAGGGAATGTTCCAGGCTCTGGGAAGCTAACCTTTATGCCTTCCCTCCCTGTCCTTAAGGCACACGTTGAGTTGATGAGATATTGATGGCTTCCTAGGAAAGCGGGGGTAGGGTGGGGGATATGGGGGGCAAGGTAGCCTCCTCTTGCTTGGTAGCCTGCAACCTCTGCCCTGTCTCCAATAAAGATTTGGGTGAGGGAGAAAAGGAGGGAGGGGAAGGAATGGTGTGGAGGACAGGTGCGGGTGTGTGTGTGTGTGTGTGTGTGAAGGAGGTCAAGGGAAGGGGAAGGAGAATATAGAGGAGGAAGAGTGGCACAGGGGAAGGGAAGAGGTGGAGAAGGAGGGGGAGGAGGAGGAGGGAGACAAGGAAAGTGAGGGAGAAAGATGGGGAGGCAAGACAAGAAAGGAAAGGGAGAGAGAGCAGCAGGATGGGAAGGAAGATGTTTGACATCAAAATTCCATCCTCCTCGGGTTCCTCCACCACCGTTTCCTGCCATGTTTGAAAGTGATTACTTCCTATGAACCCAAAACCTTCTCGAGTGTCCCTCTCTAGGTACCTGTGAGCTGGAATCTGTGTTCCCTGAGTACTCCTGTCTCTTCCTAGCTGGGCTTGGCCCCTGTTCCTCCATCTTGATGGGATTGAGAATCACAGTGGAAATAAATCTCTCAATGTATCTATGAGGATGCTTCCAGAAAGTTTTATCTGAGGAGGGAAGATACAACCTGATTGTGGCCTGCATCCTTCAGGATGTGGCCAGCACATCAGCATGGGCTGAGGTCCCAGATTGAATGTGAAGTAGATAGCGAGCCGAGCATCTCGTTCACCTTGCTCTGCACCCTGACTGCAGATGCACCCTGACTGGTTGCTTCACACTCCTTGCCTTCTGTACCATGATGTGTTCTCCCCTCGCACTGGGAGTCTAAATGATCTCTTCCTGCCTTCAATTGCTCTGCCATGTGTTTTGTCCTAGAACTGAAATGTAACTAATACACACATGCAGGCAGCTTACCATGACCTTGTGTCTCAAAGTCTACGTGTAACAGTGTTTCCCTTAGCAGAATGTTCTGTCTTGTAGAGAGCTGAGGTTTCTCTAGCTGGGGGCAGCGCTTCAAGAACAAACTGGGACCTTATGGGGCCCAGCTCTCTTTCTTCAAAGCATCAGGAGGCTTCCTGCACCAGAGGACGCAGGCAGGGGTTTCTGCAGGCCGGCACTGGAGCACGGGACATCAAATGGTCTTAATCACTTCAATGTAAACGAGCTGAAGTCATGTGGATTGAGTTTCTCTGAAAATACACAAGGGCTTAAAGAGCAGAGGCAGAGAACACTCAGTCCCCGAGGAATTTGTTTTCGCTTTCCTTTCTGTGTGTCTGTGAGTGTTGGTATTGTTGTTGAGACTGAAGCATGTCAGAAACGGTTCAAGATGCCTACAACATCCCTGGATGCTCAGCAGAGCCCAAGGAGGGTTCTGAGTTGGGCATGGTGGGAAAAGGTGAAGGATTGAGAATAAATACCATTGGCTACCCCTCCAGACCTGTTCCTGTGACCTCTTAGTCAGGCTGCTGTGTCCCTGACGCCCCATGAGGCTCCAGCATGATGGCTTAGGCCTTTGTGGGTATCCAAAGTGGATAACACTGGGCCACACTTCCCTGGGTCACACTGGTGTCTGGGAGTGACGTTTTCCCCTCTGGTGGCATCTCCTTGTCTTACATTCACCATGTCCTGTGGAAGGTGGGCCTTAGAGTCCATCTCCCTGGAGATTACTGAGGAGCAATTTGAGTGACAGATCCTCTGACCCCGGAGACATAGACTATGAGTATGAGCTCTGCCCAGGGCTGGGTGCACAGGAGCCTCCCGAGCCGCAGCCACTGTCTTGATTTCAGGATTCTCTGCCTCCAGCTGCAAGCCACTCCACGGTCACTTCCTGCTTTGCTATGAAACATGCATGCACGTATAGTGCTCTTTAACCTTGCCGGGCATTCCCCGATGGGACAGGGGAGGGTCCAGCCTCATATGATCTGTGAGTGAACAGAGGTCAGAAAGGCTGAGTCTGTCAAGGTCTCTCTCCAGTGGCAGAGCTCTGAGCTGCAAATCCTCTCTCTGGTCCCTGCTTTGAGGTGCCTCCTGGCAGAAAGCCACATCAACTCTTGCCATAAAGGCATGTATAGTGATCAGCCAGGGTCCCCAGAGGGACATTGCAATCAATCAGTCTCTCATCCCAAGATCAACACCTACGGGTCCTCTCTCTGAATAAAACTCCCAGAAAGCTTCTTGCAAGGTGGGAGAAGCGATGTGTGTGTGTGTGTGTGTGTGTGTGTGTGTGTGTGTGTGTGTGAAAGGAGGAAATGTGGGGGTCAGTTATGATTGCCACCTTGATGTGGTTTAGAGTCAGCATGGGAACAAATCTCTGGCCATGCCTGTTAGGGATTATCTAGATTCGGTTAATGGAGGTGGCAAGTCCCACACCGAATGTGGATGGTATCACACCATGGACTGGGACCCTGACTGCATTAAAAGCAAAACTTGAGCTAGCTGTAGCATTTGTCTTTCTGCTTCCTGACTAGATGCAATAGACCAGCTGCCCCTGATGTCGATGCCTCACAGCTGTGCTGGACTGTGCCCTCCAACTGTGAGCCAAAAACAACGGTTCCTTCCTCCCTGAAATTGCTTTTCTCAGGTATTTGGTCCCAGTAACAAGACAAGTAGCTGATATAGGGAATAATTAAACAGGGTAATGAATGAGGTTCCTGCCGTTGGGGACAGGGACCCCTCCTGACAGGTGCTTTGGTCCACTTCACAGGTCCTGCAGCTCCCTCAGTCCCCAAGGCTGCTCTCTCTGTTTTCTAAGCTCAGTGGGAGCTGTACATAAGCTCAAGTCTTGGGGCTCCAGTGAGTGTGGCCCTGCCCATCCCACCCAGGGCACACACTCCTTTCCACAGGCTGGGCCTGTGCTGGGCCATGCTCAGGTCAACAAAAGCATCTAAGAAATCAAGTCATCTCATGACCTCAGAGGCGTCTTCTATTCAAAGGCCTTCTGGAGACTTTGCCTGGGGCTCCCCGTGTTAGAACCTGGCTGAGTTTCTGCCTTGGGAAGGGTGCTGTCAGGTTGCAGGGGTTCCATGCAACCCTGGTATCTCATTGTGAAGGGGACCTGGGGGGAGAGGCTCCCTTGGTACCTTGGAAGTCATATGTCTTCCCAAGGGAAAGCCTTGGGAGGAAGGGTCATTCCAGGACAGGAAAAGGCTCTAGAGAGCCCTCATGAAAAGATGGAGAAAGTAACCCACAAGATGGGTCTGAATACTACCAGGTCATCTTTCGTCTCACATTGTTTTTAATCCTTTGAGTTACTGCCTCCTCGCTGGGTCTAAGGCTTACTCTAGAGTGAAACCATTCTTTTAGAATTCCAGCAGTGTGCAGAGCCTGTAAACTTATTAGCAGATGTTTAACAGGCTTGGTCAAAATAAGTGCTTACTTGAAAACTTTTTTTTTTTTTTTTGAGACCTTAAACTTCTGATCCTCTTGCTGCTACCTCTTGAGTGCTGGTATTGCAGGCTGGGGCCACCATAGCCAGTTAATGCAGTGCTGGGGATTGAACCTGTGACTTTGTGCTTTATCAACGAAGCTAACTCCAGCTCCTTAATCCAACCACTTGTGTGGGTGTACATAGATTGTGCATGTGTGTACTCATGCATGTGTATGTGATATGTGTGCATGTTGATGTATGCATGTGTACAAAGGCATGTGTGGGTGTGGTTGTATATGCATGGTGTGTAGTTTATGTGTCTGTACGTGTGTATGTGTATGTTTCATGTATGTGTGTGTGTGATGTATACATGTGTACAAAGGCATGTGTAGGTGTGGTTGTATATACATGTTTGGTGTGTGTGTACATATATTGTGCATGTGTGTACTCATGCATGTGTATGTGATATGTATGCATGTTGATTTATGCATGTGTACAAAGGCATGTGTAGGTGTGGTTGTATATACATGTTTGGGGGGTGTGTGTGTATGTGTGTGTGTGTGTGTGTTATGTGCATACAGAGGTTGATGGTTAGCACTTATGCCATCAGTTTCCACCTTATTCCTGGAGACAAGGTGCCTCTCTGAACCTGGAGCTCAGTAACTAGGCAAGACTGGCTGACCCCTGAGCTCCAGGGATCCTGTCTTCCTGTGTCCAGCACTAGAATCACAGACATTGCCACCATGTCCAGCTCTTTATGTAGTGCTGGGTTCCTTGTGCTGGCACAGCGGTCAGGCTAATGACTGGGCTACCTCCCCAGCCCCTCAACCTTGCTTTTTCTGTCTTGCATAGCTTGTAAAGAATATGTATGCTGGGCGGCTGGAGGGACAGTTCAGTGGCTAAGGATTCTTAATGCTCTTCTAAACGATCTAAGTTCTGCTCCTGGCATCCACATCAGGTGACTTACAGCTAGCTCACTGTAACTCCGACTTCAAGGGGATCTGACACCTCTGGCCTGAACAAGCACCTATACTGACGTCATAACCCTCCTCCTTCATGTAAACACACACATACACATAGTGCACATAATTAAAATAATATAGGTAAAGTTAAAAAAGAATATATATACTGGGGTGAGGATTATAGCTCAGCTGGTGTAGTTCTTACCTAGCAACTTGAATCCTTAGCATTACAAAAACAAGTCTTAAAAAAAGAATACAGATGCCTTGCATCCTATGTGGCCGGTGGAGAGAGGCTTACATCACTGAGTTTGAGCAGCTGCTGAATGCCAGGGAATATGTCTCTGACTCCACAAAGAATTATGACTCTGCTTGAGAAAAAAAAAGATGCTATAAAAAGGAAATACAGCTGGGCGGTGGTGGCACACGCCTTTAATCCCAGCACTTGGGAGGCAGAGACAGGCGGATTTCTGAGTTCGAGGCCAGCCTGGTCTACAGAGTGAGTTCCAGGACAGCCAGGGCTATACAGAGAAACCCCATCTCGAACCCCCTCCCCCAAAAGGGAAATACAGACTCCTGGACGCAAGCAGAAAAATAGCCACAGGAAAATGACACACCACATCAGAAAGACAAGACATCTCCACAGGTGCTGCAAAGTCAGAAGGCCGTGGGGTACCACTTAAAATGGTAGGGCCATCTCAATGGCTCAACAGGCAAAGGCGCTGTGGCTAAGCCTGCTGACTTGAGTTCTAGCCTTGGAGACCACTCGATGGGAGGAGAGAACAAGTCCCTGAAAGCAGTCTTCTGACCTCCATGTTTGCACCATGGCACATCACAGTCAGACACACGCACCCACACAGGTGCATGCATGATAAAAAATAAAAATGTAACAGGAAGAAATATTAAGACGACAGAAGAAAAACTGCCAACAAAAGCTTCACTTGAAGAACCTGAGTGAAATAAAGTGTATTGCAGACAGATGAACAGACATCAAGTCCAAAGCCTGAAACTTAGAGACAGGAGCACTGAAGCTGCTGTCTCCTATTTTTTATACAGAAAATTATACCAAATACCCTCACGGAATTCTATGAAGATAGGGAAGAGTCACAGAATGATAATCAAATGAGTAGGCAGATAGGGATGCTGCAGTTAAAGGCCTTGTGGAATCTATAACTATGCAAAGATAAAAATCTATGACAGAAATGGCACAAGGGACAGGACAGGACAGATCGCTGGAGTCAGTGTTACTTAGGCAGTGGTAAAAGCCCTAATTTAAGGTAGATCTTGGGTCAGCAAGATGGTGCAGTGGGTAAAGGTGCTTGCTACCAAGCCTGACACACCAAGTTCCGTCCCTGGAATCCACATGGGCGAAGCAGAGATAAACCTCCCAATTAAACCACTAATTATCTAGTTATATAATTATGATATAAAATATTAAGATATAAGAAAAGATATTAGATATTCTAGTTGACCTCTGTCACTTACATGCCTTAGTGCTTCCTCCCAAACAAACAAACAAACAAACAAACATAATTTAAAAGATAGACCTTAGTAAATCACTAGTGCACATCGTAATGTCTAGGTTGAACCATCAGGGGAGTAGCTCAGGGCAGAGTCCTGCCTAGCAAGCGTGGGACCCTGGATGAGTGCCCAGCACTGGAAACAACAGGACAACCAATAGTCCAACTATGTTATTATATTAAATGTCCAATTAAAATATTGGACATTTATTGTGTCCAAGGCAAAGCTTATCAGAATGGATTGAAACCTCATAAGTCACTTAGAAGAGGGATATTTTAAATACAAGGACACAGCGGGCTGAAGACAGGGCTTAGCGGATAAGATCATATACTGCTCTTGAATAGGCCCTGAGTTGGGTTTCCAGAATCCACAATGAATGTCTCACAATCGCCTACAACTGCAGGTACAAGACACTCAATGTCCTCTTCTGGCTTCTTCAAAAAAAGAGGGTAAGGATACAGAAAGGTTGAAAGCAAAGCAAGAGGATGTAAAAAAGCACACAGGAGTTTACTAAAAGATAGCTATTGTGCTCATAGTAGTCCAGACAATTATATATATATATATATATATATATATATTCATGTACTAAATATAGAGTAGCAATATAATTAAAGCATAAAAATGTTAAGATATATTAGGTGTTCTAGTCAGCTTTAACTGCCAATTTGTCTAGAATCACCAAAGGAGAGTCCTAACAGAGGGACTGCCAGATCACACTGACTGGCCTGTGGTCACATCTTGGGAGGTGGTTGTCTTCATTGTGAATTGATGAGGAGGGCCCAGCTCACTGTGGGTGGCACCATTCCCTAGGCTGGCGATTCTCAGCTATATAAAAAAGCTGTTGGGGAGTTGGGGGGTATGGGGGACTTTTGGGATAGCATTGGAAATGTAAATGAGGAAAATAACAAATTAAAAAAAATGTTTTACTTTGCTGAGATATTAAAACTATTATTTACATAAAAAAAGAAAGCTGTCTAAGCATGAGCCTGAGAGTGAGTAGCAGGCAACATTATCCCTCAGTTTCTGTTGTTCTGGCTTGGCTGTGACTGAGTCCCTAGGTTGGAGGTGATGCTGTGTGGAGTAATGAACAGTTCTGCCTTCTTGTCCTAACTTCCCTCTGCTGGACCTTGACCTGGAAACAGAGCCAGGAAACTCTTTCCTTCCCAGGTTGCTTTTGGATAGAGTCACAGCAACCGAGTGAAAATAGAGTATTAGGCTGTAATGCTAAATTGATGTACCTAACTAATAACGAATTAATTTATATACCTAGTTAACAACTTCAAGAAATATAAAGCAAAGCTGACAAAGGTGATAATAGCTGGAGATTTTAATACTTCTCCCAGAAACACGGAATAAGCAGATCAAAAGACTCCCCACTCCAAACAGAGCCACCAAACGCAAACAGTAAAGCTGCAGACATTAGAAAAACACAGCCATGTTGATCTAATGGTATACAGAAAACCACTTAACAAAAACCAGAACAAGCATGGTGGCGCATGCCTTTAATTCCAGCACTCGGGAGGCAGAGACAGGAGGATCTCTGTGAGTTCAAGGTCAGCCGAGTCTGCAAATCAAATTCCAGGCCAGCCAGGGCTGGAAAAACTCTGGATCAAAAAATCAAAGCCAAATCAAACCAAAATAAAACAAACAAACAAACAAACAAAAACAAAGACAACCAACTAACAAACAAAAACCGGAAGAGACTTATCAAATGACTTGGGGACTTACTAAAATAGGTCACATCAGGTTTATACAGCATGAGACTGGAGAGGTGGCTCAGCCATTCAGAGCACTGGCTGCTCTTCCAGAAGACCCAATTTCAATTCCCAGCACTTACAAGTTCCTAGGGAGCTAAAGGCCTCTTCTGGCTTTTATGGGTACTATGCATCCATACCGTGCATAGACATACATGCAGGTATACATGCATCTTTTAAAAAATAAATTATATAATGCCACTTCTGATTACTAGGAATGAAGCTAGAGTTCTGATAATACATAACTAAAAGATTGGCAAATATTTGGGAACTAAAGCAACATATTTCTAAATGACACATGGATCAAAAAAGGCATTAGATATTCATGTGATTGCAATGAAAGTGAAACCCTGAGAATCTGAGATGCAGCTTAAGCAAAAGAACATTGCGACCCTTATGTGTATTTTTTCGGTATATAAAGGAAACCAACAATTTAAATATGAGTCTAGGAAAAGACAAATTAACTCCCCAAAGGACAGAAGGGAACAACTGACAACACGTAAAAACCAGTGAAAGAGAAGACAGAGATTCAGCAGGGCTCAATAAAAACCCCAAATCCAGGAGCTGGAGGGATGGCTCAGCAGTTAAGAGCATCGGCTGCTCTTCTAAGAATCTGGGTTCAATTCCCAGTAACCATGTGACAGCTCACCAGAGTCTTTAACTCCAGCACCAGGGGATCTGGCATCCTCACTTAGACATACATGCAGGCAAACCATCAATGCACACAAAATAAAAAGAAATAAATCTTTATAAACAAAACTCCAAACCCCAAATCTATCCTTATAAAACTTTAGTGAGATTGTCACACCTATAGCAAGACACATTGTGACGAAGGGAGACAGACAGCATAAGTTACCACCAAGAAGCATGAAAATGAGGGGAACATGCTATAGAACTTGAAGACCCAGAAAATATAAACAGGAGGCCAGCGATTGATACTTTGTTAGTAAAAGTTGAAGGAAATGAAGGAATCCCTAGAGAAACACATTATCAATGCTAACACAAGCAACTGGGAATCTGCATGGCCCATTTCCCTTTAGGAAGCTGAAAATCTGTTCACAGCAGTGTGTAGAGAGTGAGAGACTTTGGAGCACTCAGTTCTCCGTGAGATGTTTTCACCTCCTTCCTCCCATCGAGCCTGAGGCTGTCTATGTGGAAGAGGAGATGGAAACATTGTAAGAGGCAGAGCTAATGGATGACTCTAAGGAAACCGTGCTCAAAGCACAAGATTTCCAGTTGCCTGTGTTAGTATTGTTAATGTGTTTCTCAACGGGTGGTGGCACATGCCTTTAATCCAAGCACTCAGGAGGCAGGGAGGCAGGGAGGCAGGGAGGCAGGGAGGCAGGGAGGCAGGGAGGCAGGGAGGCAGGGAGGCAGGGAGGCAGGGAGGCAGGGAGGCAGGGAGGCAGGGAGGCAGGGAGGCAGGGAGGCAGGGAGGCAGGGAGGCAGGGAGGCAGGGAGGCAGGGAGGCAGGGAGGCAGGGAGGCAGGGAGGCAGGGAGGCAGAGAGGCAGAGAGGCAGAGGCAGGCTGATCTGTGAGTTTGAGGCCAGCTGGTATTCCAGGCTTACACAGAGAAATCCTGTCTTGAAACACCAATAAGCAAACAAACAACAAACAAATGGATGGATGGATAGATAGATATAGATAGATAGATAGATATAGATAGATTGATAGATAATGTATTTCTCTAGTGTTAGCTCAAAAGTACAAGTTTGAATTTAAACTACAAAAGAAGAAAAGGATAAAAAGAAAAAGAGAAGGAAAGACAAGAGCCCAAACAAAAACTCCTAAGTTAAAAAACTCAACCCACCAATAAAACATACTAACAAAACATAGAAAATCTGTGACTCAATTCTTACAAGAAAGACGCCTGATAAAGCCGAATACTTACTTGTTGATAACATTAAAAACAAAAGAAAAAAATGGAGCCAGGGAACTAGAGATATGGCCCAGTTGGTAGAGTGCTTGCCTAGCACACACGAGTCCTAGGTTTGATTTCCAGTACCAGTTGCAAACATGATGGGACACACCTGCAGTCCTAGGACTCAGGAAGTGGAGGCAGGGGACCAGGCCATGCTTGTATATAACAAATTTAAGGCCAGCCAATGAGGATATGTGAGACCCTGTCTAGAAAGGGAAAGAAAGAAGCCAAACAAACAAACAAACACACTAACAAACAAAACGTCATCAAACTGGAAATAGAAGAATACTTCTTTAGTCTGGTGGCATCTACAACCAACAAACGAGTAAACCACAGATACCTTCCTATTTCATCATTCTGTACTCAGACTTGCTCCATGAAAGCAAACTAAGAGTTCTCTGTGCCACTGTGTCTAATCAGCCTTGACCCAACAGCTCTAGGCTCTGCTACAAGGCAGAAAATAAACAGAGGTGTGGAGGTAGGAAAGAAGAAACAAAGAGTGACCATGTGGGATGACCTAGAGAGCCACAGGCAAGGCCAGGATGAGACGGCTCAGTGCATGAAGATGCTTGCTGCACAGGCCTGGCGATTCAAGTTGAATGCCTAGAACCCACATCAAAGTGGAAGGAAAGAGCTGACACCTGTCCCCAAAGTTGTCTTTTGACTTCTGCACATGGTTGTAGCACGTCTCCAATAACACACACTTTAATAACAACAACAATAATAATAATTTATAAAAAGGATATACCAAGCTGACCAAGTTACTAGAAATGATAAATGATTAAGTACAGTTGTGAGAGACAATGTATACACACATCAATCGCAGTCTTCTGTAGCAGCGTGACTAGAAAATAAAACCATCTCATTTCTAGCAGCAAAAGGTACACATATGTAGAAATTAGTGTAATTAAAGATGACCAAGACTTTTACATTGAAAACTATGAGGAAAAAAATCTAAAAATAAATAAAGGGATGGGGCATTTGTTATTATTATAATTTCATTTACTCTCAAATTTACCTATATGTTTAGTATTACTACAATCAAAATACTGGCAAGTGCCATTGGGGGAAAATTGGCAGAAGGAAGGACACAGGGCTTAAAATAGATGGAACAATCTCACCCAGAATGAACAAATACAGAGAATTCACATGTCTGAGTTCAAAATTGATTTTTTGCGATAGTCTTACACACTTAGGCTAGTCTCAAACTTGCTGTGTAGCCGAGGATGCCCTTGAGTTCATGATCTTCCTGCCTCTGCACCACAAATGCTGGGGTTATAGTGTGCATCACCACTCCTGGTTTCTGTGGTGCTAGGGACTGAACGTAGCCAGGGCTTTGTGTATGGTAGGCAAGCGCTGTATTAACCGAGTTACATTCCCAGTCCCAGACCGAAGCTGCTTTTTTTACTGAAACAAGTTTAGATAAAGAGATAAACGGAACACACAGAAGGACATAAGATCTGCCTGGAGACTTCATTAAAGACAATGTCAGGATGCCCACCAACTTTATGAACTGGTGGGAATGACTATAATTAAAATGATAATACCATGTGTTAGTGTGGCCATGGGATGACTGGGACTCTCTTATTTTACTAGAGAGTTTAAACAGTAAACCACTCTGAGGAAAAAATTCTTGGCATATCCTTGTAATGTCAATTATAAACCTATCCTTTATCTCTGCAACCTAAACCACCTGTGCACACCCAGCAAAAGGATGATGAATGTTCATCAGAAGACACGCCCAGCCGCAGAAGGACGAGAACAGTGGCCCCACACGAGCAGCCCAAATTCAAACCAGCTCTAGTATCCATCAGTAGCAGAATAAGTCAAGAGTGACATAGTGATATGACAGAATTTCACAAGCAACGAAAAGGCCTGAAGTGAAACGCTCAGGACGATGTGATAACCTGCACAGACACTGTGGAATTTAAAAAGCCAGGCAGAAGCGAGTACCTGCAAAATGATCTCATCACTACATACACAGGCACACACATACATGAATACACATGTGCACACACACAGACACACACATACACAGGCACATACATACATGAATACACATGTACACACACATACACACACAGGCACACACATACATGAATACACATGTGCACACACACACACACAAACACACACAGGCACACACATACATGAATACACATGTGCACACACACACATACACACAGGCACACACACATATATGAATGCATGCATGCATGCATGCACACACATGCACACATACACATACATGCACACACATATATGAACATATGCACATGCAAACACACATACGAAACCTGGCTTAATGAATCTATGGTGACAAGACTCAGAATCATGGCTGTCTGGAGGGGCACTGACTGGGTAGGGGCACAAAAAAATCCTTTCAGGTGCTTGTGTGGTATGGGAGCTGATTGCATGCAGATGGATAACAACTTCACTGTACACCCAAATTGATCACAACACTATGTAAGCTAGACCTAAACAGAAAGATAAATAAGACAAAGAAGGAAGAGAGAGTGATGGTGTAGGGAGTGAGAAGAGGGGGAGGGGGAAGAACAGGAACATAGAGGAGGGAAAATAGGATGAGGAAGAGGAAGGAGAAGGAAGAGATGGAAGAGAATGGAGAGGAGGAGGAAGAGGGTGGGGAGAAAAGGAGGGGCATGAAGAGGAAGCAAGAGGTAGCAGTGGATGGGAAGGAAGGATAAAAGGAGGGAGAGGGGAGGAGGAGGGCTGTCTGGATTGAGAGCCAGACACAGTAGGGGTGCAGGAGAGGGGGGTCACAGGAGGATGGGGGGTCTACAGGAAGGTCTAGAGAACCGAGCAGTGAATGGTGTCATTTGGAGAGAGTGCTGAGCAGACGAAGGGGAGGGGAGTAGGAAGGGTCAGAGGGCAGGCAGGGTTTAGATTGGAAGGTGAAGGGCACCTTCCGCATTCACTGGGAAGGCTCTGAGAGCATCTAAAAGTGCTAAGCGCTCTCTCTCCTTCTTTCAGCCAAACCTGCAGTGAGAAAAATTGGATGAACTGAGCCCATGTGTGAGGAACGTGCCCGGGGGCGAAGGAAATGTCCTAACGCTGACTGCTGGGGATGGCCGGGCAACTTAGTAAATTTACTAAAACCATCACTGACGTGCACACTTCACCCCGCTGTCTCTGTACCTTGTGAGCAACCTCACACCCACCTGCAGATACCCTGTCGCCCTCCGAGGATGAGGACAGAGGTACTGTCTCACAGTCCAGACACCAAGATTTTGAGGTGCCTCATCAGTGGCTCCCAGTGCCTGCTTCCTCTGTCATATAACCTGGAAAAGGGGCTTTGCACCCCACACCCATTTCACAGATGGGACAATGGATGTTCCAGTCTCTGTGGACTGATGTCTATATGCAGGTGAGGTCAGGCACAAGATAAGGTGAGAGCCTGGGATCGGGCAGTGGAAAAGGTAGGTGGGCGGAGATTTTTGGAGACAGGACAGAGAGGACAGAGAGAGAAGGAAGGAAGATGGAGGAAGAGAAAGACGATCCAGATTCCACCTGGCTTTAAATAGCCACAGGTAGCTATGAATATCTTATAAGGGATGGCTAATTACAGGACAGTTTGTCTTATCTAGGTGGGCAGTTTACATCAATATCAATTGGCTCTGAATAAATTGTGTGGACATTTTGTGGGGTGAGAATTTACTGATATAAATCTGACATATAAATTACAAGCCTCTAGAGTTTTGATTTTACTGGGTTACTGGAATTTGGGACTGCTGACCACAGGAGGTGGATGGCTGGGAATGTGAGCACAGTTCACAGCAAAGAAAGCCAGAGATGGGCAGTCACTGGCTTGGGGCTAGCTATGGAGGTAGCAGTGTCACCAGAGTCCCAGAGTAGCCGGCAATAGTGCAGAATGGTACAAATTTTTTTTAATATTTCCTGCAACAGGTCTCATGTATATCGCCTATGGGATTTTGACCTTGTGGGTGGAGAGCTGATTCCTAGGAATCAGGAAGCCTGGGAGAACCAGTCTGGCCAGCTGGCCAGCTGGCCAGCCAGGGGTAGGAAAGGGCACTGGTATGACACAGCCCTGGGCTAGGGGGCCCCCAGATCTGTCACTCACCACTTCTTGCCACTGATATCATGCTGCTGTACTGTGTAGCCAAAGAAGGCAGCACTGGGACCAGCAATGACCCGGGGATTTCTGGTATCCATATTGAAGGTGTCCGTGAATCCTGCATGGGCGCAGAAAAGAGAAACGGGTGAGTCTGCAGGGTACAGGCACTGCCTAGGGGTGTGTCTGGGCCCCCTAGCTGCTCATCTGCCTTAGAGAGGCCTGGCTGTGAAGTAGGTGGGTGCCCTAGTCTTTGAGGAGCCCTCGTGTGAGGTGATTGACAAGTCTCTGGGAGACTCCACGGTATGATAGGAGAGGTAGGAGATGAAGACCCTACCTTGAGAAGATACAGTTTGAACAGTGGACCACATGGCTGGTGCCTCAGGGCCCGAGCCAAGGTCTTGCTTACACATAGTGGCTGACTGAATAGCTAGAGAGCAGGATGCTGGCGACACCCACTACTTTTACGATGAGCCCTAGATTCCACACCAGCCCTATGATTCCACATCAGCACCTCTGTGAGCCTAATCTGTGGGGACTTGCTCTCGGACAAGCTGGGGACAGGACCAAAGAGCTTGGGAAGCTGAGGCAGGGTCACCCTCTTTAAGGGACAGACCTGGAGGACTGAGGAGCAAGAAGGCTCTGCCCACAGAGAGGGTCTCCCTCTCTACCTCAAGTCTCACCCTAGGGTCAGAGCACAGTGCCCTTCATGGGGTTCCATCTAGAATGGTCTGCCTTCTGCCCCCACCACCCTCACACAGACTTCTTGGGGGAGAGAGGAGTGAGGCTTGGCCACAGGAAAGAGACATTTAAGTTCCAGAATCCAGTTACTGCATGCGTCTGCCCAAACCAAACTAACCAGAGGGTGGATTTCCTAAAAAAAAAACGATGTCGAGCCTGTCCCTCTGACCTTGGCTCTCATCAACCTCTGGTTGTTCTGAAATCCATGGTTCCTTCCCTGGTGGTGATGTTGGGGGCGGGTGTAACCCCTCTCATGGGTTACTGACCTCAGATTCAAACAAAACAAAACAAAAAATTTGTTTTTGATGGGACTCAGTAGGCTGGCTGCCGAGATGCCGGGGGAGGCTGGCTGAGCAGTGTGTCACTCTTGTGCCCCAAGTCTGGTGACAGAGGGAGAATCCACCACTTCCGGATGGCCCTCATTCTGTGGCTGATGGCAGCCTTGTTCTCTTTTTCAGATTCTTACCTTGGCTTTAGAAAATGACCTGTTGGTCCCAAGGGATCAGAACCCCAGACTCAAGCTTGAATGTTAGTGGGAGACCAGGTCTCCAGCCCACTTGGTGGAGACGAGGGTGGAGCCACTGCCTCCTACCAGGTCTCCAGGGCTGAGGGATATGGCCCAGTGTGACCCTGTCTACTGTCAATCCAGTGCTCTGTGATAGCTTAAGGAATGTGTGCTGAGTGTCCCCACTCTGCTAGACATTCTTACCATCTCGCCTCACTCTCCCAAATAGCTTCCCAGGGATCCTAGGAGAGGGCGCCCATGATCTCTGGTGAGAGCCGAGGGATTGGTTTGGTTGGCAAAGTGCTTGCTGCACAAGGCTCAGCAGTAGAGGCTGACGTCCACAGTGAGGACAAGGAGCAGTTGCTGCTGCTCCTGTCAGATCTAGGACACTTCTGTAGCGCGTGAGTATTCTTGGAAATCATTTTGTGAGCTGTTCTTACTAGGCTCAAGACCCTTTGTTGTAAGTGAGCAGAGTGAAGTACAGCGAGATTGGGGTTTCCCCAAAGTTGCCAGCCTTTAGGGCCCCTCTTAATTCTCTGTATGTATGTATATATGCATGTATGCATGTATGTACATATATGTGTCAACGCATAATGTACATATGTGCCAGTGCATGTAGAGGCCATATGTTGTTTCACAGTTGCCTTCTACCTTTGGTTTGAGACAGAGTCTCTCATTGACCTGAAATTTTACCACATAGGCTGCGGTAGCTGGCCAGTGAGTTGTATGCATCCGCCCGTCTCTCCCATCTTGCTGTCACTAGGATTACAAACACACACCACTTGTCACACCTGGCTTTTTACACGGAGTCTGGGGATTCGAACCTAGGTCCTCGTGCTTGTGAGGCGAATGCTTTACCCACAGAGCCAATCCACCTGCTTATTCTCTACCTCTTCTTTGGCGTGACTTTTTCTACAAATCTTCACTTCTGAAAAATGTCTGTTTGGGATCTATCTATTCTGGGGAGTAGGAATGTTCGGCTGGCTGAGATACAGGGTTCTCAGAGTCCTCAGCCAGGCTGAGTGGGCCAACAGGCTTGTTTGTAAATCAGTGGAGTCTGAAGAGACACCAAGAGAAGCGTGGATAGGGTGGGGCGATCTGAGTCCTAATCTCAGCTTTGTTATAATTTGTCCATGTGTCTCTCCAGTGAGAATATTTCTGCTTCTCTGTGCATCCGGTACTGTCACATAAGAGGGTTCAGCCCCACATCGTAAGTATACCTACATGTATATCAGTGGTTCTCTGGGGGCAGACACATAGCTGACTTCCAGTTGTCAGCGCATGAGCATCTGCCTTGAATCTCTGCAAACAATTGAGAATTGGAAACCGGGCAGCTGGGAAGAATGCAAGCTCATCTGAGTATTGGCTAAACACATCTGGGAAGGGAAGTCTCCAGGCAAAAAATGATAATATTTTGCATTCCCAAGCCAAGGGGAAGAATTAAGGAAAACCATCAGCTCATACTCGGCACTATCCAGGCTTGGCTCTCCTCCACGTGTTTGCACCATGGAGGCTTGGCCACAGGCTGGAGCTTCTGGACACAGCAGACATCAGAAAGATGGAGCCTTGGTGGATGACCAGGGAGGGCTGTCATCTTTCCATATAAACCCTAGCCTCATCCCCAGAGCTGGATGGTGCTACTAAACCCTCAGTGAGTTCCAGAGCAAGAGAGCAGGCATCTCTGTGATGGTTCACACTAGTCACCAACCCGATGAGATCTAGAACCACCTAGGAGACAGATCTCTGGATGTAAGGGATTGTCTAAGTTACCGTAATTGAGGTAGGAAGGTGCACTCTAAATGTGGGTGGCACCATTTCCTGGTTGGCATTCTGAAAAGGAGAGAGGGAGATGAGTACCAGGATTCATGGCACTCTGCCTCCTGACTGTGGGTGGGTACAGTGTGACCAGCTTCTCCTGCC